>NC_092712.1:144295848-144920848 GCF_047496885.1 Scyliorhinus torazame | reverse complement strand
GAGAAGTGTGAGGTGATTCACTTTGGAAGGAATAACAGGAATGCGGAATATTTGGCTAATGGTAAAGTTCTTGAAAGTGTGGATGAGCAGAGGGATCTAGGTGTCCATGTACATAGATCCCTGAAAGTTGCCACCCAGGTTGATAGGGTTGTGAAGAAGGCCTATGGAGTGTTGGCCTTTATTGGTAGAGGGATTGAGTTCCGGAGTCGGGAGGTCATGTTGCAGCTGTACAGAACTCTGGTACGGCCGCATTTGGAGTATTGCGTACAGTTCTGGTCACCGCATTATAGGAAGGACGTGGAGGCTTTGGAGCGGGTGCAGAGGAGATTTACCAGGATGTTGCCTGGTATGGAGGGAAAATCTTATGAGGAAAGGCTGATGGACTTGAGGTTGTTTTCGTTGGAGAGAAGAAGGTTAAGAGGAGACTTAATAGAGGCATACAAAATGATCAAGGGGTTGGATAGGGTGGACAGTGAGAGCCTTCTCCCGCGGATGGATATGGCTGGCACGAGGGGACATAACTTTAAACTGAGGGGTAATAGATATAGGACAGAGGTCAGAGGTAGGTTGTTTACGCAAAGAGTAGTGAGGCCGTGGAATGCCCTACCTGCTACAGTAGTGAACTCGCCAACATTGAGGGCATTTAAAAGTTTATTGGATAAACATATGGATGATAATGGCATAGTGTAGGTTAGATGGCTTTTGTTTCGGTGCAACATCGTGGGCCAAAGGGTCTGTACTGCGCTGTATTGTTCTATGTTCTATGTTCACCAAAATGTCTTGTGAGCTGCACTCAGAACTCTGGGCCACACGGGGCGCCCAGGCTGCAGGTTGCCCACCACTATTCTAATGAATACAAGACAAAAACTTTGACAACATGTCACTCTTTTCAGATATATTTTTAATTACCTCCACTCACAAAGTATCTTTTTGTCTCCTTTTTTATTTTATCCACCTATCCAATCTAATTTTGTATGTTGAGAAGAGAGTTGATTTTACTTGCCATACCACAGATTTTAAGCTTACCAGTCTGTAATTGCAGGGGATTGCTCTCTCCTTTTGGCGGGGTAGGGGGCAGATTTTATGGAGCCTGCAAGAGTGGGAAATGCAGTGTGTGGGGTTACTTAATTAGCTGGGATGTGGAATTTTGATTACCTGGTGGCAGTTTGAGATACCAAAATAAAGTCAGCAGCACGTTTGCGGCATCTCTAGCATTATGCTAGCCTGTGGTGGGGGCGTTACTGCTTGTAATATGAATATTCATTCATGTGAAACAGTTTTTAGTCAAGTCCAATACTCAGGATAAAGTTAGCAACACGCAAAAATCTTTCCCATGCCACCCAGTTCACAGTTGATTTTAGACGTGCACAACTTGGCTTTGTACAGTTTTGTCTAAAGTGATTGGCTGTCCATGTTGAACTCTGGGACACAAGAAAATGAGGAGTGGAAAGGGCGGTATTCTGGTACAGGGAAGTACAGGGGAGAAAAGTAAGGGAGGATTGGGAGTGGTGTTCAGGTGTGGAGGAGTGAAGGGAGGGAGGACAGGGAGTGTTTAGGTGCTGGCAGTTGCAGAGGAGGAATTGGAGGGAGGTGAGAGGTGTTTCGGTGGAGGCAAATATGGAGGAGGAAAGAGGCTGGCATTCAGGTGTGGTTGTTCGAGAATGGTAAGGTGAATGATGGACATAAACAATGCGGTTGATGCTGTCAATGTTGGGATTCTATGGGTTGAATTGATGGTGCTGGGTGGCGGAGGTTGGAACAGTTATGGCGGGGTTGCGGAGGGAGTTGGATTTGGTAGAAGGGACAAGTCCAGTGTCGAGGTCAGGTGTTCAAAATTCTGGTAGGGTTGATCATGGCAGCGGACAAAAATATTGAGGATAACAGGAAGTTTCAGAGTAGACATTTGGACAGTTGTGGGATGGGGAAGAGGTGGAATGTCAAGTAAAAAGATCTAGCATAACATGGGGAGGTTCAAGGGTCATAGAGGTAAGGCACGAGTGGGTCAAGGGCGATGGGAACAAGCATAAGGGTTATAGAAGAATGGTGGTAGGTACAGGAATGAGTTTGAAAGGTCACACACATCAGATTGAGTGGCTTCATTAAAAACACTGGAATTGAAATTGGATGGATAGAGTTTATGTTGTACACAATTAGCCAATGAAAGGAACTCCCTAATTATTAGCTCAATGCATGAGAACCATAGATGAGCATGGTTTCATATGCATGTTTGCCTTCTTTACACAGTGCAACTCCTGAAATAACAATAGGTGATGGACACTGGTGCATTGATGCATCCAGAGGAGAAAAGCAAACTACCTCCAGATGTTAGGCAATGTCTGGGATGCTTGAGAATGTCCTGGGAAATGGTCACCGAGATATGCTAGATTGTTCATCAAGACATGCAGCTACTTGAATTTAGAAGGAACCCCATGCTCGTGGCCCCCAAGGTTCCAATGGTGCTCCATTTCTATGCCAGCGTTGCCTTACAGGCCTGATGGACAACATATGTGGCATTTTGCAGACTAAAGGAAGTGAATATGGATGCTGACTGATGCCCTATTCCATTGTGCCAATGATTTTTATCCACATCACCACTGATAAAGATAGCCAGGGAGCAAGGACAGTGACATTCAGTCTCATTATAAAATCTTTCACTCCGTAAACATACAACTGGGCCGGGATTCTCCAAATCCCCCGCCGGAGAATCCCCGGGGGGAGGCACGAATCCCGCCCCGCCGCCCCAATGCTGGCTGCGCTATTCTCCGGCGCCATTTTTCAGGCGGCGGGATTCCCGCCAGGCCGGTCGGGGGTCGTTGACAGCGATTCTCCGGGCACGGATAAGCCAAGCAGCCGCCTAGTTTTGCACAGTTCCGCCAGCGTGAATTACTCACCTCATGCACGGCAGGACCTAGCAAGTAAGTGTGCGGGGGCGGTCCTCGGAGGGGGAGAGGGGGCACTGGGGGATCCGACCCGTGGGGGCCCCACGGTGGGGCCTACCAATCTGCAGGTGGGCTTGTTCCGTGGGGAGACTTCTTTCCTCTGCGCCGGGTTCCTGTAGGGCTCCGCCAAATTGCCCGGGGGCCGACGCGTAGATGAGAACCCCCGCGCATGCGTGGAAATACACCGGCCGGTCTGCACATGCGCGAGATCACACTGGCCATTCCGCGCATGCGCGAACTCGCGCCGGCCCTTTGGCACCGGCTGGAGCAGCGTCAACCCCTCCGCCGTCAACCTAGCCCCCGAAAGTTCAGAGAATTCCTCACTTTCGGGGGCTGTTGACGCCGGAGTGGTTGCCGCCAGTTTTCCCACCAACGTGGGGACTTAGCCCTCAGAAGGGAGAATTCCGCCCTGGTATGCAATCACAGGACAAAAATAAAGCAGATGTGGTCTTGTTTCCCAGGGAGCTGCCATGGCACATGATCTTGCACAACTCATGGTTTCCTGAGCGTTTTTCAAGGCCCACCCAAATTGACAGATGGATCCTCAGCAACAAGAGCTATATCCTGCATACAAGGCTGATGGCGCCAATGTGGCATCCTGCAGAATGATGCAGAGGAGTGCTACGGTCAAGTTCCTGCACCTACCAAAGCCATCATGAAGCACACCATTGGCCTTCTTAAAATGTGCTCCTCCTGCTTTGTTTGGTCTGTGGGTTTCTGAAAACATTCTGGAAGTAGTAGTCTGCTGTGCACTGCACAACCTGGCTCTAATGTGGACAGATGTTGCTAGTAGAAGAGTGTGATGAATGATAACTGTACCCTTAATGTAATGACCTCTTTAAGACCGGAACCCTGGGGGACTCCGCCTCTGGCTCCGCCCCCCAGGGAGCCGTATATAAGGTAATGTTCAGTGGGCAGCGTGCAGTGAGCACACTTCTCCAGACCGCCCGGGCCCTAAATCTGACATACAACAAAGAGAAATGCGTGTTCCACACAACCCGACTAGCCATCCTCGGCTATGTCGTGGAAAACGGGGCCCTAGGCCCAGACCCCAACCGCATGCGCCCCCTTAAGGAACCCCCCCCCCCCGTAGCCTCAAGGCACTCGAACGGTGCTTGGGGCTCTTTTCCTATTACGTCCAGTGGGTCCCCAGATATGCGGACAAAGCCCGACCACTCATTAAGACCACGTTTTTTCCCCTGACGGCTGAGGCCCAGTCGGCCTTCAGTTGTATCAAGGCCGACATCATCAAGGCCACCATGCACGCGGTGGACGAAACCATCCCCTCACAGGTAGAAAAGCGATGCATCAGACGTCGCCCTGGCTGCTACCCTCAACCAGGCGGGCAAGCCAGTAGTCTTTTTCTCCCGAACCCTCACCGCCTCGGAAATTCGGCACTTTGCAGTCGAGAAGGGGACACAAGCCATAGTGGAGGCCGTGCGGCACTGGAGGCACGACCTAGCCGGTAGGAGGTTCGCCCTCGTCACCGACCAACGGTCAGTCGCCTTTATGTTCAATAACGCACAAAGGGGCAAAATAAAGCATGATAAAATTCTGAGGTGGAGGATCGCACACTCCACCTATACGTACGATATTACATATCGTCCGGGGAAGTTCAATGACTCCCCAGATGCCCTGCCCTGCAGCACGTGCGCCAACGCACAGAAAGACCGTCTGCGGGCCATCCACGATGACCTCTGTCACCTGGGGGTCACCCGGCTTGCTCACTTCATCAAG
This sequence comes from Scyliorhinus torazame, assembly GCF_047496885.1. Lineage (NCBI taxonomy): Eukaryota > Metazoa > Chordata > Chondrichthyes > Carcharhiniformes > Scyliorhinidae > Scyliorhinus > Scyliorhinus torazame. Next base: position 144,916,172 of record NC_092712.1, on the reverse strand, counting down.
TCCCGAAATCTACCTTACTCCACCGAGGAGGTCAAGGCCATGACCAAGGTGTGCCAGATCTGTGTGGAGTGCAAACAGCACTTCTACCGACCAGACAAGGCTCGCCTGTTAAAAGCCCCTGGGCCCTTTGAGCGACTAAGCGTGGACTTCAAAGGGCCACTCCCATCTACCAACCGCAACATTTATTTCCTCACTGTCATCGACAAATTCTCCCGCTTCCCCTTCGCTGTCCCCTGCCCCGATATGACCTCGGCCACCATAATCAAGGCACTGCACAGCATCTTCACCCTGTTTGGTTTCCCCGCTTATATCCACAGCGACTGGGATACATCGTTCATGAGCGATGAGCTGCGTTGGTATCTGCTCAACAAGGGCATCGCCTCGAGCAGAACGACCAGCTATAACCCGTGGGGAAACGGGCAGGTGGAGAGGGAGAACGCGACACTTTGGAAGGCTGTCCTTCTAGCCCTATGGTCAAGAAGTCTCCCAACCACCTGCTGGCAGGAGGTCCTACCCGATGCCCAACATTCCATCAGGTCGCTCCTCTGCATGGCCACGAACGAGACCCCTCACAACAGTTTGTCTTCCCCAGGAAGTCCACCTCTGGGGTCTCGCTTCCACGTTGGCTGATGACTCCGGGACCAGTTCTACTCCGGAGACACGTGAGGAGCCATAAGACAGACCCACTAGTCGAGTGGGTCCAACTACACGCAAACCCTCAATACGCCTACGTCAAGCACCTCGACGGAAGGCAAGACACAGTTTCCCTGCGAGACCTGGCACCCGCTGGCTCTCCCACCGATGCCCCCCTTCTACCGATGCTCCCCTTCCGCACCGACTGTCGTCCCCGACAGCGCCCCCCCCAGCGCCCCCTTCCCCCCCGTCGGCGTCGGCACCAATCACCCTAGTCACCCCGGATACCCCCCCCCTGCTCCAACACGGGCAAAGGCTCAGATAACCGGGCTCCGGGGTATAACCCAACGAGGACGACCGTATCCGCCGCACCACCACCGGAGCTGGGAAGGTCAACACGGACAACCAGACCACGCAAAAGACTAGAGATGTAATTCCACTTCACCCCCGATGGACTATGCGTTTTTTTTAAAACGGGGTGAATGTGATGAATGATAACTGTACCCTTAATGTAATGATCCCTTTCAGACCGGGCTTGGAACCAACTCCGCCTCCGGCTCCGCCCCCCTAGTGAGCCGTATATAAGGTCATGTTCAGTGGGCAGCGTGCAGTGAGCACACTTCTCGGCAGCTGTCTGGTTCTCTGCTAATTAAAACCTTTGTATTACCAATCATCTCTCTCGAGTTGTAATTGAGGGTATCGCAATGAGCGTGGAAGATCAGTCTTTCTCAGACGAGGAGGATTTGTTGGAGCGTGAGGAGACTATAAATCCAAATGAACCTTGTATGGATGCCAGTGCCACGGAGAAGCGAACAAGGGATGCCAGGAACAACCTGATTTATACCAAGTTCAGACAACAATAAAGCATCTGCATGACCATGACTCTATTGCTAGACCTGCATTGCCATGCTGGATTGCAGATCTAGCCCTGCCAATACTCACTTATGAATTGACGATAAAACTGCATCCTCAGAGCGGCAAGGTGGTGCAGTGATTAGCACTTCTGCTTCACGGCATCGAGGAGCCGTATTTCATCCCGGCCCTGGGTCATTAGCAGTGTGGAGTTTGTACATTCTCCTCGTGTCTGCGTTGGTCTCACTCCCACAATCCAAAGATGTTCAGGGTAGGTGGATTGGCCTTGCTAATTTACCCTTTAATCGGAAAAATGTTTTTAAAAAACTGCATCCTTTACAACCAAGAATAGAACGGTGAGTGGAGCTTTGTCATATATATTTGCCACTGACTGCTGGTACCAAGGATGTCTTGCGCGTGCATGGCCAACCATGTAACAGCATTCCTTGCCTAATCATTCTGATCCAGCATCATCTTTAAGGTTCATTAAGTGCAACTGCACCTGTCTCATTTACACCCACTGAGAGTAATGTGGGTCAATACATTGTTTTTAAAAATAAATTTAGAGTACCCAATTCATTTTTTCCAATTAAGGGGCAATTTAGCATGGCCAATCTACCTACCTTGCACATCTTTGGGTTGTGGGGGCAAAACTCACGCAAACACGGGGAGAATGTGCAAACTCCACACGGACAGTGACCCAGAGCCGGGATCGAATCTAGGACCTCGGTGCTGTGGGACTGCAGTGCTAACCACTGCGCCACCCTGCTGCCCGTGGGTCAATACATTCTTAAGAGCACGTAGATGGGTGGGGGTCAGCTGTGTCTGCATTTTAAATAATGTTGTATAGCATGATCACCTCAGAAGTAACAATTAACGTGAACTTACAATAAAGAATACATGAAAATACAACACATCTGAAGAATCATGGGTGGGATTCCCTGTTTCTGAGACTTAGTGCTGACGCTAACGCTGAATCCGTAGACTTTTACAACAGAAAAATTGCCGCCGCAGCTCGACCAATTCTGCTACCATTTAGGGGCCAGCACCAGTGCCGCTTGGAACACAATCGATACCAATGAAAAATGGTGCGGGATTCACCAGGTCCGTGATCGACACTCGGGAGGCTGACAAGCTGCAGCCGCACATACACATTACACTCCCTACATACACCATTCTTCCCATGCTCCCGTAACAGCCTCCCCAAACAGGCGCCGGAATGTGGCGACTAGGAACTTTTCACAGTAACTTCATTGAAGCCTACTTGTGACAATAAGCGATTTTCATTTCATGCCAGCATGTGGACATAGACCCAGAATCGGAGAATCCAGCCCAATGTCGATGTTTCTATTTCTTGGCCATTAAATTGTGACATAGGGCATACCATTGTTGCTAATTTTCTCCTTGGTTCAATTGCTCTGTTTTATTACCTTTGCTCTCGAGTCGCCAGGTATCTTTATGATACCGCCACGAGGTTCAAGTCCGAGTAATGATCAATAACTCAATACACCGATTAGTAAGATTTAAATCAAAGCACATTTATTATACACAGTAATCGCTACTCATGCACAAATTCTACGTCTAAGCTACTTCAACAACTAACAGGCCTATACTTAACTTTGAACTGGCCCACCAGGTCAGGGGAACAAATGGCCTTTCGTTCGGGTTCTGAGTCTGCGGGATTCGAAGTTGGTACGGATTGGTAGCTAGGAGCGCCTATCTCGTAGCGAGCGTTGATTTAAGACTTACGATTTTGATGATCACTGGAGTCACTGCACCGGTCACGGTCAATGTTGGTTCCTTTTGCTGGGTGACCCGGGCAGGAAGAAGAGAGCGGTGAAGAGACCGAAGAGGTGGAGAAGAGAGCGATTTGAACTTGGGGCTCAATTCTTATAGTCCCCAGGGGCTTCCCGTCTTTCAGGATGGACCCTGTACTTGGTCCCAAGTGATTGGACTTTGTCCCAATCGCTTGGTTCGATTTTCTCCAATACTGGAGCGGTTCCCTGATCAATGGGCGGTCTTGAGGTGGTCGTTCACCTCCTTTGTTTTGGCTCCTGCTGGCGCCGAGGAGTCTGGCTTTGCTTTGTGTGTCAAAATGTTACTTATTGTTCCCGGGGATTGCTCATCAGTATGCAGATGGCTGTTCACTTTGTTATGCTGATGGCCGCTGGTATCGATGTTGTCTGGTTTTTGCAGAGGTAAATACACAGCAAACCTGCAGCTGCTGGTTTTTGTCTTGTTGCCTGACTTTCCCATCAGCCTTTGCCATTCGCCATTTTGAATCGGGAGTTGGCTAATTTAAGTGGCTACATTCCCTCCTTGTGATCACATAACTATGTTGCTTTCCATTCCCTGACCTGGGGGAGCACTTCCTTCATGGCCTCGACACTGACCATAACTATGCAAAAATTTTTAACTGACAATTCTAAGGGCGCTATGTCAAACAGGGACATGCATTACAAAACAAAAAAAAATGGGAACCTCTAACTCATTTCATTATTCTAACTTCCTCAACCATACAACAAAATCATAGCAGTTTATACACAGTCTTCCTGGCTTGGCAGTCAAGCTCAGGATCGTACAATTTGCTCATGAACATTCTGAACATTTCTTTATTGACTATACAAATGCAGGGGTCGCGGGGATCGGGGGTCTGGTTGTATCCGAAAATAGGGGATCTGATCCTATATACCGGGGTTCGAGCGCGGTAGGCTCTCCTTCTCCATTTCCTTAGATGCATAGTCTGCACGATGCAGCAGAGTATCGCTAATACTAGTAAGGTTTCTATTACATATGACAGAGAGTACCAGGTTACAAACCTGGCACACCAAGATGGTGCGGTGTCACTGGGCTCTGGGTACTGTGGGGAAGTAAAACAAGTCATGGGGTTCGCGTTCACTCGCAACCAAATGTCCATGATTATGGTGATGATCCATGTGAAGGAAGTTCTCATGGCTCTTTTCTTTTCTTTTCTTTTCTTCTCTTCTCTGGTCCTGGAGCTTCTGGAGTTCTGTGGAAACAAGCATAGTGTCTGTAACTATCTTGGTTTAACATCTCGTACGATAGTCTGTCTGTCCTTTAGTGCCAATTACTCCCTTTATAATTGGTCACTATGAGTGACTCCCTAATTTTTTTTTTCTCAAAAAACAAATTTTAGGACAAAACACACTTCCAAATAATGAACCAGTGCGAGCCGTCTCGCAGACTGTCCAATTTACCATCCAACTGTTTCAGGATGTAAATAGCATGTGGTTGGCAACCTAAGGGGTACCTGAAACAAAACAAAACTTTTTGAACTAGAATTTCCTAAATGAGATGCGTATGGGCCGCAACGGGTAAGAGTTGGATGGAGTCCCCGGGTAGGACGTCTACCAATGCCGTGTCTCCCCTATCCGAGTGTAGTTGACCAGAGGGGGGGGGGGTTCCCAGGCAGGGTGGGTCCCAAGCCGTTTCTCCACTGCCTGAGCAACCGACAAGAACGGGCATGAAATGTAGTCATCGTGGTGGGGCTACCGTAGTGGTTCTTTCTTTGAACCAGAAGGGCAGTTACAAACGGGCGTGTGGTATCTGTCGACAGACGAGTTCTGCTGAACTGGAGTCTGGGACCTTTACAAGTCTCTGTGGGCAAGTCCTCAGAGGTTTCGGCCGAAAAGGCGTGGGGCCGTGAAAAAAATGTTTTTGGTCTGACAAACAACATTTAACAAACTTACAAACAACATATAACATGCTGCAGGTTCCATCAGAAAGGACACCGTTTCTCCCAAGCGGTTCCTTTTAAAACATCATCTGGACACCTCAGTTCTCGGTTGCGAACAGGGTCGCAAAGGGGTTCTCGGTTTGGGAGTCAGACCCAAGGTCATCATCTTCTCCCGGGTGCCAAACTCTTGAGTGTATCAGGGCTGAAAGGGCTGCATTGTGTGAGGTGGGGTCGCTCTCATCGTTGCGGACGAGTCGGAATGAGATATCGCGGTGCCAATAGTTGGTGTCTAGCTGTGTGGGGACAGAATTGGGGTCGTTATGGTAGTTCGGTGGTGGGGTTTGTTTAGGAAAGTGATCATGAAAGGGTCACTCGGATCGGAATCGGAATCGCTGGGTGTGGGTCCTGTTGCATGGGGATAGTAGGGAGGCGTGCTGTGGCTATCGTCCGAGTCACAGTCGCTGTCTCTGCTGCTGCAGTCTGTGGGCGTTCTGGGGCAGAGTGTATATTTTGGGGGTGGAGTCGGGGTCGAGTCCGTGGCTGGGCTGGACGTGTTGGGGGATGGTAGGGTTACATTGGCTGTGGGCGGGGCGTGGTCTGCTGCGTCGAGCATGACGTGGTGTGCGTGGTTAGACTGTGTTCCATATGCCTTCAGCTGGTTGATATGGAACCACGCAGTCTTACCGTTGGGATACTTTATTTTATATACGGAAGGGCTTACTTTGTCCGCAATGGAGTACGGACCCAAGTATTTTGGTGACAAGAATGTGCTGGGGTTATATACGGAGAGCATGACTTGCTGTCCTATACTGTACTCAGTCGCATGCACTGTCTTGTCGAAACAAGCTTTGCTCTGTTTCTTCCTTGTGCCCAATTTTACTGCGGCTGCTAGCTGAGCCGTTTTAACATTTTCAACTAATTGCTCTACTGCTTTCTCGTGTGTGAGGGCCGTCACCTCGGGGCTGGTCAAGTCTAAACCTAACAAAAATTCTTTGCCTTTCATGGGGCATCCGGTCATGAAGGTGTGTGGGGTGTAACCTGTGGAAGTTGAAATTGTGTTACGCAAAAACATCAGCGCAAAAGGGAGGACTTAGTCCCAAGTGGTGTTGTTTTGCTGGACCATTTTTCTGAGGGTGGATTTTAGGGTCCGATTCATTTGCTCCATGATACCACTCAACTGTGGGTGGTATGCTATGTGGAATTTTTGGGTGATGCCAAATATTGTGAGGACATTCTGCATGACACGTCCTGTAAAATGGGAACCTTGGTCTGATTCAATGCTGCGGGGGAGTCCCCATCTTCTAAAGATGTGGTGGGTCAAAATCTTGGCTGTAGTTTTTGCAGTGTTTGTGCGGGCTGGGAATGCTTCCATCCATTTCGTAAATGTGTCAATTACCACAAGTACATATTTATAGCCATTCCTGCAAGGGGGCAATGGTCCCATAAAATCAATCTGGAGGTTAGTCCAGGGGCCATTAACGGGTCGGGTGTGGCTGAGTTGAGCCTTTTTGGAGATCTGTCCGAATTATTCTGGGCACAGATAAGACAATTCTCGATGTAGTGATTTACATCATCCTTTAAATTCGGCCACCAACAAAGCTGCTTGAGATAGGCTGTAGTGGGATCGATTCCCTGATGTCCATGACCGTCATGGAACAAACAAATCAGTTGATTCCTGCCCTGTTCAGGAACCACATAAAGGGTGTCTTTTAACACCACACCGTCACGTGTGGTCAGTGCATTTTTGAACCTCTCATAGGGTGCTGGATATTTTCCTTTTACAATCTCCCTGAGATTAATGTCCTGCTTCTGGGCCTCCACTAGATCCTCGATCTTTATCTGTGAGACCTGAACTGCACTCACTGGCTTTCGGGGGGGTGTCCAAAAATGTCCACGCCTGGAACCAGCTTTAGCCAGTGAGTCGGCTTTCACATTTCCAGGGGGGGGGGGAGGAACGATGGTGACTGCGAACTTTGATTATCCCAAAAGTCCTGTTCTGGGCTCTCTGTAAAATATGACGGAGCAATGGGGCTGAGGGGAGGGGTTTTCCATCTGCGGAAACAAACCCTCTTGCTTTTCACAGGCGCAGAAATTCCGTGAGGCTGTTGCAGACATAGAGGCTGTCCGAGTATATGTCTGCTGGGCTGGGGAAGGAATCTGGGTGTTCCACTATATACGCGATGGCCGCAAGCTCTGCTGCCTGCGCACCTAAGTGGCCTGGAAGTTTTGACGATATTTCCTCAAGGGCGCGTCCCTGCGCGTCCTCGACATATATACCGCAACCTGTTATGCGCTTCCCATCCAAGACTGGAAGATCCATCCACATAGATCTTTATGGGCTCATACGTGTCTGTTTGCTGGGGGCTCTGGATTGAACTACCTATCTTTCTGGCAGGTGTTTTCGCAATAAAGGGGCCTGTGTCGTGGTGTGGAGAGATAATTTCACATTCATGGGGGGTTCCGGGGTACTGTAAGTTGTCGGCTAAAAAGGTGTGCGTCTTTGTCCTTTTAACAGTGATGTCCCATCCCTGCAAGAGAAGGGTCCATCTCGCTGCTCTAATTTGGCTGACTGTACCGTCCTTGAGTCGTCGGTCCAGTAAATGTTGGGTGGGGGTGTGTTCGGTGAGAATTGTGATGGGGTTCAGTCCGGTAATATATGAAAAATACTGAACCGCCCAAAATACTGCGAGCAGGTGCCTCTCACAGGCTGAAAATCCCTGCTCCACAGCATCTAAAATTCTGGAGGCGTAAGCTACGGGCCTTAACTGGTCGTGCCGTTCCTGGAGGAGCACGGCTGAAAGGGTGCGGTCTGTGGTCGCTACCTCCATGGCGTAAGGGGAAAGCGAGTCTGGAACTTGTAGTGCGGGGGCTGCTATGAGTGCCTGTTTTAAAGAGTCCAGAGCATCCGTATGCTGCGGAAGCCATTCCCAGGGGGCTCCCTTCTTTAGGAGGTCTGAGAGGGGTGCTGCCTTGCTGGCGAAACTGTCAATGTGGTTTCGGCAGTAGCCAACCAGTCCTAAAAACGACCGGAGGGCTGAAACGTTCTGGGGAAGGGACAATTTAGCAATAGAGTCAATCCTTTTATGCTCGATCTTGCATTTACCATGTGTCATAATTGTTCCCAAATATAACACCTTATCTTCCATACTCTGGGCCTTTTTGGGGTTGACTTTACAAACCATTGAGTGTAATAGTTCCAGGAGTCCGGACAGAAGCTCAATGTGCTCTGCCTTGGTGTCTGTCTGCAGTAGTAGGTCGTCTACGTACTGAACCAGACATTCAGGGTGAGAGAATTTGGCTAAACCATTTGCCAGCTGTCGGTGGAAAATGGAGGGAGAGTTGTGGAAGCCTTGTGGCAGGTATGTCCACGTGTACTGCTGATTTTTAAAAGTGAAGGCAAATTTGTACTGGCACGCCTTTCCCAATGGAATGGACCAGAATCCATTACTGACATCCAAAACCGTAAAGAATCGGGAATTGAGTCCCTGCTTGAGCATGGTCTCGGGACTTGTGGCTACTGTGGGGGCTGCTGCGGGGGTGATTTTGTTGAGTTCCCGGTAATCGATGGTCAGTCGCCATGATCCATCGGGCTTTCTCACTGGCCAAATCGGGGCATTATTAGTGGAGGCTACTGATCTAAGTACGCCCTGCTCTAATAAGCTTTCTATTACCTTTGAAATTTCTCCCTCTGCCTCTTGGGGAAATCCATACTGTTTTTGGGGTCTAGGGTCAGGTCCTGCTATTTTTACGGAGCCAGTCATCCGTCCACAGTCGTGCTTGTGGGTCGCGAATGCTGCCCTGTTCTTTTGCAGAACTGCCCTAACCTGCTTATCCGTACTAAGCTTGGTCGGGTTGAACCAAAATTCGCCTACTGCGCTAATTTTGTTTGCGTACTCTCCTATGTTGAGCGTTGCGGGCGCTCTTGCGGATTTTGCCATCTTCCAGACACACTGGTTGACTGGATCAAACGAAAGATTATGGGAATTCATGAAATCGATTCCCAGAATGTGTTCTGCTGTGTGGGGCAGGTCAACTAAAACTACGGGGTGCTTGGTGGTGATGTTACCGATTTGAATGGGTACAGGGGCTGTGATGTGTCCCTGCTGTGAGTGGCCTGTAAAGCCGCTGAGGGTGATAGTGGCTGTAGTGGGCCACGTGTCTTTTTGTAACATGGTGGAGGAATTTATTGTGGTGCGGGACCCTCTTGTGTCCCAGGGAAATTCGATGGGCTGTTCCCGAATTTTCGCTGCAACTACCGGTCATCTGGACCTATCCCAAAGGGTATCGCAGACCCAACTGGGGGAGCCCATACACCGTCAGTCCATTCCGGTCAGGTCCGTCTGATGAACGCTATGAATGGGCTCTGTCTTTTTCTTACTCAGAGTGCCCGTCTGCTGGGCTCTCTGTGGCTTTTTAGGGGCATTGCACTCGTTTGCGAAGTGTCCCAACTGTCTGCAGTTGTAACACTCCTGTGACTTGGGTGGGGGGCTGTTCTTTCCCTCATTCACCCATGCGGGGTTCTGGTGTGTTTTTACTGCCTGTATATCTGCGCCGGCCTGCTTTTCCTCAGGATTCTTGACTGCGGGTTTGCTTTGTATAGATTGCTCCCAAGTGCGGGACAATCTTTTCACTACCCACTTCTCGTTATGGGCCTCCTCTGAGGGATCATAACTCGCGCAAGCTTTCTGTCCTGTTTCTGTGGCATGGGAGATAAGGGTGCGGGTCCATTTGGCCATGTTGCCTGGGGACAAATGGGCGCGGTCTAAGTCTCCAAAGACTGCTGCAAAGTGGATCCACAGGCGTCCAGCAAACGCTGTGGGGTGCTCGGATTTCTTTTGCCTACATTTGTTGAGGTCATCTACGGGGTCACCCCGGTTATACCCGATCGCATCCAGGATCGCGGTATGCATTTCTGCAAGGGTGCCTCCTCCTACATTCTGTTGGTCGGGAAGGGCTGCTGCTACTGAAGGGTCTAAACTTAAAACTGTGAGCTTTACATGCTCTCCCTCATCCAGGCCGTACATGGTTGCCTGATGCTTTACTGTGGCAAAGAAATGGTGGGGGTCTGAGGTGGGGAGGAACGGTGTGATTTTCTCGCACGGGTCCCGTAATTGGGTCACTGTTAAGGGGGTGGAGTATCGAAATTCCGCATCGTCTGATGTGGCTGTGCGGTGGGTGGTTACTGGGTTCATTGGAGCTTGAACTATCTGCTGTGTGGAGGTTTGGGGCGCTTTACTCTTTTGTAGCTTTCCCTGCACACATGGTCCCTGAACATATCTCTGCGCTGTTTTGTTCAATTCTTCCCAATCAGGGCCGTCTTCCTGATCTAATTTTTCTCCAACGGTTTTCTGGAAGCCTTTCTGAACTGAAAGCAGCGATTGCAGGTCTGCAATCTGCTTCCGGCACTTTGCGTGATCTAGCGTACTTTGTCTTTGTTCTGTGGTGGCAGCATGGAGTGCTCTTAATGCTGCCTTTAGATCGCTACACTGTCTCTGTAATGCTTCTACCTGCTTTTCTGTTTCTTCGCGTACCAGGACTGCACGTTGCGTGTCCTGATAAGCCATTTCATATTGAGACTGGAAGCTGCTTAAGTGTGCCAGACAAGACTGGTGTGCCCTTTTGGCATCCTCCACCTCTCCATCGTTTGCTGCCAACTTCCTTCTCAATTCCAAATTCTCCTTTTCTACCTCGCTTACATCGACCTTACTCATTCGATGTATGCCCTCTACTTCTTTCCGGAGCGTCTTAACGACCTCCTCTGTGCCTCGCAATTGTGGCAAGCAGGACACGATTGCCATCGGCTTGCGAGCTTTCCCCAAGCTCTTTTTGTGGATCTCACTAAGGTTGTCCCACCAAATATGTCTGATACTCCCGGGGCCTGATTCCTCGTTGTCACAGAATTCATTCCAAAGGGGCCATCCTTTCCCTTTGAGATATTTCCTGATCTCTTCCTCCCAAATGGGACATTGTCCCACTCTACTGCTGCTGGTTGCTGCGACCACAAATTCCTCTGGGTTCATTAGGCGCTGCATTGCCTGCATTGCCATCTTTCCTATCCGAATGCTGCTCTTCAAATTTTGGGACCGGGGTTTTAATCCGAATGCTGCTCTTCAAATTTGGGACAGGGGTATTAAGGCGGTGCTGTAAATACGGGTACGGCTTTCGCTAGTTTCCGATATACAAACTTCCGACAGTTTTGTCGCAACAAAAAATCTATCAGTTTTACCTTATCGCCCTGTTAGTTACGCATGCATACACACACTTCCGAATTATGAGTATTGATCAGAACTGCTTGAACACTTGTGGTTTTCTGTTTCCAATTGGATCTCTAATTCTAATTCTGGGTTCGCCCGGAGTCGTTTTCCACTTCTACATCGGGTCCCGTCAGGATGTCGCCAAATAATGTTGCTAATTTTCTCCTTGGTTCAATTGCTCTGTTTTATTACCTTTGCTCTCGAGTCGCCAGGTATCTTTATGATACCGCCACGAGGTTCAAGTCCGAGTAATGATCAATAATCCAATACACCGGTTCCCAAGGGTGGAGGAGCAGGAGGTGGCTGGTTTGGGGCCGCCAATTGGGGTGGACTGGGGAGCATGCAGGCAGGGAAGGCCCTGGGGCCGGATGGGTTCCCGGTGGAGTTTTATACGAAGTATGTAGACCTGATAGCCCCGTTGCTGGTAAGGACCTTCAATGAAGCAAGGGAGGGGGGGACCCTGCCCCCGACAATGTCGGAGGCGACGATCTCTTTGATCTTGAAGCGGGATAAGAACATACTGCAATGTGGGTCGTATAGACCGATCTCGCTCCTTAATGTAGATGCTAAGTTGCTGGCAAAAATGTTGGCCACGAGGATTGAGGACTGTGTCCCGGGGGTGATTCACGAGGACCAGACGGGATTCGTAAAGGGTAGGCAGTTAAATACTAATGTGCGAAGGCTCCTAAATGTGATAATGATGCCATCGGTGGAGGGAGAAGCGGAGATAGTGACAGCCATGAACGCGGAGAAGGCCTTTGATCGGGTAGGGTGAGAGTATCTCTGGGAAGCGTTAAGGAGGTTTGGGTTTGAGGGAGGGTTTATTAGTTGGGTTAAGCTCCTGTATAAATTAAGTTTACTGAGTGTTGGGTGGGGTTACTGGGTTATGGGGATAGAGTGGAGGTGTTGACTTTGGGTAGGGTGCTCTTTCCAAGAGCCGGTGCAGACTCGATGGGCCGAATGGCCTCCTTCTGCACTGGAAATTCTATGATAAAGCCCCGGTGGCGAGTGTGGTCACGAACCTGCGGAGGTCAGAGTATTTGGGGCTGTATCGAGGGACGAGGCAGGGGTGCCCCCTGTCCCGCCTGCTGTTTGCATTAGCAATTGAACCTTTGGCCATGGCATTAAGGGAGTCGGGGAAATGGAAGGGAGTATTTCAAGGGGGAGAGGAACATCGAGTGTCGCTGTACGCAGACGACCTGTTGCTGTATGTGACGGATCCAGTGGAGGGGATGGTGGAGGTAATGCAGATCCTACGGGAGTTTGGAGATTTTTCGGGCTATAAGTTCAATGTGGGAAAGAGTGAGCTCTTTGTGATCCATCCGGGGGACCAGGGAAGCGGGATAGACGACCTACCGTTGAGGAGGGCGGAAAGGAGCTTTCGATACTTGGGGATTCAGGTAGCTAGGAGCTGGGGGGCACTGCACAAACTTAATTTGACGCGGTTGGTGGAACAGATGGAGGAGGATTTTAAAAGGTGGGACATGTTGCCACTCTCGTTGACGGGTAGGGTACAGTCGGTTAAAATGGTGGTCCTCCCGAGATTTCTTATTGTATTCCAATGCCTCCCAATTGTGATTACTAAGGCCTTCTTTAAGAGGGTAAGCAGGAGCATTATGGGATTTACATGGGCGAGCAAGACCCCGCGGGTAAGGAGGGGGTTCCTGGAGTGTAGCAGAGATAGAGGAGGGTTGGCGTTGCCGAATTTGGCTGGTTACTATTGGGCAGCCAATGTGGCAATGATCCGTGGAAGAGGTTGGAGATGGCGTCCTGCAGGGGAACGAGCCTGGGGGCGCTGGTGGCGGCATCGCTGCCGCTCTCGCCAACAAGGTACACCACGAGCCCGGTCGTGGCAGCAACGCTAAAGATCTGGGGGCAGTGGAGACGGCACAGGGGTGCGACGGGAGCCTCGGTGTGGTCCCCAATCAGAGACAACCATCGGTTTGCCCTAGTAAGGATGGACGGGGGGTTTCAGAGCTGGCATCGGGCAGGGATTAGTTGAATGGGGGACCTGTTCATTGACGGGACGTTTGCGAGCTTAGGGGCGCTGGAGGAGAAGTTTGGGCTACCCCCGGGAAACGCTTTCAGGTACATACAAGTGAGGGCGTTTGTGAGGCGGCAGGTGAGGGAATTTCCGCTACTCCCGGCACAGGGGATTCAAGATAGGGTGATTTTAGACGTATGGGTTGGAGAGGGCAAGGTGTCGGCGATATACCAGGAGATGAAAGAAGAGGGAGAGGCTTTGGCTGAGGAGCTGAAGGGTAAATGGGAGGAGGAGTTGGGGGAGGAGATTGAGGAGGGGCTATGGGCTGATGTCCTAAGTAAGGTTAATTCCTCTTTCTCGTGTGCCAGGCTTAGCCTGATACAATTTAAGGTGGTTCATAGAGCACATATGACTGGGGAGAGGCTGGGTAGGTTCTTTGGGGTGGAGGACAGATGTGGGAGGTGCTCAGGAAGTCCGGCGAACCATGTCCATCTGTTTTCATCATGCCCGGCACTGGAGGGGTTCTGGAGGGGAGTCATAGAATAGATCATCATAGAATTTCCAGTGCAGAAGGAGGCCTTTCGGCCCATCGAGTCTGCACCGGCTCTTGGAAAGAGCACCCTACCCAAGGTCCACACCTCCACCCTATCCCCGCAATCCAGTAACCCCACCCAACACCAAGGGCAATCCGTTGTCCGAGTGGCGGGAACAATATCTAAGGTGGTGAAAGTCCGGGTCAAGCCAAGCTGGGGGCTAGCATTATTTGGAGTAGTGGACGAGCCGTGAGTGCAGGAGGCGAAAGAGGCCGTTATTCCGGCCTTTGCGTCCCTAGTAGCCCGGCGAAGGATCTTGTTAATGTGGAAGGAGGCAAAGCCCCCCATCGTGGAGGCCTGGATAAATGATATGGCTCGGTTTATCAAGTTGGAAAAGTTAAAGTTTGCCTTGAGAGGGTCTGCGCAGGGGTTCTACAGGCGGTGGCAACCGTTCCTAGATCATCTCGCGGAGCGTTAGATGAAGATCGGACAGCAGCAACAGCAACCCAGGGGGAGAGGGGGTGACATCGTTCGTGGGGGGGCTGGAGGGGAGGGAGCCCCGGGGGGTGGGGGGGGGAAGCGGGGTTTCTCTGGGGGGCATTTGAGCAAGACAACACATGAATGATCCAGAAACTGACATGTACGGGAAGAATCCAATGTACAAAGTTCTGTATCGTATTGACTTGCCATGTTCATGTCTTGCCACGCGAGTTATTTTTCTTTTCTTTGTTACGGGGGTGGGGGGTTGTTTGTAAGGTGGAAAATATTGTTGAAAAACTCTTAATAAAAACATATTAAAAAAAAAAAAAAATAATCCAATACACCGATTAGTAAGATTTAAATCAAAGCACATTTATTATACACAGTAATCGATACTCATCCACAAATTCTACGTCTAAGCTACTTCTACAACAACAGGCCTATACTTAACTTTGAACTGGCCCAACAGGTCAGGGGAACAAATGGCCTTTCGTTCGGGCTCTGAGTCTGCGGGATTCGAAGTTGGTACGGATTGGTAGCTAGGAGCGCGTATCTCGTAGCGAGCGTTGATTTAAGACTTACGATTTCGATGATCACTGGAGTCACTGCACTGGTCACGGTCAATGTTGGTTCCTTTTGCTGGGTGACCCGGGCAGGAAGAAGAGAGCGATGAAGAGAACAAAGAGGTGGAGAAGAGAGCGATTTGAATTTGGGGCTTAATTCTCTCATCCCCAGGGGCTTCCCGCCTTTCGGGGCGGACACGGTACCTGGTCCCAAGTGATTGGACTTTGTCCCAATCGCTTGGTTCGATTTTCTCCAATACTGAAGCGGTTCCCTGATCGATGGGCGGTCTTGAGGTGCTCGTTCACCTCCTTTGTTTTGGCTCCTGCTGGCGCCGAGGAGTCTGGCTTTGCTTTGTGTGTCAAAATGTCCTTCTTGTAATGTGGCGATCAGAACTACACACAATATCCCAGTTTTGGTCATAGCCCTGTAAGCGTAGAGCACTTGACGTGCAGATCCAGGTAACTTTTAAAAGAGTTTAGGGTCTCTGCCTACACCACCAACTCGGGCAGCGAATTCCAGACTCCCACTACCCTCTGCATAAAAAGGTTTTTCCTCATGTCCCCTCTCGTAATGTCCCCTCTACATCTTCTGCCACTTATCTTAAATCCATGTCCCCTGGTTCTAGAATTCTCCATCAAGGGAAACAATTTGATCCTGTCCACTCTATCTCTTCCCCTCATAATTTTGTACACCTCAATTAAGTTACCACTCAATCTTCTTTGTTCCAAGCAAAATAACCCCAACCTATCAAATCTCTCATCATCGCCACACAATTCTAGCCTTGGCAACATTATTATGAACCTCCTCTGCCATCTCTCCAGAGCAATAATGTCCTTCTTGTAATGTGGCGACCAGAACTACACACAATATCCCAGTTTTGGTCTCACTTGTGTTTTACACAATTCTAACATTATATCCTTACTTTTATATTCTCTACCTCTGCCAATGAAGGAGAGCATTCCATGTGTTTTCTTAACAATCTTGTCTACTTGAACTGATGCCTTTTGGGACCTGTGTAGCTGTATGCCAAGATCTTTCACTTCACCTACACCTCTTAGTATATTCCCATTTATTGTGTACTCCCTACAACTGCTCGACCTCCCTAGACGCATGATCGCACACTTCTCTGTGTTAAACTCCATCTGCCACTTTATCACCCACACCACCACTATAGGAATCTATAATTTATGGGATCTTAACCTGTCGAACTACGCCAAGTTTGGGGGAAGCTTAGTTGATGAATCAAGTCCTGGCGCAATACGACAAGTTGTAAGATTTGTACTATTTGTAGACTGTGTTAAGTTGTTTGATTCCTTTTATTATTCGACTGTGTATAGTTGAAGGAATTTATATCATCTCTGCTATTCGGTTATCAGTAGCACTTTGCGAATACTGGAACTCAGCAGAAATTTGCAGTACAAACTCCTCAGGTGCCAAAAAGAATTGTTTTATTTGTAGTCGCTTGATTACAATTTGAAAGTCATTTAAAAGGCAATTTGTAGACAATTCGAAGCTTTCAGAGAATTACAGACATTATCTTTCTTTGCTTAGGCAGACAGCTCGAAAGCAACTTTTAAAAGGTCAAAGTCTGGCAATGAAACATGAAGAGAGAGAGAGAGCTAATCTTCAGCTAAACTCAAACTCAAAGTCAAAAGTGGACTAACATCACTGACACAGACTGTTAGACTGACAGAACCCCCAAAAGACATCTTAAATGGAGACTATAAAGGACAAAACTGACTAAACTAACAGAAAGACAACACAAAGACATCTCCTCAACACACCCCCCCAAAGACAATACACTACAGACAACACACAAAGACAATACACTTTCATATCTGTCTTAAGTCGTCTAATTACACCCCAATATAATCCTAATTGGTTTGGGTTAGACTCAAACACATTTGATTTGATGGCAAGCCGTCCATCTTCAATGTGCAACATCAGCTTTTCTGACCCAGCTGTTATCTGCATTGTGAACAATGGTGCCTTCATGTTGCTGTGTATTCAGCCCTTGGCCTTGACAATTAGCACAAGCAGTGTCAAATTGTTTTGCAACTGTGCTGTTTTAATGTCACACTGCCTTTGAAAATATGCATTTGCCAGAACAACGGACCTCAGTAAAAGTGAATTATGCTGTATAAATGGGTATTTAAAACTGGGGCTCAACATTTATGCTTAAACAGCTATCTTTTACCTATACTAGTTGTATTCGAAATACCTGGCTTCTACAGTCGGCCCTTCGATAAATCGAAAAATTGAGATATATCAGGAAAGATTAAAATACATCATTAATGCGATAGGATAGGTAAAAGCGCAAAGAATCATTGCAGTTTTAAACAATAAAATTAACACTTAAAATACAACAGGCATTTCAAAATAATTATTATAATTAATAAATTAATCAAATTTGATCACATTGGTAATTAATAATAACTTCATGTAAAATTATTATACAATAAAAGTTGAACATATGATCTAGTAATAAATGGTAAAATGATTATCAAAATGGACATCCTCTGGATTATACACAAAAGCTTGTTGAAAGGGTTAATTTTCTTACAGAGACAAAAAGAGGCGTATAACTTGGAATGATGCCATTCGCATCTTTAAACTTTTTTTATTTGTCACTCAAATGGACTGGGAGTAAAAGTTGGATTGCTGCCAAATTCCCGTTATCAAATTTCTTTGAACAACCTGTTCTTTTGGCTTTTAATCAAAGATTGTTGGGGCTTTTTTTAAAACCAGCTTCCACATTGTTTGAAGTTTTAATTTCCAGGCTAATTCCAAACATTTATTTTAAAATATCAAATACAATAACTTATTAAATATATAACTGAACCAATCTTGTGCTGTATCTTGATTTTATGTAGATGAATTTGTTAAAGGAAACACAGCTAACAAGATATGTTAATTTCTTTAAATTAATACAGCAACGTTCAGAATAATGACAGTTTTCTTAAGTTGACAGTTCTTGGCAACTTTTTAGCGATACATTGAGGTTTCTTTAGCTGCTTTGATGGCAGCCGTTCTGTTCTGAGTAAGTTCTCTTTTTCGTTTGGAAATTTTCTGTCCCAAGTAAACATCTTTCTGGGCAATTTGTGCTTTGTGAAAGCTAACTTTGTGACTGTTAGTACTGAGGTGGTTCAAGACCACCCGTAAGTCTTTGTCATGATCATCTTTATTGATAGAGGTTATCAGAACATCATCTTCATATTGGATAATGGTGGAAGGCCGAACAGGCAGTTGCCTGAGATGATTCTGTAAAGCCATGTGGTAAACAGTTGGGCTATTATGATACTGTTGTTGATTAACTGTAAAAGCAAACCATGGTTGTAGTTGCTTAGCCAGTGTTGCTGACCAGAAGCCAAACTGGGTGTGTCTTGTTGGTACGTGTTACATGGTTGACCATGAGGTGGAAATGTATTGTAGTGAACATTGTCTACTTCATTATCATCTCTTGAATCCATCCATTGTTTTTGATAGCATTTTGCCATCCAGTGTCCTACTCTACCACAGAAAAGACATTGTGGTATTTTCTTACATGATTTTAATGGAGCAAGGGTACATGTTTGTTCTAGCGCTGGTGGTGAAATTGTAGTTACTGCTGATATTCCTGCAGGTGCTGCAACAGCCGCCACTGGAGCAGCAGGTAACATGGGCTGGATTTGAGCAATAGGCTGCATTTGAGCAGCTGCAGTGTTAAAAGTTGCCTGATTGTGCAAACCACGATCTATCTGAATGCATCGGTCAACTATGTCTCGGTATGTGCCAGCTGTGGCCCAAGCTAGTAAAACCAAATTCAAGGCAGCAGAAACTCCAGGTTTAACACCGGTTATAAAAGCTGTTTTTAATGGACTTAAAGTGCTTGCATCCCATGTGTCATTTTCCTGGTCGAGTGTCATCCCTGAATATTCCATCCAAGTATGTAAAAATCTTTCCTCAAAATCCTGAATATCTTCATCATTTTTTTGAATGCAAGCTGTGATCTTAGACCAATTGGTCCTCGGGGGACGGAATTTTAATAGCCAATTCTTGACTGCTTGCCAACCAGCTTCCAAATTTTGCAAATCGTCTCCAAGGGCAACTTCTACTTCATTTTTAAGGGTTAAACTTATACGAGTACCTAGCATGATAGTCAGAATTTGTACTCCATCAAATGGGTGGAGACTGTAAATGGCTTGTAATCTGTGAATTCCATCCCATGTGGTCATACCACCCTTTTTAGGGTGTGGAAGACCCTTGGACCATTCATCAATTTTAGAAGGATCAATTTGTTCATGAACCCATTGGTGGTCAAATATGTTTCTAGTGATAGTTTCACCATCTTCCTCTATTTTTTTGCTTCCAACTCTAACCCGTTTGTGTTTTAAACCTAACACTACCTCGGATAGGAAATTAAACTCAAAACTTCAACTTCAGAAACAGGAGCCCTAACGGCTGAACTAAAAACACAGTCAGACAGAAGAATGTCACTGGATGTCTGTCAGTACCGTTTACCAGTAAAATATATAACAGACTGGAAACATGCTAAAAAAAACTCAGCTGACCAATATGCAAACATGCAGCATTTTACCGGCTCCTGTATACATTAGTGTTCAGCTAATGCCATCTTTGGCGAACAATTCAAGCCCCGATAAAGGTAGATGCAACAGTCCTTGAGGTACAAGAACCAATTCAGCTGATGGAGTCCATGTAGCCAGAGGGCAGAAACCGATGCTTGGGGATGAGTACCTGGGAAGAGGGAGTGGATAGCACCGGGCCAGGTGATTAAATAAAGAAGCGTCCTTGAAGGACAAGAGCCTGGTGTGGAGGGACAATTCGGAAGTGGAAGGAATGGACATAGGGCTTGGAGGAGTGGAGGAGGATGTATGTCCAAGTTAACGGAGAGAATGATAAATGATGCATGGGGTTTGTTAGTGACACACTGAACTCAAGAAATAATACAGATCCCAATGCTGAACACAGTAGCAGGATATGCCACCCAAAGAGAATTTTACTGGTATCTGACTGCAGACTGCCCAACTACACTCTGGCCCAGAGAGGCAATGAAATCCTCGGCACCGGCTTCTACATCAGTCCCATGTGGTCATACACTGTACTGCAGTGAGGATTTACCTCGAGAGAGAAAGCTAACCATGGTCAGGTGATCTTTGGGGATCATTTTGATGACTGTAGTGATCTGCATATCTGTAAACACACAAGGGGTTAATGTAAAGACACTATAACTATGTAATCACTAGAGGGTAGCACTAGAGATGTATAAATAGACAGATTGAAGCCAGGATCAGCCTCTTCACAGGAGCAGGTTCTAGTGACCACAAGCATACAAGGACAGCTCACCACAGGTGTAGATGATCATAAGTATTCCTTTATCAATCATGTTCATGGACCATCTAATTTAAGCATTGGAGAGAGAACAAACTCACAGTTAATTAGTCAACGTTACTCAATAAGTATTTGCTCTAATTTGAAGACTACGAGTGTTAATTACCTTTGAGTTAAAGATCATCCTGGAAGAAGCAATTGAGTAACACATGTTGCACAAAGCAATACAACATTACTATGAGAAATTGGAATATAATAATGACCTTTTGGCAACCCATTCTACAGCATCCCGCGACCCATCCGGGTGTCACGACCCCCACTTTGAAAATCACTGCTCTACACTGTCCACCACTTGGCCAATTGTGTCATTTGTAAATTTCCCAATCATGCTCCCCACGTTCACGTCCAAATCGTTAATATATAACACAAACAATAAGGTCTCATCACCGAGCCCTGTGGAACACCACTTGAAACAACTTTCCAATTGCAAGGGCAGCAATTGACCTTTGTTTCCTGTTACTCAGCCAACTTTTTATCCAGTTTGCCCTTTGCCCTGCATCCCATCGGTTTTCACTTTCTTGACCAATCTGGCGTGTGGGACTTGGTCAAACACCTTGCTAAAATCCATGTACACCACATCCACTGTCCTATCTTCATCAACCCTTCTTGTCAAATTTGTGAGGCAAGACCTTCCTTTGACAAATCCATGTTGACTATCCCTGACTAGTCCATGTCTTTCTCTGTGACAGTTAATCCAATCTCTCAGAATTGATTCTACTAATTTGCTCATCACTGATGTAAGACTAACTGCCCTATAATTGTTGCTCTTATTAGCCTTAGTTTTATTAGCTCTAATTCTGTCACCTTTGCTCACGAGTCGCCAGGTATCTTTCTGATACCACCACGTGGTTCAAGCTCAAGTAATGATTAATAATGCAGCACACCGCTTAGTAAATGTTAAATCAACGATCATTTATTATACACAGCAGTAAATACTTATACAATAATCCTACTTCTAGACTATTACCTACCACTAAAGGCCAATACTTAACTTTGGTGATGGCCCACCAGGTCAGGGAAACGAATGGTCTATCGAATTGGGTCTGGCCTGCGGGATTCAAAAAGGCTGGTACAGGTCGATAGTCTGGAACACCTATCTGGTAGCGATCGCTGGAGTAAGACTTACTTGTTCTTTCGTCGAAGGGTCTCGAATGTTGCGAGTAGGAGAAGAAGGGTCGATCTGAACTTGGCCCCTATTTTTATAGTCCCTAGGGGCTTCCCGCCTCTCGGGGCGGACCTTGACCCTGGTTCCAAGTGATTGGACTTGGTCCCAATCACTGGGTTCGATATGCTCCAATAGTGGGGCGATTCCTTGATCGGGGGGTGGCCGTCCACCTTTCTTTGTCTCGGCCACTGCTGGCGCCGAAGGTCTGGATCGGCTTTCAATTGCTAATTTGTAACAATTGTTCCCGGGGATGGCCGATTAAAATGCAGATGGCTGGGTTGATGTGCTGTTAATGGTTGCAGGTATCGGTCTGGGCCGACTTCCCCAGAGCCGAATACACTGTTCTGCCTGCAGCTGTCCGTTTGAGTCCTGTTGGCTGATTTTCCCATCAGTCTCTTTCGTTCGCCATTTTAGATCGGGGTTTGACCAATTTAATCGGGAATCAGCCATTTTAGGTGGCTACATAATTGTTCGGCATTTCCTGCAATCCCTTTTTAAACAATAAAACAACGTTTGCATTTCTCCAGTCTTCCCGTACCTCTCCTGTGTCGAGTGAGGATTGTAAAATAATCCTCAGAGCATCTGCTATCTCCTTCTGAACTCCGACAGTAGCCTCAAAAACAAACCATCTGGCCCTGGCAACTTATCAACTTTCAAGGCGTTCAATCCTTCAAGTACTTCCTCCCCTTTTATGATTATTCCATCCAATATCTCAGTGTTCCTCCTGGACTACTATATCTGCAACATCCATTTCCTTTGTAAACGCGGAGACAAAATATTCATTTAAAACCCTTCCCACAGCCTCCGCCTCTACACACAAGTTCCCCTCTTCATCTCTGATAGGTCTGACTTTTTCCTGAACTAATCTTTTACCATTAATATATTGGGAAAATATCTTTGGGTTTTCTTTAATTTTACTTGTTAATCTTTTTTCATTCCCTTATTTCCTTTATGCCTTTGTCCCTGCACTTTCTTTACATGTCTATGCTACCTGCAGTGCTTAGTTCTTTATGCCTATCGTAGGCTGTTTGATCTTTCCCTGTATTTCTCTGGACAACCAGGCGGGTCTAGATTTGGTAGTACCGCTCTTATTTTTTGGGGGACATGTCTACTTTGTACTTTTAGGATCTCTCCTTTTAGTGCTTCTCACTGTTTTTCCACAGATTTATCGTCTCATTTCTTCAAAATTTGTCTTCCCCCAGTTCAAAATTTTTACTCCTGCTTTATCTCTGTCTTTTCCATGGTAATACTGAATCTAACTTAATTATGGTCACTATCCCCGATATGGTCACCAAATGTCACTTTACCCATTTGCCCCTCTTCATTCCCCAAGACTAGGTCTAGAATTGCATCTCCTCTCATTGGGTTTGTCACTAATTGGACACACTGCTTGAATTTTCTCTCTCTGCTCCCCTCATATTGTTTGATTCCAAGTTGATATTGGGATAGTTAAAGTCTCCTACTATTATTGCTCTCTTGTTGTAACAGCCGGCATATTTGCTCTTCTATCTCCCTCTCAGAATTTGGGGTCTATAATATACTCCCAGTAGAGTGACTGTCCCTTTTTTATTTCTAAGTTTAACCCATAAAGCCTTACTTGTTGACCCATTTAGTATCTCATCCATCCTCACAACTGGAATTGATTCTTTAACCATTAGTACTACTCACCCTCCTTTTTTATTTTCTTCTCTGTCCTGCCTGAAAACTCTGTATCCAGGGATATTGAGCTGCCAATTTTGCCCCTCGTTTAGCCAGGTTTACATTATAGCAATGACATCCTGCTGCCATTAATCTAACTGTGAAGATCCATTCACTGACCTTGACCACTCATGTGCTACTCTTGACAGATCCTCAGGGTCAGATGCTGGCAGTTGTTCTGCCTGACTACCTCCTTCCATTCTCTTCTGCGGGTGTTCCTTGAGGGTCTCCTGGTTGCCTATCCTCACCCCACTGCAGAACCATGGCATCTCTACTCCTGTCTGCTGAAATGAAAATGAAAATCGCTTATTGTCACAAGTAGGCTTCAAATGAAGTTACTGTGAAAAGCCCCTAGTCGCCACATTCCGGCGCCTGTTCGGGGAGGCTGTTACAGGAATCGAACCGTGCTGCTGGCCTGCCTTGGTCTGCTTTCAAAGCCAGCGATTTACCCCGGTGCTAAACAGCCCCTTCCAACACTAAGGCATCCCATTCTGTATCCATGACCCTGGAGCCCCCTTTCTGCCCTGATCCATTTATCTTGTGTACAATTGCAATAGTTTTGAGCAGCCACCTCCCTCCCATAATTCAGTGCAATTTTCCTTGAAGCGGGACAGACTCTCTTTAAGAGGAAAGGGTGGCTGTGCCACATGCTGTTAGCAGATGCTTCTCAGCCTCCCTGCTGAGTGCTCAGAGAGCCAGCAATGTGTCCCCACTTAGACCGATGCTACAATTAAGTAAATGAGGAGGCAGCACCAAATTTGCGTGCAGCCTCCCTCAAACTTAACGGGCACAGCAGATTATGCCTCATAACTCCATGTCCCAGAAATAGCACAGGCAAATTGTTAGCTCTTTTTCTTTTTTCATTCCTATCCCAAAGTACAAAGGGATTATCGTCCTCATCGTCCTGCCCACAGAAGAGACCCATTGATACAGCTAACCCAGGCTCATCACTCTGGTGTGATATTAAGCTGACCATTGGAGAGGGGGAGCACTGTTTGTTGAAAGAGGTAAATGTTGAAGGGAAGCGCTGGCAAGGTTTGGAGGAAGGGAGGAACAACAGTAATGAGAAGGCAGGGTTGGAGAATAGCGGGGGGTGATGGACGATAGACCGAGTCGTTGAATCAAGACTCGATCAGGTTCTCCCTGGACCTACCTGGTATGACCCTTGCCGCGGCCTGATGAGTGTCCTCTGGATCCTCCTCAGAATCCTCCTTGACGTTCTCATGGTTCTCCTCATCCGACGAGGCCTCACACTCTCACCTCCTCGTCCATCATGTCACCTCACTGCTGCATCTAGTTGTGCAGCAGAACATGCCAGCACGATCCATGAGACCCTCTAGTGCTATACTGTAAAGCCCCACCAGAGCGGTCCACACAGCAGACTTGCATCTTGAGCATGCTGATTTACCCCTTGATGTTCCTGGCTGCTGACTGTGCTTCATTGTAACGGTCCCCCACTTCAGGCTGGGGCCTCGGCACAGGTGTCATGAGCCATGTCCTCACCGGATAAGTCTTATCACCCACCTGTCAATCCCTCATCCGAGGGAGCGCCTCGAAGTCGACAGGTACCTCAGAGTGTGCCAGCTGAATGCATTGTGTACTCTGTCGGGGTAGCGTGCACATATGTACATGATGTGGAGCTGGTGATCGCACACCAACTGCACATTAAGGAAATAGAACCTCTTTCTGTTAATGAAGGGCACCCCATGTCGAACCGGTGCTCATAGGGCAACATTGATTGACCCTGGACCTGAGGCATCCCAGTGATGGCAGCGAATCCTGCAACCCGGGCTATAAAGCACACACTTATAATTCCCACAGCGTTTTAAGAATCTGTAATTAAGTGTTAGAAATGTGTTTATAATTATCAAAGTTAAAGGGCGGGATTCTCGTTTGCCGATGCTGAAGTCACGAAACATGATTGGGCAGAGAATAGGTTCCGACTCCAAAATCGCGGCAGGCATTGATTTGACGCCAAATCATAATTTTACATCATCTCTACAAAGGCATCAATGCGCACCAGAATGAAATGTTCAGTGGATGCTGTTTGCATTTCATTAGTGGGCCTGACCCGATATTCTCTGGGCCTTCGCAATGCTCCTCCTCCAATGGGCCGAGTTTCCGACAGCGCGGTTCACTTGTGCTTTTGAAAATCGTGTAACCGGCGTGGTGGCTGCTGACGGAGATGGAGAGAGGGTTTGGAAAGTGTCCAACATCACCATAGTTTGCTGACAGTTGCGCCGCTGTCCCGGGGTCTTCTGCTAAGGCCGGAGGAAGTCGCGGGGGTGGCCAGGAGGTGGGCTGTGGTGTCGGGGTGGACGGGTACAGAACACCTTTGCCGCAGCAGGCAAGGCGGACATGCAGCTACGCAAGCCGCTCACAGCCCACTGTGACCTTAGGGCAAAACGTCATTTAGGTGTCCCCACCTGGGTGCTCTCTGGTCCCAGCTGACCCATCAGCTGTATGGGTGCGCTCCAGAACAACCAATGCCACCTTGTTGGCTGGGATGAGTGTGTGTGGGGATTGCAATGTGTATATGCGGCTGCAGCTTGTCGGCCTCACGAGTTTCAATCACGGACCCGGCAAATCTCGCACCGTTTCTCATTGGAATCAATTGTGTTCTTGAGGCGCCAGTTTTGCTGTCATGAAAGTCCATGAAATTTGTATCGGAGTCAACACTTAGTCTCAGAAACGGAGAATCACCCTGACTAACGTTTGTGTTCCTGCCTTTCTAACATCTGTTATGGGCCAGGGTTTAGAGAACCCCAAATTGTATCATGGAGTTCACCTGACCCACAACTTTAAATAGATTGTGGTATGGGGAGCACACGGCCCACTCTACAGGTGTGGTACAGCAGAAATGGAAAAGTATGTTTTAAAGCAAAACAATGTAAATTCTATGAACTCAAGTTAACCTTTTTAAAACATACAGTGAACATCTTAGCAACCATTCATTCAAATACAACCCCCAAAAACTACAACACTAAGTAATCCTTTAAGCTTTCCTTTTAACATGCATAAGACTTAAAAAACATAACCTTTAACAGAAGCACATCAGGTTAAAGTCACTACTGAGAGCAGGTATTAGTTTTAAAATCACCAAAGGATCGATTTACATTCTTTAGATTACAGAGAGAGACTCTAATACACCTTTTGGCTGTGACTGCAGCTATCCAGTTCTGAAAATGAAACTAAAACACACCCTGCAGCAAACAGCCTAAAACGAAGGTAAAAAGCTGACAGACAGCCCAGCTCCACCCACTCTCTGACATCACTGCAGTAGTAAACACCCATTTCTTAAAGGTACTCTCACTACAGATATTTACATACACACCCATTTATAAACACCCATTTCTTAAAGGTACTCTCACATGACACATCTCCATGAATTCATTACTTATTCTTTAATTGCCTTGCAATTAAGCGTGTCTACTTAACTAATCTGACTGGTTTTCAACAATGTTGGTTTCTTTTTTACTAAAATGACTTCAATCAATTTTAGCACAAAATGCTTAACATTAATTCAAACTACAAAATAATAGTCACACTAAAACTAGTCAGTTTACGAACAGTATTGAGCATGGTTCAACGGCCACGCTGCGCCTGAAAAGCAACTTGCCGCGCCGCAGCATGACCGTGGAAAGCCAGGAGACCCCGTTCCCAGGATCCAACGGGTTCGCAACACCTCCCAAGATTCAATGCGATCTCGCAAGACGTAGCGATGTGAAGTCCGCCCACAATGGGTTGGATCACTTTATGGCAAATCTTAGTAAGCCTCAGTCTAAAGTGCAGATTCCTGAGTACCTGAGGCTTTGGGATTCAATCCCTTCCCCTCAGAGACCTCGGGCGACCGCTGATCAGCACTGGTCCCCACAAACGGGGACCAGATGAAATGGCACTCATGGGGGTCTCCCAGGGGATAGGATGTGCCCAGCTGCATGCCCTTTGGGCAGGATGGTGCCACTTGGGAACTGCCAAGGTGCCAAGCTGGCATTTTTTGTACACATGCAGTCGGGCTGGGGTGACCGTCTTGGGTGTGGGGGGGGGGGGGGTGGTCCGGGGACCACCCTTAGTGTGTTTGGGCTGATGGGGAGGTCGGGGATTGCTTCGGGGGCCTCGGAAATCCGGACGCCATTTAAAAATGACATCCTGGTCTGTTGCAACAATGGGGTGTTCCTGCGAACGGAGCTCCCTACTGTACAAAACGGGGCTAAGTGTGACCTCGGCCACACGTTCCCGTTCAGGCCCCTTATTCAACGTGAGTCGCGTTGTCAGAAGTTGTTCAGTTTGTGTCAGGACAGGTTAGTTAGGTTTTTGTAACACATTTTTCTTTCTGCAGACAAAACAGACTCATATTACCTGGAAGTGCTCACTGATTGGAGGGGGAGCTAATGTACATAAAGGAACTTGCTGAACAGGAGTGCGCTGGCAGCTGTTGTGTCTCTCAAGCCCCATAATAAACAGCAGTGATCCAGACGTTGGATAAGTAGGAAAAGCTAACATATCAGATTACCAAGATGACAGTTAATTTGTTGCAAAATTAATTATGCTTTTTTAACTCTCTCACAGGTGACATGGTCACAATTGAGCAATTTAGCTGAGTTTCATGCAGCAGCAAAGATACCTGAAAGCAATGTAATGGAGGCAGGGGCATGCAACAGTGCAGCACTGTAGCTGAAGCAGAGGAGGGAGAGGCCTTACAGGAGGGTGATATTTCAGATCTTGAAGACGATACTGAGGAAGATCCAGTGATAACACTGTAGTAACCCGGGAGACACGAAATAAAGGTTCAACCAAATTTATTTAAACTCAAAAGTAAAGCCGCACAATACTAGTGTCCCAGCCGGGCCTAACAGAGACTCCCAGTCCAGGTCTGAGACAGTATTTAAAAGGCTTGATAACGAGTCTCAGCAGGATTGGACACCCGCTACATGGAAACCCATACTCCATGGGCCCCACGGGTGATCATTGAATGATCTTTTGGAGGTCCCTCATGCAGGTTATCACAAACACTGAATGCAATAGTGGTTGAGGAGGGAGAAGCCTGTGATGATCTGGCTGCTGTGTCAAAGGGGGGGAACTCAGAGACATCTGGAGGTGAGGACCCTGCAACATTGGCAGCGGAAGATCCCACATCTCCAGAACCTCAATTTGCAGATTAACAGCTTATGATTTCAACGATAAATTGTATGAGGATGTGTTGCAGAGGGCTGAAGATTTTGAGGCATTTGCAAGGACCCGATTGCTTTCCTGAACCGAAGTCTCCCAGCAGGTCCAAAAATGAGCAGACGTCAATGTTTTTTTTAACATTTTTTAAATTCTGCTCCTTTTTCAAATTTTGTCCCACATTTTCACCCATCAACAAGGCTCCGATAGCTGCAGCCCCTCCCCCCACCTCACTCCCGTTCACTGGCCGACTTAAACCGGCCAGTGTGGAGGCCCTCGCCCGGGTCCCTTTCCCACTTGCCCGGCTCTAGGAAAGCCCAAAGATTCCCCACGCAAACCCCGCATATCCACCTACACCCCAAAGTCCCGTCCCTTCCCTTGTCCAAATATATACAACATTGGCTCCTTTAGCCCCTAAACCTGCGCGCAATGATACAAAAAAGAAGAAAATACAGTCATGAGGTTACATCGGCACATGACCATTCCTCAATTTGTCAGTTCTGCCACAGTCCTTCTGCCTTCGCAAACTCCTCCGCTGCTTCCGCCGTTCCAAAATAAAAGTCCCTGAGCTTATAAGTCACCCACAGCTTCGCTGGATATACAATGCCGCACTGCACCTTGCTAATGTACAGTGCCCTCTTCACCCGGTTGAAGGCAGCCCGCCTCCTCGCCAGCTCCACCATAGAGTCCTGGTATACACGTATACCAGCTCCAGCCCACTGCACCACCCGCTTCTGCTTTGCCCAGCTCAGGACCTTCTCTTTCACACTGTACCTACGGAAGCACAGAGTCACTGCCCTTGGAGGCTCACTCGCCTTTGGTACAGGCCTCCACGACCGATGAGCCCGATCCAGTTCATATCGGGAGGGATCCTTCCCCTCCCCCAATAGTTTTACCAGCATCGCGGCAAAATACTCAGTCGGCTTTGGTCCTTCAACTCCTTTGGGCAGCCCCACGATCCTCAAATTCTGTCGCCTGGATCTGTTTTCCAGATCTTCCATTTTTCCTCGCAGATCCTTGTTAGTGTCCATCACCTTCCGCATCTCCTTCCCCATCGAGGCATGTTGATCACCGTGCTGCAATAACGTCTCCTCCACTTCCTTCAGCACCTCGCCTTGCTCTTGCACCTCCACCACTGCGCTCGCCACCGCCGTCATCACCGGGGAAACCGCCTCCTACACCAGCGCACTCAAAACCTCCCTCATCTCCTTCCTCACCGTATCCATGCATTTCGCAAACTGCTTTTCGAATTCCGCAGCCATCACCTTAGTTATTTCTTCAGCCGTAAGCACTGCGGCCTCCCCTGGTGCTCCAGCCTCCATTTTATTTGTTGACCCCGCGGTGACCTTTCCACTCCCCAACGGACTTTCAGCCGCTTTTTTCCCAGACGTTTTTTTTGTGTTTTTTGACATCCTTCTTCTCTGTGCGCTGTCTCCTGACTTTTACTGCCGTCGCTGGCCCTAGGACCGGGCGTTACTCCCCGTCAATGCCGTTCCCGAACGGGAGCCCTCCAACGCGCGGCTGCCTCCCGCCCGCCGTCACCGGAAGTCGCAGACGTCAATGTTCAGCACATACAGATTTCTCAGGGGCAGGGAGGCGGTGGCATAGTGGTATTGTCACTGAACTAGTAAACCAGAGACCCAGAGTAATGTTCTGGGGACCCGGGTTCAAATCCCGCCACTGCAGATGGTGAAATTTGAATCCAATACAAATCTGGAATTAAAAGTCAAACGATGACCATGACACCATGATGTCCTTCAGGGAAGGAAATCTGCCATCCTCAATGTGATTGACTCTGAATTATTCCCTCAAGGGCAATTTGGGATGGGCAATAAATGCTGGTCCAGGCTGCGACACCCATGTCCCATGAATAGTTTTTTTTTGAAAGAGCTAATGACACAGCAAAATGAGCTAATGACACAGCAAAATGATGTTTTGAAACATCTCAATCAGATTTCAATACAGTGAAATGAGCTGGTGAGAATGCAAAATGATTTTAAATAACATACTGACACCTGGTGCTGCACTTTCTGCCCAGTTCAGAGACGGTTACTGCTCGGCAATCTGCAATTGGGGATGCAGAACATTACGCCACGTGAATGGGGAAGGGTCCAGGGGCAACGTGGAAGGAATTAAAGTCCCTCAATCTCCCTCCACCACTGCCAAGTCTAACTCATCCATCCCTTTCTCTTATGCATGCTTTTTAAAATTGCTCTGTTTATTTATTGTGCAGCTGGCCACCAACTTGACTGTAAAATGTGTTTTGTTACATCTGACCTTCTGGCTGACTATCACGACCTACACCACATTCACAAAAGATTCTCCATGATTACTTTTAAAAACTTCACACTCACTGTTGGCACTTCTGTATTATTGAATGTAAATATTGTAAACTGAAATGATGTTTCACCTGAAATGACAGCTCCACTCTACCACATTGCTAAAGGGTGTAACTCAGGATTATTTTATTATTTTATTTCTTCACACCTGTTGTTAGCATTTGTAAAATCGCATTGGAAAGATTAACCGGCTCAATATTTAAAAAAATGTCTTGCTCACGCGTTCAAAACCTAACACTACCTCGGATAGGAAATTAAACTCAAAACTTCAACTTTAGAAACAGGAGCCCTAACGGCTGAACTAAAAACACGGTCAGACAGAAGAATGTCACTGGATGTCTGTCAGTGCCGTTTACCAGTAAAATATATAACAGACTGGAAACATGCTAAAAAAAACTGCTGTGAACAGCTCAGCTGACCAATATGCAAACATGCAGCATTTTACCGGCTCCTGTATACATTAGTGTTCAGCTAATGCCATCTTTGGCGAACAATTCAAGCCCCGATAAAGGTAGATGCAACAGTCCTTGAGGTACAAGAACCAATTCAGCTGATGGAGTCCATGTAGCCAGAGGGCAGAAACCGATGCTTGGGGATGAGTACCTGGGAAGAGGGAGTGGATAGCACCATACCAGGCAACATCCTGGTAAATCTCCTCTGCACCCGCTCCAAAGCCTCCACGTCCTTCCTTTAATGCGGTGACCAGAACTGTACGCAATACTCCAAATGCGGCCGTACCAGAGTTCTGTACAGCTGCAACATGACCTCCTGACTCCGGAACTCAATCCCTCTACCAATAAAGGACAACACTCCATAGGCCTTCTTCACCACCCTATCAACCTGGGTGGCAACTTTCAGGGATCTATGTACATGGACACCTAGATCCCTCTGCTCATCCACACTTTCAAGAACTTTTCCATTAGCCAAATATTCCACATTCCTGTTATTCCTTCCAAAGTGAATCACCTCACACTTCTCTACATTAAACTCCATTTGCCACCTCTCAGCCCAGCTCTGCAG
Source organism: Scyliorhinus torazame (assembly GCF_047496885.1). NCBI lineage: Eukaryota > Metazoa > Chordata > Chondrichthyes > Carcharhiniformes > Scyliorhinidae > Scyliorhinus > Scyliorhinus torazame. Next base: position 144,884,399 of record NC_092712.1, on the reverse strand, counting down.
CTTATCTATATCCCTCTGTAACCTGCTACTTCCTTCCACACTATCGACAACACCACCGACTTTAGTATCGTCTGCAAATTTACTCACCCACCCTTCTGCGCCTTCCTCTAGGTCATTGATAAAAATGACAAACAGCAACGGCCCCAGAACAGATCCTTGTGGTACTCCACTTGTGACTGAACTCCATTCTGAACATTTCCCATCAACCACCACCCTCTGTCTTCTTTCAGCTAGCCAATTTCTGATCCACATCTCTAAATCACCCTCAATCCCCAGCCTCCGTATTTTCTGCAATAGCCTACCGTGGGGAACCTTATCAAACGCTTTGCTGAAATCCATATACACCACATCAACTGCTCTACCCTCGTCTACCTGTTCAGTCACCTTCTCAAAGAACTCGATAAGGTTTGTGAGGCATGACCTACCCTTCACAAAGCCATGCTGACTATCCCTGATCATATTATTCCTATCCAGATGATTATAAATCTTGTCTCTTATAATCCCCTCCAAGACTTTACCCACTACAGACGTGAGGCTCACCGGTCTATAGTTGCCGGGGTTGTCTCTGCTCCCCTTTTTGAACAAAGGGACCACATTTGCTATCCTCCAGTCCTCTGGCACTATTCCTGTAGCCAATGATGACATAAAAATCAAAGCCAATGGTCCAGCAATCTCTTCCCTGGCCTCCCAGAGAATCCTAGGATAAATCCCATCAGGTCCCGGGGACTTATCTATTTTCAGCCTGTCCAGAATTGCCAACACCTCCTCCCTACGTGCCTCAATGCCATCTAATCTATTTACCTGGAGCTCAGCATTCTCCTCCACAACATTATCTTTTTCCTGCGTGAATACTGACGAAAAATATTCATTTAGTATCTCGCCTATCTCTTCAGACTCTACACACAACTTCCCATCCCTGTCCTTGACTGGTCCTACTCTTTCCCTAGTCATTCGCTTATTCCTGACATACTAGAAAGCTTTTGGGTTTTCCTTGATCCTTCCTGCCAAATACTTCTCATGTCCCCTCCTTGCTCGTCTTAGCTCTCTCTTTAGATCCTTCCTCGCTACCTTGTAACTATCCATCGCCCCAACTGAAACTTCACACCTCATCTTCACATAGGCCTCCTTCTTCCTCTTAACAAGAGATTCCACTTCTTTGGTAAACCACGGTTCCCTCGCTCGGCACCTTCCTCCCTGCATGACCGGTACATACTCATCAAGAACACGCAGTAGCTGATCCTTGAACAAGCTCCACTTATCCAGTGTGTCCAACGCTTGCAGCCTACTTCTCCACCTTATCCCCCCCAAGTCACGTCTAATGGCATCATAATTTCCCTTCCCCCAGCTATAACTTTTGCCCTGCGGTGTATACTTATCCCTTTCCATCCTTAACGTAAACGTCACCGAATTGTGGTCACTGTCCCCAAAGTGCTCACCTACCTCCAAATCCAACACCTGGCCTGGTTCATTACCCAAAACCAAATCCAATGTGGCCTCGCCTCTTGTTGGCCTGTCAACAAACTGTGTCAGGAAACCCTCCTGCACACACTGTACAAAAAACGACCCATCTAATGTTCTCGATTTATATCTTTTCCAGTCAATATTTGGAAAGTTAAAGTCTCCCATAATAACTACCCTGTTACTTTCGCTCTTATCCAGGATCATCCTCGCCATCCTTTCCTCCACATCCCTAGAACTATTTGGAGGCCGATAGAAGACTCCCAACAGTGTGACCTCTCCTTTCATGTTTCTAACCTCAGCCCATACTACCTCGGAAGATGAGTCCCCATCTAGCATCCTCTCCGCCACCGTAATACTGCTCTTGACTAGCAGCGCCACACCTCCCCCTCTTTTGCCTCCTTCTCTGAGCTTACTAATACACCTAAACCCCGGAACCTGCAACATCCATTCCTGTCCCTGCTCTATCCATGTCTCCGAAATGGCCACAACATTGAAGTCCCAGGTACCAACCATGCTGCCAGTTCCCCGACCTTATTTCGTATACTCCTGGCATTGAAGTAGACACACTTCAAACCACCTACCTGAACACTGGCCCCCTCCTGCGACGTCAAATCTGAGCTCCTGACCTCTATACTCTCATTCTCCCTTACCCTAAAACTACAATCCAGGTTCCCATGCCCCTGCTGCATTAGTTTAAACCCCCCCAAAGAGCACTAACAAATCTCCCCCCCAGGATATTTGTGCCCCGCATGTTCAGATGTAGACCATCCTGTCTGTAGAGGTCCCACCTTCCCCAGAAAGAGCCCCAGTTATCCAGAAATCTGAATCCCTCCCGCCTGCACCATCCCTGTAGCCACGTGTTTAATTGCTCTCTCTCCCTATTCCTCATCTCACTATCACGTGGCACGGGCAACAACCCAGAGATAACAACTCTGTTTGTTCTAGTTCTGAGCTTTAATCCTAGCTCCCTGAAAGCCTGCCTGACATCCTTATCCCCTTTCCTACCTATGTCGTTAGTGCCAATGTGGATCACGACTTGGGGCTGCTCCCCCTCCCCCTTAAGGACCCGGAAAACACGATCCGAGACATCACGTACCCTTGCACCTGGGAGGCAACATACCAAACGTGAGTCTCTCACGCTCCCACAAAATCTCCTATCTGTGCCCCTGACTATCGAGTCCCCAATTACTAATGCTCTGCTCCTCTCCCCCCTTCCCTTCTGAGCAACAGGGACAGACTCCGTGCCAGAGGCCCGTACCCCATGGCTTACCCCTGGTAAGTCGTCCCCCCCACAAGTATCCAAAGCGGTATACTTGTTTCTCAGGGGAACGACCGCAGGGGATCCCTGCACTGACTGCTTTTTCCCAGTCCCTCTTACAGTTACCCATCTATCTCCAATCTTTGGTGTAACTAATTCCCTGAAGCTGCTATCTATGACCCCCTCTGCCTCCCGAATGATCCGAAGTTCTTCCAACTCCAGCTCCAGTTCCCTAACTCGGTCTTGGAGGAGCTGGAGATGGCAGCACTTCCTGCAGGTAAAATCAGCAGGGACACTAACGGCATCCCTCACCTCAAACATCCTGCAGGAGGAACATTGCACTCCCTTCCCTGCCATCCCTCTAACTTTCTACCAAGATCTGGCTAACAACTAAATTAAATTTTTTATATTAAAAAAAATATTAATAACAATAATAAAATATGGTACTTACCTCACACCAATGTGTTTTATTATTAGGTTAGAGGAGGAGGGCGGGTGGGAGACACTACACGTGTAGTGTCTCGGGTTTCCTCTCCACCAGAATTTATTGGTGAGGGTCTTCCCAGAGGTCCGCGGGTCGACTTCCTGTTCCCACCTTAAACACTAAAATTTTTTTAAAAATTTAAAGGAGAGACTTACCTCCCAGAAATCACTTCCGCACTGCCCCCGCTGAAATGGACTCAGATCAAAGGCAGTGATCGAGAACTGCCCAATTAATTGGGTCCAAACCTAAGGACCGCCCAAAAGAGCGCGAAACTCCTCAAGGATAAAGAGAGACACTGACATGTGTTCGATCTCTTTTAGACCTGGCACTCCGGCAACGTCCATCTCCAATCGCAGCACCACCAGAAGCAAGTTCAAGTTCAATGCTCGCTACCAGACGGATGATCCTAGCCAAACCGCAGTTACTTCGCCAGATCCAGCCGATCCAGGTTCGAACAAAGGCCACTGTTCCTCTGACCTAAGCTGGGTGCCTGAAGTTAAGTACAGGTTGTCATAGTTGTTAGGTGTAGTTTAGCTCGTAGTGTTTATGTTGCATGTGTAAGTTAATCGTGTGTGTAAATAAAGTACCATTGATCTTGAACTAACTAACTGGTTGTTTGGCTCTTTGATCGATACCTGGTTGAACCTTGTGGCGGTATCATTTGATACCTGGCGACACTGAGAGCATATCATATTCATATCCATATTAAGAAAGGCAACCTTATTGACGGCCATATTTAGAGCAAGTAAAGAAAGCAACATTTATTGGCGACCTCTGACGGGACTTGACCCAGAAGTGACTGTGTCACTCCGAGAGAACACATAACACGTTTGAATTAAAAATCCAATTGGAAAAGTCAAATAAACCACAAGTGTAAGACCAGTATCGATCAAACCCCCAAGATTCGGAAGTGTGTAGTTCATTTCATTTCAACTTGTAACATCCTTCCGCACTGTCCACAACTCCACCGACTTTAGTGTCGTCTGCAAATTTACTCACCCATCCTTCTACGTGCTCATCCAGGTCATTTATAAAAATGACAAACAGCAGTGGCCCCAAAACAGATCCTTGTGGTACACCACTAGTAACTGGACTCCAGTCTGAGCATTTCCCATCAACCACGACCCTTTGTCTTCTTCCAGCTAGCCAACTTCTGATCCAAACTGCTAAATCACCCTGAATCCCATGCCTCTGTATTTTCTGCAATAGCCTACCGTGGGGAACCTTATCAAATGCTTTACTGAAATCCATATACACCACATCAACTGCTTTACCCTCATCCACCTGTTTGGTCACCTTCTCAAAGAACTCAATAAGGTTTGTGAGGCACGACCTACCCTTCACAAAACTGTGTTGACTATCTCTAATCAAATTATTCCTTTCCAGATGATTATACATCCTATCTCTTATAAACATTTCCAAGACTTTACCCACAACAGAAGTAAGGCTCACTGGTCTATAGTTACCGGAGTTGTCTCTACTCCCCTTATTGAACAAGGGGACAACATTTGCTATCCTCCAGTCTTCTGGCACTATTCCTGTAGATAAAGTTGACTTAAAGATCAAAGCCAAAGACTCAGCAAACTCCTCCCTAGCTTCCCAGAGAATCCTAGGATAAATCCCATCTGGCCCAGGGGACTTATCTATTTTTCACACTTTCCAGAATTGCTAACACCTCCTCCTTATGAACCTCAAGCCCTTCTAGTCTAGTAGCCTGAATCTCAGTATTCTCCTCGACAACATTGTCTTTTTCCTGTGTGAATACTGATGAAAAATATTCATTTAGCACCTCTCCTATCTCCTCGGACTCCACGCACAATTTCCCATTACTCTCCTTGACTGCCCCTACTCTTATCCTAGTCATTTGTTTATTCTTGATATATCTATAGACATCTTTAGGGTTATCCTTGATCCTACCTGCCAAAGACTTCTCATGTCCCCTCCTGGCTCTTCTTAGCTCTTTCTTTAGGTCCTTCCTAGCTAACTTGTAACTCTCGAGCGCCCTAACTGAACCTTCATGTCTCATCTTTACATCAGCCTCCTTCTTCTGTCAAATCCCAAGTTTCTTTACCCGTCAGTCTGGCCTCAATAAAAGTCGAGATGGGTTTGCAGGTACAGCATTAGTTATTTTATTTAGCTTGCAAGCTTTACTCAATTCTCAGTAGCACAAAGCACATCCTGCTTCGTACACTTCTGGAATCAAGTGAGTCTGTAGAACAAAGGAGTCTGTACTGATACATTCAAATGGCATCAAGTTTCACATACACGATTCCCATAGGTCATCCTATACCCCTCCTGACCTGTTGATATATTCTGATTGGCTCACTTCCAATCCCTTCCTCTGGCCCCTATTACCCAGCATCCTTTTCTCCTCCTTTGGTGGACACACCTCTTCCTTGCTTTGCCATGCGGTCTGAAATCCTTTGTCTGTGAACTCACCAGAATTAGACTGGCCTACCTCTACATTACATTAACTAATATCTCTAAAGTAACTATTTCATATCACATTCGTCACTTCCTCTTGACAAGTGTTTCGACTGCTTTAGTAAACCACGGTTCCCTCATTTGACCACTTCCTCCCTGCCTGACAGGTACATATTTATCAAGGACACGCAGTAGCTGTTCCTTGAACAAGCTCCACATTTCCATTGTGCCCATCCCCTGCAGTTTTCCTCGCCATCCGATGCATTCTAAGTCTTGCCTCATCGCATCATAATTGCCTTTCCCCCAGATATAACACTTGCCCTGCGGTATATACCTATCCCTTTCCATCACTAAAGTAAACGTAATCAAATTGTGGTCACTATCACCAAAGTGCTCACCTACCTCCAAATCTAACACCTGTCCTGGTTCATTACCCAGTACCAAATCCAATATGGCCTCGCCTCTCATTGGTCTATCTACATACTGTGTCAGGAAACCCTCCTGCACACATTGGACAAAACCGGACCCATCTAAAGTACTCGAACTATAGCGTTTCCAGTCAATATTTGGAAAGTTAAAGTCCCCCATAACAACTACCCTGTTGCTTTCGCCCCTATCCAGAATCATCTTTGCAATCCTTTCCTCTACATCTCTGGAACTTTGCGGAGGCCTATAGAACACCCCCAACAGGGTGACCTCTCCTTTCCCGTTTCTAACCTCAGTCCATACTACCTCAGTAGACGAGTTGGTATTATGTCTCTAAACCAACTAGGGCCATGGCCATTCGCTCTACATCCTATCGAAACTGATTGCCATGTCTCACTAAGATCCCTTTCCTCTGTTATCATGTCCTGAAGTACATGAAGTTTATAACTGCCTTGATAACAGTTACCACACAGCCACCCTAAAGTGGTGAAAAACCCATTTCTATTACTAGTTCTGAAACATTTAATGCATCCAGCAGGTTGAGGCATTCGCCAATCTAATCCACTGGCTTCATTTTGTACCATGATTTTATCCGTTTGCAGATAAACATGAAATCCTCCCTATTAAAATATAAAATGTAAAAGAATAAGTCTTATCCTAACATGTCGTCAAGCAACTACTCACACAACTGTTCGTGTGTTCCCGCGTTACATAATTATTTCAACTACTATTACAATCCTATTAAAAGACAAAATATAACATTGACAGTTCAAATCCTGGTCTGACCAGGGTGTTATTGAAGTTAACATTTATAACTATTTTTAATACATTTTAATTTCAATACCTAAATCACACATATTAGAAATTACCAATTAAATACTTCTATCATAAACCCTGTCAAACTTGGTGCAATTCTTCTGTTACCTAACGCCACTACAGAGAAAACAACTCTCACCCCCTGCAGTGGCTGATCCATCAATATCTGTTCAAATGGTTGCATGTCTCGTAGGCCTCCATCGAAAAACATACTGGACTCCCCTATGTTCTTATCTCAGTCCTGAGAGTTACGTCCCACCACTTGTTCCAAAACTTTCTGAAAACATTTAGCTTATGCCCATCCTTATGTACCCATCTATCGCATCTAACTCATACTAGTGTCCTATTATAATTTATGATTTTGACAGACCTCACTGCCCGCTTGGTGCGAGACACGTGCCTCCTGACCTGATGCAGTCTGTCTCTTCACAGTGCTAATTCTTGCTTGAAACAACAAACCATCAGCATTCAGTATTCCCCCGTTATCAGTAGATATTACATATATCAAGTCATGTCAGGCCTTGCTCCAGCCATCTTGCCTTTTTTTTTCTTCTTACATACATAGATAACAGTATTGCATAAGATACAGAACATTTCTTCTTTAATAACTATCATAATGCCTCAAGGCAACTACGTTTAATACACTTGCCATATATAACCCGTCGCAACATCAAGCATAATATATCTGCTTCGTTAAGTAATAAAAAGGAATTTGTCTTTCATGCCATTGCTTTCTCTTTTTTTTAAAAACTGAAGGGTTCCTCGTCAGTGACATGTTACCTGTCGAGACCCTCAAATAAATCCATCATGTAATACGCATTCTGTGGAGACCTCAGATCATCCATCAGCTGGCTCTTAGGACACATGTCCAGCCAGAGCTGGAGACCAGAGATTTCACTCTTCAGTAATTTGATATTTTGGTTTATTTCTAAACCGGGAAGATTTCTTCCTGGCTTTATCATTTACTTTTCTCAAATATGTGGCCAATTGAATCATTTTTCTCTCTCTTCTTTGAGCAATTTTATTGCAGCATTTGCAGCATAAAATCCTACACAATTTAAAAATTCCCAATTTCCATAGTAAGGCAGCGATGATCACTCCCCCTGCAATTGTTACAAACAAGTACCAATTGTTTAAAATCCAGTTTAACATTGTCCAGAACCATTTAAATGGGCTTGTTATAATCTTAATTGCTGTTTTAACTATCTCTTTAATTTTCAAACCCACATCTACTAAATCGTGTCCCAAATTACTCCAGCTGGGATAATATGGGAGGTGTTCTATCCCTGACACACAAGTGTTAATTGATTTATTTGGGCTCATCCTATTCCAAGTTCCTCCCTTACACCATTCCTCTTCCTTGAAATCTTTCCATCCTTCCATTAACATTTTGTTATCGTCCATTTGGCATACTATTCCTGACCCCACTGACCTATCTACATACCAAGTGGCCATCCCATTCTCTTTCTTGCCTGTACCATATCTAGCTGTTAACTGTTTCATCAGATTCTGCCCGGTTTCAGGGTGTTCCCTTTTTAAACATACTGGTTTTGCTTGATTACTGTCTTTCATTCTCATCATTTTCCCCATGTACACTGCTCAAATTCAATCTCCTTCTTAGGTTCTTTCCATTTACTAAATTTTCCTATAAATTTGAATCCTCGTTTGGTCTTTACCCAAGGTATTGGAACAACAGCCCTATACCCTGAGGTCACTGCTCTTGATGCAAATTTTATTTCTCTGTTCCAGCGGTATCTCCCTCTTGATAGTCTCCCTATTTTAAAAAATATATATATTTATTAAAGTTTTTTAACACAATTTTTCTCCCTTACAAACAATAACCACCCCCCCCCCGTAACAAAAAAAAACGAGAAATTGCGCAGAGCAAGATATATACATGGCAAAAATGATATATTTACACAGCTTTGTACACTGGCACTCACCCGTACGTGCCAGTTTCCCCAACCCTTCATGTTATCTCTTGCTCCTCCACCCTCCCAGGCAGTCCCCCCTCCCCCCCCCCCCCCCCCCTCCCAGGACGTCCGCCCGTTCCCCCCCCCCCCAAGGTTGCTGCTGCTGCTGACTGACCTTCCTCTAACGCTCCGCGAGATAGTCTAGGAACGGCCACCGCCTGTAGAACCCCTGCGCAGACCCTCTCAAGGTGAACTTAATCCTCTCCAAATTTATGAACCCAGCCATATCATTTCTCCAGGCTGGGGGGCTTCGCCTCCTTCCACATTAGCAAGATCCTTCGCCGGGCTACTAGGGACGCAAAGGCCAGAATGCCGGCCTCTTTCGCCTCCTGCACTCCCGGTTCGTCCACTACTCCAAATATTGCTAGCCCCCAGCTTGGCTTGACTCGGACTTTCACCACCTGAGATATTGCTCCCGCCACTCCTCTCCAGAACCCCTCCAGTGCCGGGCATGACCAAAACATATGGACATGGTTCGCCGGGCTCCCTGAGCACCTTCCACATGTGTCCTCCACCCCAAAGAACCTACTCAACCTCGCCCCCGTCAAGTGCGCTCTGTGGACCACCTTAAATTGTATCAGGCTGAGCCTGGCACACGAGGAGGAGGAACTAACCCTACCTAGGGCATCAGCCCACAGACCTTCAATAGTCTCCCTATTAATGGTGATGCTACTTTTAATGAGTTTTTGATATAAAAGTCACCAAACCATTTTGCTAATATCAATGTATATTCAGGTGTCAATGTTGTCGGTTTTTCTAATATTTTGATTAGCTCTCCTTCAGTAAATCCAATAAACTTATAGGCTTGACCTATACTTCCTTCATATGACTCAAGTTGACTAAATCCCCCTGCTACTCTTTGTCTCACTAGATATCTTTCCATTCTTTCTTCGTGCAACTGCTCAGTGCAGTTGTATTTCCTTTCCGATGCATCGCAGGTTGTTGCCCTTTTTGAGAGACTGCTACTGACACATTGTTCTTTACATGGGCCTAATATCCATTCCCCCTCTGCATCTTCTGGGTGTGTAGCCAAACCTTTCCATCCATTAGTAACATCTTTCTTTTGTCGACCATGCCATAATTCCACTAATTTTCTCATCATTCCTTTTTCAATGTCCTGAACCTTATCCATATCCACTTTCCACCCTTCGCTATAAAATATTCCAAATTTACTCACTTTCAGTTTTTCTCCTCGAATACCAATAATCCCTTCTATACTCGCTGTTTGTCCTGAAGTTTTTTCCCCTCAATCTATCACTAATCCCCATTCCTCTCGATAATGTACCCATGGAAATGAATTGTTTAGTGTTACCTTTACTTTGCTCTTATTTTCTGGTCTGATTATTAGCCACACCGGTCCTTTTATTAACATGGGAGCACAGGCGATGCCATGTATTCCATTCTTCCATCTTTTCTTTAATTCGGTCCACCAATCGTTCATTGTATTATCTAATCCTTTATTATTATTATTATTTGAATTTGGATTTTCTAAACTAAGTTGTGTTGTGACTTCTTCTTTGTTTAATACTTCATAACTTGCCCCTCTATCTATTAGCGTTACATTCCTGATTATAGTGATTTCATTCCGGCCTTCTAATCTGTCCATTATTTCTTTCACCCATACTTGTTCATTACCTGTCTTTACTTTAGTTAATTCAATACTTCCTTCATTCACCCATACATCACTAATGTTCCAACCTGTGAGATTGGATTTTAATTCACACAAACTTCCTTGCATTGGTGGTTTGAGGCATTTATTCCATCTATTTTGTTTCATTCTCCTACTTGTGGTTTTATTCTGTAATGCATTTCCTGTCTTAATTTGTCCTTTCTCGGGGTCCCATTGAGTGTCATTAGTTTTTCCTGCATACTGTTTAAAAATCTTCAATCTGTCTGATAGGTTCAGTATGTATCCTAGACTGTTTGTAAGTGCTCCCCACATTTAACTGAACATGTTGTTACTGCCACTCTCTCTTGATTCTAACATACTGTTGTTAAGTCCAATTTCCTGAATGTCCTGAAAATTAATGATTTCCTCCGTTACATTTAAACATTTGTTTATTTTTATTTTTATTATGTGTTCTCTGTGATTCAATCTGGTATCTATTTTTCCATATCCCATTATCTCACCTGACTTTCCTAATGCAACTAACCATATTAATAATCCCAAACTAATTACTGTAATCCCCATTAATATCGTTGCCCCCCATTTTAGCCAATCTATTTTTCTCTTTCTCCTAATTACTTCCATTCCTTCTTCAACCCTGATTCTTATTTCCCTCTTGACTGCAGCTCTTTTTCCCCTTCCAAATAAATGGGTCTGTATCATTCTCTCCATCTGAAAAAGAAAATGAACAGGTTAAAGTTGGAGAGGGCCCTATTTTTTTTTAAAATTTGTGATTTCTATTCTTGTCTGGATCTTCCAGAAGTGCCCTCTCCAGGACTTCCGGATTTCCTTTGCCACCATCTCTTTCTTTTTTCTTTCTTTACTAGTGTGGGTTTTTTCTCATGTACATACATCATACAATTAAGGCCAGTTAAGCCTCCTCCTTCTATCATTGCACCCCTGAGTGAGATTCAAAGAATCTCAAACACCTCTTCTTTCGCTCGCCATGCCTCATCACTTAAAATACTTTTCTCTTTCTGTTTCTTTATTTTCTCCATGTTGTCTATTGGTTTCAATATCCTAATCTTCCCAGTATTTATCTTGATTAAATCTTTTCCTGCCATCAGATTCTTATTTCCATGATACTGCAAGTAATTCTCCTAATCTAACTTTTGGTCTAATATCTTCATTCCCTAAAACTCCTTCTTCAATGCATTTAACTTTCTAAACTTCACTCCTTCTGCTAGTGACTTTCTAGCGAGTCAACAGGCACTAGGACCATGGTGGAGCTGTGCCGTGTCAATTTCAACGTGTTAGTTTCAAAGTATTTTCCTGCACAGAGCTCTGGCTGCTTGCCAGTAAAACTTCGTTTTGTGTTTATGCTAACCCCAATTTAGTTCTGAACATACTAATTTGCTACCACATAATACTGATCACATTTCTGCCTGCCATTTATAACTTATAATTGATGTGAAACTCGATTTCTTTTTCAAAAATACAACATTTAAAAACTAGAAACACCAAAGGAAAATTCACAAATCCCTATCAAACACACACACACTCATTTATCCACTGAGATCTTGGGCGAGATTCTTCGACCCCCTGCCGGGTCGGAGAATCGCCGGGGGCTGGCGTGAATCCTGCCCCCGCCGGTTGCCGAAGTCACCGGCACCGGAGATTCGGCGGGGGCGGGAATCGCGCCACGCCGGTTGGCGGGCCCCCCCGCGCGATTCTCCGGCCCGGATGGGCCGAAGTCCCGCCGCTAAAATGCCTGTCCCGCCGGCATAAATTAGACCACCTACCTTACCGGCGGGACAAGGCGGCGTGGGCGGGCTCCGAGGTCCTGGGGGGGCGCGGGCGATCTGGCCCCGGGGGGTGCCCCCACGGTGGCCTGGCCCGCGATCAGGGCCCACCGTTCCGCGGGCGGGCCTGTGCCGTGGGGGCACTCTTTCCCTTCCGCCTCTGCCACGGTCTCCACCATGGCGGAGGCAGAAGAGACTCCCTCCACTGCGCATGCGTGGGAAGCTGTCAGCTGACGCTCCCGCGCATGCGCCGCCCGGAGATGTCATTTCTGCGCCAGCTGGCGGCGCACCAAAGGCCTTTCCCGCCAGCTGGCGGGGCGGAAATTCGTCCGGCGCCGACCTAGCCCCTCAAGGTTGGGGCTCGGACCCCATAGGTGCGGAGCATTCCGCACCTTTGGGGCGGCGCAATGCCCGTCTGATTTGCGCCATTTTGGGCGCCAGTCGGCGGACATAGCGCCGTTTCCGGAGAATTTTGCCCCTTGACTCTCTATTCTATAGAGCTTTAGGTATTCTAACAAAAATTGAGACCCCTCCGTTCTGATAAGCCTCTCTTTTCCAGGAGTTTTATTTTGCCTCATTTAATCTCTGCTGTAGCTCCGGATTTAATTTGTGAGCTAATACCCCCGATATTCCTGCTCCTAACGTCCCCTCCTTATTGGAAGGATTCACCTGCACAATCTCCTTGGCATTCACAAAATCCCCTGCCACTAATTGTATTTGCTTCCCTCCTTGGTGCAGGATTTTTAAAATTTCCATCTGCACCTTTTCACTTCTCTTTTCACGTAGCGCACTCGTTTGCAGCCCCACTGTCTTTTCAGTGCTATCTGATTCTAACACTGACTCCTCATCTTCCTCCATTGCTAACGTCTCATTGTTTTGCAACTGCTTTCTATACTCTTTTGCCAGTTTTGATTTAATTTTGTATGCACTAGGAATTTGAGTTATTTCTTTCATATTGTCCTGATCAATAATTTTAACTAATCTCGAGTATATCTTGCCCACTTGAGCAGCTGCTTGCTTCTGCTTGGGTCCCAACAAAACTAGTGATTCAGCTTTTCTTTCAAATGCAAATTTACATAATGTTGTCAAGATCCCGATCGGATCTCTACTCTGCAGGGCTCTGGGCACCCTGATAAAGAATATGTCACCCTCCTGATGAATCACTTTCTCTAAAGATTTCCTCTGCTTCTTTAATTCTCCCCACTTCTGACCCATTGCTCCATCTCTCTTGCCCGTATTCCAGGTCTAGACTTTTCAGTCTAGGCTTGAAATTAAGCTATAAATACCCGTCCTGGGCAGTTACCGCAAAGGCACCTAAGGTACAATCCTCCTGTTATTCGTTAAGGGTCGATTGATCGGTCACCAGAGTTTCTAGGCGTCCCTATCGCTCCAGGTTCTATCTTCACAATCTATTTTCACACTTTCCAGATTTGCTAATACCTCCTCCTTATGAACCTCAATCCCATCTAGTCTAGTAGCCTGTATCTCAGTATTCTCCTCGACAACATTGTCTTTTTCCTGTGTGAATACTGACGAAAAATATTCATTTAGCGCCTCTCCTATCTCCTCGGACTCCACGCACAACTTCCCATCCCTGTCCTTGACTGGTCCTACTCTTACCCTAGTCATTCTTTTATTCCTGACATACCTTTATGGTTTTCCTTGATCCTATCTGCCAAAGACTTCTCATGTCCCCTCCTGGCTCTTCCTAGCTCTCTCTTTAGATCCTTCCTGGCTAACTTGTAACTCTCAAGCGCCCTAACTGAACCTGCACGTCTCATATTTACATAGGCCTCCTTCTTCCTTTTGACAAGTGATTCAACTACTTTAGTAAACCACGGTTCCCTTGCTCGACCACTTCCTCCCTGCCTGACAGGTACATACTTATCAAGGACACGCAGTAGCTGTTCCTTGAACAAGCTCCACATTTCAATTGTGCCCTGTGGTAGTATGCATTAGGGGTCATGTGGGACTGTGAAGCCGTGATGTAATTGGCTGACAGATCCCGGGTCCTGGTTGGCCGTTGACCTCTAGCTCCGCCCTGAAGGCGGAGTATAAGAACCAGGAGTCCTCCCCCGCAGGCCAGTCTGTTACTGAACTGCGGGGAACAAGTCACGCTTAATGAAGCCTCATCGACTTCATCTCTATTCGTCTCTTGGAGTCTTTGTGCGCTACAATTTATTAAGCGTGACTTGTTCCCCGCAGTTCAGTAACAGTTTTCAAGCACTGGCAGACTTGTTTCGAGGCCTACCTCAGAACGGCCCCTGGCCGGGTCACAGAAGACCAAAAACTACAGGTCCTGCACTCGAGGGTAAGCCCGGACATTTTCTCTCTCATCGAAGACGCAGAGGAATTCCAGATAGCGTTCGCAGCACTAAAAAGCATCTATGTTCGCCCAGTGAACCAGATCTACGCACGCTATCAACTCGCAACGAGACGGCAAAGTCCCGGAGAATCGATAGACGAATTCTATGCCGCGCTACTAATTTTGGGACGGGCCTGCAGCTGCCCGCCGGTGAACGTGATTGAACATACGGACATGTTAATGCGCGATGCTTTTGTGGCAGGTATGAACTCCTCCCAAATCCGCCAGAGACTTTTAGAAAAAGAGTCGCTAGGACTCTCAGAGGCACGGGCCCTAGCAGCCTCCCTGGACGTGGCCGCGCGAAACGCACGCGCCTACGGCCTCGACCGCGCAGCAGCCCATTGGGCTCCGTACACACCCGTCGCGACAAACCCCCCCCCCGCCCACCCCACAGGCTTGCTCTGTTCAGACGCCAAGTCGTACCGGGGGAGCCCGCTGCTATTTCTGCGGCCAGGCGAAACACCCCCGGCAGCGCTGCCCGGCCCGCGCAGCGATTTGTAAGAGCTGCGGGAAAAAGGGCCATTTCGCGGCTGTATGCCGGTCCCGGGAGGTCGCCGCTGTCCCAGGAGAACAAGGAGTCCTGCGAGCTTCTTACGCTCCCCAACCCCCCCAGCGCCCCATGTACGACCCGCAGGCGCAACCATTTTGGGTCCCGGCCACCGCTGTCCCCGGTGAAGAGGGAGTTCTGCGCGTTTCTAACGCTCCCCAACCCCCCCCCCCCCCCGCACCCCATGTATGACCCGCAGGCGCAACCACTTTGGGTCCCGGCCACCGCTGTCCCCGGAGAAGAGGGAGACCTGCGCGTTCCTAACGCTCCCCAACCCCCCCAGCGCCCCATGTGCGACCCGCAGGCGCCGCCATTTTGGGTCCCGGCCACCACGAGGGGAGGAGGGGCGCCGCCATCTTGGGCCACCCCAGACCTGTGCGGCGCATGGGGGCGGCCATTTTGTCCACCCCCGCCGCCATCTTGTGACCCCCCAGCCATGTGCGATGCATGGGGGCGGCCATCTTGTTCACCCCCGCCGCCATCTTGGACGGCAACAACGGACCCCAGTGTCGACGGCTCCACGGGGTTCGAAGAAGATGCTCAAGCATTACGATCACGTCTGGCCTCAATGACGCTGGACCAAACTCGGCCCCGGACGCTCCAGACGACGATAACAACGGTACTGATAAACGGGCACGAGACAGCATGCCTGGTCGACTCCGGGAGCACGGAAAGCTTTATCCACCCCGACACGGTAAGACGCTGTTTTTTGACCATCCGTCCCAGCGCACAAAAGATTTCCCTAGCTGCAGGATCCCACTCCGTACAGATTAAAGGCTTCTGCATAGTCACCCTAACGGTGCAAGGGAGGGAGTTCAAAAACTACAGGCTCTACGTCCTTCCCCAACTCTGCGCCCCCACATTACTGGGATTAGACTTCCAGTGCAATCTGCAGAGCCTAACCTTCAAATTCGGCGGCCCAATACCCCCACTCACTATCTGCGGCCTCTTAACCCTCAAGGTTGAGCCCCCATCCTTGTTTGCAAACCTCACCTCGGATTGCAAACCCGTCGCCACTAGGAGCAGACGGTACAGCGCCCAGGACCGGACCTTCATTCGGTCCGAAGTCCAGCAGCTACTGAAGGAAGGCATAATCCAGGCCAGCAATAGTCCCTGGAGAGCACAGGTGGTAGTAGTAAAGACAGGGGAGAAGCAAAGGATGGTCATAGACTATAGCCAGACCATCAACAGGTACACACAACTAGATGCGTACCCTCTCCCCCGCATATCCGACATGGTCAATCGGATTGCCCAATATAAGGTCTTCTCCACCGTGGACATCAAGTCCGCCTACCATCAGCTCCCCATCTGCCCAAGTGACCGCAAGTACACAGCCTTCGAGGAAGACGGGCGATTATACCACTTCCTAAGGGTCCCATTTGGCGTCACAAACGGGGTCTCGGTCATCCAACGAGAGATGGACCGAATGGTTGATCAACACGGGTTGCGGGCCACGTTCCCGTATCTCGACAACGTAACCATCTGCAGCCACGATCAGCTGGACCACGACGCCAACCTCCAAAAATTCCTCCAGACCGCTAAAGTCTTGAACCTCACGTACAACGGGGACAAGTGCGTTTTTAGCACAAACCGGCTAGCCATCCTGGGCTACGTAGTGCGCAATGCGATAATAGGCCCCGACCCCGAACGTATGCGCCCCCTCATGGAATTTCCCTTCCCGCACTGCTCAAAAGCCCTAAAACGCTGCCTGGGGTTATTTTCATACTACGCCCAGTGGGTCCCCCAGTATGCAGACAAGGCCCACCCCCTAATACAGACCACGACCTTCCCTCTGTCGACAGAGGCTGGCCAGGCCTTCAGCCGTATCAAAGCAGATATCGCAAAGGTCACGATGCGCGCCATCGACGAGTCCCTCCCCTTCCAGGTCGAGAGCGACGCAAGCGGGCAGACCCGTGGCCTTTTTCTCCCGAACCCTCCACGCTTCAGAAATCCGCCACTCCTCAGTGGAAAAGGAAGCCCAAGCCATAGTGGAAGCTGTGCGACATTGGAGGCATTACCTGGCCGGCAGGAGATTCACTCTCCTCACCGGCCAACGGTCGGTAGCCTTCATGTTCGATAATGCACAGCGGGGCAAAATCAAAAACGACAAGATCTTAAGGTGGAGGATCGAGCTCTCCACCTTCAACTATGAGATCCTGTACCGTCCCGGAAAGCTGAACGAGCCATCCGATGCCCTATCCCGCGGCACATGTGCCAACGCACAAATTAACCGCCTCCAAACCCTCCACGAGGACCTCTGCCACCCGGGGGTCACTCGGTTCTACCACTTTATAAAGTCCCGCAACCGCCCCTACTCTTTGGAGGAGGTCCGTACAGTCACAAGGAACTGCCACATCTGCGCAGAGTGCAAACTGCACTTTTTCAGGCCGGATGGTGCGCACCTGATTAAGGCTTCCCGCCCCTTTGAACGCCTTAGTCTGGATTTCAAAGGGCCCCTCCCCTCCACTGACCGCAACACATACTTCCTGAATGTGGTGGACGAGTACTCCCGTTTCCCCTTCGCCATCCCCTGCCCTGACATGACAGAGGCCACAGTCATTAAAGCCCTGAACACCATATTCACACTGTTCGGTTGCCCCGCATATGTCCACAGCGACAGGGGGTCCTCCTTCATGAGTGACGAGCTGCGCCAGTTCCTGCTCAGCAACGGTATAGCCTCGAGCAGGACGACCAGCTCAACCCCCGGGGGCACGGGCAAGTAGAGAGGGAGAACGGCACGGTCTGGAAGACCGTCCTACTGGCCCTACGGTCCAGGGACCTCCCAGTTTCACGGTGGCAGGAGGTCCTCCCGGACGCTCTCCACTCCATCCGGTCGCTACTGTGTACTAGCACTAACCAAACGCCTCATGAGCACCTCCTTGTCTTCCCCAGGAAGTCCTCCTCTGGAACGTCGCTGCCGACCTGGCTGGCGGCCCCAGGACCCATCTTGTTCCGAAAACATGTGCGGGCGCACAAGTCGGACCCGTTGGTCGAGAGATTTCACCTCCTTCACGCGAACCCGCAGTACGCTTACGTGGAGTACCCCGACGGCCGACAGGACACGGTCTCCCTGCGAGATCTGGCGCCCGCCGGCAACACGCACACCCCCCCGACACCAATCACCCCCTCCCTGCCACCGGCGCACCCCGCGACCGCCCCCTTCCCGGGAGGATCGGTCCTCCTCCCAGGCCCGACCAGAAGTGAAGCCGAAGCAGAAACCGTAAGGCTCCCGGAGACGACAACACTGGAACAAGCACCACCACCAACACCGGGGCCGAGGCGATCAACACGGACGACCAGACCGCCAGACTGACTCGTGGCGTCGATGTAACACTACAATATGTGGACTTTAACGAGAACTTTTTGTCTTTTCCCCTGACGAATACTGTAAATAGTTCGAAACAAAAAAAAACCTTGTACATACTGTAATGACATGCGAAAGTTTTCCTCCCAGGATCAGCCTTGTAAACCCCTACCACCATGCGAAGCACCACCCCGCCGGGTTCATTTTTAACAAGGGGTGAATGTGGTAGTATGCATTAGGGGTCATGTGGGACTGTGAAGCCGTGATGTCATTGGCTGACAGATCCCGGGTCCTGGTTGGCCGTTGACCTCTAGCTCCGCCCTGAAGGCGGAGTATAAGAACCAGGAGTCCTCCCCCGCAGGCCAGTCTGTTACTGAATTGCGGGGAACAAGTCACGCTTAATAAAGCCTCATCGACTTCATCTCTATTCGTCTCTCGGAGTCTTTGTGCGCTACATGCCCATCCCCGGCAGTTTCCTTCCCCATCCTGTGCATCCTAAGGCTTGCCTAATCGCATCATAATTGCCTTTCCCCCAGCTATAACTCTTGCCCTGCGGTATATACCTATCCCTTTCCATCGCTAACGTAAATGTAACCGAATTGTGGTCACTATCACCAAAGTACTCACCTACCTCCAAATATAACACCTGACCTGGTTCATTACCCAGTACCAAATCCAATATGGCCTCGCCTCTTGTTGGCCTATCCACATACTGTGCTAGGAAACCCTCCTGCACACATTGGACAAAAACGGACCCTCGAAAGTACGCGAACTATAGCATTTCCAGTCAATATTTGGAAAGTTAAAGTCCCCCATGAAAACTACCCTGTTACTTTCGCTCCTATCCAGAATCATCTTTGCAATCCTTTCCCCGACATCTCTGGAACTTTTCAGAGGCCTATAGAAAACTCCCAACAGGGTGCCCTTTCCTGTTTCTAACCTTAGCCCATACTACCTCAGTAGACGAGTCCTCATCAAACATCCTTTTTGCCACCGTAATACTGTCCTTGACTAGCAATGCCACACCTCCCCCTCTTTTATCACCTTCCCTGAGCTTACTGAAACATCTAAACCCTGGAACCTGCAACAACCATTCCTGTCCCTGCTCTATCCATGTCTCCGAAATGGCCACAACATCGAAGTCCCAGGTACCAACCCATGCTGCAAGTTCACCCACCTTATTCTGGATGCTCCTGGCGTTGAAGTAGACACATTTCAAACCACCTTCCTGCCTGCCGGTTCACTCCTGCGACCGTACTCATGACCTCACTACTCGCAACCTCCTGTGCACTGGAGCCACATTCAGGTTCCCATCCCCATTCTGAAGTGGTTTAAACCCTCCTGAAGAGCATTAGCAAATTTCCCCCCCCAGGATATTGGTACCCCTCTGGTTCAGGTGTAGACCATCCCGTTTGTAGAGGTCCCACCTACCCCAGAATGAGCCCCAATTATCCACGTATCTGAATCCCTTCTTCCTGCACCATCCCTGTGGCCACATGTTCAACTGCTCTCTCTCCCTATTCCTTGTCTCGCTAGCAAGTGGCACGGGTAATAACCCAGAGATAATAACTCTGTTTGTTCTTGCTCTAAGATTCCACCTTTGCTCCCTGAATACCTGCCTTACATTCCCATCCCTTTTCCTACCTATGTCGTTGGTGCCTATGTGGACCACGATTTGGGGCTGCTCCCCCTCCCTCTTAAGGATCCCGAAAACACGATCTGAGACATCACGCACCCTGGCACCTGGGAGGCAACATACCAACTGCAAGTCTCTCTCGTTCCCACAGAATCTCCTATCTGTCCCCCTAACTATGGAGTCCCCAATGACTAATGCTCTACTTCTCTCCCCCCTTTCCTTCTGAGCAACAGGGACAGAGTCTGTGCCAGAGACCTGTACCCAATGGCTTACCCCTGGTAAGTCGTGCCTCCCACCAGTATCCGAAGCGGTCTACATGTTACTAAGGGGAACGACCACAGGGGATCCCTGTACTGACTGCTTCCTCCCAGCCCCTCTCACTGTCACCCCTCTATCTTCATTCTTTGGATGAAAGAAGATAGGAAGAGTTTCTTTCAATGTATAAAAGGTAAGAGAGAGGCAAAAATAGACATTGGACAACTGGAAAACGTGGCTGGAGAAGTAATAATAGGAAACAAAGAAATGACAAAGGAACTGAATCGTTACTTTGCATCAGTCTTCACGATGGAAGACACCACTTGGATGCCAGAGCTCGAAGAGAACCAGGGCGCAGAGGTGCATGCAGTGGCCACCACTAAGGAGAAGGTTCTGGGGAAACTGAAAGGTCTGAAGGTGGATAAATAACCTGGACCGGATGGACTACACCCAGTAGTTTACGCATTGGTGATCTTTCAGGAATCGCTGGAGGCAGGAATGGTCCCAGAGGACTGGAAAGTGGCTAATGTAACACCGCTGTTTAAGAAAGGAGGGAGGCAGAAGATGGAAAATTATAGACCAGTTAGCCTGACTTTGGTCATTGGTAAGTTTTTAGAGTCCATTATTAAAGATGAGATTGTGGAGTACTTGGAAGTGCATGGTAAAATAGGACGGAGTCAGCACTGCTTTGTCAAAGGGAGGTCATGTCTGACAAATCTGTGAGAGTTCTTTGAGAAGGTAACAAGAAGTTAGACAAAGGAGAACCAGTGGACATGTACACCAAGGTCCCTTAAGTTAGCAGAGCAACTGGATGCAGTGTTTAAGGAGGCATATGGTATACTTGCCTTTATTAGCCAAGTCATAGAATTTAAGAGCAGAGAGGTTATACTGGAACTGTATAAAATGTTGGTTAGGTTACAGCTAGAGTATTGTGTTGCAGTCCTGGAATCCACATTATTGGATGAATGTGATAGTGCTGGAAAGGGTGCAGAGGAGATTTACCAGGATGTTTCCTGGGCTGGAGAGTTTTAGTTATGAAGATTGGATAGACTGGGTTTGTTTCCTTGGAGCAGAGAATCCTGAGGGCGGACATGATTGAGATTGAAAAGTTATGAGGGGTATAGATAGAGTAGACAGGAAGAAGCTTCTCCCCTTGGTGGAGGGATCAATGACCAGGGGCATAGATTTAAGTTAAGGGGCAGGAGGTTGAGAGGGGATCTGAGGAAAAACCTTTTCACCCAGAAGGTGGTGGGAGTCTGGAACTCACTGCCTGAAAGAGTGGTGGAGAATGGGTGGTCAATAGAACAGTCTGGACTGAGCACGCAAGGGACCCGGTGTCTGGGGCGGAGCAGAGCGGAGGTCTGTGCCACCACCACCCTCTGGCCCATAACCCCAAGAGGTGCCCGAGGAGGACTCCTCTGTTGTCGATCCTGGGGGTGGGATTACGACAAAGTCAGGGTGGTTGGTGGGCCTGTCCCTTCTGCCTCACTCCCTGTTGCAGATGACTCGGACCCGTACAGCGACTGCCTGGAGGACAGCTACTTGGTGGTGGGCACTGAGGATGAGCAGCAAAGCAGTGGACTCCCTCGTGCCCCCTCAAGAATCGCTCCTCATCCCCCCTGGGGAACCCTGGGACTTTCTTCTGATGGACCGCGGTCACTGAAACAGAGTCTAGCTGGCCCTCAATCACTGGTCTATTCCACCCATGCCTATTGTAAAGGGGCGCAGGATATGGACTAGAACGAACTATGCAGGTTGAATGATTTCTTTACCAGGCTCCTAAGGGAGCAGAGGGACACATGTGCCTCCTCTCCCTCCAAAGCACTAACATGCCCATCCCATGTGAAGGTGACTGTAGCACTATACATCTGTCACAAAGGTGACCATAACCAGCCGTAACATCAACTGAAGCTGAGATGCACAACGCAGGTTCCAAACCTTTTTGGTCCTCCGGAACAGAAATTATGTGGTGTGCTTCCTGCAGGAAACCACACCGTTCCAGGAGACAAAGCCATGTGGCCCCCGGAGTGGTTGGGGAGGTGGTGTACATGAGTGGCCTTTAATACTGATGGAGTGGCTATCTGTTGGACCCACATTTTCAGCAGGAGATCCTGGGGGTCAATGAAATTGTGCCAGGCCAATTGCTGCACTTCACGGTCCATGAGGGGGGGGGGGGGGGGGGTCTTCACTTGGTGAATGTTTACGCTTGGCCAGCAGCAAATGACGTTCTTTGAACATGTGTCCACTCATCCCATTTCCATCAACACGGGCGAGTGAATCATCCTTGGGAGTGATTTCAACCGCGCCCTCGGGGCCAGGGACCGCATTGATACCCAGTGCCGTAAGCTTGCGGTGGTGAAGTTAAGGGAGCTGGTCGGGTCCCTCGACTTTGTGAACTTCTGGTGACATCTTCATCCTGACTCCAGCATGTTCACTTGTGTGTCGTCTGGAGTCGGAGTGTCCAGAATCGACCACCATTACATTTCTAAGGCGTTCGTTTCCTGTGTTCCCTTATTTTCTGTGCAGTAGGTGCCGTGCTCGGACCAGCATCTGGTATGGGCAGAACCCATTCCATTCTGCACTCGGGTGGGGTTGCATACTGGCACTTTAACAACCTGCTGCTGGAGGACAAGCGGTTCCTGGGCTCATTTTGTTGCTTCCTGGAGAAGGAAACAAGGAGGCTTACCCTCCTTGAGGATCCGACCTCTGTACATTAAGTGTTCAGTTAAAGTTAACAGGTCCCTCATGACACTCCTTTGTGTTGGGAAGAGTAGTGCATACTCCTTTTCTGGCCAATTATATACCATCAGTCGTCCGCTGTGTGGACCTGTTAATGCCAAGTTTCGCCAGGCCCAGGAGCAGGTTCACGAGGAGGTCCTTCGCCTTCCCCACACCTCTCCGCACTGGGTGCTCATAGATCAGAAGCGTGGTGCTGAATCGTAACCAATCCTTTAACAACAACGTTGTTAAGAAACTGTAAAGGGAGTGCAGCCTAGGACACTCATCATACACATGGCTCACGGCCTCCCCAAGTCCTCAAAAATGGCAGGATTCTAGGGAGTCTGTGAACTGGTAGAGCCGATAATTGCACGGTACTGCTGCTGCATCACCCTCCACCCCAGGTCCCCAAGATTTAGGGGACAGACGTCTCTGTAGAGGGACCTCCAGTGGGGAGCACCGCCACCAGACGGCAACGATGCAGGCGTGTCCGGACAGCTGGCGAGGACAAGGAGGTGGAAGGTGTGCAGCAGCAGACTGTACAGGAAAGTCCTGTGCGAAAAGGCATGGAGGGTATTTCCGCGAGGGGGCTGGGGTTGTGGGACACCAGCCCATGTGGGAGGTTCCGGGGCTTGGGACCAATGTGGAATTCCGTCCGAGGAGGAGTCCACTCAGGCGGGATACCACCCCACATCTACGCCAATGCCACGGAAGACCTCGAGTTTGCCCGTGGACACCGCAGGCTCCTAATCCAGGGACACCCGGCCGCAAATGAGACCGCGGAAGGGCAGACGGCCAGGTCGGGTGGCCCCCACGGTCACCCGCTGCCTGGACCTATTAAAGTCAATTTTGACCAAGCCCAGGAGCAGGCTCACGTGGAGGTCTTCTGCCTTCCCTGCCCCCTTCCGCATCAGATGCCCCTAGATCAGGAGTGTGGGGTTAAAGTGCAAACTAAACCTCAACAACGTTGTCAAGAAACCAAAAAGGGAGTGCAACCTAGGACATACGATATATACATGCTGCACAGTCTCCATCAGGCCGCAAAAGTGGTAGGTCTCTGGGGAGTCTGTGAAGTGACATAACCGGGAGTTTCATGGCACTGCCATGTGCAACACCCTCCACCCCAGGTTTTACGGGAAGGACACCTCTGTAGAGGGACCTCCAGTGGGGACCTCCACCACTGGACAGCAATGAGACCCGCCAAGGGGTGTCTGGTCGGCGGGCAAGGGCAAGGAGGTGGAAAGAGCAGGCCGTACAGGAAACCCCTCCGTGTTGTTAAAAAGGGCACGGATGGTATTTCCATGAGGCAGCTGGGGCTGTTGGGTACCGCCGCCCAGGGGAGGTTCCGGGCTTGGGACCACTGTGGAATTCCGTCTGAGCAGGGGACATCATCCAGCCCACTTCTCCGCCACCCAGCACGTCCCCGATCCTGGTCACCCCGGCAGCCACAGCCCTCCACTCCGCCAGCCACCGGAATAGATATTGATGGAGGTACGGATTCCTGAGCAGCGGCTCCCTAACGACAGCCGCTACTCCTGACAGGGGAGAGCTGCGGCGCGTGACGACCATGTTCCAGACTTTGGGAAAGTTCTGTTACAAGACGGGTCATTCTTGTAAACTGCTAACATTCTAAACAAAGCTAATTGCCTATTTAAGGCCCATAGTTGGAAACAGGAATTACTTCAACGGTTTTCCCACCTCAAGCTTATTCCGTGTGGAAATGGGAAGGTGGTGATAAGCCCCACTCACCTTCCCGTCTGATTAAATAACACCAAAGTTGCCGAGTGGCAGGGGTCATACATTCTGCCCAGTGATTCTACAAAGGAGAATGGGATTAGGATTTGGCTCTCTTTCAGTGAGCACAGGCACGATGAGCCGAATATTCAGAGCTCTTTGATCCAGGCAATGTTGGATGTTGCATTATTAGACTGCTAAATCCTGTTTGCAAATCTGAAGGGAGGGGGAGCTTGATCCTGTTAGTTGACAGGCTTGAGCGCTGCCTGTCTCTGATTGGCTGGGACTGCGACTTGTGTTTCTCTCACTGTATAAGAGAGAGAACATTTTGCCTGAAACCTCAAAGAACAAAGTACATGTCAGCGTCATTGTGATCACATGTGAGTACAGTACCTTCCACATGAAAACGTACAGCAATATTTTCAATAACAGACCCTTAGGCTTTGAATACCAGTTAGTTTAATCGCCGGTAAACCAAACAAGCGGCTGCACAGTGTAAAACGGCGTTTAATACATTCGGATTAGGATTTATTGCAAGGTCAACCGTGTTAAATGTAACAAGGCAATGTTAGCAGATGTTACGATGGGTAAAATAGACTATTTTATACATTTGCAATTGGGTTGGTGAAGCTGGGTAGGTGCGCAGGGAATTACACTAGTTCCCAACAATCGGAATTTGACCTGGCCTCAGTCACTTTACCTTTGAAGGGACGTGCGTTCATTTTGCTGTCAGCAGTTAGGTGGTATATAGATTTCTCCGTGTTTCTTTCGGCTGTGCAGCAATTCCCAAATGTTTTATTTTTTAATGAAAATTCTGCATTTCCCTTTAGTTGGAATCTGAAGTAAAGAGCCATGGATTTGGAAGAATTTCGTACAAGGGGTAAAGAGATGGTGGATTATATTATTGATTACTGGGAAACCATCGAACAACGTCGCGTTTATCCGGCAGTGCAGCCCGGGTATCTGCGACCCCTCATTCCGGACAGCGCACCCCATGAACCCGAAAGCTTCGCGGATCTGATGGCGGACATCGAGAGAGTCATTATGCCGGGGGTGAGCACATTTAGCCCACAAGTTCATTCACTGATTTTAAAACTTCTGCATAAACCTGCTCCCCGGAATTAAGAAATGCTGAAAAAATTATTTTCAAACTACCTGTTGCCATGTGTTTGAATAAGATCAAGAACTGACAACTTGGAAAGTAACATAGTGTAAGAATTGAACCAAACGCCCAGTTGTTATAACAGGCAGCAGTAAATATGGATTGGGATTTAGTTTTTTTTCTAGAAGCCCGACAGTGCAGAAGGAGGCCATTCGACCCATCGAGTCTGCACCGACCCTCCGAAAGAACATCCTACTGAGACTCAACCCCCGTAACCCCACCTAACCTTTGGACAATTTAGCATGGCCAATCCACATAACTTGTACATCTGTACATTCTGGGCAGCACGGTAGCATTGTGGATAGCACAATTGCTTCACAGCTCCAGGGTCCCAGGTTTCGATTCCGGATTGGGTCACTGTCTGTGTGGAGTCTGCACATCCTCCCCGTGTGTGCGTGGGTTTCCTCCGGGTGCTCCGGTTTCCTCCCACAGTCCAAAGATGTGCAGGTTAGGTGGATTGGCCATGATAAATTTGCCCTTAGTGTCCAAAATTGCCCTTAGTGTTGGGTGGGGTTACTGATTTACGGGGATAGGGTGGAGGTGTTGACCTTGGGTAGGGTGCTCTTTCCAAGAGCCGGTGCAGACTCGATGGGCCGAATGGCCTCCTTCTGCACTGTAAATTCTATGATTACATTCTATGATCTTTGGGCTGTGGGAGGAAAACCACACAGACACGGGGAGAATAGACAATCTCCACACAGGGTTGAACATCACATTAGCGATCTTTAGGAGTTTTCTGACACCTTTAGTTATTGTATTCACATGTGATCATGTGTTTTTGTTCTCAGGTAACCCACTGGCAAAGTCCTCACTTTCATGCATATTTCCCCGCCTCTATCTCCTTACCTGGTTTTCTGGGTGACATGTTGTGTGGTGGCATCGGTTGCGTTGGATTTTCCTGGGTAAGAAAGAACCCTCCTGTTTTACACCACATTTAGTGAATACGGATGAATGCATTCAAACCTGTCAGTTGGTATAGTGCAATGACACCGATTAAGCGTTTTCCCCCCTGTTTATTATGGCTGTTCTTTTTCTTTAAAAAAAACAATTTTGGAGGAAACATTATTTGGTGTTGATACCAACTGCCCGAGTTCATGTAATCGTCAGGAAATTGTTTTTCTGTGCACAGAGATTATTATAGATTGAGGAAGTTGCAAATCAATAACAGATCAATTTGTCAATATTGTTAAACTGCCACTTAGCATATTATTAAATGTCAGTGTGAATTTGCAGCAGATCATATATCCTGTTGATTCTTTTGCCATTTGCCTTGTATTGGTGTCTTCCGGATCTCATCCCTTCTACCAGTGCAAAATAGTTTCTCACTGCTCTTTCCAGACGCCCCATACTTTGCACACCTCTATTAATTGTCCCCTCAACTTCCTTTCAACTACACAAGCCTCACTGTCTCTCCCTGGTGACGCTTTGAACACTATTTCCCACCCCCTCTGTGATGCTGTCTCCCCTCTTTCCTCCCCTCACCGGTGACGCTGCTCACACCCTCTCTCCCCGCCCCCCGCCCCCCTCCACCGTTACATTGCGCACCCTCTTAACTCCCTCCCCCCCTCCTCCCGTGACAATGCTTGGAAGGTTACAGGATAGGGAAAACAAATAGCTTTTTACATCTTACTGTGAGAAAATAGTTGAAATATGTGTTTAACAGGCTGTGGGGCATATATTTGTTCATGTTAGGGTGTTAGTTAATCTTGCATCAGTTCCCCAGTGACAGGCAGATCCTTCTTGATATAATAGAAATCTGGAGGAGGAGGCAATCAACTCCCTCCCCCAAATCTCTTGCATTGAACCAGAGGCAGAATCCAGTCCTTCCTGAGAAGAAAAACGGAGACCTGGCGGTAGGATTACAGTTCTTTGCAGCCCTCTTCCCCATTGAGAGTGTTTCCGCTGCCCCCCCCCCCCCCCCCCCCCCCCACGTAGGGAACATCCGGCACGATCGTTTTGCAACAAGTACCAGCTCAGCACATTGGCACTGCAACCTAGCACCCAGTTGGCAGTACCACCTGGGCACCTTGGCAATACCAGGCTGGCACCCAGGTGGCACCAGCAGTGCCAGGGCAGCTCCCGTCTCAAAGGGCATGCAGCTGGGGGCCTCCAATTTCCTGCGAGACCCCTTTGAGTGCCGTTCCATCTGGTCCCAGTTTGCAGAGACCAGTACCAAATGCGAATGCCCGAGGTCTCCAACGGTGAAGGGGATAGATCCCAAAGTCTCAGATACCTCTGGAATCTGCACATTAAAATGAGACCAGCTATCTTGCTGCAATACGTAGATTTGCCAATGAGTGTTCCTGTCCGCAATGGCAGGGTTTACATCTCAATGTCTCGCGAGATTGCGTTAGAACTCACAACGCATTGCGAGCGGGATAGATCCTGGGAGCAGGGTCTCTAAGCTTTTATCGGCCATGCTGCGCCACGGCAAGCTGACTTTCAGGCACAGCATGGCAATTGGATTGTGCCTTACATCTTATCCTTCTCTCCCTGTCCCCCTCCTATTCCAGCTCCTTGCTCCTCACCATCCCCTACATGTTGCCTCATCCATTTCGTCAACCCTTCTCTCCTAATTGCCCCCACTTTCATCCTTTTTCTGCCTTCAATCAAACCCTCTCCACTTTGTCGGTTTAATTTCCCCCCTGCCCTCCAACTTTGCTCAGCTTGAAACCTGCACTTGATCTTGGAGGCTGTGTGCAATGCGGCAGAAGGTAATCTAGTATTTTTTTAATTGAAATTTTAAACACTCCATACCACATCCAATTTTACAGAACCTCATTGGGATGGGCACCTCTACACATGCAAACTGTCCTCCTGGATGATTATTGGGATGACTTTCACCTTATTGTGATGACCTTCACCTGGGGATTTAGAGGTGTGGTTGGCAATCACTGGTAATAGCTAATGGGAGATTTGTGGCTGTGTTGGAAAGTCTACCTTTTTATCTTTAAAAAAAAATCTTTTTATTCTCCACATTTTCATCAATCAAACAACAAAAGAAAAACAAACAAAATAACAATCCCCCAAAACAACAGTACCCTCAACACACAGTCCAATACATCCATTTGTACATTCCAGGTAAAAGTTAACAACAATACAGTGAAAAAGTGAACCCATCCCCGCCCCCAGTGTTCAGTGGCAACAAGTTTCCGAAAGTGCATGATAAACCGTCCCTATGAATTGTAATACCCCTCCATTCCGCTTGGTTCAAATGTCACCTTCTCAAGGGTGAAGAATTCAAGTAGGTCCCCCTGCCATGCCGAGGCACAGGGTGGAGAAGCTGATCTCCACCCCAACAGGACTCGTTTCCAGGCAATCGGCGAGGTGAAGGCTAAAACATCTGTCCCTGTAGCTCGGGCCGGTCCGACAACCCGAAAATGGTCTCTAAGGGACCCGGTTCCAAGTCCACATGTAGTACCCCTAAGATGATGTTAAAGATCTCCCTCCAATACCTCTCCAGCTTCGGACAGAACCTAAACATATCTACATGATTTGTGGGGCCTGCCCACACCGCTCACAGACATCCTCCACTCCCTCGAAGAGCCTGTTCATCATCGCCCTCGTGAGGGTCGCCCTATATATGACCTTCATCTGTATCAGCCCCAACCTCATGCAAGAGGTTGAGGCGTTCACCCGTAGTAGCACCTCACACCACAAATGTTATTTCTTTACCTCCCCCAACTCTTCTTCCCACTTGGCCTTAATCCTTTCCATGGACACCCTGCCCTCCTCCAGAAACTTCCCGTAAATCGCCGACACCACCCCTTTCTCCAATTCCCCTGGCGTCCAACAACAAGGGGGCCGATGCGATCAGGAAGCTTGGAAACACCTTCCTTGCAAAGTCTCGGCGCTGCAAGTACCTAAATCCTTCCCCTTGCCCCAGTCCATGCTTCTCCCCCAACTCTTCCAACCTTGCAAAATGTCCCCCCAGGAACAGGTCTTTTATTACCCTGATCCCTCTCTCCTCCCATCGCCGAAACTGCCCATCGAGCCCCCCCGGCTCAAACCTGTGATTCTCCCTGATCGGCATCTCCCCATACTCAGCCCCCAACTTAAAATGCTGCCTCAACTGCCTCCAAATCTTCAGCACTGCCACCACCAGACTCCCAGAATACTTGCTCGGGGCCATTGGAAGTGGCGCCATTACCAGCCCCCTCAGCCCCGATCCCCGACACAAAACCTCCTCCATCCTAACCCAGCAGGACAGCCCTCCTCCGCCCAGTCCCGAAAAAACAAAGAAATCAGATAGACAAACCCAGTGCAAACGTACAAACCCCAAAAAAACTGCCATA
Source organism: Scyliorhinus torazame (assembly GCF_047496885.1). Lineage (NCBI taxonomy): Eukaryota > Metazoa > Chordata > Chondrichthyes > Carcharhiniformes > Scyliorhinidae > Scyliorhinus > Scyliorhinus torazame. Next base: position 144,854,133 of record NC_092712.1, on the reverse strand, counting down.
GTGAAAAATCCCAACTTCTACCCTTCTCAAACAGGCAACTACACACTTAAATCCCAAATAGCAACACGAAATAGGACTATATACAGCATTCCAACACCCTACCCTCAGTCCAAGACCAGACCCTAGTCTCATTTTTGCCCCAGTCCTTCTGCCTTCACAAAAGCCTCTGCTGCCTCCACCGTCACAAAGTAGAAGTCCTTGGAGTTGTAGGTCACCATCAACTTCACTGGATACACCATGCCAAACCTCACACACTCCTGTACAGTGCCGCCTTCCGTCAGCCGAAAGGCCACCTGCTTTCTCGCCAGCTCCATGGTTAGGTCCTGGTAAATGCGTTTTCCAGATCCTGCCCCCATCACCTCACACTTCTGTGGGGCAGCACGGTCGCACAAGTGGATAGTACTGTGGCTTCACAGCGCCAGGGTCCCAGGTTCGATTCCCCGCTGGGTCACTGTCTGTGTGGAGTTTGCACGTTCGCCCCGTGTCTGCGTAGGTTTCCTCCAGGTGCTCCGGTTTCCTCCCACAGTCCAAAGAATTGCAGGTTAGGTGGATTGGCCATGATAAATTGCCCTTAGTGACCTAAAAAAAAGTTAGGAGGGGTTATTGGGTTACAGGGATAGGGTGGAAAGGAGGGCTTAAGTGGGTCGGCGCAGACTCGACGGGCCGAATGGCCTCCTGCACTGTATGTTCTATGTACTATGTACTTCTGTTTCGCCCAACTTCTCCTTCTCCTTCAGGGCAACACGGTAGTATAGTGGTTAGCACATTTGCTTCACAGCTCCCAGGTTCGATTCCCGGCTTGGGTCACTGCCTGTGCGGAATCTGCAGGTTCTCCCCATGTGTGCGTGGGTTTCCTCTGGGTGCTCCGGTTTCCTCCCACAGTCCAAACATGTGTAGGTTAGGCGGATTGGCCATGCTAAATTGCCCTTCGTGTCCAAAATTGCCCTTAGTGTTGGGTGGGGTTACTGGGTTATGGGTATAGGGTGGATGTGTGGGCTTGGGTGGGGTGCTCTTTCCAAGAGCCAGTGCAGACCCAATGGGCCGTATAGCCTCCTTCTGCACTGTAAATTCTATGATTCTATGGTACCTGTGAAAACAAATTATTACCACCCTTAGCGGTTCATTCGCTTTCGGTTCAGGCTTCAACGACCGATGAGCCAGATCCAGTTCATATCGGGAGGGATCTTCTCCCCCCTCCCCGCTCCCCAACAGCTCTGCCAACACCTTGGCAATGTACTCAGTCGGTCTGGGGCCCTCCGCCCCTACCGGCAGACCCAAAATTCTTGAGTTCTGCCGCCTAGACCTATTTTCCAGTTCTTCACCTTCGCTCTCAGTCCATTGTTGGCCTCCATCACCGTCTGTAGCTCCTCATCCATTGGGGTGAGCTAGTCTCTAATTTGCGACTAGTCTCTAAAAAGCCTCCTCCACCCCCTTCAGCTTTTCTCCCTGCCCCCGCACCTCGGCCGATGTCTTCGACACCGCTACCTACACCGGGGCAATTGTCTCCTCCACCAATATCTTTGTTGCTGCCATCATTTCCTTCCTCACCATCTATGTGTTTGGCAAACTTTCTCAAATTCCACAGCCATCACCTCGGTCATCTTCTCTTCTGTGAAGGGTGCTGCCCCACCCAGCGATCCGCCATCTTTCCTGCTGCCGGGCTGACCTTTTTGCTTAATGGCGAAACTTCATTTGCCTTCTTCTTACCAATCGTTTTCTTCTGGATTATTAGACCTCCCCCTCCTTCCTTATGTTTTCCTGCACCTGTCCATTTAAAAATCGCCCCTGGGACCGGTATTAAGTTCCAAAAAAAATCGATCCTCGAGCAGGAGCTACCCAACATACAACCTCCACCTACGTGCCGCCACCGGAAGTCCCGACCTTTTTAATCTAAAATACCGCCTCACATTTTGCTAAGAAGGAGATACAGAGCTTTCCGGTTACGCTGGCATCCACACTGTTCGAGGAGGTGGTGACGACAGGGGGAATGGGGAACGGAGTGGTGTCGGTGATTTCTGGGCGAAGAGAAGGCACCGTTGGAGGGGATTAAGGCAAAGTGGGAGGAAAGTTTGGGAGAGGGCATGGAGGAGGGGTTGTGGTGTGAGGTGCTCCAGAGGGTGAATGCCTCAACTTTGTGCACGAGATCAGGGCTGATTCAGCTGAAGGTGGTGTATAGGGCGCACCTCACAAAGGTGAGGATGAGCCGACTCTTTGAGGGGTAGAGGATGTTTGTGAATGGTGCGGTCGGGGGTGGAGAGGGGGGCACAACCCACGTTCATATGTTGGGGGGCCCACAAACCTCGTTCATATGTTTTGGTCCTGTCCAAAGCTGGAGGGGTATTGGAGTGAGGTGTTCAGGGTAGTTTCGAAGGTGGTACATGTGAGGCTTGGGCCGGGTCGTCTGGAGGTCATATTTGGGGTATTGGATCGGCCGAGGTTGGAAGCTGGTGCGGAGGCAGATGTTTTAGCCTTTGCCTCGCTGATCGCCCGAAGGCGGATCCTGTTGGGGTAGAGGTCAGTTTCTCCACCCTGTACCCTGGTGTGGCGGGGGATCTGTTGGAGTTTTTAACACTCAAGAAGATTAAGTTTGAATTGAGGGGAAGGATGGAAGGGTTCTACAATTCATGAGTTTGTTTATTCTGCACTTTCAAGAATTGGATGACATCGAACATTGGGAGGGGTGTTTAGGGTAGGGGTGGGAGGTTGGACTGGATATGTTGTTGGTGACTATGTATGGGTGGATGGTAGATTCCTGAACCCTTCCCCTTGATGTTTGTGTTTAAAATATTGAGGGTTGTTTGGTGGTTGCTGGGAGGAAGGAATTGTTGTCCAGGGGATTGACATTGTATTTGTCACCGTTGGTTGTTTGTTGGTGGGTGTAAATTTGGATGGAAATGTGAAAAAGGAGGAGAATTAAAATATATATTTTAAAAAATATTTTTATTCTCTTTTTTCACATTTTCTCCCAAATTTACACCCAACAATAAACAACAATCAGTAACGAATGTCCATCCCCATATCAATAACAACGATCCCATCCTCCCACCAAACCCCCAAACGTTAACCCGCATGTTAACATAAACAAATGACAAAAAGGATTCAGGAGTCACCCATAGTCGTCATTAACACATACAGTCCCCCTCCTCCCAGCCCGCCCCCCCTAATGTTCGATGCAATCCAATTCTCGAAAGTGCAATGAATAACGCCCATGAATAGTAGAACTCCTCCATCCTTCCCCCTCAGTTCAAATTTGACCTTCTCCAGAGTCAAGAATTCCAGCAGGTCCCCCCGCCACGCCAGGGCACAGGGTGGAGAGATTGATCTCAACCCTAACAGGATCTGCACCCGTTTCCAACCTCGGCTGGTCCGACACCCCGAATATGGCCTCCCGAGGGCCCGGGTCCAGTTTCACATGCACCACTTTAGAGATTACCCTGAAAACCTCCTTCCAGTAATCCTCCAACTTTGGACAGGACCAAAACATATGAACGTGGTTTGTCATTTGTTTATGTTAACATGCGGGCTAATGTTTGGTGGGAGGATGGGATCGTTGTTATTGATATGGGGATTGACATTGCATTCATTAGTGATTATTGTTGGGTGTAAATTTGGGAGAAAATGTGAACAAGGAGAATAAAAATATTTTTAAAAATATGTATTTTAATTCTCCTTTTGAACAGTATTAGTAAGAACAATGTTGTGATATGACTTTTATGTTTAGCTCATGAGGTGTTATCGTGTTAGGTACACTGGTCTAACACTGGCTGCAACTGGATGCAGCTTAGATCAGAAAGATACTCCAGACCTTGAAGTTAGCTCAATCAGGTTTATTGAACTAATAGCACAGTTAGCACAGTTCTCTGTGAGTTCGACTCTCTGCTAACTTAAGTGTGGTTACTCTGTCTGACTGAACCAGACTAGCTCTTAGCCACGTGGTGGAGGTGTGAGATTGTAACAACACCCTTGACTGACTCTCTAGATGTTCATCAGTGGAAAGAGGCGGAGTGTGAGTGCCTCGTGTCTTTTATAGTCAGATCCCACCCCTGAGTGTCCTGCCTGCTTATTGGTCATGTCCTGTTCTCTGTGTCCATTAGCTGCTTGTCTGTATATCATTATATATGTGTCTGCATATCATGACAGGTGTAAGCAAATTCCTGGTTTTCCCTTCAGGCTTCGAGCCCCGCATGTACGGAGTTAGAGACTGTGATGCTTGACTGGCTGGGGAAGATGCTGAATCTGCCTGAAGATTTTCTAGTTGAGACTGGTGGAGAAGGTGGTGGAGTGATACAGGTAAAACAAAAAAAGGTTCAATAATAGATTATAAAGATTGCAAACTTTTATAATTGCACAGAAATTGCCAGGGAAATGAGGGTGAATTCATAGCACCTGTCATTATTCATGAGTATAAAATTCAGCAATTTATGACCGAGAAGCAATCCTGTCAGGAGTCGCGAAATGCAATAAATATCTGGACACTCTCGCCACTCCACATATAGCTAGTAATTACAATGAATTCACTGTCAATCTCCACAAAAGTCACAAGTATGAATGAATCACTCCATAGCCATTTAGGGCTGCAGATTCATGTTGTTAAGATAATAATGGCTTGATCTGAGCTCAATCTTGAAAGCCCAGACAAGGAACGATCAAACCTCCCAAGTTTCACTCCTGTTGGTTGAAAGTTGTTCTGGAGAATTTTAAATGTATCTCTCTCTTTTCCCGTTTATTTATTTCTCTCACTTAACCCAGCCTTTCTTTCCCTCACTTTATGTATTCTGTGGTAATACCAGGTATTGCGATACCTGAGAGGTGGATGACCATTGGCTAGACCCAGGAGTCTACCATTCGCTGATGTACATAACTCCGCCCTGAGAGGCGGAGTATAAGAACCGATGCCATCCCAGCAGCCTTCACTTTTTGTATCGAAGCTGCTGGGGAACAGTTCTCGCAGATTAAAGCCTATTAGTTATGACTCACCTTGTCTCGAGAGTAATTGATTGCGCATCAATTTAATCTGCTACAACTTCAGTTGAAAGGATGGATCTCCGTATCAAACCGGAGTGCCTTCAGCTCAGCCCCCACGCGGACAACTCTGCTGCTATCTTCAAACATTGGCTGGCGTGCTTTAAGGGCTACCTCAACACGGCCGCCGACACCCCCACGGAAAGACAAAAGATGCACCTTCTACGCTCGCGGGTCAGCCCTGGGATCTACCCTCTGATTGAGGAGGCGGAGAATTATGCTGCAGCGATCGAGCTGCTAGAAGGACATTATATCCGCCCTGTGAACCAGGTCTATGCTCGTCACCTGCTGGCAACTAGGAGGCAAAGCCCCGAAGAAACGTTGGAAGACTTCTACCGGGCGCTGCTGGTGCTGGGTCGAAACTGTGGCTGCCCGCCAGTTTCGGGGAACGAGCACACGGAACTTTTGATCAGGGATGCTTTCGTGGCTGGTATGACTTCCCCTGATATCCGCCGAAGGCTCCTAGAAATGGACACTGTGACTTACTGAGGCACGGGCCCTGGCGGGGTCCATGGACGTTGCGTATAATAACGCGCTGGCTTTTGCTCCCGGATGCGCGGCGGCCCCCTGGGCTGCGTGGCACCCCGTTGCGGCAGCCCCTCAGACCTTCCCTCTGACCCCGCAAACCTGCGCGGCGAGACGGCCCGCTACCGCCGCCGGACAACGCTGTTTCTTCTGCGGGCAGGCGAATCATCCCTGCCCACGCTGCCCGGCCCACACCGCCACCTGCAAAGGGTGCGGCAAGAAGAGCCACTATATTGGGGTCTGCCAGGCCCGCGCCGTGGCCGCGGTCTCCAGCGACTATCGGCAGCCCCCTTTTCAGGCCCCGGCCATCCAGCGCCCACCGTCACCACCCTATCCTCGGGCTGCGTGCGACCCGCAGGCGCGGCCATTTTGCCCCCCGGCCACCATGCTGGACGGGTGGGCACCATCATTTTGTCCCTCGCCGCCGCCATCTTCTTAATCCCCGGACTCCATGTGCGACCCATGGCTGATGCCATCTTGGATGGGGCCCCAGGCCCCCAGCACAGCCGACTACACGCTGCCCGACCAGAACTCTCCATTACTGCAGCTGGCCTCGGTGACTCTGGACCAGAGTCGGCCCCGGACGCTTGCGAAAGCTACAACGACGATCTCCATCAACGGCCACGTGACGTCGTGCTAGATCGACTCTGGGAGCACGGAAAGCTTTGTTCACCACGACACGGTAAGGCGCTGTTCTCTTGTCACCCATCCTGTAAACCAAAGGATCTCCCTGGCCTCCGGGTCACACGCGGTGGAGATAAAGGGGTTCTGCCTAGCGATCCTCACTGTCCAAGGCAGGGTATTCCGCAATTTCTGCCTGTACGTCCTGCCGCACCTCTGCGCAGCCACCCTCCTTGGGCTGGATTTCCAGTGCCATCTGCAAAGCCTGACTTTTAAATTTGGCGGCCCTATACCCCCCTTACTGTCTGCGGCCTCGTGACCCTTAAGGTCGACCCGCCTTCCCTGTTTGCGAACCTCACCCCGGATTGCAAACCCGTCGCCACCAGGAACAGACGGTACAGTGCCCAGGACAGGACCTTTAACAGGTCGGAGGTCCAAAAGCTGCTGATGGAAGGGGTCATCGAAGCGAGCAACAGCCCCTGGAGGGCTCAAGTAGTGGTGGTAAAGACCGGGGAGAAACATAGGATGGTCATTGACTACAGCCAGACCATCAACAGGTTTACGCAGCTGGATTCGTACCCTCTCCCCCGTATAGCCGACCTGGTGAACAGGATTGCGCAGTACAAGGTTTTCTCCACGGTGGATCTCAACTCTGCCTACCACCAGCTACCCCTCCGTAATGGTGACCGCCAGTACACTGCCTTCGAAGCAGATGGGCGGCTCTATCACTTTTTAAGGGTTCCCTTTGGTGTCACGAACGGGGTCTCGGTCTTCCAACGTGAGATGGACCGAATGGTTGACCGGTACGGCTTACGCGCAACGTTCCCATATCTTGATAACGTCACCATCTGCGGCCATGACCAGCAGGACCACGACACCAACCTCCGAAAATGTCTCCAGACTGCAAATATCCTTAATCTGACTTACAATAAGGATAAATGCGTGTTTAGCACCGACCGTCTAGCCATTCTAGGCTACGTAGTGAGAAGTGGAGTCATAGGTCCCGACCCTGAGCGCATGCGCCCCCTCATGGAGTTCCCCCTCCCTCACTGCCCCAAGGCCCTAAAGCGCTTCCTCAGCTGTTATGCACAGTGGATCCCCAATTATGCAGACCAGGCACGACCCCTGATCCAGTCCACAACCTTCCTCCTGTCGACGGAGGCCCGCCAGACCTTCTGCCGCATCAAAGCAGACATTGCAAAAGCCACGATGCGCGCCATCAACGAGTCCCTCCCCTTCCAGGTCGAGAGCGATCCGTCCGACGTAGCTCTGGCGGCCACCCTCAACCAAGCGGGCAGGCCCGTGGCTTTCTTCTCCCGTACCTTCCATGCTTCCGAAATTCGCCACTCCTCGGTCGAAAAGGAAGCCCAGGCCATAGTAGAAGCTGTGCGACACTGGAGGCATTACCTGGCCGGCAGGAGATTCACTCTCCTCACGGACCAACGGTCGGTTGCCTTCATGTTCGATAATGCACAGCGGGACAATATTAAGAACGACAAGATCTTGCGGTGGAGGATCGAACTCTCCACCGACAATTACGAGATCTTGTACCATTCCGGGAAGCTGAACGAGCCTCCTGATGCCCTATCCCGCGGCACTTGTGCCACCGCACAAGTGGACTGCCTCCGATCCCTGCACGAGGACCTCTGCCACCCGGGGGTCACTCGTTTCTTTCATTTTATCAAGACCCGCAACCTGCCCTACTCCATCGAGGAGGTCAGGACAGTCACCAGGGACTGCCAAATTTGCGCGGAGTGCAAACCGCACTTCTACCACCTAGAGAGGGCACTCCTGATAAAGGCTTCCCGTTCCTTTGAACGCCTCAGCATGGATTTCAAAGGCCCCCTCCCCTCCACCGACTGCAACACGTACTTCCTGAACGTGATTGACGAGCACTCCCGGTTCCCATTCGCCATCCCCTGCCTGGACATGACCACAACCACCGTCATCAAGGCCCTCCAGGGTATCTTTACCCTGTTCGGTTTCCCCGCATACATTCACAGTGATAGGGGGTCCTCCTTTATGAGTGACGATCTGCGTCAATTCCTGCTCCGCAAAGGCATCGCCTCGAGCAGGACGACCAGTTACAACCCCCGGGGAAACGGGCAGGTTGAGAGGGAGAACGGAACGGTCTGGAAGATCGTCCTGCTGGCCCTACGGTCTAGGAATCTCCCAGTCTCCCACTGGCAGGAAGTCCTCCCGGTGGCCCTTGACTCCATCCGGTCGCTGCTCTGTACTACCACAAATCAGACACCTCATGAACGTCTCCTTGTTTTCCCCAGGAAGTCCTCCGGGACCTCGCTCCCAACCTGGCTAGCAACACCCGGACCCATCCTGCTTCGGAGACATGTGAGAGCGCGCAAGTCGGACTCGTTGGTTGAGTGGGTCCACCTGCTGCACGCCAACCCCCAGTACGCCTATGTAGCGTTCCCTGACGGCCGCCAAGATACAGTCTCCCTTCGGGACCTGGCACCTGCCGGAGCCCCACGCACACCCGCACCAGTGCCCCCACCCCCACCCTCCCCGCAGCACCTGACCGGAGGGTCAGTACTCCCGCCGCCCCTGCCTAGGCCCGAACAAGCACCAACGCCCCCTACAGGTGCCCCCCCCGCCCACTTTACGCCCCAACAGTGCCGCCTAAGGGTGACGAAGCTGCCTGGGAGGACGACACCACGTTCCCGGAGTCGCAACCGCCGGGACCCCCATCAGGATCACCGCTGAAGCCCAGACGCTCCAGAAGGACGACCAGGCCACCCGATCGACTGATTGCTGCACCATGAACACTTTGCTATTACCCTCGACATCACGGCACCTCCATACCTGGTCCTACCATGCGAAAAGCGACATTAACGCTGGCCATCACCCCGCCGGGCTCTTTTTTAACAGGGGGGTGAATGTGGTAATACCAGGTGTTGCGGTACCTGAGAATGGTGGACCCAGGGGTCTACCATTGGCTGATGTATATCGCTCTGCCCTGAGAGGCGGAGTATAAGAACCGATGCCGTCCCAGCAGCCTTTACTTTCTGTAAATCGAAGCTGCTGGGGAACAGTTCAAGCAGATTAAAGCCTATTAGTTATGACTCACCTTGTCTCGAGAGTAATTGATTGCACATCATATCCTTCCCTCACTTTATTTGTCTTTCTGCGTCTAATTTGACTCTAATTACCCTACTTCCTTCCATGTAGTTGTGTCCCTTCCTTTTGTGCCATTGATGAAGGAGATAGACTGTTGAACACAATGTTGACAAGGTGTAGGAACCAGAAAGTAAAGGCTTACCAATGGACTCCAAATCCTCAACTACAGCCAGAAAATGTCCCATTTTTTCGTCTCTTCAGGGCATGATTTATATTGATGCTTTAATTCGGAAAACATACATTCGAATGACCTGTTTCAGTCAAAAACAAGCAGTTTAGAACAGTTTGATTGATTGCAGTTTGTAATTGTTCATCACATGATATCACTGGGGATTAAGTTGGACTTGGATGATAATGCTGTGGAAGCGTGGCCTCCTTAAATAGGCGAGCCTCGCGGTCCACATGACTGGTTCGGGTACAATCATTCATGAGAGCGCAAATCCCGACCATTAGAGAGGAAGTGGGAACCCCTTGAAACAGGGACCGGGGCAGTGTGGATCCTAGAGCCAGAGAATGAAGATCTAACCATCATTGCTGTGTGCCTGTATATAGTTGCCATTGCCTCTTGTTAATAAAGCTCCCGGTTGTAACTGGAAGTCTCCAGCGTATTCTCTCGAGCAACCATAAATTCAAAACATACAAAACACGCAATTGTCTTTTCTGTTGAAGTTACTCATACTTCTTCCTCACCACTGGCACACTATGGCTATGCCAGTTGACCAGTGCAGCAACTAGTTAACCGCACCTCTGAGACACAAAACCTCGACCACCTCAAAGAACAAAAGCCACATGAGAACACCGCTACCTGCTAGTTCCCCTCCAAGTCTCGCACTATCCTGACATAAAAATAAATGCCCAATTGTCCATGCTGCTTGGACAAAATCCTGAAACTCCCCAATAACACTGTGGATCACTACTCGGACTGCAGCAGCACAATAAAGTGGCTCACAACCACCTTCTCAAGGGAAATGAGGGATGGACAATAAATGCTGGCCTTGCAAGAAACTTCCATTTCCTCCGACTGTGTACTTTTAAAAAAAAAGGACAAACCTGCATTCCTGCGGAGCTAAATGCGCTGGTGCTGCAGCCAGAGCCCTGCTGCTGTAACAGAAAGGACAGAAACCACAATTTAAAGAGCAGAAGGACCAAACACATGATCCACCTTAGTGCTGGGGTCTTATCTTGGGATGGGAGGTCCACCAATCAACAAAAAGTTTGCCACTGCTCCCTGGGGTTTCCCATCGTCCTTTCCGAGCCGTCACTGGGATTGGCCATATCAGTAATGACAAGAGTAGCCTTGCTTGTCACCATTTTCATGCAGTAGTTGCTGAAGGGGTAGCTGGCCTTCTCTGCTGGAATGATAGAGGAGAAAACAATGGATCAGGATAATGATGTAGCAGTTCGGCTCATCCTTATTTTCCTGTTTGTTTCTGCAACCAAGCTGCTTGATTTCAGGTAGGATTGGAAAATACAGGCCCTTGCTTGAGCTGAATCGTTATTGACTGGTGAAATGTAAATCGCCATAGCCACAAGGGCCATAGGCTGCTCTCCGCTTTTGAAGGGGAGAGCTGACTGGTGGTGATTTAACCTGAGGGTCACCGCACCTCAGGCAAGGGGCAAGGTTGAGAAGGCAGATAACCTCAGTCGGGACAGGAATTGAACCTGTGCTGTTAATGTCACTCCGCATCACAACCCAGCCGTCTAGCCAACTAAGCTAATTTCCTTGTGAGTCATACATGGTTAAAGCAAACTAAAACTGGTGATAATAATACTGATTTGGACCAAAGACATATTTTTTTTTCAGGTAGCGAAAGCAATAACTGTTCAAAAGCAGTGATCTTTGATAAAAATAGCTCAAATATTACAGCCTGTGTGCCATCAGTCCCATTATTTGATGTTTAACCTTTGCAAATGTCATTCCCTTTGTTCGAAGCGTCTGATTGCTTGCATTTCAGCATGTGCAAAATTGTTAAATGTTTATGATGGTAAAAACCTTCCCAATTTAATTGGAATCTGTGAATCTGCTGCTGACATTAATTTCCTGCATCTTGCAATCATTGCAGACAGGCAGCATAAATCCATTTTTGTTCTGAGATGTAATTTTGATATCGGCAAAGCATGGGTTTGAATGTTATTCGGTCAGTTGTTGTATCTGTCACCTGGTAGCGACCTAATTGCAAATATATTTCAGCTGGCACTTGAAACTGCAGATGAAAGGAAATTATAGCTATAGATTTTTGATGAGTGGAAGAGTATGCGTCAGCATTGACCAGATTTTCTTTTCCTCTTCTGCATGACTCACCATAGCAACGGTTGTCTGTATTGTGTCAACCGTGAAGTAAAATGTATCTTAGCAACTTATTCTGAGATTTCCTCTCTACTAGCGCTGATACAAACAGCTACAAAGTGCTTGTGTGATATACAGGGATTAAAGATCAGCTTGTTAGCAATCCAGCAATTATAGGGCAGAAATTGCAAGGCTCCAATGCCAGTAAGGACCTTGCTACAAACAAGTGTGGGGCAGAAATTATGTTTGTCCTGTGTTATAAAGAATCGCTCATAAGGGGGTCCATCACCCCTGTGACGTATTTTGCGATGGCAGAGATGGCGAGTCATTGGATGACAATGGGATCTACCGGTCCCGCCGCTGTCAACGGGTTTTCCTGTTGTGCCCACTCTTCGCCGCTGAGTAACCGGCGGCAGGAATGGACAGAAAATTTCAGCCATGTTGTGGGTTCAATAATTAATTCTGGGCACAAGTGAACAGATGTACATGAACAGAAAGCTTGAGGGCATCAGAGCTCTGTGTGTTCTTCTCCAGGCCAATGTAAAAGAGGCTTGTTCACATAACATAGTTTCTTAAAAGTGATAGCATGCTGCTATTCCTTAATGCCATATTACAACAGTGCTACACTAGGAGCCAATCCTGGGTGGCACATTAGCACAGTGGTTAGCACTGTTCTTCACAGCACCAGGATCCCAGGTTTGATTCCCAGCTTGAGTCACTGTCTGTGCGGAGTCTACACGTTCTCCCCGTGTCTGCGTGGGTTTCCTCCCACTGCTCCGGTTTCCTCCCACAAGTCCCAAAAGACGTGCTTGTTAGGTGAATTGGACATTCTGAATTCTCCTTTTGTGTACCCGAACAGGCACCAGAATGTGGCGACTCGGGGCTTTTCACAGTAAATTCATTGCAGTGTTAATGTAAGCCTACTTGTGACAATAAAGATTATTATTAAATGTCTAACCTTGTGTACAACAAACTATTAGAATTGTAGATGAGCCAACCAAATTGAGGATGTTACCGTGCCCAAAAGCGCTAACATTCGACCTTCTGGTTGCATGTATAACAGCCCCTGATTTAATTGACTCTGAAATATGGGTTTGAAATTTATGCAATGGTAGTGGCCTCGTCCTCCCTCCATCTCACAGCTTAAAAGGGGGGGGGGGTTGGGGAGGGTGCATGCTGGGGAGGAGGGGGGGGGGGGGTTGGGGAGGGTGCGTGCCAGGGAGGAAAAGGGGGGGTTTTGGGGACGGTGCGTGCCGGGGGGGGGGGGGGGGGGGGGGGGTCCGTCTGGCCATGTGCCAGCTGCCAACAGTTGCGACCATGCAGCCAATGGCACCTGGCTGCAGGGGGGCGGGGGGATATGGGCAATGGTGACATGTCGTCTATCCCCCCCACCCCCAGCAAGCCATGTGTTTGGTGATCCCCCAGCGATGTTGGCCGCCATGGTTGCCCTGGGGGAGCTGGAGCAGGAGCGTGCCAGGGAAGCGGCGGAGGCTGCCGCAGAGGAGCGTGCCGCAGGGAGGCAGGTGGCAGCCTCCCAGGTGGAGGACCGCCCGCATGACAGGAGGAGCAGGTGGTGGTGGTGCCACGGCGACGGAGATGCCCGATGAGGCCCCGTGTGTCCTAGCCCCGCTCGTCGTACTCGGACCTCACGGACCGGGCATGCAGGAGGAGACTGCAGATGAGTCGGGAAACCGTGGCACACATCTGCCACCTGATGGCACACCTGGCACCGCGTGTCACTGGGGGAGGACACACTCTCCCCGTGGCCGTCAAGGTTATGGTGGCCTTGAGCTTCTATGCCATGGGGTCATTCCAGGCGCCAAGTGGAGACCTGTCCGGCATCTTGCAGACATCGGTGCACCGGTGCATCCATGCTGTGACAGACGCCCTATATGCCATTGCGGACCGGTACATCCAGTTCCCTGTGCACCGGGGCCAGCCAGGTTGCCCGGGCAACGGGCTTCGCTGCGGTGTCCAGGATGCCTATGGTCCAGGGGGCGATCGATGGGATGCGGCCACCTGCGGATAACAGTGCCATGTTCACGAATAGGAAGGGGATCTATTCCATGAACATAGCCCAGCAGATGGGCGATGTGCTGCAGGCAGAGGAGGGGGGAGTGGAGGAGCAGCAAGATGAGGCGCAGTCCTCCCCAGATGAGGAGGATGGGGGCAATGGTCAGGACAGACGGGCTGGACATGGACGGGAGGCTGCCCACCGTTAGCGGCTAGACCAGCGGGCACAGGACAGGCTGATAGCCGCCCGGTTCACGGACTAGGGGGGAATCGCCGAGTATGGGCATAGACTGCACACTACGGCACCAGCCTACCACCCTCACCCCACCCATCCATCACCAAGCACCTTCACCCCACCACCCAACACCAACCACCCTCCCCCTGCCCACCCAACACCAACCACCCGCACCCCACCCGCATATACACCACCCCTCCATTGCACTTCCACCTGCGACACAACGGGCCGGGCTCACACGGTCACCGGTGGAGGCGTGTCTATTGCAGGCCATGGAGGATGATGACAACCCGCCCTGTGATGAGCTCTGGGCTCTAGATCATTGGGCAATGTCTGACCCATGGCCACAGTACCACCCTCCACCCGGACCGTCCCTGCATGCGGCCGTGACACTGCAGCACATGGTTCCGTCGTCTGCCCGGGGGGATGGCGAGGGTGACTCGAGGGGAGGGCACACTCACCTGAGGCCGACACTCTGTCACCCCTCACACACCCACTGGCGCTCACCTCACACCCACCCCCCGCACGACTCGGACAGAGCACAAAGGCAGCTTCTGTAGGTGTGAAAGTGATTTTAATAACAAATTGTTCATACATGTGCCCTAGCCCCAGAACTAATCTGTGCCCTGCACCCGTGCCAACTTACTCAGTGTCTAATTGTTTGGCCTTACGGGCCCTATGACTACGTCTAGGTGGTTCCCCAGATGGTGCAGCAGAACTGGAGGTGGACTCCTGTGATTCCTGCCCTGTGACTAAGGACCCCTTTGGCGGCCGTTTCCTGGGGCGGCCCCGCCTAGATGGGCCAGGCTGTGGCTCGGGCGACTGGGATGGGGAGCTTCCAGCCTGTCCTACCGTTGCCCACCAGATGCACATGGGACTGAAGAGGGTGTGTGTCTGAGGTGTTGCGTTGTTCCGGGACCTCCCCTACAGGGGGACCCGGAACGGGCCCCAGCACCTCCTCCTTCGGGGTGCCCGATGGCCCAGGGATGCGAACAGACCGAGCACCCTACCCCCCCCCCCGGACACCTGGCGCTGCCTGTCCTGGATGCCCACCCTGGTATCAACAAGGGTCTGGAAGTTTGCAGCCATGGAGCTCAGGGAGTTGGCCATCCCTGTCTGTGTCTGGGCGACGCCGGCCAACACCTGGGCAATGACACCGATGCCCTCAGCAATGGCCTGCAGAGACTGGGCCATTGCCTGCTGAGACTGGGCCATTGCCTGCTGAGACTGGGCCACGGCGTTGAGAGCCTCTGCGATCTGCTGCTGGCTCTGGCTCATGGCTGCCTGTGAGAGGGCAGCCATGTCCTGGGCCACAAGCCCCACACCCTGCATACTGCGACCCATGTCTGACACCGTCGCACCCATTGCCTCCACCGCGGACGCCACCTTGAGCTGTCAGCCTGGGTGGCACGCATGACCGGCACCACTACCTGCTCCTGCACGCGGGTGGACTCCTCCACCTTTGTCTGCAGCTGCCGCAAGCCGGTCGTCACCCCCTTCAGTTGTCCCTTGGTCCGTGCCTGCATCGGGTCTATGGGTGGATGTGGTAACTCCAGGAACCTGGGACCCGTCTGGGCAGCAGCTGGTTGCCTGTGCTGGGCTGCCCTCCGACCGCCCGGCCCCTCAGCTGCTCCTGCCTCCATCTGCTGTACCGGGACGGCTGTGTTGTGCGCACTGTCGTGTTGGGTGCTCTGCTATACAGGCGAACCAACACGGTTGCGGATGGTACAACTCCGTTTTATTACTAACAATATTTACAATGGTAAACTGGTTACTGTGGTTCGTTCATTACCCTTGAATCTGTGGACCTATCCCTAACACTATCTTGTCGAGGCACTCAGCACATGGTGGATGTCTGAGTGGCTTGCTATGAACTCTGTGCCCTGAGCTGTCTCCTGCTGGAATGAGCGGGAAGTGTCGTGTTCCCCGTTTTATAGTGTGTATGCTCTTGCCTGTGATTGGCTGTGGTGTTGTGTGTGTATTGATTGGTCCATTGATCTGTCCATCAGTATGTATGTATGTTTGCACCATGATGTTTACCTGAATATCATGACACGCACCAGTTAGTGTCCCAGATGCCACATTGCTAAAGTGCCCAATCGAGGTGAGTGTCTCTGCGATGGTGGAGGGTGTAGGAGATAGCAGTGGCGTAATGTCATGCTCCTCATCTGACCCGAAGTCCGGGGTCCCCTGGAGTGGTGATTCCTGTCCATCCGTCCTCTGTGTGCGTCGGTGTCGTGTGCGTCGGTGTCGTGTGCGTCGGTGTCCTGTGCGTTGGTGTCCTGTGCGTCGGTGTCCTTGGTCGGCTGCGACAGGGGCCTGTTGCTGTGGCTGCCCACCTCATCGCTGGGTGTGGCCCACCTTCGTTGCCGCACTTGCACTAGATGTGGGCGGTGCCCGCCTGGTGCTCCGGGCCTGTCCCTGGCTCGTGGTTGTCCTGGAACGTCTAGGGGGCGGCGTCCGCCTGATGGGCCGGGTCTGTCCCCCCCTTCTCCCATATCCCCACTTCCCCCATATTCCCCTTTCCCCCATATTCCCCTCATCCACAATATCCCCCCCCATATGGGGGGGGGTATGGGGGAAGGGGGGATATGGGGGAAGGGGGGATAGGGGGGTATGAGGGGAGGGGGGTATGAGGGGAGGGGGGTATGGGGGAAGTGGGGATATGGGGGAAGGGGATATTGGGGTGGGGGAATATGGGGGGGTAAGGGGGGAATATGGGGGGTAAGGGGGGAATATGGGGGGTAAGGGAGGAATGTGGGGGGTAAGGGGGGAATGTGGGGGGTAAGGGGGGAATATGGGGGGTAAGGGGGATATGGAAAGGGGAGGGGGGAATATGGAAAGGGGTAAGGGGGGATATGGAAAGGGGTAAGGGGGGAATAAGGGGGGATATGGAAAGGGGTAAGGGGGGATATGGAAAGGGGAAAGGGGGAAAGGGGGAAAGGGGGGCAGGCAGTGGGGAGTCTCATTTGGCGTTGCGAGGCGGGCGGCCATTTTGCCAGGTCTCCAGGGGGGGGCCTCTTTTGGCGTCACTGATGGCGCGCGCGTTCGTGACGAGTGACGCCGTCGCGAATGGCGTCACGCCGCTACTAGCCCATTCCGGGTCGGAGAATTCGCGACGTTTCGGTGGCCCCAACGCCGGAGTGATTCGCACTGTTTTTGGTGCCAGGTTCGGGCCATCGTGCCGATTCACGGAGAATCCCGCCCGTAAAGTCTACTGCATTTTGTATCGAAGTCCACATATATTTTTAGGTTCATTACATTTTCAGTCTTCAGTAATGGCTCGAATTCTAGTGGAGACAAGTGGGTGGCAGGCAGAGTGTCACAGCCTTGGCACCCAATTCTATGCCACTCCCCTTACAACCGTCCCACACGCTGCCCCTCTACTCTGATTGGATGAGACTCAAAGAGTGGGAAACAGTTGTTGGCAGCAGGTCCCGTGCGCGAGACCATGAGGTGAGGTAGAGGCACAGCAGCTGGCCACTTCGAGGCGATCTGCTGAGGTTTCCGCCGGCATAAATGTTGTGAATTATCTGGAAGAATTGATCCTGTGTTATCAGCTCAATTTTAAAGGAATGTTCTTACCATAGGAAATGCTGAGACATGTTGTTGCAACAATCAAACTGCTAACTTGCTTGTGACTTCCTTTAAGAGGACAAGATGAGTCATCAGCGCCGAGTCGAAGAGGTATCTCAAGTGAATTTGACGAGCTTCTCCAAAGAGCATTTGAAAGCCTATCAATATTGTGGCTCAGGGAAAACTAACTTAACACATCAAACCTACGGTGACTTCATCACTGTAGTGGCTGAGCAGCTCAGATGTCAATTCACTAATGAAGTCAAAGATGCCAAACACTATTCCATAATATTGATTCAACACCAGGGGTGCGATTCTCCGACCCCCCGCCGGGTCGGAGAATCGCCGGGGGCTGGCGTGAATTCTGCCCCCGCCGGTTGCCGAATTCGCCGGCACCGGATATTCGGCGGGGGGCGGGAATCGCGCCACTCCGGTTGGCGGGCCTGCCACCGTGATTCTCCGGCCCGGATGGGCCAAAGTCCCGCTGCTAGAATGCCTGTCCCGCCGGCGTGGATTAAACCACCTCTCTTACCGGCGGGACAAGGCGGCGCGGGCGGGCTCCGGGGTCCTGGGGTGGGCGCGTGGCGATTTGGCCCCGGGGGGTGCCCCCACGGTGGCCTGGCCCGCGATCGGGGCCCACCGATCTGCGGGCGGGCCTGTGCCGTGGGGGCACTCTTTTCCTTCCGCCTTCGCCACGATCTCCACCATGGCGGAGGCGGAAGAGACTCCCTCCACAGCGCATGCGCGGGGATGCCGTGAGCGTCTGCTAACGCTCCCGCACATGCGCCGTCCGGAGATGTCATTTCCACGCCAGCTGGCGGGGCACCAATGGCCTTTTCCGTCAGCTGGCGGGGAGGAAATTAGTCTGGCGCGAGCCTAGCCCCTTAAGGTTGGGGCTCGGCCCCCCAAGATGCAGAAGATTCCGCACCTTTGGGGCGGCGCGATGCCCGACTGATTTGCGCCGTTTTGGGCGCCGGTCGGCGGACATCGCGCCGATACCGGAGAATTTCGCCCCAGATGTGAGTCATGGACCAATTAACATTAATTTTAAGATATGTGACCAGCGATTATTTGTTTTGTCCATCAGTGTGCCTGGTTGCAACTGTTTTGGAGATCATTGCAAATTTAGGTTTGGACATCAAAAATTGTCGTGCACAGAGCTTCGATAGCAGGAAAGTAGGTCTACTTCAAATAATTAGTGCAGTCAGCAAATCACTGCAATATATTAATACAAACTTATTGAATGCTGCACTAAATCCCTGGCTTTTAAAGCAGACCAAGGCAGGCCAGCATCACGGTTCAATTCCCGTAACAGCTACATGGGGGGTGCAATTACGCTAGTTTGGGATCTAGCGGGGGGGGGGGGGTTAACTGGGTTGTTGCTGCTGGGGAGAAGGGGGAGTTGGTATGGGGAGGGGGTGGCCGGGGCGAGGGGGGCGCCGCTTGGGGGAGATACGGCTACATGGGAACCGGGTGAGGAGCTGGATTGAAAAAAGAGATGGCTAGTCGTCAAGGGGGGGGGGGTAAAGTGATCAACCGGGTTGGGGGGCTCGTGGAATGTGAGAGGGCTGAACGGGCCGATTAAGAGGGCACGGGTACTCGCACACCTAAAGAAACTTAAGGCAGATGTGGTTATGCTTCAGGAGACGCATCTAAAGCTGATAGACCAGGTCAGACTACGCAAAGGATGGGTGGGGCAGGTGTTTCATTCGGGGCCAGACGCAAAAAACCGGGGGGTGGCCATACTAGTGGGGAAGCGGGTAATGTTTGAGGCAAAGACTATAGTGGCGGATAGTGGGGGCAGATACGTGATGGTGAGTGGCAAATTGCAAGGGGAGGCGGTGGTATTAGTGAACGTGTATG
Organism: Scyliorhinus torazame; assembly: GCF_047496885.1. NCBI lineage: Eukaryota > Metazoa > Chordata > Chondrichthyes > Carcharhiniformes > Scyliorhinidae > Scyliorhinus > Scyliorhinus torazame. The sequence continues at coordinate 144,834,856 of NC_092712.1, read as the reverse complement.
CCCCGAACTGGGATGATGCCAACTTTATGAGGCATATGTTAGGACAAATCCCGGACCTAGAAGTGGGGAAGTTGGTAATGGGTGGAGATTTTAATATGGTGCTGGACCCGGGGCTGGACAGATCGAGGTCCAGGACCGGAAGGAGGCCGGCTGCAGCTAGGGTGCTTAAGGACTTTATGAAGCAGATGGGAGGAGTAGACCCCTGGAGATTTAGTAGAGCTAGGAGTAAGGAGTGTTCGTTTTTCTCCTATGTCCACAAAGTTTATTCATGAATAGATTTTTTTGTTTTGGGAAGGGCACTGATCCCAAAGGTGACTGGGACTGAGTACACGGCTATAGCCATTTCGGATCATGCTCCACATTGGGTGGACCTGGAGATAGGGGAAGAAAAACAACAGCGTCCACCCTGGAGAATGGACATGGGATTATTGGCAGATGAGGGGGTGTGTTTAAGGGTGAGGGGGTGTATTGAAAGGTACTTGGAACTCAATGATAATGGGGAGGTACAGGTGGGAGTGGTCTGGGGGGCGCTGAAGGCAGTGGTTAGAGGGGAGCTGATATCTATTAGGGCACATAAAGGAAAGAATGAAGGGTAGGGAAAGGGAGCGGCTGTTGAAAGAACTTCTGAGGGTGGACAGACAATATGCGGAGGCACCGGAGGAGGGACTGTACAGGGAAAGGCAAAGGCTACATGTAGAATTTGACTTGTTGACTACGGGTAATGCAGAGGCACAATGGAGGAAGGCACAGGGTGTACAGTACGAATACGGGGAGAAGGCGAGCAGGTTGCTGGCCCACCAACTGAGGAAAAGGGGAGCAGCGAGGGAGATAGGGGGGGGGTGAGAGATGAGGAGGGAGAGATGGAGCAGGGAGCGGAGAGAGTGAATGGAGTGTTCAAGGCATTTTACGAAAGATTATATGAAGCTCAGCCCCCGGATGGGAAGGAGAGAATGATGCGCTTTCTGGATCAGCTGGAATTTGCTAAGGTGGAGGAGCAGGAGAGGGTGGGACTGGGAGCACAGATTGAGACGGAGGAAGTAGTGAAAGGGATTGGGAGCATGCAGGCGGGGAAGGCCCCGGGACCAGACGGATTCCCAGTTGAATTCTCTAGGAAATATATGGACTTGCTGGCCCCGCTACTGATGAGAACCTTTAATGAGGCGAGGGAAAGGGGGCAGCTGCCCCCGACTATGTTAGAGGCAACGATATCGCTCCTCCTAAAGAAGGAAAAAGACCCGCTGCAATGCGGGTCCTACAGGCCCATTTCCCTCCTGAATGTGGACGCTAAGATTCTGGCTAAGGTAATGGCAATGAGGATAGAGGATTGTGTCCCGAGGGTGGTTCATGAGGACCAAACTGGGTTTGTGAAGGGGAGACAGCTGAACACAAATATACGGAGGCTGCTAGGGGTAATGATGATGCCCCCACCAGAGGGGGAAGCGGAGATAGTGGTGGCGATGGATGCCGAGAAAGCATTTGATAGAGTGGAGTGGGATTATTTGTGGGAGGTGCTGAGGAGATTTGGCTTTGGGGATGGGTATATCAGGTGGGTACAGTTGCTGTATAGGGCCCCGATGGCGAGCGTGGTCACGAATGGACGGGGGTCTGACTATTTTCGGCTCCATAGAGGGACGAGGCAGGGATGTCCTCTGTCCCCGTTATTGTTTGCACTGGCGATTGAACCCCTGGCCATAGCATTGCGGGGTTCCAGGAAGTGGAGGGGAGTACTCAGGGGGGGAGAAGAACACCGGGTATCTCTGTATGCGGATGATTTGTTGCTATATGTGGCGGACCCGGCGGAGGGGATGCCAGAGATAATGCGGATACTTTGGGAGTTTGGGAATTTTTCAGGGTATAAACTGAACATGGGGAAAAGTGAGTTGTTTGTGGTGCATCCAGGGGAGCAGAGCAGAGAGATAGAGGATTTAACGTTGAGGAAGGTAATAAGGGACTTCCGGTACTTGGGGATCCAGATAGCTAAGAATTGGGGTACATTACACAGGCTTAATTTAACGCGGTTGGTGGAACAGATGGAGGAGGACTTTAAGAGATGGGACATGGTGTCCCTGTCATTGGCAGGTAGGGTGCAGGCGGTTAAAATGGTGGTCCTCCCGCGATTCCTTTTTGTGTTTCAGTGCCTCCCGGTGGTGATCACGAAGGCTTTTTTCAAAAGAATCGAGAAGAGTATTATGAGTTTTGTGTGGGCTGGGAAGACCCCGAGAGTGAGGAGGGGATTCTTGCAGCGTAGTAGGGACAGGGGGAGGTTGGCACTACCGAGCCTACTGGGCCGCCAATGTTTCAATGGTGTGTAAGTGGATGGGAGAAGGGGAGGGAGCGGCGTGGAAGAGATTGGAGAGGGCGTCCTGCAGGAGGACTAGCCTACAGGCAATGGTGACGGCACCGTTGCCGTTCTCACCAAAGAAATACACCACAAGCCCGGTGGTGGTGGCTACATTGAAAATTTGGGGGCAGTGGAGACGGCATAGGGGAAGGACGGGAGCTTCGGTGCGGTCCCCGATAAGAAACAATCATAGGTTCGTTCCGGGGAGAATGGATGGGGGATTTGGAGCATGGCAAAGAACTGGGGTAGTACAATTAAGAGATCTGTTTGTAGATGGGACGTTTGCGAGTCTGGGAGCGCTGACGGAAAAATATGGGTTGCCCCAAGGGAATGCATTTCGGTACATGCAATTGAGGGCTTTTGCGAGGCAACAGGTGAGGGAATTCCCACAGCTCCCGACGCAGGAGATGCAGGATAGAGTGATCTCAGAGACATGGGTGGGGGATGGTAAGGTGTCGGACATATACAGGGAAATGAGGGACGAGGGGGAGATCATGGTAGATGAGCTAAAAGGGAAATGGGAAGAAGAACTGGGGGAGGAGATTGAGGAGGGGTTGTGGGCTGATGCCCTACGTAGGGTAAACTCTTCGTCCTCGTGTGCCAGGCTAAGCCTGATACAATTTAAGGTGTTACACAGGGCGCATATGACTGGAGCACGGCTTAGTAAATTTTTGGGGGTAGAGGATAGGTGTGCGAGATACTCGAGAGGCCCAGCGAATCACACCCACATGTTCTGGTCATGCCCGGCACTACAGGGGTTCTGGGTGGGGGTGGCAAAGGTGCTTTTGAAGGTGGTGGGGGTCCGGGTCGAACCAAGCTGGGGGTTGGCTATATTTGGGGTTGCAGAAGAGCCGGGAGTGCAGGAGGCGAGAGAGGCTGACATGTTGGCCTTTGCGTCCCTAGTAGCCCAGCGCAGGATATTGCTTATGTGGAAGGAAGCCAAACCCCCGGGTGTGGAGACCTGGATAAACGACATGGCAGGGTTTATAAAGTTAGAACGGATTAAGTTTGTGTTAAGGGGTTCGGCTCAGGGGTTCACCAGGCGGTGGCAACGGAAAAGAAGTAGACAATGGCAGCAACCCAGGGGGGAGGGGGGAGGGAGGGGAGGGGGGGGGGGGGAGGAATCGGACGGACTCTCAGGGATGTTATTGTATATGTATAGGTATTTGTTATAGGTAATTGTATATTGGATTGTTGGATTGTATTTTTGGAGAGTATTTATTTTGGACAAGGCAGTTGCCATTCAGTTTTGTTTTTGTTTATATATTATTTATTTATTTGTTTAAAACTGGCCACTGTTATTTATATTGCTTTATTGTTGTGTAAAAGAAACACCACGTACTGTTATGTTTGGCCAAAAATCTTGAATAAAAAAATTGCGGTGATCGGGAAAAGAAGGATCTCTCGGATTGATTTGATTTTGTCGCATGTACCGAGATACAAAAATGTTTTTTTTTGTTGCGATGTTCTTGGGTGGGGGGGGGGGGGAAGAGAGGAGAGGAGGAAAGAAAAGATGTTTTGAGTTTTTGCATGCATAAACTTTTTCTTACCCTGTTTGATTTTTCTTCTATTGTTTTCGGCTCTGTTTGAAGGTGATGGGACTGATAAGGTGTTGTAAAGGGAGGAGGGGTGGGGCTCTGCGCCCGGACCTTGGGGATTGTTTGTTTGCTTTCTGTGTTTGTTGCTACTGTTTTGAGAACTTATGTTAAGAGTGGTGGGGAGAGGATCCAGCAGGTGGTAGGATGCTCGGCGCCAGGGGCGGGAGCTGCTAGGCTAGCTGGGAGAGCTGGTTCACGGGAGCAAAGTGGGGAGAGAGTTGAAGAGAAATGGAGTAGGGGAGAGGGGGTGGGTGGGAGGGGACTGCTGACGTTTAGGGGACTTTTAGGAGGTTGGAGATGGTGACCAGATGGCAGTGTCTGCCGAGGGGTGGGCCAGGGGAGGTGCGGGACATGGGCTAAAGGCTGGCCTAGGAGAGGTCATGGCTGATCGACTGGGGAGAGGGCAAGAGCCCCCCCCCGACCAGACTGGTTACGTGGAATGTTCGTGGACTGAATGGGCCGGTCAAAAGGGCCCGTGTGTGTTCGCGCACTTGAGACAGCTAAAAGCGGATGTGGCCATGTTACAGGAGACACACTTGAGGCTGGGAGACCAAGTTAGACTAAAGAAGGGATGGGTCGGAGAGGTATTCCATTCGGGACTGGACTTTAAAACAAGAGGGGCGACCATCCTGATTAACAAAAGCGTGGCATTTGAGATGGGGAAGATAGAGGCCCACCCGGGAGACGGCTTTATTATGGTTAGCGGGAAACTGGAGGGAATGGCAGTGGTGTTGATAAATATATATGCCCCAAACTGGGATGATGTTGCGTTTGTCAGGAAGGTGCTGGGAAAGATCCCGGACCTTGACTTGCACCGGTTGGTTATGGGGGGTGACTTCAAACTGGTCCTAGATCCGAGAATGGGCCGGTCGAGTTCGAGGTCAGGGAAAGTATCAGCAATGGCGAAAGAACTGCGGGGGTTCATAGAGCGCATGGGAGGGGTTTATCCGTGGAGATTCGAGAGGCCAAGGAGCAAGGAATATTCATTCTACTCTCATGTGCACAAAGCATACTCCAGGATATATTTCTTTGTACTGGATAAAACACTGTTAGTGGGGGTGGAGGACACTGAGTACTCCGCAATTGTAGTGTCAGACCACGCACCACATTGGATGGACATATGGGTAAGCATGGGAAAGTCCCAGCGGCCGCAGTGGAGATTAGATGCAGGGCTGTTAGCTGACGACGAGATCTGTGAGCGAGGCCATTCAGGGGTATATAAAGAACAACTACACGGGAGAGACCGCGGCTGGGGTGGTGTGGGAGGCATTGAAGGCGGTTATTAGAGGGGAATGTATTTTGATTCGGGCCCATAGGGAGAAGACTGAACGGACGGAGCTGGACAGGTTTGTTGGAGAAATCTTACAAGTGGACAAGAGATTTGCGGAGTCTCCGAAGGAGGAGTTCCTGAAGGAACGTCAGAGACTCCAAATGGAATTTGGGCTCTTGTCCACAGGTAAGGCGGAGAGACAGCTGAGGAGGGTAAAGGGGGCAATACATGAATATGGGGAGAAGGCTAGCAGGATGCTGGCGCATCAGCTGAAGAAGCAGGAGGCAGCAAGAGAAATAGGGAAAATAAAGGATATGAGGGGGAAGGTAGTGATGGGCTCGGGGGTGGTTAATGATGTGTTCCGTGAATTCTATAGTCGACCATATGAGTTGGAACCCCCGGTCGGGGAGGAGGGTATGAATCAATTCCTGGAGAGGCTAGAGTTCCCGAAGGTAGATGAGAAGCTGGTGGAAGTCCTGGGGCCCAATTTGGCTCGGGGAGGTGATAGACGGATTGGGGGCGATGCAATCGGGTAAGGCCCCGGGACCTGATGGATTCCCAGTGGAATTTTATAAAACGTTTTCTGGGCTAGTAGGGCTGCTTCTGTTCAAGGCTTTTAACAGGTCCAAGGAGCTGGCAGTGTTTCCCCCAACGCTATCACAGGCATCAATCTCTCTCATTCTGAAGCGAGACAAGGACCCGGAGAGCTGTGGATCGTACAGGCCAAATTCGCTTTTGAATGTAGATGCTAAATTGCTGGCAAAGGTTTTGGCCACCCGAATAGAGGATTGTGTCCCGGAGGTAATCGGAGAGGATCAGACAGGATTTCTGAAGGGCAGGTACCTGACGTCCAATATTCGACGGCTTCTTAATGTTCTAATGATACCAGAGGAGGGGCGTGATGTTGAGGTGGCAGTAGCCATGAACACGGAGATGGCTTTCGACCGGGTGGAGTGGAAGTACCTATGGGATATTTTAGGCAGGTTTGGGTTCAGACAGGGATTTGCGGATTGGGTCCGGCTGTTTTATCAGGATCCGGTGGTAAATGTAAGAACCAACCGTGTCCGGTCAGAATACTTTGGTCTTTGTAGGGGGACAAGGCAGGGATGCCCGCTCTCCCCATTACTGTTTGCCCTGGCCATAGAGCCCTTAGATCATCGAAAGCCTGGCGGGGGATAGTGAGGAGTGGGTTGGAGCACACGGTCTCTCTCTATCCGGACGACTTGCAGCTCTATGTCACAGACCCGGTGGGGGGGATGGCCAAAATCATAGAGATACTAGGAGAATTTGGGCAATTTTCAGGCTACAAGTTAAATATGGGAAAGAGCGAGATGTTCGTGATCCAGGCACAGGGGCAGGAAAGGAGACTGAAGGAGTTGCCTTTTAAAGTGGCTGAGAGGAGTTTTAGATATCTGGGGATTCAAGTGGCTAAGGATTGGGGGCAGCTTCTTAAGTTAAATCTGGACAAAGCGGTTGATGAAATGAAAAGGGACTTCCGCAGATGGGACATGCTCCCGCTGATGCTAATGGGGAGGGTCCAGACGGTAAAGGTTACGGTCCTTCCAAGACTGCTCTTCTTTTTTCAATGTTTTCCATTTTTTGTCCCAAAGGCTTTTTTCAGGAAAATGAACACGGTGATATCGGGTTTTGTGTGGGCGGGAAAAATCCCGAGAGTAAAGAAGGCGCTCCTGGAACGGGGTCACGGAGAGGGAGGCTTCGCCCTCCCGAGCTTTATTAACCATTACTGGGCGGCCAACAGATCGATGGTCAGGAATCGGGTAGTGGGGGAGGGGCCGGTTTGGGAGCGAGTGGAGGCGGCATCCTGCACGAGTACGAGTTTGGAGGCTTTACTAACGGCACCTCTGCCGTTCTCGCCGGCTCGGTACTCTACAAGCCCTGTGTTAGTGGCAGCCCTAAGGGTGTGGGGGCAATGGAGGCAGCACCTGGGATTGGAGGGGGTGTCAGTGTGGTCACCGATTTGTGACAACCACCGGTTTGCCCCGAGGGGGCTTTAAGAGATGGCAGCGGGCAGGCATTGAGTGATTTTGGGACCTATTCATCCAGGAGGGCTTTCAGACCTTGGAGGCACGAGAGGAGGAGTTTGAGTTGCCAGGTGGGAATGGGTTTCGGTACCTTCGGTACCTTAGTACTGATCCCTGTGGAACACCACTAATTACAGACTTCTATTCGTAAAAATACCCTTCCACTGCTAACCTCTGTCTTCTATGGCCAAGCCAGTTCTGAATCCATCTAGCTTGTTCACCCCTGACCCCATGTGATTTAATCTTTTGCACCAGCCTGCCATGAAGGGCCTTGTCAAATGCTTTACTAAAGTCCATGCAGACAACATCTACAGCCCTTCCCTCGTCAATCATTTTTGTCACCTCCTCATAAAACTCAAATTAGTGAGACATGACCTCTCTCGTACAAAACCATGCTATCGCTAATAAGACCATTCACTTCCAAACATGCATAGATTCTCTGAGAACCTTTTCCAACAATTTCACTATCACTGACATCAAGCTCACAGCCTATAATTACCCTGGTTATCCTAGACACCCTTCTTAAATAATAGGACAACAGTGGCTATCCTCTAATCCTCTGGGATCTCACCTGTGGCCAACGAGGAAACAAAGATTTCTGCTTGAGATACAGCGATTTTATTTCTTGTCTCCCTCAGTGATCTGGGATAGATGCCATCTGGCTCTGGGAAAAATCTGGGATGGATACCATCTGGCCCTGTGAGTTTGTCTACCCTGAAATAATTATCTCTGTGCTTTGAGATCACCAGCTGATTTGTACAGACTTGTATGTAATTGTTTGCAGGCAACCTTTCCAAATGTGGAAACCAATCTGAAAATATTTTTAATTATACCTGTCACAAATTCTTCCGATGGACATTTATTTCCGGTGCAGTCCTTTCTCTGCATTGGAAAGAGTTAGAAGTTATTTGTGAAGTACAATGAGTCAGTAATATTTGACAAGTTCAGCAATATTGGCAATTGACGTGTGTCTTTACAAGATTTTACCGACAATGATGTAATTTTTTTTTGTAACGGAAAAGTGTAGATAAAAAGCTTTCGAACTTGCTATGCCAAGAAGGGATGAAGCAAGAAAATCTTAAAATCTGTCCCTCTTCCATAATCTCTTGTTTAAATTCTGTTTTCAAAACGGATCATTGCTAGTCTGATATATAAAAGCTCCAGCTGATCATATGCCGATAATTCTAACCACCATGGCTCTCAAGACTGGCCTTCAGAAAGTCTCTAGGATAAAGAACGGAATTCTACCGGACAAAACCACCTGATATTGGACTTGGACTCACTAGACTTATGTGAATTAACGTCAATAACTTATTTGATTTTTGTGAAAAGAAGTAAGGAAACTTTCATCTTTGAAACTAAATGAGACTCTATGAAATGTAGTGAATGGCAGTGTGTACGTCTTGTTGACTGGAGTATTTGCTCCTGTACTGGACCACCTCATTCTGTCCTGCACTGGCCTGCAGTGATATTATTGGCTAATTTTTTTCATCTCTTAGCTCATCAGCAAGTTCCACGTTTGCTTGCCTCAAAACTCACATTGCAATATTCACCACCTTGACCATCATTCTGACAAGAAGTAAACCTGGATTTCAATTCAGCAATTATTCATCCCAGGTGTGTTTTTACAAGTGAAAAAGTAGTGATCAATTTGTGTATTTTTGTGGCTTCTGCCATTGTTCTGCGGGGCGACAGTGGGTGAGGAGGGGTGTGAGTTTGGTGGGGGGTCTAGAAATGAAGGTGAGTGCGAGCCCCCACGAACAGTAAATCCACATCTGATTTACTCCCACAGCGCTGTTACAAAGGGAGTTTTAGAATTTTACCCTAGCGACAATGAAAGGAATACTGATAAATTTCCAAGTCAGCTGGTATGCGACTCAGAGGAGAACTTGGAGATGTTGATTTTCCAAAACAACAATTTAAAAAAAAATATATATTTATTAAGATTTTTAACACAATTTTTTCCCCTTACAAACAACTCTTCCTCCCCCCCCCCCCCCCCCCCCCCCCCCCCGTAACAAAATAGAAAGAAAACGCACATAGCAAGACATAAACACGGTAAAACAATATGTTACAGAACTTTGTACATTAGATTCCTCCCGTACATGTCAGTTTTCCAGCTCCTTCATGTATTTTCTTGCTCAAATCCCCCCCCCCCCCCCCCGCCCCCCCACGCAAGACATCCCCCCGGGTTGCTGCTGCTGACCGACCTTCATCTAACGCTCCGCGAGATAGTCTAGGAACGGTTGCCACCGCCTGTAGAACCCCTGCACAGACCCTCTCAAGGCAAACTTTATCCTCTCTAACTTGATAAACCCTGCCATGTCATTTATCCAGGTTCCGTAAGGGCCACAAAGAATCCAGCACGAGTTTGAAGGATACAAAGTAATAACATTTATTTACTATAACATATATACATAACAGTAGCTGTAACTTCCCTTGCTACATACTCCTTCCTGCTGGTTCCTGAACTGGCCAGCTTTATTTATACTAGGAGTTTACTAGTGGTTTCTCCGCCCCCCTCATTGGGGAAGCTCATACTCTCACAGGATTGTGGGATAGTCATTAGTCCCCAGCCAATGGTAAGTAGGCAGGTTATAACATCCCTCCCCCTAAAAGTCCAAGGAATCCACCGAAGACCCTGGCGAAGGAGGGCGTCGGACTCGTTTGGCCGCAGGCCGGACACCATTTGCACGCGGCATTGGATCAGGTGGAGTGTAACGAGACGGAGACCGGCGCTTCCGTGATGAAAGGCGCAACGGTTGTACATCCACGGCCCGTGGATCCGAGGATTCCCCCTCTGATGCATCCTGTGTCTCCATCTCGGAGTCAGAGTCTGCTGCCTCCATCATGTCAGCGTCTCTATCTCCATTCGGTCCCGTAACGACCTGCGCAGGCTTCGAGTGAGGCACCAGTGGAAGATTGTGAGGACTACCTTCCCTTGTCTCTGGTCTCCGCGGCTGTTGAAATGAGCTCCGGGGGCGGGGAATCTTTTGAGGGGATAGTCTTCTGGGCCGAACGTGGTCTACATGTTTTCGCTGCAGACGACCCTGGGCTTGCACTTGGTAAGATATAGGGCCCGTTTGGCGAAAGATTACACCAGGAACCCATTGGGCACCACCAGCAAAATTCCGAATGAACACTGGGTCACCGGGCGCAAACTGCCGAATCGACCGATGCCGAGAAAATCCCTGTCCCTGCCGTTCTTGTGTGCAGCGTACTTTTACGCCAATGTCCGGGTAAACCATACTAAGGTGGGTGCGAAGTCTCCGGCCCATTAGGAGTTCTGCGGGAGCTTCCCCAGTCACTGCATGGGGGCTGGTCCTGTACGTAAATAAAAAGCGAGCCAGTCTCGTGTCCATTGATCCGGAAGACTGCTTCTTTAGGCCTCTTTTGAATGTCTGCACTGCGCGCTCTGCCAACCCATTTGAAGCCAGGTGGTAAGGGCAGTGCGGATATGGCGGATGCCGTTCATCTTCGTGAACCTCGCAAACTCCTCACTCGTGAATGGAGTGCCGTTATCCGTGACCAACACCTCGGGGAGGCCATGCGTACTGAATGATAAAAGCATCTTTTCAGTTGTTGCGCAGGACGTTGTCCCCTGCATCTTGTGCACCTCTAGCCATTTGGACTGGGCGTCAATTAGTAGAAGGAACATGGATCCTTGAAAAGGGCCTGCGAAATCTGCATGCAAGCGTGCCCAAGGCCGCCCTGGCCATTCCCAGTGATGTAGGGGCGCGGCCGGCAGAAGCTTCTGATGCTCCTGGCAAATGGAGCAGTTTTGGGCCACCTTCTCAATGTCGGTGTCGAGGCCTGGCCACCAGACATAACTCCGTGCCAACATTTTCATTTTGGTCACGCCTGGATGCCCATGGTGCAAGTCTGTTCATATCAGCTCCTGGCCTTTTTCCGGGACAATCACACGCGTCCCCCACAAGAGGATGCCGTCTTCCACGCTGAATTCTGACAGCTTGGAGGAAAATGCCCGCAACTCGCCTGGGAGCTGTCTATGCTGCCCACCATACAGGACTATGTGCCGAACCTTTGACAGGACTGGCTCCGTCTGGGTCCACTCACGGATCTGTGATGCCGTGACAGGTAAGGTGTCCATAAAAGTTAGGGTTGCAACCACCTCACCGGTCGTGGGGGTCGACATGGGGCCGGTCGATAAAGGCAATCAGCTCAGTGCGTCGGCATTTGCTATCTGCGTACCTGGTTTGTGCTCCAGAGAATACTTGTATGCAGCAAGCAACAAAGCCCAGCGCTGGATCCGTGCAGAAGCAATGGGTGGTATTGGTTTATCCTCTCTGAAGATCCCAGCAGGGGCTTATGATCAGTCACGATAGTGAAATGGCGGCCGTACACGTACTGGTGGAAGGGTTTCACCGCAAAAACCACTGCCAGGCCCTCCTTCTCGATCTGCGCGTACTTTTTCTCCCCTGCAGTTAATGTGCGGGAGGCGAAAGCTATTGGTCGCTCGGCCCCGTTCTCCATCTTGTGGGACAGGACGGCCCCAATACCATACGGGGATGCATCACGTGACGAGCAAAGGCTTTCCAGGATCATAGTGGGTTAGTAACCCAGATGACGACAATTGTTGCTTTACCCGCCGGAAAGCGATTTCTTGCGGCTGACCCCAAACCCAGGTGTGATTTTTCTTTAGCAGAAGGTGCATAGGGCCCAGCGTAGTTGCCAGATTGGGGAGGAACTTCCCGTAATAGTTTACGAGACCGAGAAAAGAACGAAGATGCAAAGTGTCAGTCGGGGTGGGGGCATGTTGAATTGCACGCACCTTCTCTGCGACGGGGTGCAGACCTTCGCGGTCCACCCGATAACCTAGGTAGACTACTTCCTTTGCCTGAAATACGAACTTTGTGCGACGTAAACGGACTCCAGCCTCCGATAGGCGTCTAAGGACAGCCTCCAGATTTTCCAAATGTTCCTGCTCCAACGTCCCTGTAATCAAAACGCCATCTAGGTAGACAGCCACACGTGGTAAACCTCTCAATGCCCTCCATAACACGTTGAAAAATTGCGCAGGCAGAGGATACTCCAAAGGGCAACCGTGTATATTCATACAGGCCCCGGTGTGCATTAATCGTTACATATGGTCGGGAGGCAGGGTCCAGCTCCAACTGCAGGTAAGCGTGACTCATATCTAATTTTGTGAACGAGAGTCCACCTGCAAGTTTCGCGTAGTGATCCTCTATGCGAGGCATTGGATATCGGTCGAGTCAGGAAACCGTATTCACTGTAAGTTTATAGTCGCCACACAAGCGAACTGTGGCATCTGGCTTCATTACAGGTACAATTGGTGCTGCCCAGTCAGCAAAACGGACGGGCCTGATAATACCCAAACTCTCCAAACGAGTGAGCTCCCCTTCTATCTTCTCGAGCAAGGCGTAAGGCACTGGGCACGCCCGGAAATAGCGCGGCGTGGCTCCTGGTTCAACTTGGATACGGGCTACGGCCCCTTTTATTTTCCCCAAACCAGGCTGGAATACATCTGGGTATCGTCCTAGCACCTCAGTCAACCCTTCCGAAACTGTTCGGAGGATGTGCTGCCATTGCAACCGCAAATGGCGCGACCAGTCCCCACCCAACAGGCTGGGCCCATGGCCGCGCACCACGATAAGTGGGAAACGCCCCTCCTGGCGTCCATAGACAACAGGGGTCATTGTAGTTCCTGCAATGTCCAGTGGTTCCCCCGTGTAGGTGGCCAACCTGGCCTGTGAGTCGGTTAATGTAAGGGACTGTATACCCTGCTTGATGCGGTCGAATGTTCTCTAGGCGATCACAGAGACCGCTGCGCCAGTATCCAACTCCATCTCAAGCGGGTGGCCATTGATCCGTACTGTCACCTTAATGGGGGCCACACGGGGAGCTGCCACACAATGCAGCTGCAGGCAGTTGTCCTCCGTCTCCACGTCCTCGGGAGTAGTTGCCGCACGTTCATCCACATGGAAGGTACGGCCTCTGGGCTGGTCCCAGTTACGGCCCCTGGGCTGGTCCCAGTTTCGGTCGGAACAACGGCGCCTCTGGCGCCCCCAGGACCGCCGTCCGCAACGGGGTCGGCGCCTACAAGTCTGACACGGACATGGCTCCTCATCCATTGGCTCTGGAGAAGGCTCCCTTCGGGAGGAATGTTCAACGGCCACTGGCGTCGGTCCGGACGTTGCCTCGCCCAAGGTACCGCAGGAGTGCGGGGGGACATTTTCGGACGGAAGGGGTTGCGCCCCAAGGCATGCACTTCCATTCCCTGTAGCTCCTGTACTCCTCGCTCTGCGCTCTCTCGGGACAATACTATTTGAATGGCCTGTTGAAAAGTCAACGTTGGCTCCGCTCACAACTTTCTCTGGGTGGCCGCATTGTCAATACCGCAAACCAAACGGTCGGGTAACATTTCTGACAATAGTCACAATACTCCGCAATCCTGCGTAGCCTGGATAGAAAATCGGCAAGGGATTCTCCAGGGGTCCTCTCAGCGGTATTAAACTGGTAACGCTGGACTATCATGGACGGGGTTGGGTTAAAATGTTGCCCCACTATATTCACAAGTTCTTCAAACATTTTGGTGTCCGGCGCAGCTGGGTACGTAAGGCTCCTAATCACCCCAAACGTATGCGGGCCGCAGGCGGTGAGCAATATGACCACCTGGCGCTCGTTTTCGGTGATATTGTTTGCCCGGAAATAGTAACGCATCCGTTGTGTGTACTGGTTCCAGCTTTCCAGCGCAGCATCAAAAACATCCAAACGTCCGTACAGAGGCTTGGTATAATAGAAAACAACTTCCAACCTGTATCCAACAAAAATCCAGGGAGGTGGCTTCAGCAGTATAGACAGCTATTCACTTTAACCTTCGTCGCCAGTTTTGTAAGGGCCACGAAGAATCCAGCACGAGTTTTAAGGATACAAAGTAATAACATTTATTTACTATAACATATGGACATAACAGTAGCAGTAACTTCCCTTGCTACATACTCCTTCCTGCTGGTTCCTGAACTGGCCAGCTTTGTTTATACTAGGATTTTACTAGTGGTTTCCCCGCCCCCCTCATTGGAGAAGCTCATACTCCCACAGGATTGTGGGATAGTCATTAGTCCCCAGCCAATGGTAAGTAGGCAGGTTATAACACCAGGCCTCCACGCTGGGGGGCTTCGCCTCCTTCCACATTAGCAAGATCCTTCGCCGGGCTACTAGGGACGCAAAGGCCAGAATGCCGGCCTCTTTCGCCTCCTGCACTCCCGGCTCGTCCACTACTCCAAATAGTGCTAGCCCCCAGCTTGGCTTGACCCGGACTTTCACCAGCTTAGATACTGTTCCCGCCACTCCCCTCCAGAACCCCTCCAGTGCCGGGCATGACCAAAACATATGGACATGGTTCACCGGGCTTCCTGAGCACCTCCCACATCTGTCCTCCACCCCAAAGAACCTACTCAGCCTCGCCCCCGTCATGTGCGCTCTATGAACCACCTTAAACTGTATCAGGCTAAGCCTGGCACACGAGGAAGAGGAATTAACCCTACTTAGGGCATCAACCCATAGCCCCTCCTCAATCTCCTCCCTCAGCTCCTCCTCCCATTTACCCTTCAGCTCCTCTACGAACGCCTCCCCCTCTTTCATCTCCTGGTATATCGCTGACACCTTGCCGTCTCCGACCCATACACCCGACATCACCGTGTCTTGAATTTCCTGTGCCGGGAGCAACGGGAATTCCCTCACCTGTCGCCTCACAAATGCCCTCATCTGCATGTATCTGAAAGCATTTCCCGGGGGTAGCCCAAACGTCTCCTCCAGTGCCCCTAGGCTCGCAAACGTCCCATCAATGAACAGGTCCCCCATTCTTCTAATCCCTGCTCGATGCCAACTCTGAAACCCCCCGTCCATCCTCCCTGGGACAAACCGATGGTTACCCCTGATCGGGGACCACACCGAGGCTCCCATTGCACCCCTGTGCCGTCTCCACTGGCCCCAGATCTTTAGCGTTGCCGCCACCACCGGACTCATGGTGTACCTTGTCGGCGAGAGCGGCAGCGGTGCCGTCACCAGCACCCACAGGCTCGTTCCTTTGCAGGACGCCATCTCCAACCTCAGCAACGCCAACCCTCCTCGGTCCCTACTGCGCTCCAGAAACCCTCTCCTTACCCTCGGGGTCTTATTCGCCCACAAAAACCCATCATACTCCTGCCTACCTTCTTAAAAAAGGCCTTGGTGATTACAATTGGAAGGCACTGGAATACAAAAAGAAACCTCGGGAGGACCACCATTTTGACCGACTGCACTCTTCCCGCTAGCGAGAGCGGCAACATGTCCCATCTTTTGAAGTCCTCCTCCATCTGCTCCACCAGCCTCGTCAGATTCAGTTTATGTAGGGCCCCCCAACTCCTAGCTATTTGGATCCCCAGGTACCGAAAGCTCCTATCCGCCCTCCTCAGCGGTAGATCGTCTATCCCCCTTTCCTGGCCTCCTGACTGTACTACAAAAAGCTCACTTCTCCCTACATTAAGCTTATAGCCCGAAAAATCCCCAAACTCCCTTAGAGTCTGCATGACCTCCACCATCCTGTCCACTGGATCCGCCACATACAGCAATAGGTCGTCTGCATAAAGCGACACCCGATGCTCCTCTCCCCCTCAGACCACCCCCCTCCATTTCCTAGACTCCATGTAGCGCACAAAGACTCCGAGAGACGAATAGAGTGAAGTTGATGAGGCTTTATAAAGCGTGACTGTTTCCCCCGCAGTTCGGTAGTAGACTGCCTGTGGGGGAGGACTCCAGGTACTTATACTCCGCCTTCAGGGCGGAGCTAGAGGTCAACGTCCAACCAGGACCCGGGATCTGTCAGCCAATGACATTATGGCTTCACAGTCCCACATGACCCCTAATGCATACTACCACATTCACCCCTTGTTAAAAATGAACCCGGCGGGGTGATGCTTCGCATGGTGGTAAGGGTTTACAAGGCTGGTCCTGGGAGGAAAACTTTCACATGTTATTACAGTATGTACAAGGTTTTTTTTTGTTTCAAACCATTTACAGTAATCGTCAGGAAAAGACAAAATGTTCTCGTTAAAAGTCCACATTGTACTGTTAGATCAACGCCACGAGTCGGTCGGGTGGTCTGGTCGTCCGTGTCGATCGCCTCGGCCCCGGTGGTGGTGGTGGTGCTTGTTTCGGTGTTGTCTTCTCCGGGAGCCTTACGGTTTCAGCTTGGTCTTCATTCCTGGTCGGGCCTGGGAGGAGGACTGATCCTCCTGGGAAGGGGGCGGTCGCGGGGTGCGGCGGTGGCAGGAAGGGGGGGGGGGTTGGGTGATTGGTGTCGGGGGGGAGTGTGTGTTGCCGGCGGGCGCCAGATCTCGCAGAGAGACCGTGTCCTGTCGGCCGTCGGGGTACTCCACGTAAGCGTACTGCGGGTTCGCGTGAAGGAGGTGAACCCTTTCGACCAACGGGTCCGACTTGTGCGCCCGCACGTGCTTTCGGAGCAAGATGGGTCCTGGGGCCACCAGCCAGGTCGGCAGCGATGTTCCAGAGGAGGACCTCCTAGGGAAGACAAGGAGGCGCTCATGAGGCGTTTGGTTAGTGCTAGTACACAGTAGTGACCGGATGGAGTGGAGGGCGTCCGGAAGGACCGCCTGCCACCGTAAAACTGGGAGGTCCCTGGACCGTAGGGCCAGTAGGACGGTCTTCCAGACCGTGCCGTTCTCCCTCTCTCCTTGCCCGTTCCCCCGGGGGTTGTAGCTGGTCGTCCTGCTCGAGGCTATCCCGTTGCTGAGCAGGAACTGGCGCAGCTCGTCACTCATGAAGGAAGTATATGTTGCGGTCGGTGGAGGGGAGGGGTCCTTTGAAATCCAGACTAAGGCGTTCAAAGGGGCGGGAAGCTTTAATCAGGTGCGCACCATCCGGCCTGAAAAAATGCGGTTTGCACTCTGTGCAGATGTGGCAGTACCTTGTGACTGTACGGACCTCCTCTAAGGAGTATGGGAGGTTGCGGGACTTGATAAAGTGGTAAAACCGAGTGACCCCCGGGTGGCAGAGGTCCTCGTGGAGGGTTTGGAGGCGGTTAATTTGTGCGTTGGCACATGTGCCGCGGGATAGGGCATCGGACGGCTCGTTCAGCTTTCCGGGACGATACAAGATCTCGTAGTTGAAGGTGGAGAGTTCGATCCTCCACCTTAAGATCTTGTCGTTTATGATTTTGCCCCGCTGTGCATTATCGAACATGAAGGCTACCGACCGTTGGTCCGTGAGGAGAGTGAATCTCCTGCCGGCCAGGTAATGCCTCCAATGTCGCACAGCTTCCACTATGGCTTGGGCTTCCTTTTCCACTGAGGAGTGGCGGATTTCTGAGGCGTGGAGGGTTCGGGAGAAAAAGGCCACGGGTCTGCCCGCTTGGTTAAGGGTGGCCGCTAGAGCTACGTCGGAGGCGTCGCTCTCGACCTGGAAGGGGAGGGACTCGTCGATGGCGCGCATTGTGGCCTTTGCGATATCCGCTTTGATGCGACTGAAGGCCTGGCAAGCCTCTGTCGACAGAGGGAAGGTCGTGGTCTGTATTAGGGGGCGGGCCTTGTCTGCGTACTGGGGACCCACTGGGCGTAGTATGAAAAAAACCCCAGGCAGCGTTTCAGGGCTTTTGAGCAGTGCGGGAGGGGAAATTCCATGAGGGCGCGCCTACGTTCGGGGTCGGGGCCTATTATCCCATTGCGCACTACGTAGCCCAGGATGGCTAGCCGGTTTGTGCTAAAAACGCACTTGTCCTCGTTGTACGTGAGGTTCAAGGCTTTAGCGGTCTGGAGGAATTTTTGGAGGTTGGCGTCGTGGTCCAGCTGATCGTGGCTGCAGATGGTTACATTGTCGAGATACGGGAACGTGGCCCGCAACCCGTGTTGATCAACCATTCGGTCCATCTCTCGTTGGAAGACCGAGACCCCGTTTGTGACGCCAAATGGGACCCTTAGGAAATGGTATAATCGCCCGTCTGCCTCGAAGGCTGTGTACTTGCGGTCACTTTGGCGGATTGGGATCTGATGGTAGGCGGACTTGAGGTCCACCGTGGAGAAGACTTTATATTGGGCAATCCGATTGACCATGTAGGATATGCGGGGGAGAGGGTACGCGTCTAGTTGTGTGTACCTGTTGATGGTCTGGCTATAGTCTATGACCATCCTTTGCTTCTCCCCTGTCTTTACTACTACCACCTGTGCTCTCCAGGGACTATTGCTGGCCTGGATTATGCCTTCCTTTAGTAGCCGCTGGACTTCGGACCGAATGAAGGTCCGGTCCTGGGCGCTGTACCGTCTGCTCCTAGTGGCGACGGGTTTGCAATCCGGGGTGAGGTTTGCAAACAAGGACGGGGGTTGCACCTTGAGGGTTGCGAGGCCGCAGATAGTGAGTGGGGGTATTGGGCCGCCGAATTTGAAGGTAAGGCTCTGTAGATTGCACTGGAAGTCTAATCCCAGTAATGTGGGGGCGCAGAGTTGGGGAAGGACGTAGAGCCTGTAGTTTTTGAACTCCCTCCCCTGCACCGTTAGGGTAACTATGCAGAAGCCTTTGATCTGTACGGAGTGGGATCCTGCAGCTAGGGAAATCTTTTGTGCGCTGGGATGGGTGGTCAAAGAACAGCGTCTTACCGTGTCGGGATGGATAAAGCTTTCCGTGCTCCCGGAGTCGACTAGGCAAGGTGCCTCGTGCCCGTTTATCAGCACCGTTGTCGTCGTCGTCTGGAGTGTCCGGGGCCGAGCTTGGTCCAGCGTTATTGAAGCGAGACGTGGTTGTAGTATTTGAGCGTCTTCTTCGAACCCCGTGGAGCCGTCGACACTGGGGTCCATTGTTGCCGTCCAAGATGGCGTCGGGGGTGAACAAAATGGCTGCCCCCATGCATCGCACATGGCTGGGGGGTCACAAGATGGCGGCGGGGGTGGACAAAATGGCCGCCCCCATGCGTCGTACAGGTCTGGGGTGGTCCAAGATGGCGGCGCCTTCCTCCCCTCGTGGTGGCCGGGACCCAAAATGGCTGCGCCTGTGGGTCGCACATGGGGCGTTGGGGGGGTTGGGGAGCGTTAGGAACGTGCGGGGCTCCCTCTTCTCCAGGGAGAGCGGTGGTCGGGACCCAAAGTGGTAGCGCCGGCGGGTCATACATGGGACGCGGGGGGGGGGGGGGGGGGGGTTGGGGAGCGTAAGCGGCGTGCAGGGCTCCCTGTTCTCCCGGGACCGCGGCGGTCGGGACCCAGAGTGGCTGCGCCTGCGGGTCGTACATGGGGCGCAGGGGGCGTTGGGGAGCATAAGCGGCGTGCAGGCCTCCCTATTCTCCCGGGACAGCGGCGACCCCGCGGGACTGGCACACAACAGCGAAATGGCCCTTTTTCCCGCAGCTCTTGCAGATCGCTGCGCGGGCCGGGCAGCGCTGCCGGGGGTGTTTCACCTGGCCGCAGAAATAGCAGCGGGCGCGCCCGGTGCGACTTGGTGTTTGGACCGCGCAAGCCTGTGGGGTGTCCGGGGGGGGGGGGGGTGGGTTTGTCGCGACGGGTACGTACGGAGCCCAATGGGCTGCCGCGTGGTCGGGGCCGTAGGCGCGGGTATTTCGCGCGGCCACGTCTAGGGAGGCTGCTAGGGCCCGTGCCTCTGAGAGTCCTAGCGACTCTTTTTCTAGAAGACTTTGGCGGATTTGGGAGGAGTTCATACCTGCCACAAAAGCATTGCGCATTAACATGTCCGTGTGTTCATTTGCGTTCACCGACGGGCAGCTGCAGGCTCGTCCCAAAATTAGTAGCGCGGCGTAGAATTCATCTATCGATTCTCCGGGACTTTGCCGTCTCGTTGCGAGTTGATAGTGAGCGTAGATCTGGTTTACTGGGCGAACATAGAGACTTTTTAGTGCTGCGAACGCCGTCTGGAAATCCTCTGCGTCTTCGATGAAAGAGAAAATCTCCGTGCTTAACCTCGAGTGCAGGACCTGTAGTTTTTGGTCTTCTGTGACCCGGCCGGTGGCCGTTCTGAGGTAGGCCTCAAAACAAGTCTGCCAGTGCTTGAAAGCTGCTGCCGCGTTCACTGTGTGGGGGCTGATCCTCAGGCATTCCGGGATGATCCTGAGCTCCATAGTCCTTTTTAGTCACGCTCAATAAATTGTAGCCACAAAGACTCCGAGAGACGAATAGAGTGAAGTCGATGAGGCTTTATTAAGCGTGACTGTTTCCCCCGCAGTTCGGTAGTAGACTGCCTGCGGGGGAGGACTCCAGGTACTTATACTCTGCCTTCAGGGCGGAGCTAGAGGTCAACGTCCAACCAGGACCCGGGATCTGTCAGCCAATGACATTATGGCTTCACAGTCCCACATGACCCCTAATGCATACTACCACACTCCATTAATGACATGGCCAAGGGTTCAATTGGTAGTGCAAACAACAGGGGGGACAGGGGGCACCCCTGCCTCGTCCCACGGTACAGCCGAAAATACTCCGACCTCCGCCGATTCGTAACCACACTTGCCACCGGGGCTCTGTAAAGGAGCTTAACCCAACTAATAAACCCTCCCCCGAACCCAAACCTACGCAGCACTTCCCAGAGGTACTCCCACTCTACTCGGTCAAAGGCCTTCTCCGCGTCCATAGCTGCCACTATCTCCGCCTCTCCCTCCACCGATGGCATCATTATCACGTTTAGGAGCCGCCGCACATTGGTGTTTAGCTGCCTACCCTTTACAAATCCCGTCTGGTCCTCGTGAATCACCCCCGGGACACAGTCCTCGATCCTCGTAGCCAGCACTTTTGCCAGCAACTTAGCATCCACGTTGAGGAGCGAGATTGGCCTGTACGCCCCACATTGCAGTGGGTCCTTGTCCCGCTTCAGGATCAAAGAGATCGTCGCCTCCAATATTGTCGGGGGCAGGGTCCCTCCCTCCCTTGCCTCATTAAAAGTCCTCACTAGCAGCGGGACCAACAGGTCTACGTATTTCCTACAGAACTCAACCGGGAACCCGTCTGGTCCCGGGGCCTTCCCTGCCTGCATACTCCCCAGACCTTTACTCAGCTCCTCCAACCCAATTGGTGCCCCCAAACCAGCCACCTCCTGCTCCTCCACCCTCGGGAACCTCAGTTGGTCCAGAAATCGTCTCATCCTCTCTTCCCCCGCTGGGGGCTGGGGGCTGGGATCTGTACAGCTCCTCATAGAAGGCCTTGAATGCCTCGTTTACTTTCGTCGCACTCCGCACCGTAGCTCCCCTTCCATCCTTGACTCCACCTATTTCCCTCGCTGCCATCCTCTTACGGAGCTGGTGTGCCAGCATCCGACTCGCCTTCTCCCCATACTCATACGTCGCCCCCTGCGCTTTCCTCCACTGTGCCTCTGCCCTCCCTGTGGTCAACAGGTCAAACTCCGCCTGGAGACGCCACCTTTCCCTAAGTAGTCCCTCTTCAGGAGCCTCTGCGTATCTCCTGTCCACTCTTAGAATCTCCCCCACTAACCTCTCCCTTTCCATGCCCTCTATCTTCTCCCTATGAGCCCTGATGGAGATTAGCTCTCCCCTAATCACCGCCTCCCATACCACCCCCACACGCACCTCCCTGTTGTCGTTGGCCTCCAAGTACCTTTCGATACACCCCCTCACCCTCCCACACACCGCCTCATCTGCCAGCAGTCCCACATCCAACCGCCACAACGGGCGTTGGTCCCTCTCCTCTCCCAACCCCAGTTCCACCCAATGCGGGGCGTGATCTGAAATGGCTATGGCCGAATACTCCGTTCCCTCCACTTTCGGGATCAGCGCCCTGCCCAGAACAAAAAAATCTATCCGGGAGTAGGCTTTGTGCACGGGTCCACTCCCCCCATCTGATCCATAAACCCCCTAAGCACCCAGTCCTAGATCTGGAGCGATCCAGTGCTGGGTCCAACACCGTATTAAAATCCCCACCCATTATCAAGCTTCCTACCTCCAGGTCCGGAATCCGCCCCAACATGCGCTTCATGAATCCGCCATCATCCCAGTTCGGGACGTATACATTTACCAATACCACCCATGTCCCCTGCAACTTACCGCTCACCATCACGTATCGACCTCCAGTGTCCACTACAATATTCTTGGCCTCAAACGTCATCCGCTTCCCCACCAGTATTGCAACCCCTCTGTTCTTCGCATCCAGCCCCGAATGGAATACCTGTCCTACCCATCCCTTTCTCAACCTGACCTGGTCTGCCACCTTCAAATGTGTCTCCTGAAGCATGACCACGTCTGCCTTCAGTCCTTTTAAATGCGCGAACACCCGGGCCCTCTTGATCGGCCCGTTCAGGCCCCTCACATTCCAAGTTATCAGCCGGACTGGGGAGCTTCTCACCCCCCCCCCCCTCCCCCCGGCCGACTAGCCATCTCCTTTTCTAGGCCAGTCACGTGCCCGCGCCTCCCGCACCCTCCAGTCCCCCAGACGGCAGACCCCCGCCCCGACCACCTCTCCTATTTCCAGTTCCCCATTGGCCAATGCAGCAGCAACCCTATACCCACCCCCCCTTCCCCGCTAGATCCATATCTAGCTCTTTTGCTCCCTCCATAACACTCCCGTAAGTCAGCTGACTCCTGTCCTACCCATCCCTTTCTTAACCTGGCCTGATCCGCCACCTTCAAATGTGCCTCCTGGAGCATGACCACGTCTGCCTTCAGTCCCTTTAAGTGCGCGAACACTCTGGCCCCCCTTACCGGCCCATTCAGGCCCCTCACGTTCCACGTTATCAGCCGGATTGGGGGACCCGTGTCTAGCTTTTTTGCTCCCCCCATAGCACTCCCGTAAGTCAGCTGACTCCTGCTGACCCCGGCTTCCCCCGTTGTCCCATTGACCGCCCCCGTGTGGGAATCTCCCAATCAGTCTGCGCTCCTCCAGTCCCCCTCCCTCCGTTCTTCCCTAGCGCGGGTAAAAGCCCGTGCTTTCCTAAGCCTGCCCCGCCCCCTCTGGCGCAGCTCCTGTCGGGCCTTGTCTCATTTCCCCCATCACCGAGCCTCCTCTCCTTCCAGCACCAGCGCCCACCATCTCGTACGGTCTTCTCACCTGGTCCCTTTCCCCATCCCCATCCATCACCCAGCCCGTGGAACATTTCCTGCGCGTGATTAACACCCTATGTACAACAAACATCAAACATCCCCCCCCACCCTGACAGACCCTCAGTTTGAGTCCAACTTTTCAGTTTGAATAAAGGTCCAAGCCTCCTCGGGCGTTTCAAAATAGTGATGTTAATCCTTGTATGTGACCCACAATCGCGCTGGCTGCAGCATTCCGAATCTCACTCCTTTCCGGTGCAACACCGCCTTGGCCCGGTTGAAACCCGCTCTCCTCTTTGCAACCTCCGTGCTCCAGTCCGGGTGTGGTAGTATGTATTGGGGGTCATGTGGGACTGGAAGCCCTAATGTCATTGGCTGACAGATCCCGGGTCCTGGTTGGCCGTTGACCTCAAGCTCCGCCCTGAAGGCGGAGTATAAGAAGCCGGTGTCTCCCCCCGCAGGCCAGTTTACCATCGAGCTGCTGGGGAACAGACACGCTTAATAAAGCCTCATCGACTTCACTATATTCGTCTCATGGAGTCTTTGTGCGCTACAATTTATTAAGCGTGCCTAAAAAGGACTATGGAGCTCAGGATCATTCCAGAATGCCTGAGGATCAGCCCCCACACAGTGAATGCGGCAGCAGCCTTCAAACACTGGCAGACTTGCTTCGAGGCCTACATCAGAACGACCACCGGCCGAGTCTCAGACGAACAAAAACTGCAGGTCCTGCACTCGAGGGTGAGCACGGAGATTTTCACCCTCATTGAAGACACCGACGATTTCCAGACGGTGTTCGCAGCACTCAGAAGTCTCTACATTCGCCTAGTTAACCAAATCTACGCTCGCTACCAGCTCGCGACAAGACGGCAAGCTCCCGGTGAATCGATGGACGAGTTCTACGCCGCGCTGCTGATTTTGGGACGAGCCTGCAGCTGCCCGTCGGTGAATGCAAACGAACACATGGACATGTTAATGCGCGACGCTTTTGTGGCAGGTATGCAATCCTCCCAAATCCGCCAAAGACTTCGAGAAAAAGAGTCGCTAGGACTCTCAGAGGCACGGGCCCTAGCAGCCTCCCTAGACGTGGCCGCGCGTAATACCCGCGCCTACGGCCCCGACTGCGCGGCAGGCCATTGGGCCCCGTACGTACCCGTCGCGGCAAACCCCCTACCCCCCCCAGACCCCCCACAGGCTTGCGCAGTCCAAACGCCGAGTCGCACCGGGGGCGCCCGCTGTTATTTCTGCGGCCAGGCGAAACACCCCCGACAGCGCTGCCCGGCCCGCGCAGCCATTTGCAAAAGCTGCGGGAAAAAGGGCCATTATGCGGTGGTGTGCCGATCCCGCGAGGTTGCCGCCGTCCCGGGGCCACAGGGAGCACTACAAGCAGTCTATGCGTCCCAACCCCCCCAGCACGCCATGTGCGACCCGCAGGCGCAGCCGCTCTGGTTCCCGACCACCGCGGTCCCGGGAGAGCTGGGAGCCCTGCACGCCGCCTACGCTCCCCAATCCCCCTCCCCGCAGCCCATGTACGACCCGCCGCCGGCGCTACCGCTTTGGGTCCCGGCCAACACTCTCCACGGAGAGGAGGGGGCTTTTCACGTCCCGAACGCCACCCTCACCCCCGTCCCGCGCCCCACGCCTGACCCGCCGGCGCCACCTACTTGGACCCCGACCACCGCTGTCCCCGGTGAGGGAGCTCCTCGCGCTCCATGCGCTCGCGGCCCCATGCCTGACCCGCCGGCGCCGCCGACTTGGGCCCCGACCACCGCTGTCCCCGGTGAGGGAGCTCTGCGCGGTCCTAGCGCTCGCGGTCCTAGCGCTTGCGGTGAGGCAGCTCCGCGCGGTCCTAGCGCTCGCGGTCCTAGCGCTCCCCAGACCCCCCAGCACACCATGTGCGACCCGCAGACGCCGCCATTTTGGGTCCCGACCACCACGAGGGGAGGAGGGGCGCCGTTGTGCGACCCGCAGACGCCGCCATTTTGGGTCCCGACCACCACGAGGGGAGGAGGTGCGCCGTTGTGCGACCCGCAGACGCCGCCATTTTGGGTCCCGACCACCACGAGGGGAGGAGGGGCGCCGTTGTGCGACCCGCAGACGCCGCCATTTTGGGTCCCGACCACCACGAGGGGAGGAGGGGCGGCGCCATCTTGGACCGCCCCCGACCTGTACGACGCATGGGGGCGGCCATTTTGTCCACCACCGCCGCCATCTTGTGACCCCCCAGCCACGTGCGATGTATGGGGGCGGCCATTTTGTCCATCCCCGACGCCATCTTGGACGGCAACAACGGACCCCACCCCACTACTACAACCACGGCTCGCTTCGGTTACGCTCGATCAGGCTCGGCCCCGGACACTCCAGACGACGACGACAACGGTCCTAATTAACGGCCACGAGACGCCATGCCTAGTCGACTCCGGGAGCACGGAAAGCTTTATACACCCCGACATGGTAAGACGCTGTTCCTTGACCACCTATCCCAGCGCACAAAAGATTTGCCTAGCTGCAGGATCCCACTCCGTACAGATCCAGGGATTCTGCATAGTTACCCTAACGGTGCAGGGGAGGGAGTTCAAAAACTACAAACATAACGTCCTTCCCCAACTCTGTGCCCCCACCTTGCTGGGATTAGATTTCCAATGTAATCTACAGAGCCTTACGTTTAAATTTGGCGGCCCCATACCCCCACTCACTATCTGCGGCCTCGCTACCCTCAAGGTGCAACCCCCGTCCTTGTTTGCGAACCTCACCCCGGATTGCAAACCCGTCGCCACTAGGAGCAGATGGTACAGCGCCCAGGACCGGACCTTCATTCGGTCCGAAGTCCAGCGGCTACTAAAGGAGGGCATAATCCAGGCCAGCAATAGTCCCTGGAGAGCGCAGGTGGTAGTAGTGAAGACAGGGGAGAAACAAAGGATGGTCATTGACTATAGCCAGACCATCAACAGGTACACACAACTAGACGCGTACCCTCTCCCCCGCATATCCGACATGGTCAATCGGATTGCCCAGTATAAAGTCTTCTCCACCGTGGACCTCAAGTCCGCCTACCATCAGCTCCCCATCCGCCCAAGTGACCGCAAGTACACAGCCTTCGAGGCACAACTAGACGCGTACCCTCTCCCCCGCATATCCGACATGGTCAATCGGATTGCCCAGTATAAAGTCTTCTCCACCGTGGACCTCAAGTCTGCCTACCATCAGCTCCCCATCCGCCCAAGTGACCGCAAGTACACAGCCTTCGAGGCAGACGGGCGATTATACCATTTCCTACGGGTCCCTTTTGGCGTCACAAACGGGGACTCGGTCTTCCAACGGGAGATGGACCAGATGGTTGATCAACATGGGTTACGGGCCACGTTCCCGTATCTCGACAATGTAACCATCTGCGACCACGATCAGCAGGACCACGACGCCAACCTCCAAAAATTCCTCCAGACCGCCAAAGCCTTGAACCTCACGTACAACGAGGACAACTGCGTTTTTAGCACCGACCGGCTAGCCATTCTGGGCTACATAGTACGCAATGGGATAATAGGCCCAGACCCCGAACGTATGTGCGCACTCATGGAATTTCCCCTCCCGCACTGCCCAAAAGCCCTGAAACGCTGCCTGGGGTTCTTTTCGTACTACGCCCAGTGGGTCCCCCAGTACGCAGACAAGGCCCGCCCCCTAATACAGACCACGACCTTCCCTCTGTCGACAGAGGCTTGCCAGGCCTTCAGCCGCATCAAAGCAGACATCGCAAAGGCCACGATGCGCGCCATCGACGAGTCCCTCCCCTTCCAGGTCGAGAGCGACTCCTCCGACGTAGCTCTAGCGGCCACCCTTAACCAAGCGGGCAGACCCGTGGCCTTTTTCTCCCGAACCCTCCACGCCTCAGAAATCCGCCACTCCTCAGTGGAAAAGGAAGCCCAAGCCATGGTGGAAGCTGTGCGACATTGGAGGCATTACCTGGCCGGCAGGAGATTCACTCTCCTCACTGACCAACGGTCGGTAGCTTTCATGTTCGATAATGCACAGCGGGGCAAAATTAAAAATGACAAGATCTTAAGGTGGAGGATCGAGCTCTCCACCTTCAACTATGAGATCTTGTACCGGCCCGGAAAGCTGAACGAGCCGTCCGATGCCCTATCCCGCGGCACATGTGCCAACGCACAAATTGACCGCCTCCAAACCCTCCATGAGGTCCTCTGCCACCCGGGGGTCACTCGGTTTTACCACTTCATCAAGTCCCGCAATCTCCCATACTCTTTAGAAGAGGTCCGTACAGTCAAAGGGACTGCCACATCTGCGCGGAATGCAAGCCGCATTTTTTCAGGCCAGATGGAGCGCACCTGATTAAGGCTTCCCGCCCCTTTGAACGCCTCAGTCTCGATTTCAAAGGGCCCCTCCCCTCCACCGACCGCAACGCATATTTTCTTAATGTAGTGGACGAATACTCCCGCTTCCCTTTTGCCATTCCCTGCTCCGACATGACCGCGGCCACAGTCATTAAAGCCCTGAACAGCATCTTCACACTGTTCGGTTACCCTGCATACGTCCACGGCGACAGGGGGTCCTCTTTCATGAGTGACGAGCTGCGCCAGTTCCTGCTCAGCAAGGGCATAGCCTCAAGCAGGACGACCAGCTACAACCCCCGGGGGAACGGGCAAGTAGAAAGGGAGAACGGCACGGTCTGGAAGGCCGTCCTACCGGCCCTACGGTCCAGGGATCTCCCAGTTTCACCCGGACGCTCTCCATTCCATCCGGTCGTTATTATGTACAAGCACTAATCAAACGCCCCACGAGCGTCTCCTTGTCTTCCCTAGGAGGTCCTCCTCTGGAACATCGCTGCCGACCTGGCTGGCGGCCCCAGGACCCATCCTGCTCCGAAAGCATGTGCGGGCACATAAGGCGGACCCGTTGGTCGAAAGGGTTCACCTCCTCCACGCAAACCCCCAGTACGCCTACGTGGAGTACCCCGACGGCCGACAGGACACGGTCTCCCTGTGAGATCTGGCGCCCGCCGGCACCACGCACACCCCCCCGACACCATCAACCCAACCGCCCCCCTTCCTGCCACCGCCGCACCCCGCGACCGCCCCCTTCCCAGGAGGATCAGTCCCCCTCCCCTTTGCACCGACAGCTGAAACCGTACGGCTCCTGGAGGCAACAACACTGGTACAAGCACCACCACCACCGCCGGGGCCGAGGCGATCGACACGGATGACCAGACCGCCCGACCGACTCGTGGCGTCGATGTAAAACAAAGATGGACTGTTCAAAGAACATTTTGTTTTTTTTCCTATACCCTCTGTAAATAGTTGCAACAGGATGCAACTGTCCAATACTGTACTACCATGTGAATGTTCTATCCTCCCAGGACCAGCCCTGTAAACCCTTACCACCATACGAAGCATCACCCCGCCGGGTTCATTTTTGACAAGGGGTGAATGTGGTAGTATGTATTGGGGGTCATGTGGGACTGGAAGTCCTAATGTCATTGGCTGACAGATCCCGGGTCCTGGTTGGCCGTTGACCTCAAGCTCCGCCCTGAAGGCGGAGTATAAGAAGCCGGTGTCTTCCCCCGCAGGCCAGTTTACTATCGAGCTGCTGGGGAACAGACACGCTTAATAAAGCCTCATCGACTTCACTATATTCGTCTCATGGAGTCTTTGTGCGCTACACCGGGTATATTCGGATGTCCGCATTCTCCCAGCTACTGCTCCGCTCTTTCTTGGCCCATTTCAAGACCCTCTCTCTGTCTGTGAATCGGTGAAACCTCACCAGAATCGCCCTTGGCGGCTCATTAGCCTTGGGCATCCTCGCCAGCACCCGGTGTGCCCCATCCAGCTCCTGAGGCCTTGAAGGGGCCTCCACGCCCATCATCGACTCGAGCATCGTGCTCGCATATGCTCCGGCATCGGCCCCCTCCACTCCTTCAGGGAGACCCAGGATCCGAAGATTCTTTCTCCTCGACCTGTTCTCCAGGTCTTCGAATCTTCCCGCCCACCTCTTGTGCAGCGCCTCGTGCGCCTCCACCCTCACCGCCAGGCCCAAGATCTCATCCGCGTTCTCATTAACTTTTTTCTGCATCTCCTGGATCTTTACGTCGTGGGCCTTCTGGGTCATCCCTAATCCTTCAATCGCCGACAGCATAGGCGCCAGCATCTCTTTCCGCAGCTCCTCAAAACAGCACTTAATGAACTCTTGCAGCTCCGGCCCGCATTCCCCTTTATCTCCGGCCGCCGCCATTTTGTTTTTCTTCCCTCGTTTCTCCCGCTGCTCCCACGCCGCTTTTTTGGCCGTTTCGCTTCTAGTCCGATCCATAAACGGTGAAGGGGGACCTCACCCTCCACTTCCCACATGGAACGTCTTCAAAAAATTCCCGTTGGGGCTCTTCTAGAGAGCCCGAAAGTCCGTGATCGCAGGAGCTGCCGAATCGCGCGGCTTAGCTCCGCATCGCCGCAACCGGAAGTCTTTCGAAAACAACAATAACAACGTGTAATGTAATGAAACTTTCCGAGGCATTTCACAGGAACATTGTGAGTTATTGTATGACACCAAGCCACATAAAGAGACTTGAGGTCAGATGACCAAAAGCTTGTATCAGGAGGAAAGCAAGGTAAAGAGTCAGAGGTGGAGGGAGGGACTTCCAGAGCTTGGGGCTGTGGCAACTGAAGGCATGTCCACAACTGGTGGAATGATTATAGTTGGGAATGTACAAGAGGTCAGAATTAGGTGGATGCGAGTATCTCAGAAGTTGGAAGGGTAAAGGCCATGGAGGAATTTGCAAACAGGAGTGTGAATTTTAGTCAAGTAATTTCTTGGTCCGTAGCCAATGTAAATTAGAGAGCACAGGGCTGATGAGAGGAACGAGACATGTTGTGCCTGATGACATGGGCAGCTGACTTTGAATGACCTCAACTTTATGGAGTGCAGAATGTGAGAGACCAGCCAGGAGCACATTGGAATAGTCAAATATAGAGGTAACAAAGGCATGGATAAGGGTTTTAATAGCGGATGAATTGAGAGCAGGGTAAAGTGGGACAATGTTATGGAGGTGGTGAAGGAGAGTGTCCTGAGATGAGACCCCATAAAACCGGATAGCTGGGTTAACACTAGAATAGTTCTACTAAGTTAGCTTATTGAGGATTAAGGCTAATCATTGAAAGTTTACCCAGTAATCATTACCAACCATTGAACATGTATTTTTAGAACATAGCAGTACAAGCACTTAAACTCTTGCTAAAAAGCAGTGGCCCCAATGCATGATGTGATTTAAGCTAGATAACTCGCCCATGTTCTTAAGACACACAGAATGTGACAGAAATCATATGGTCAGCAATAATATAGCCAGCTGATTAAGCAGTTACTATCAGTGCCCCCAACATCCCGTCTCAGACAATCCATGGTACAAAGAGGAACCAGCTTAAAATCCTGTACCCAGACAAACAATGGGATAGGCAAGAACTGGCTGAGATAAGCAACATGGCAACAGGGGAGAAGAAGACATAGCGGATACAAGAGTCCTGGAAAACAACAGATGGCAGGATGGGGTTAAATCATGTGCTGATCACACATTCACCATGCTGCCCAAAGTAAACTTCATTGGACAAGGTACAATTGACAGCTCCGGATCAGGTCAGATTACGTAAGGGATGGGTGGGACAGGTATTTCACTTGGGCTTGGATGCGAAAAATAGAGGGGTGGCTATATTAGTGGGGAAACGGGTAGTGTTTGAGGCGAGGACCATAGTAGCGGACAGTGGGGGTAGATAGGTGATGGTGAGTGGCAGATTACAAGGGGAAGCGGTGGTTCTGGTGAACGTATATGCCCCGAACTGGGATGATGCAAACTTCATGAAGCGTATGCTGGGGCGTATCCCGGACCTGGAGGCGGGAAAGTTGGTAATGGGGGGAGATTTCAACACGGTGCAGGATCCAGGGCTGGACCGGTCCAGGTCCAGGACCGGGAGGAGGCCGGCAGCGGCCAAGGTGCTTAAGGACTTCATGGAGCAGATGGGAGGAGTAGACCCATGGAGATTCACTAGGCCCAGGAGTAGGGAGTTTTCCTTCTTCTCTCATGTCCACAAGGTGTATTCTCGGAAAGACTTCTTTGTCCTGGGAAGGGCACTGATCCTGAAGGTGACAGGGACGGAGTATTCGGCTATAGCCATCACGGACCATGCTCCACATTGGGTAGATCTGGTGGTAGGAGAGGAAAAGGAACGGCACCCACTCTGGAGATGAGATATGGGACTGTTGGAGGATGAGGGTGTGTGTGTAAGGGTGAGGAGATGTATCGAAAGGTACCTGGAGATTAATGACGACGGAGGTCCAGGTGGGAGTGGTCTGGGAGGCACTGAAGGCGGTGGTCAGAGGGGAACTGATTTCCATAAAGGCCCATAAGGGGAAACAAGAGAGTAAAGAGAGGGAGCGATTGTTGAGAGAAATTTTGAGGGTGGATAGGCAGTATGCAGAGGCTCCGTATGAGGGACTGTACAGGGAAAGACGAAGGTTGCATACGGAATTTGACTTGCTGACCACGGGCAGGGCAGGGGCACAATGGAGGAAGGCATAGGGAGTACAGTATGAGTACGGAGAGAAGGCGAGCCGGTTACTGGCCCAACAATTGAGGAAGAGAGGGGCGGCGAGGGAGATAGGTGGGGTGAGGGACGAGGAGAGTGAGATGGAACGCGGAGCAGAGAGGGTGAACGGGGTGTTTAAGGCATTTTGTGAGAGGCTGTATAAGGCTCAACCCCCGGAAGGGAAGGAGGGAATGATGCACTTCCTGGGTCAGCTGGAATTCCCGAAGGTGGAGGAGCAGGAGAGGACAGGATTGGGAGCACAGATTGAGGTGGAGGAGGTGGTAAAAGGGATTGGGAGCGTGCAGGCAGGGAAGGCCCCGGGACCAGATGGGTTCTCGGTGGAATTCTAAAGGAAATACATGGACCTACTAGCCCCGCTTCTGACGAGAACCTTTAACGAGGCCAGGGAAGGGGGGACGTTGCCCCCGATGATGTCGGAGGTGACGATATCGTTGCTCCTGAAGAGGGACAAAGACCAACTGCAGTGCGGGTCTTACAGGCCAATCTCCCTTCTGAATGTAGATGCCAAGCTCTTGACCAAGGTGATGGAGACGAGGATAGAGGATTATGTCCCAGGGGTGGTTCACGAGGATCAAACTGGGTTTGTTAAGGGGAGACAGTTGAACACTAATATACGGAGGCTGCTAGGTGTGATGATGATGTCCCTGCCGGAGGGAGAGGCGGAGATAGTGGTGGTGATGGATGCTGAGAAAGCATTTGATAGAGTGGAGTAGGATTTCCTGTGGGAAGTGTTGAGGAGATTTGCATTTGGAGAGGGGTTTATTGGGTGGGTTCAGCTCTTGTACAGGGTCCCGGTGGCAAGTGTGATCACAAACAGGCAGAGATCTGACTACTTCAGTCTATATAGAGGGACAAGACAGGGGTGTCCCCTGTCCCCGATACTGTTTGCGTTGGCAATTGAGCCACTGGCCATAGCGCTGAGGGGCTCTAGGAAGTGGAGGGGAGTACCTAGGGGAGGAGAAGAGCACTGGGTGTCATTATACGCGGATGATTTGTTGTTGTATGTTGCGTACCCAGTGGGGGGGTTGCCCGAGATAATGCAGACACTCAGGGAGTTTGGGGAATTTTCGGGATATAAACTGAATGTGGGGAAGAGTGAGCTGTTTGTGATGCACCCTGGGGAACAGAGCAGGGGAATAGATGATTTGCCGCTGAGGAGAGTAACAAGGGATTTTCGGTACCTAGGGATCCAGATAGCCAGGAACTGGGGAACCTTGCATAAGCTTAATTTAGGAAGATTGGTGGAGCAGATGGAAGAGGATTTTAGGAGATGGGACATGGTGTCCCTGTCACTGGCGGGTAGGGTGCAGGCGGTCAGAATGGTGGTCCTTCCGCGATTTCTTTTTGTGTTCCAGTGCCTCCCTGTGATGTTTACCAAGGCTTTTTTCAAAAAAGTGGATAAGAGCGTTATGAGCTTTGTGTGGGGTGGGAAGACCCCAAAAGTGAGGAGGGGGTTTCTGCAGCGTAGCAGGGATAGTGGGGGACTGGCACTGCCGAGCTTAAGTGACTATTATTGGGCCGCCAATATATCAATTGTATGCAAGTGGATGGGGGAAGGGGAGGGAGCGGCGTGGAAAAGACTAGAGATGGCGTCTTGTAGGGGAACCTGCCTGCAAGCATTAGCGAGGGCGCCTTTACCGTTCTCCCCGAAAAAGTACACCACAAGTCCAGTGGTGGTGGCAACACTGAAAATTTGGGGGCAGTGGGGACGGCATAAGGGAGTGACGGGTGCCTCGGGGAGGTCCCCGATAAGGAACAACCACAGGTTTGTCCCGGGGAAGATAGATGGGGGATTTAAAGTCTGGCAGAGAGCATGGATTGGGCAACTGAGGGATTTGTTCCTAGACGGGACGTTTGCGAGTCTGGGAGCACTGACGGAAAAATATGGGTTGCCACCGGGGAATGCATTTCGGTATATGCAACTGAGGGCTTTTGCGAGGCAACAGGTGAGGGAATTTCCGCAGCTCCCGGCGCAAGAGATTCAGGACAGGGTGATTTTGTGGCATGGGTGGGGGATGGTAGGGTGTCAGATATATACAGGGAGATGAGAGACGAGGGGGAGATCATGGTGGATGAGCTGAAGGGAAAATGGGAAGAGGAGCTGGGGGAAGAGATCGAGGAGGGACTGTGGGCAGATGCCTTAAGTAGGGTAAACTCTTCGTCCTCATGCGCCAGGCTCAGCCTGATACAATTCAAGGTTCTACATCGGGCGCATATGACTGGAGAAAGGTTAAGTAGATTTTTTGGAGTGGAGGACAGGTGCGGGAGATGCGCGGGAAGCCCAGCGAACCACACCCACATGTTTTGGTCATGCCCGGCACTACAGGGGTTCTGGGTGGGGGTGGCAAATGTGCTTTCGAAGGTGGTGGGGGTCCGGGTCGAGCCAGGCTGGGGGTTGGCTATATTCGGGGTTGCAGAAGAGCCGGGAGTGCAGGAGGCGAGAGAGGCTGATGTTTTGGCCTTTGCGTCCCTGGTAGCCCGGCGAAGGATATTGCTTATGTGGAAGGAAGCTAAGCCCCCGGGCGTGGAGGCCTGGATAAACGACATGGCAGGGTTTATAAAATTGGAGCGGATAAAGTACGCACTAAGAGGTTCGGCTCAAGGGTTCACCAGGCGGTGGCAACCATTCCTTGACTACCTCGCAGAACGATAAGGGAAATGGGGAAGGTAGCAGCAGCAACCCGGGCGGGGGGGGGGGGGGGAGGAGGGGAGTGGAGGGGAGGGGAGGGGAGGGGAGGGGAGGGCCCTCAGGGGTTTCTTATAGTTGTTTGTATATTAGCTATTTATACTGGCGTGTGGGACTTCATTGTTTTGAAGAGTTATTATTTTGTTGTTGGCAGTTGCCGTTCAGTTAATATATTATTTATTTGTTAAAAACGGTCATTATTATTTATATTGTTTTAAAGTTGTAAAAAGGGGAAAATCTTGTACTGTTCTTGTTTGACCGAAAAAATCTGAATAAAATATATTTAAAAAAAAAAAACAATTGACAGCTTCAAGGATTGGATCGAGTCCAACCGGGGTGACCTATTGATTTTTGGAAAATTGTATAACTGTCCAACTGAACCAGTGCAGAGTGGCATTTATCCAAATCACTCTCCCTCATACGTTGACCAAGCTTGGAAAATAAAGCTGCCTTAACCAGAGTTGATGTGTCCGCAGGTCTTTGTGTTTAGCTGAGCTGTAACTAAGAGGGAGGAGCCCCACATAAAAGCCAGCTCAATACTCAGTCCTTGAAAACGCTCCCACAGGTGGAAACAAGTAGTCTTACAGTTGACACAAATGTGAGGTCAGAAGTTCATCTCAGGATTAGATGTGCTACCCAGGTTGTGAAGTGACCGGTTTAATCTCGGACTGTTAGCACGTGAGGTCTGGAGTCAGTAATTTAGGAACAGTTTGGAACCGGGACAGAAAAAGGGGTGGAGTTCTCCCAATTTTAAGGCTTGGTGTCTTGGCGGGAGCGGAAATGTGCAGCATTTCCCGCTGTGGCGGCCAACAGGGAAAAACACAATCTTCTGGCCCCAACCTCATTAATCATGCACCCAGGTGTTTTAATATTCAGTGGCAGGACAGGCGTGGATGGCACATAGCCTGCCATCATGTCCAGGTGCCATATTGAAAAGGCATCCAACACCACAGACCACCACCACCATTGAAAAAGAAAGATTGACGTCCTGAAAATGAAGATGGAGCTCCTGGAACATTCTGAGGCTGACACCAAATCTGGAAGATGCTCCCCAAACTCACATCTGTGATGTTGCAGGGTTATGGGTGGCCTTCATCCTGAACTCCGGAGGCTTCCCAAGGCACTGTTCAGATGAGTTCCGACATCTTCACGCCACATTGTTCCGAATCTGTTTCACGCCGGTGGGTTTTCCTGCCGACGACATGGAGAATCTAACGTTTTTGTGGGGGGGATGGGGGGGGGCATGGTCAGGCCTTGATCTACATCCCATTAACAGGATGCAAATGAGGTTCACACTGGCCTCTAGAGGATTTTCTGACTCGCCACGGCGGCAGAAGGTCCCATTGTAAACACCTAAGACCATAAGACATAGGAGCAGAATTAGGCCACGCGGCCCATCGAGCCTTCTCCACCATTCAATCATGGCTGATATTTTTCTCATCCCCATTCTCCTGCCTTCTCCCCATAACCCCTGATCCCCTCATTAATCAAGAACCTATCTAACTCTGTCTTAAAGACACTCAGTGATTTAGAACATAAGAACTAGGAGCAGGAGTAGGCCACCTGGCCCCTCGAGCCTGCTCCACCATTCAATGAGATCATGGCTGATCTTTTGTGGACTCAGCTCCACTTTCCGGCCCGAACACCATAACCCTTAATCCCTTTATTCTTCAAAGAACTATCTATCTTTATCTTAAAAACATTTAATGAAGGAGCCTCTACTGCTTCACTGGGCAAGGAATTCCATAGATTCCTCCTAAACTCAGTCCTAAATCTACTTGGGCTATGCCCCCTAGTTCTGCTTTCACCCGCCAGTGGAAACAACCTGCCCGCATCTATCCTATCTATTCCCTTCATAATCTTATATGTTTCTATAAGATCCCCCCTCATCCTTCTAAATTCCAATGAGTACAGTCCCAGTCTACTCAACCTCTTCTCGTAATCCAACCCCTTCAGTTCTGGGATTAACCTAGTGAATCTCCTCTGCACACCCTCCAGTGCCAGCACGTCCTTTCTCAAGTAAGGAGACCAAAACTGAACACAATACTCCAGGTGTGGCCTCACTAACACCTTATACAATTGCAGCAGAACCTCCCTAGTCTTAAACTCCATCCCTCAAGCAATGAAGGCCAAAATTCCATTTGCCTTCTTAATCACCTGTTGCACCTGAAAACCAACTTTTTGCGACTCATGCACTAGCACGCCCAGGTCTCTCTGCACAGCAGCATGTTTTAATATTTTATCATTTAAATAATAATCCCTTTTGCTGTTATTCCTACCAAAATGGATAACCTCACATTTGTCAACATTGTATTCCATCTGCCAGACCCTAGCCCATTCACTCATTTGGCTGCTACGGCATTAGTTTCATGCCAGCTTGAAACTAATTTCTGGGAATTCCGCCATACCTTCCCCTCCTGCCTGCCATTGAACATGCTGGTGGGGGGGAGAGAATTCCACCCAAGGTCGAAGCATTCCTATTAACTGATGCATCTCTGGTACACTTGTTCTTCTTGGTCATAGTGGTTGTGGCTTTGGAAGGTGCTGTCGGAAGGATCTTGACGTGTTGCTGCAGTATATCTTGCAGATGTTACACACTGCTGCCACTGCGTCAGTGGTGGAGGGATTGGAAGTTTAAGGTGGTTGATGAGGTACTGGCGAAGCAGGCTTCTTTGTCCTTGGTGATGTTGAGCGGCTTGAGTGTTATTTGAACTGCACTCATTCAGGAAAGTGGAGAGTATTCCATCACACTCCTCACTTGTTCCGTTTAGACGATGGACACACTTTGGGCAGTCAGAAAGTGAGTTATTTTCCACAGGATCCTAGTCTTTTGAGTTGCTCCTGAAGCCACGGTATTTATATGGTTGGCCCAGATAGGTTTTCTGGTAAGTGGTAACCCCAAAGATGTTGATGGTGGGGCCTCAGCACTTCAACGTCAGTGACACTTGCCCCTTATCAACCGAAGCCTGGATGCAGATCTGATGCATGCTGGCAAAATGTGCTTGTGGTGATCCACTGTAATAGGAGATGTAAGGTAGGACCTGCACTACAGGTTCGCCGGTAGCTCCTGCTGGCTGGCTCCACCCAGGGAGAACTGTATAAATATGTATGACCCCCAGTGCCCTGCCATTTTGCCAGCTGCAGCAGGAGGCCTTGCATCTGACTGAAATAAAGCCACAGTTGTACCCAACTTTAGTCTTTGTGCAATTGATCGTGCATCAGTGCTTCCATGTTGCGAATGGTATGGAATACTATAAAATCAGCAATGAACATCCCCACTACTAACATTGTGTTGGTGGAAAAGTCATTGGTGAGGCAGTTGAAAATGTTTAGGCTTTGGGAAATACCTTGAGGAACACCTGCATGGATATCTATGGACAAGTCTATCCAACAAATAAATGTTTTTTTACAAATTCAATGAACTTCTAATTGACCAGTAATATAGGGCAACATTTTCAGATTTGGTTCCTATAAAGTGCTGGCTCTGGTGAGAAAACCAACGTTCGGCTCCCCGGCGACACAGCCAGCTTTTCGGACCAGGTACTGTAGCACTTTGCTGCATGCATCTGTAACACCATCATGTCCATGTCCCTTTGCCTGGGGGCTATACTTACCAGTGGATTACTCTGGACTGCTTCACGTTTTTCAAAAGTAGTTGTAAATCATGCCAACGTGATGTCACTTTAGCGTGGGAGGAATATACTGGCTCAAGATGCGCAAACTGGAGGTGTGTGGTGTAAACCAAAAGGGGTTTATTAAGAAAGATACAAGGCAAATATTATACAGGCACTGAACAACTATATGCAAGTGTTCACTCCTTGCTCTGGGGTTCACTCTGCCTGCTCCCTGGCCCTGCGCAGACATGCTGTTGGCCGAGGTTTGCATACTCCTGCGCAATTGGCTCTGACCCCGACACATGGGCCCACGAACCTGCCCCCAAGCTACCATAGGGAACAAACGGCGAGGAAGTCAAATAATTATGCTTAAATTTATTAAAGTGTATTTGAATGTCATTTGGTTATGTGAACATGCGGGCAAATGTTTGGGGTTTGGTGGGAGGATGGGATCATTGTTATTGATACGGGGATTGACATATTTGTTACTGATTATTGTTTATTGTTGGTGGGTGTAAATTGGGAGAAAATGTGAAAAAGGAGGAGAATAAAGAAATATTTAAAAAGGAACATCAAGGGGCAAAGAACGTTCATAGGGGTGGTATACAGACCACCAAAATGTAGTGGTAATGTTGGGAATTGCATTAGACAGCAAATCGGAGATGCATGTGATAAAGGAACATCTGTGATCATGGGTGACTTTAATCAGCATATAGATTGGGTGGCTGATAAATTAGTCACAATATAATAGAGGAGGAATTTCTGGAGTGTATATGGGAGGGTTTCTGGACCTGTATGTTGAGGAACCAACAAGGGAACAGACCATCTTTGACTGGGTGTTATGCAATGAGCAAGGATGCAACGAGAAAAGATTAGTTGGCAATCTAATTGTGAGAGAACCCTTGGAAATGAGTGACCATAATATGGTAGAATTGTTTATTAAGGTGAATAGCGAGGCAGTTGATTCTGAGACAAGGCCCCGAACCTCCATAAAGGTAACTATGATGGTATGTGACATGAACTGGCTATGATGGACTGGGACACATTACTGAAAGGAAGGACAATGTATAGGCAATGGCAGGCACTAAAGGAACGAATAGGGGAACTCCAAAAGTTGTTTATTCCTATTTGGCACAAGAGTAGAAAGGGAACTGTGGTCATACCATGGCGTACAAGGGGAATTAGAGACAGTAGTAAATTCAAAGAAGAGGCATACGTATTAGCTAGAAAAAGCAGTAAACCTGAGGATTGGGAACACTTTAAAATTCAGCAAAGGCAGACCAAGGGACTGATTAAGAAGGGGAAAATAAAATTTGAAAATAAATTAGCAGGGAACATAAAAACTGACTATAAAAGTTTCTATAGATATCTAAAGAGAAAAAGATTGATAAAAATTAATGTAGGCCCCTTACAGACAGAAACGGGGGAATTGATAACAGGTAACAAAGACATGGCTGAGTGATGGATCTCTGTGTCTATTCAGAACCCTGGATAAGTGTTATCCTTTCTTAGTTCCCAAATAACTGAGATTCAGGCTGCGCTTTTTGGCAAAGTTTTGTTGAGCTTTATTTGTTAGCTATGTCTACTGGTAAACTTTGGTTACACTACAAACTTAGGTCAGATTAATTGTCTTTAGCGAATACAGTGGTTGAGTTTTCATTCAATTACAAATCTTGGTTATTCTTCAAATCACGATACACAGTACAAAATTACTGATTGATTTAAACAACAGAAAGATGGCGATATAGCAAAAGCAAGCAAAGAAAATAAGTTTCTGAAAGAGGTAGATTGATTCCGGAATGGATTTTTCCATCCCGACAAGT
This sequence comes from Scyliorhinus torazame, assembly GCF_047496885.1. Lineage (NCBI taxonomy): Eukaryota > Metazoa > Chordata > Chondrichthyes > Carcharhiniformes > Scyliorhinidae > Scyliorhinus > Scyliorhinus torazame. The sequence continues at coordinate 144,794,870 of NC_092712.1, read as the reverse complement.
GATTTTTAAGGAAATTATTATCTTATTATCGCTTTCTTTTAATCTCTGATTGGTTTTAACTAATTTATAATTCACTCAATTCGACCGAAGTGTCTGTTTGCCAATTTTGAGAGAGATATGTATTGAAATATATTGGTCTGATTTTCTCATCCCATTGCCTGAGAAAACGCATTTTCCACTAGGACTTATCACCATGTACTGGTTGTTACCATAGAAACAGAACTGGGACCTCAGCCCAGTTCTTTATGACACAATAGGGTCTTTTAGCTATTTGACCTTGCAGTCTCTAGCAGTCTGCAAAATGTGAAACTCGAGAGTCCTTTCTGATTAATTCCCAGCTATAGTTGCACTGAATGAATGCTTAATATGATTTTCAGTTAATTATTCTTAATGAGTTCTCAATTAAACCTTTTATCTATCTCATCTATAGCTAACTAGAAAAGACATGAATAATGAGAAACACAGAGTTCAATGAAATTAGTCTGAGTAAAGAAATGGTTTTGGAGAAATTAATGGGATTGAAGGTGGACAAATCTCCAGTGCCTGATAATCTTCATCCCAGAGTACTTAAGGAAGTGGCCCTAGAAATAGTAGATCCATTGGTGATCATTTTCCAAAATTCTTTGGACTCTGGAATGGTTCCTACAGATTGGAGGGTAGCGAATTTAACCCCGCTATTCAAAAAGGGAGGTAGAGAGAAAGCAGGTTACTATAAATCAGTGAGCCTAATGTTGGTAGTAGGGAAGTTGCTGGAGTTCATTATCAAGGATTTCAGATTACAGCATTTGGAAAGCAGTGGTGTAATCAGACAAACTCAGCATGGATTTATGAAATGAAAATCATGCTTGACAAATCTACTAGAATTCTTTGAAGATGTAATTAGTAGGGTTGACCAGGGAGAATTGGGGGATGTGGTTTATTTAGATTTTCAGAACGCTTTCAACAAGGTTTCACATAGCAGATTAATATGTAAAGTTAAAGCGCATGGGATTACGGGTAATGTCTTGAGATGGATAGAAAGCTGGTTAGCAGACAGAAAGTAAAACATTGGAATAAATGGGTCTTTTTCTGGCAGGTAGTGACTAGTGGGGTGCTGCAGGAATCTGTGCTCGGACCACATCTGTTCACATTATATATCAATAATTTGGACGAGGCAACAGATGATACAAAGTTGGGTGGGAGGGTGAAGTGTGAGGAGGATGCAGACATGCTTCAGCAGGATTTGGACAGGCTGAGTGAGTTGACACATGCATGACAGATGCTGTATAATGTGGATAAATGTAAGGTTATCCTCTTCGGTAGCACAAATACGAAGGCAGATTATTATTTGAACGGGTGTAAATTGAGAGAGGTGGATCAAATCATATGCTTGTGCAACAGTCACTGAAAGTAAGTGTGCAGGTACAGCAGACAGGATGAAGGCAAATGGTATATTGGCCTTCGTAGCGAGAGGATTTGAGTATCGGAATAGAGATGTTTTACTGCAATTGTATAGAGTATTGGTGAGGACACACCTGGAGTATTGTGTGCAGTTTTGGTGTCCTTATCTGAGGAAATGTTCTTGCTATGGAGGGAGTGCAGCGAAGGTTTACCAGGCTGATTCCTGGAATAGTGGGATGTATTGGTCCCTCATGTGCTAATCGCAATACCTTCTTTATATACCCTACCGGCAATATCACTTGATGAACTTCTGCCCACTTTTCATCCACCCGCCTACGCAATTAATCAAGACACTTGTTAAAGGTTCCTCAAATGCTGGAATGGGTATTAAGGGTGCTGGTTGTATCACTGCTTGAGGTTTCCCTCTCACTTGACATGTGTGACATGATCAACAAAATTTAACTACATCTTTGTGTAGTCCAGGCCAATAAAAATGTTTTTGTATTTTAGCTTGAGTTTTCCTTATTCCCAAATGACCTCCCACTGGTACCTCATGTGCTACTCGCAATACCTCCTTTCTATACCCTACAGGCAATACCACTTGATGAATTTCTGCCCACTTTTCATCCGCCTGCATATGTAAAGGTCTCCATTTTCTCATCACGACATCATTTTTACGGTAATAACATTCTCGTAAACGCCCAGAATCCCCTTCCGTGTATGCTTTCTGATAAATCCGATTTATTTCTATATCTTTCTGTTGTAATTCCACAAATCTTCCTGATCTAAAAATAGCTGCCTCACTCACCACCTGTTCTTGTTCTTTTCCAACCATCTGATCAAAAATAATTTCTGATAATTGAACTTCAACTTTAACTTCACTCTCTGATTTCTCCTCTTGTCTTACACTGACTTTGCGACCTTGTTATTACACAATCCGGAACAATCCCAGGATATTCGTCCTTCAACGCTTCAGTTGTCTGATTTTCCACTGGCTTGCAAACCACAGTAAGCATCACTCCCACCTGCGATCCAGCTATATCATTACCCAAGATAAATTGTATTCCTGAACAAGATAGTTTCTCTATTACTCGTCCTACCACTTCACCACTCTTCACTGGACTTTCCAACCTTACCTTATATAATGGAACACTACGCTTCTCACCCTGAATTCCACATATTTCTGACAATATTCTTCCCAAACTACATAACTCCTCATCTCTTACCATTAAAGATTGACTAACTCGCGTATCTCTTAAAATTGTGACTCCTTTACCTGCTCCTTCTGGTACACATGAGTAAACTTTACCTACACAAGTAAATTCTTTAAAGAGATCTGGCGCCTTCTTATCAATCAACCTTCCCAGTGCTTTTCTTCAACCACCAACACTGTGACTTTACATGGCCTAGTTTATTACAGTGAAAACATTTGAAACTTTTCATTTCTCTTCCACCCTCCTGGATTTCTTTTTTAATCTGAGGTACTATCTCCCATCAGATCTCCTTTACCTCTACTACTTGAGTATTTCTCTTTTCCCCAGTTTCTATCCCTCACAGGCTGAAACTGATGTCGAAAACCAAGCTTTGATTCATGAACTAATCCATAATCATCTGCATTTCTGCTGCTAACCTCGCAGTTTTAACCCTCTGCTCTTCAACATGAGTTCTCACTACATCAGGAATTGAATTTTTAAACTCCTCCAAAAGTATAATTTCTCTGAGAGCTTCATACGTTTGCTTTATTTTCAAAGCTCTTATCCACCTATCAAAATGTATGTTTGACCAGGTTCTTTCCTTAAATTTCTAAATCTTTATCTGTAGGCTTCAGGCATTAGTTCATATGCACCTAAGATGGATTTTTCACGTCCTCATACGTCCCAGATATCTCCTCTGATAGTGATGCAAACACTTCACTAGCCCTACCTACCAGCTTTGTTTGAATCCGTAATACCCACATGTCCGGTGGCCATTTCATTTGTTTAGCTGCCTTCTCAAATGAAATGAAAAAGGCTTCCATCTCCTTCTCATCAAACCTTGGCAATGCTTGGACATATTTAAATAGATCCCCACCAAGCCTTTGACTATGACGTTCTTTCTCTTTAGCCTCATCACTATCCTCCAACTGCACGTTTCCCTTTACCTCCGCCAGTTTTAACTGACTGTCATGTTTCATGGCCATTTTCTGAAGCTCAAACTCTCTCTCTTCTTCCCTTTCCTCCCTTTCTCTTTCTTTTTCTCTGATCTGTACCTCCCTTTCTCTTTTTGTTCTGCTAGGGCCATTCTTTCTTTTCTCCTTTCTTCTCTCTCCTTTTCTTTTTCCTCTCTATCATATTCAAGCTGCTTTAATTCGTTTTCATGTTCAAGTTGCTCCATTTGTAACTGAATCTTTGCCATTTCCAATGAGTCAGACTGTATCTCAGGCAATTTTAAATGCTCAGCTACCACGGTAAGTACCTCTTGTTTTCGCATGTTGCCAGGTAACATTAACTGCAATGTTTTTGCCAAATCTAAAAGCCTTTTCTTAGTCTCTCTTCGTAAGGTTCAGCGTGTGACCTTAATCACCCCCAAAAACTTCTGAGCCTCTGAAAGAGCCATTGTCCACAACACACTCCCTACTTAAATTGAAATACCACACCTAAAAAGCAACCACAAATATGCTTACCCCTCACTGTCTTTAAGTTCACAAAGCCAACCCAATATAGACTTTTATCCTGGATGAACCCCCTATTTGTTATGGGCTAGGGTTTAGAGAACCCCAAAGTTTATCATGGAGTTCACCTGTCCTACAACTTTTAATAGATTGTAGTTATGGGGAGCACGTGGGCCTACTTTGCAGGTGTGGTGCAACAGAGCCTTACAGTACTTATAATTAAAACAATGTTTATTTATGAAACCGGTAAACACTTTATAAACCCACAGTAAACATCTTAACTATCAACACCAATCATCTCCACAGATACAATATTCTATAAGTAACCCTTAATCTTTCCTTGCAACATTCAGAAGACAAAAAAAAACTTTTTAATCACAGAGATCAGGTTTAAATTCTCTACTGAGAGCAGTTATCACTTTGAAATCAGCCAAATGATCTGGAGACAGTCTTTAGATTGCAGAGAGATCCTTATACAGCTGCTTTCTTTTCCTACAGCTAACCAGCTCTCAAAAACAAAACTAAACTCACTGTAGCTGCCTGCTGAAAAACGAAAGTGAAAGACAGACAGCCCAGCTCCACCCACACTCTGACATCACTGCAGCTATTCGATAAACACCCATTTCTTAAAGGTACTCTCACATGACAGTTGCTATATTCTGTCTCAACACCAACGCAGTTATCTAATAAAATCGTATTTCCGGGCTATTTCATCACATCCTTTAATATTTTAATTGTGTTTATATCATTTTATTTTAAAGATTGTGATTCAATAGGCAGATGATAATTCAATCTGCTATTCTAAGAAGTATTCTCAGCATACAATATTTCCTCTAAACTCCCTTTTTAATCTTTTAACAGTAATCCAAAATTTTAATCTACTTGCTGCTGACTCCTAGATCAGGAGAAACAATATTTAATAGTCCATCCTCTTCTTAATAATATTCTTTGGTTACAGCAGTCAATATATTGTATCAGGTATGGCATATTTTGGAAATGAATGAACTTTGTCTATTCGTTGGGACTGTGGAGGATCGATGATACTACTTTCAGGTAATTGCAATGGCAACAAAGCCCACTACTCATCTGCAGCATTGATACTGCTATGTTTTTTACTTGCATGTTGAAAATGAACACTCCAAAGCACCCTGATAGTGGCAGGCACAATGACATTGCAATTGTGGGTTTTTTAATATTGCATGTTATGTACATACATAAAGAACATTGCAGAGTCTGAAATGAAAGCAACCATTATATTACCATGTCACCTTAAATGATTAGCAGACAGAACAAATTTGGGTTGTAGTATCGCAGAAGCCATTTCCAAATTTTAAATGCTTGTATTAGATTCCCCCCTCTCCCAAGTTTAAGTCTGATTACTGTTTTTTAGTTCTGCCCACCTTGAAGAAGTTCTGCACTTTTCCAGGAAGAATTTTGATCGGTCTCTTCTACGTTATTTGCCTTATTTTCTATTTTCTTCCTCGTGTTTGATCATGTATCTTCGTAAACTCACTTGTACAGCCACACCTGTTTCCTTAGCAACTGTCCCCGTGTCTGGTTTACTGCACTGGGGTTCCAACTGAAATTCCACTCTTCTTGCTTTTGATCAACCCTCAATTGGAGATATCTCCAAGACATTCAGAACTCCTCTTATCACGGTCTTGCTAAACCCTAAAATCCACACTCACATGTGCTAGCTACCATATGCCCTCAACTTCTCTCTTTCTCTCTTCAGAACCACCGACTCACTCTCTTCAAAAGCTGCTCTGGTCCACAGTTTCATCCTTTGTCTTAATTGGAGCTTTAACAACTAATTATTTGTGAAGGATCGCATGCTGCAAAACTCATGGGTACCATATGTGCCTGACTCCTCCTTCGCCATCACTTTTCTCTGACCTCCATTCCTTCTTACAATCTCACCCCTTGGCCTGGATTCACATTACTCTCCCATCTTCTTTTTGTCGCTGAAGCAAAGGTCTCAGCTTTGTCCCCTTAACACCCACCTTAATAAATACAGTAAGCTCAGCAAGAAGCCAATGCTGCCCCAGTGAACTGATCACTTCCTCGCTTAACTTTATTTGTTTTCCTCTTGTCCAGTCTCTTTCCACCTGGGTCTTTGATTCTTCTGATGCCCTCTGTCATTTTAAGCTTCCAATTTCCTGGTCCTATTCATGCCCTCTACACCATAGACACCCAATCTCTCTCCAGTGCCAGCCCTCACTAAAATGGTCTGAAGAACATTTGCCCCTTCTTAGAATGTGGCCCAACCAGTCCCCAATCCTGACCACTTCCCTTCACTCCTCCTTGTTGAACTCGTTCTTGCATTGCAGAACATCTCCTTCAGCTCCACTTCACTTCCTCCTGCATGAATCCTAGTTATGCCTGCCTTTTTGTGGGATTTGACAAACATTTTTTGTTCTAGTCCTACTCCGGCGAATTGGATAATTTCATTGCCTTTTCTCCTAAATTCCACCCTTCTCTTGCCTTCATATGATCTATCTCCAACTCTTTTTTTTTTTCTTTCCTTGACTTTTCTGTCTTCATTTCAGTGGATAGGTTATTAACCAATATTCACTATAAGCCCACTGACTGTTGCAGCTACCATGGTTTCCTCACACCATGCTTCATGTAAAGACTCTGTTCATTCTCCCAGTTCCTCATTTCCATCAGTTCTGTTTTGACAATGCAACTTTCCATATGAGCACTTCTGACATATTTTCCTCAACCAAGGAGAGCACCCCCTCCTCCGTGGTTGATGGGTCCATCAAACATGTCTGTTCTACTTCACACACTTCTGCTCTTACCCTTCCGCTCCCTTTAAAAATCATTATAGTCTTGTCTTCACCTTCTATCCCGTCAGCCTCCATATTTGACAGATCGTGCTCCACCATTTCTGTTGCCTCCACCATGATGCCATCACTTCCCCTTTCAGCATTCTGAAGGGATCATTCCATCCGCCACATCCTGGTTCACTTGGTGGCCAACCAATACCCCCCCCACCCTTTTTTGTGGCATCTTTCCATGCAAACACAGCAGATGTACACCTGTCCTTTTACCTCCTCCCTTTTCACCATTCAAGATGCGTCTTTTAATTAAGTTCCTATGCTCACTGCTTACAATGTGGTCTCCTTTTATGTTGTGGAGACCAAATGCAGACTTGCTGACTTGTTTGCGGAACATGCCCTTTGTGTTGTTAAGTGTTATCCCTAGCTTCCAATCTTCTGTTTTTTAATTATCCTTGTGATGAATGGTTACTGTACCCTTAACATCATGTAGGTGATGCCCCTTTAAGACTGGATTTGGAACGTTAGGGGACTCCTCCTCAGGCTCCGCCTACCAGGTGCCAGGTATATAAGGTGCCGCCCTGTAGGCTGCACCCAGTAAGCACACGTCTCGGCAGCAGGCTAGTTATCTGCTTATTAAAGCCTTCATTTACCATTCCACACTCTCGTGTCATTATTGAGGGTACTACAATGTAATAAGCAGACTATGTTAGGATGGACGCCGGCCTCAAGCCAGAAAAGCTCAACCTGGAAGCACGGACACCGGAGGCCAAAGAAATTTTTAAGTACTGGCTCCGCTGTTTCGAGGCCTACCTGGAATCTTGGGAAACTCCCGTCCTAGGGCCTCGCAAGCCGCGCCTACTCCACGCCCGGGTGAGCCATAGAATCTCCGCCATGATGAGAAGGCGACCACTTACGCCGAGGCGATCGAGATCCTGCGAAAGCGTTTCGTCAAACCCATAAATGAGGTACATGCACGGCACCTGCTCCCCACCTGCCGGCAGGGCTCAGGGGAAACGCTGGACGAGTACGTGGAAAAGCTCACCGTGCTCGCCAGGAACTGCAACCATCAGGATGTGACGGGCGAAGTCCACATGAACCTGCACATCCGAGACGCATTCGTGTCCGGCATCCGTTCCACCTATATCAGGCAGTGATGCCTCTAAAATGGAGCTAAAGACCTTCAGGACACGGTAACTCTCGCCACCTCACTGGAAGTGGCCCGCCACAACCTAGGCACGTACCCCGCCGACCCTGCGAGCCCCCCTTGGACTTCCCCAGACTCGGCTACGCTACGAGCCTGCTCCGTGCGGCGCCCCGCCCAGACCGAGGCCACACCGTGCTATTTCTGTGGGCAGGGCCAGCATCCTTATCAACGCTGCCCAGCCCGCTCCGCCATCTGCAGCGACTGCGGAAAGAAGGGGCATTTCAAGAGGGTCTGCCTGACCAGGCCCAAGGCCCAGAAACAAAAAGCTCACCAGGCCCGAAAATCGAGCTCACAGACTTGCAGACCCCGCAACGCGGCTGTGCACCGACCGGACACGCCCCTTTCTGACACGTCATCGGCCTCATGCGAGTCATGGGGGCGGCCATCTTGGCAGTGGCCATCTTCGAGACCCGACACGTGCGACCGACGGTGGCGGCCATTTTGTGAATCCGACTCGGCTGAGGACTCAGATTACCCGCAACTGGGAGCGATCACCTTCGACCACTCGCGGCCAAAGCACCTGCAGAATTCCATGATGCAGGTCCAGGTCAACAGGCGCGACACTCCCGGTCTCTTCGACTCCGGGAGCACGGAGAGCTTTATCCACCCAGAAAAGGTAAGGCGCTGCTCCTTGCGCACCTATCCCGCTTCCCAAACCATAGCCCTTGCCTCTGGGTCCCACTCGGTCCAAATCAAGGGGTATTGTATTGCAGATCTCGTGATCCAGGGCGCCGAATACGCTCATTTCAAGCTCTATATCCTCCCTCACCTCTGCGCCCTCCTGCTGCTCGGTCTGGATTTCCAATACAGCCACCGAAGCCTGACCCTGAAGTTCGGCAGACCCTTGCCCCCCCTCACGGTATGCAGCATTGCGACGCTGAAAGTTGCACCCCCCCTCACTATTCGCGAACCTCACCCGCAACTGTAAGCCCGTCGCCACCAGGAGCCGGCGGTATAGTGCCCAAGATATGACTTTTATCAAGTCAGAGGTCCAGCGTTTACTGGAAGAGGGGGTCATCGAGGCTAGCAACAGCCCCTGGAGGGCACAAGTGGTGGTAGTATGGTCTGGGGAAAAGAAACCCATGGTCGTGGATTACAGCCAGACCATAAACCACTTCACGCAGCTCGATGCGTACCCCCTTCCCCGCATAGCAGAGATGGTCAATCGGATCGCTCAATACCGTGTATTCTCCACTGTCTACCTCAAATCTGCCGACCACCAGCTCCCTATCCGACCGATAGACCGCCTCCATACTGCTTTCGAAACAGCCGGCCGGCTCTTCCACTTCCTCAGTGTCCCCTTCGGCGTCACAAATGGGGTCTCCGTCTTCCAGAGGGCGATGGGCCAAATGGTGGACCAGTACGGCCTGCGGGCTACTTACCCATACTTGAACAATGTCACCATCTGCGGCCATGATCAGCAGGACCATGGCACGAACCTTGAAAAGTTTCTCCAAACCGCCCGGGCCCTCAACCTGACCTACAACAAGGAAAAATGCGTTTTCCACACAACCCGACTAGCCATCCTCGGCTACGTCGTGGAAAACGGGGTCCTAGGTCCCGACCCCGACCGCATGCGCCCACTTAAGGAACTTCCCCTCCCCCGTAGCCTCAAGGCCCTCAAACGGTGCTTGGGGCTTTTTTCCTATTATGCCCAGTGGGTCCCCAGCTCTGCGGACAAAGCCCGCCCACTCATAAAGACCACGACATTTCCCCCGATGGCTGAGGCCCGGTCGGCCTTCAGTTGCATCAAGTCCGACATCATCAAGGCCGCTACGCACATGGTGGACGAAACCATCCCTTTCCAGGTAGAGAGCGATGCATCAGACTTCGCCCTGGCTGCTACCCTCAACCAGGCAGGCAGGCCAGTAACATTCTTCTCCCGGACCCTCACCGCCTCCGAGATTTGGCACTCTGCAATCGAAAAGGAGGCACAAGCCATTGTGGAGGCTGTGCGACACTGGATGCACTACCTAGCCGGTAGGAGGCTCACCCTCGTTACCGACCAACGGTCGGTAGCCTTCATGTTTGATAACGCACAATGGGGAAAAATTAAAAATCATACAATCTTGAGGTGGAGGATCGAACTCTCCACCTACGCGTACGATATTAAGTATCGTCCAGGGGAGCTCAAAAAGCCCCCAGATGCCCTGTCCCGCGGCACATGCGCCAACGCGCAGGAGGATCGCCTGCGGGCCATCCACAATGACCTCTGTCATTGTGGATTGTCGGTGGTTACCCGGCTCGCCCACTTTATCACGTCCCGCAACCTACCTTACTCCACCAAGGAGGTCAAGGCTATGACCAGGGCCTGCCAGATCTGCGTGGAGTGCAAACCGCACTTCTACCGGCCAGACAAGGATCGCCTTGTAAAGGCCTCGGGGCCCTTTGAGCGACTAAGCGTGGACTTCAAAGGTCCCCTCCCATCCACCAACTGTAATATCTACCTCCTAACCATCATCGACGAGTTCTCCCGCTTCCCATTCGCCATTCCCTGTCCCGACATGACCTCGGCCACCGTGATAAAGGCACTGCACAGCATCTTCACCCTGTTTGGTTTTCCCACTTATATCCACAGCTACCGGGGTACATTGTTCATGAGCGATGAGCTGCGTCAGTATATGCTAGGCAAGGGCATCGCCTCAAGCCAACGACCAGATATAACCCGCGGGGAACCGGGCAGGTGGAGAGGGAGAACGCAACAGTTTGGAAGGCTGTCCTTCTGGCCTACGGTCGAGAAGCCTCCCAACCACCAGCTGGCAGGAGGTCCTCCCCCATGCCCTCCACTCCATTAGGTCCTTCCTCTGCACGGCCACGAATGAGACCCCTCACAACCGCTTGTTCGTCTTCCCCAGGAAGTCCACCTTCGGGGTCTCGCTTCCACCTTGGCTGACAACTCTGGGACCTGTTCTTCTCCGGAGGCACGGGAGAAGCCATAAAACGGACACCCTCGTTGAGCGGGTCTGACTACTAGGCGAACCCCCGATACGCCTACGTCGAGAACCCCGACGGCAGGCAAGACACGGTTTCCCTCCGGGATCTGGAACCTGCTGCTCCCCCACTGTAGACGCCCCCTCCTCATGGATTCCCTGCGGGACCTGGCACCCGCTGGTTCCCCCACTGATGCCCCCCCCCGGACCCCCACTCCGTCAGTAGACACCAACCGCACCCCCCCCCCTCACCCCCCCCCCAGTGCTCCACACTCCCGCCGGCACAGCTACCCCTATCCCCAGCTATTCCCCCTGCCCCCCGACCCCCTACCCGGACCAAAGCTCCGACCACTGTGCTCCCGGCTGTACCCTCACCAAAGACGTCCGTGTCCGCCGCACCACCGCCCGAGCTGAGAAGGTCGACGAGGACGATCAGGCCGCCAAAAAGAATGGACATGTGACTCCACTTCACCCCCGACGGACTTTGCGTTTTTTTTTTAGAAACGGGGTGAATGTGATAAATGGTTACTGTACCCTTAACATCATGTAGGTGATGCCCCTTTATGACTGGGTTTGGAACCCTGGGGGACTCCGCCTCTGGCTCCGCCCACCAGGGAGCCATATATAAGGTGACGCCGTGTAGTCGGCACCCAGTAAGCACGCGTCTCGGCTAAGGCTTGTTCTCTGCTTGCCTTCATTTACCATTCCACACACTCATGTCGTTATTGAGGGTACTACAATCCTCCTTGCTCTCATGCTGACCTTTCCCTTCCGGAAGCTCAAAGTAAGCTTGAGAAAAAGCACTTCACCTTTCAACCAGTCACTTTATCACATTCTAGACTCAAAATTGAGTACGTCAGGTTAAGATATTGTAAATTCTGGCACCATTTTGTTTGGTTTCTCTTGCAGCTTTTTTGTTCTCTCTTTCCTTCTTTCAAACAAAAGCTGTTAAGTATCCTGCTAGCCATACCACCTCTCAACACATATTTTGTTCTTTACTTGTCCCACTCCCACTCCCTTTGGCCCTGCACCATGAAATCTTTTGTCATAATCTGTCTTGCTTTCCACCCTTTCTCAGATGTTCCCATTCGTTCTTACCATCCCATCTCCAATCTTTCCAGCATTTTCTGTTTTTATTGTACTTATTTCCAGCTACGGTTCAACTTCTTGTACAGACTTATCAGGTTGAATTTTTGCTACCAAGGCAGATAGTTTAATTTGGGAAATTTCCTGACTCCACAGACACGCCAATGTAGATAGTGCCCTGTCAAATCCCAGTTTTTGCTCAAGGAATTGGGGAGGGGGGGAAACAGTTGCTTTTACAGCATAGATTCGGGCCTCCTGTCCCTGGAAGCATATTGGAGGCTACCACTAGGGCGGCTGTGGCGGTGGGTTAAAATCCCTGCCTCAGTTCCCTGCAATTTCATCCCAGTAGTTTCCTTACACTTTTGACCCTTTAGACTTCACCCCTCACATCTTCACCACCCACCCACTCCAAATGCCATCCCATTCCCCTGGCAAACCCAATGCCAACTCATGCTCCCTACCCTATCCTCATTCTCCATTCCAACCCACACAAATTCCATGGCACTTCAATGCTGATTCATCCAGTATACAATATGCACAGAACCAATGTACCCTATTATAATAACCAGGTGAGTTTTTAAAAGCAGTTTCACACATGCCATTGTTACTGTTGCATTTACTGGCCCTGCCCATTATTTTCACATTGTTTTGTGATCTGTGAAAATCAGGCCCATCATTTCTGCTGTTTTTCTTTGGTAATGTAGCCATCTGGGATGGCCACTTCCAGAATACAAAATGGACATTTGCAAAGATTGCAGGGAAAAATGGACAATGTTAAGAAAGCAAGCAGGCACAGAGCCTGCCTGCATATTGGAGCCACAGCTGCCAGACAAGACTGAAACTGTAGTCCCATTAGCATATGGATGGCCCATCTCCGGGAACAAAGGAAGATACTTAAGTAACCGATCTGACCCCAGACCTCGCAGCGCTAGTTCCCCAAACCGAAAGCAGAAAATAAAGCAGGCCAACGGCCACCTAGGACACGCCCAGCCATCAGGGCACCCATCCCTTTATTGGTCACGATCAATGCGAATGATCAAGAAATGGCCCAATTGATTGGGGCCAAGTTCAAGGCCCGCCCAAAAGCACGCGAAGCCCCTTCGGGTATAAGAAGAAGGCCCCAAGAGAGAATCGCTCTCTTGGACTCGGCTCTCACAACGGAGAGACCCGTCCACCAGAAGCAAGTAAGTCCAAGGTCAACGCTCACTACCAGATGGACGACCTTAGCTGTTTCCCCTCTACCCCTTCGACCCCAGCAGCCTCAGATCCGAACAACGGCCATTGTTCCTCTGACTGAGTCGGTGCCCGAAGCTAAATATAGGCTTTAGCAGTAGTGATAGTTTACTCTGTAGTATCTCGTGCATGAGTAGATATTGCTGTGTGTGTAAATAAATAGTATTGACTTTGAACTAACTAACTGGTGTATTGGCTCTTTGATCAGTATTCGGGTTTGAACCTCGCGGCGGTATCGAAAGATACCTGGCGACTCTAGAGCAAACATAATTAGGATAAGGAAGGCGACCCTATTGACCGCCATATTCAGAGCCAACCAAAGAGAGCAACAGTAATCAGTGTAGAACACCAAAATCCTTTCCCCCATTTATGGATTTTAGTAAACCTGCATACCTCTATCTGATTTCTGTCAATTTTCCACAGCTATATCTAGACCAGCAGTTTTCAAGCTGCAAGTGTTCAAGGAAACTAGAATCTGTGTTGAAAGAAAACCAGTTACAAAGTGCTTAATCGTGTTGATTATGAATGCATACTGTAAAACATCCCCATATATTGTAATACTAACCCATGAATGCAGTTTTTGTCTTTTCAATGTTTGTAAATAGTGGCAAAATTGAAAAATGATACTGCCATTGCTTTGATGCAAGCAACACACAAACCAGGAAATCCTCTACTCCACCACCTTATCAAGGGCATTTAGGGTGGGGCAATGAATGTCAGCCGAGCCTTCAATGTCCATATCCCATGTAATAAAAAATAATCTCCAGCCTGGAATGAACAACATAAATTCATGCTCACAGACATTTTCTTAGCCACTAATAGTGTCATCCTTGTCCTGCTCTGAGGTTGTAATTGTGGCTGTTGTATGTAGCAAGTTTCAGTGAAGACCTTCTTGATAACATCTAACACACTGTTTCTCACAGATTGAATACTTATTCCCTGAGAATCCTGGCAGTTATGGCCTCCAGTTGAAAGTCTTTCTCTCCAACCTCTTTCTCCCTCTTCCAATCTGCTCTGTGTTGCCTCTGCTTACTCTTTCTGCACTGCTGTCATTCAAGAGGGAAGATGATTATGACCATAGAACATAGTGCAGAAGGAGGCCATTTGGCCCATCGAGTCTGCACCGACCCACTTAAGCCCTCACTTCCACCCTATCAGCAACTAACCTGAAACTACCATTTGTTGTGTTCTTTGTTTTAATTCTTTCAGGATGCTGAAGGTTGTAGAGCTAACAAAGAACAGCAAACTGTGTTTAATAAACAAGTTAATTTATTACACTGCACTGAATTAGATTTGAACATATTACTAAGGAATTAGATAAGTAAAGATTGCACGACACACCTACACTATTAACTATTCTATTAGTTCAACTATCTCACAACTACTGGGTCTTGCTCTCCATCTATCTCCCAGAAGTAAAGGAGGCATGTGATATGTATATGGTTGCTCTGTAGAACCTTCTAGTGACTAGAGTAGTAACATTACATTAACCCTTTCTGTACTTTACAATATCCACATATTGTGACACCATTTAAATTGAATTGGTCCTTGTTGCTGCTGAATGCATGTTCACTTGTGTGGGGTTAAGAGAAGGTGTTAGCCAGACCATTAAGTTCCAAGATAGCAGTGCCAGCATCCAATTTGTGTGATCAATTGATTAATGTTACAATCTGCCTACTCTACATACTTCAGGTTCATGCTCCCTGCACATGCATGAATATGCTCACCAAAATGGTGCTTGGTGCAGCTTACACCAGAAGTTTGCACATTTCTTTGATTCGTTTGTGGGATACGAGTGTTGTTGATGAGGTGCACTGTGAATACCATTCTTGAGCCAAAATGGTATTTGTGGCGTGGAAAACAGTGCTTGAAGGGAGTACTATGTGAAGTTTAACTGTTTAACTGCTGGCTATTCATGGTCATTAATTCTTTATTTAGAGCACAGCCAGTGAAAGTACATTGGTGGCACTTCTTGCTGCAAGAAAGAAGATGATTACACAAATGCAAGCTAAATGTCCTGATCTTGGAGAACACATGATCATGTCAAAGCTGGTGGCTTACACATCTGAGGAGGTGAGTGTTGCTCTGGTCTTTTCTTTGAACTGACCTCCTCAAATATTAAATGTCACTATTAAGCCACCTGTAAGATATGTGTAGTTTTATAATAGATGAGGAATGTTGGCCATGAATGTGAACAAGACAACTGAACTGAAACAGAATTAAAAAATAATATTAAAAAGTAATTATTTTCTGAAATTACTTTTTTTGTAAAGTTCAGGAAAAAAATAATGTGTCATTGTTCTGCACTTAGTAGGTTTGGGTTTTAGGCGATCCACAACTTAAAAATGTACTAAATTGTGCCAATTCGGCAAATTATTAGAATGTAGATATCAGTCTGGATATTGTGCAAAAGTTTTGCCACAAATATAGTGGAATTCATATTTAGATGTTCAGAAACAAGGCAACAACTATATCTCAAACTACAGTCTCAAAAAGTGGAGTGCGAGATTGAGGATAGGTAGTTGGATCGTCCGCCCCCAACCTTGTGTTAACAGTACTTTGAAGCCATTTCTAGAATATTCTTAGACTATCCTTGAAACCCCACTCAAAGCTTTTAATTGGCTCATTCCCTACCTCCACTGAGAGATCATAGGAAATAGGACAGGAGTAGGCCATTCTCCCCCTCAAACCTATTCCACCATGAATAAGATCATGGCTGATTTGATCGTGGTCTTATCTTCACATTCCTGCCTGCCCCCATAACCCTTGACCCTCTTGTAGATCAAACGTTTGTCCTGCTCGACCTTGAATATATTCAATGGCTCAGCCTCCGCTGCTGAGAATTGCAAAGACGAAGACTCTCTGACAGAGGAAATCTTTCCTCATTTCCATCTTAAATCAGAGACCCCTTATTTTTAAACTATGCCGCCTAGATCTAGATTCCCCCAAAAGAGGAAACATTCTCTCAGCATCCACCCTTTGAAACCTGCTCAGAATCTTATATGGTCTGAATTTTTGTCCGTCAGGAACGTGCACCTAGTGGGCCCAGATGTGTGTGCAAAGCATGCTTCCAGTTGCGATTGGCCCTGGAATGTACCAATTAATGGGCAGCTAGCCCCCGCTGTTGTGGAGGACAGGAAGAGGGTGGGCACCAAGAAAGGGGAGGGTGGAGCTGGCGTTTTTAATGTGCTCCCTCAGGGGGCAGCCACAACAGAGCAGTCTCCGGGAGCTGCTGACCTGTTTTAAAAAAAAAACGTTGGAATAGAAAAACTATGCAAAGACTTTCTCGACAGCGCATTCAAACACAAACTTAGCCCCAGACATTTGTCAGATTTGATTTCATCCCGCCCTGGATCCAAGTTGCAAATAAAACGTAAAGGCCGTCTGGCCAATCGGCCTGCCCACCAACCACAAATGCAGACGGGCAATGTAAAATTGTACCTAATTGACCCCATACTGGGCGAAGTTGGCTGCTTGATTGCGTACTCCAGAATATTTCAGTTAGCAGGTGCGTGCAAGAGTCAGAAGCCCACCAGAATATTTTCGCAGGACGTTCTGTCTGTTCCTGCTGGTGGGATTTTCCTGCCGCCCTGTCAGTGGGATCTTCTGATCCCGCCAATGGCGACCCCTGCCGTGGTTTCCCCAGCAGCAGAGGGTGTGAACAACGGGAAACCCTGTTGATAGCGGCTGGACCAGAAGATCCCACTACCGGCCAATGGCGGCTCGCCTAGACTGCCACAAACACACTGCAGGGGGTGCAGAATATTCCTCCCATTGTGTGAGTGCATGATGACATTGGGTCGTCGCTGTGATAAACCACTGTGCACCTGTATTGGGTGATGTACGGTAGGACCTGTACTACAGGTTAGCCGGTAGTCCCTGCCTGTATAAATATGCGTGTCCTTCAGCCAGCAGCCATTTCGCCAGCTGCTGTGGGAGGCCACACGCCTGATAGCAATAAAGCCTCAGTTGGATTCAACTATCGCCTTTGTCCAATTGATCGTGCCTCTATTTATTGCTATCAGTTTCTAAGGATGGACCTCCGTATCAAACCGGATCGCCTGCAGCTGGATCCTCACTCAAGCAACGCCAGAAAGGACTTCCAGCACTGGCTAGCTTGCTTCGAAGCGTATATCAACGCGGCACCAACCCATGTTCTGGAGGCTCAGAAGATTCAGATTTTATATTCCAGTTTGAGCTCCAAAGTCTTTCCGTTAATCCAGGATGCGCCGAACTACGCCGAAGCCATGACTCTACTCAAGGACAACTAGCACAGAAGACGAACATGCTCTTCGCCAGGCACGCACTCGCCATTCGCTCTCAACTCCCTGGTGAGTCCATAGAAGACTTCTGGCGGGCCCTAATCCCACTAGTCCGGGACTGTGACTGTCAGGCCGTTATGGCCACAGAACACTCAGACGTCCTTATGCGGGATGCTTTTGTGACTGGAATTGGGTCAGATCTCATACGCTAGCGACTCCCAGAGGGGGCCACACGCACCCTCGCAGAGACTAAAACGCTAGCGCTCTCCATGACGGTCGCCCTGCGCAACGTCCAGTCCTACATTCCCATCCGCACGGCCCACCCATCCTTCGCTTTGTGGACCCCACAGACAGCCCCCCAGCGGGGGCGCTGCCCACCCAATACGCCTGCGCTGCACGTCAGCCAGCGAACCCTGGGGGACCCCGCTGCTATTTTTGCGGCCAACAGGAGCACCCCCGCCAACGCTGCCCGGCCCACACTGCCCTTTGTAAAGCCTGCGGGAAGATGGGCCACTTCGCCGCGGTGTGCCAGGCCCGCTGAGTAGCCGCTATCGCCCCCACCCCCTTCGGTCATGGACAATGGGCACCGCCATCCCCCCCGCTCAGACCACGTGCGGCCAGTGGGTGCTGCCATCTTCCCCTCCGCGCAACACGTGCGTTCCATGGGCGCCGCCATCTTGTTCCACCCCCGAAATGTGCGTTCCATGGGCGCCGCCATTTTGTAACCCTCAGGATCTTCGGGCACCGCCATCTTGTCTGTCCCTTAGCACATGGGCACCACCAGCGTTCCAGGACCCGGGCTCACCAGCTGCCCCATTACCCGACGACCAACCAAGACTTGCCTCCATGTCAATCGACCAGTCTCGTCCGCATAACCTGACCAACGCATCCACCAGCGTGAATGTCAACGGGCATGTAACCTCCTGCCTGTTGGACTACGGGAGCACCGAAAGCTTCATACACCCAGATACGGTAAAGCGCTGCTCCCTCATGATTCACCCCGCCAACCAAAAAATCTCCCTGGCCTCCGGATCCCATTGCGTAGCGATCTAGGGGTACTGTAAGGTCACGCTCACGGTCCAGGGCGTAGAATTTAGCGGCTTCCGCCTCCAAGTCCTCCCTAACCTCTGCGCTGCACTAATCCTCGGCCTGGACTTCCAGTGCAATCTCCAGAGCCTAACTCTGAAATTCGGCGGGCCCTTACCACCTCTTATTGTGTGCGGCCTCGCGACCCTAAAGGTCGACCCACCTTCCCTCTTTGCCAATCTAACTCCAGATTGCAAACCCTTCGCCCCCAGGAGCAGACGGTACAGCACCCAGGACAAAACCTTCATCTGGTCCGAAGTCCAGCGGCTGCTTCAGGAAGGCATCATCGAGGCCAGCAACAGCCTCTGGAGAGCTCAAGTGGTAGTAGTTAAAACTGGGGATAAACACCGAATGGTCGTCGACTACAGCCAGACCATCAACCGGTACACGCAGCTCGGAGTGTACCCCCTCCCACGCATATCTGACATGGTGAACCAGATTGTGCAGTACCGGGTTTTCTCAACGGTAGCCCTGAAATCCGCCTACCACCAGCTCCCCATCCGTAAATCAGACCGTCCATACACCGCCTTCGAGGCAGATAGCAGCCTATACCACTTCCTTAGGGTCCCCTTCGGCATCACAAACAGGGTCTCGGTCTTCCAAAATGAGATGGACCGAATGGTCGACCGGTACGGGTTGTGGGCCACCTTTCCGTACCAAGACAACGTCACCATCTGCGGCCATGATCAGCAGGACCATGACGCCAACCTTGCTAAATTTCTCCACACCGCTACTCTCCTAAACCTCACTTACAACAAGGAGACGTGCATGTTCAGCATGAACCGCTTAGCCATCCTCGGCTATGTGGTCCAGAACGGAGTTCTGGGGCACAATCACGACCGCATGCGCCCCCTCATGGAACTCCACCTCTCCCACTGCCCCAAGGCCCTCAAACGCTGACTGGGGTTCTTTTTGTACTACGCTCAGTGGGTCCCAAACTATGTGGACAAGGCCTGGCCACTCATACAGTCCACCCAGTTTCCCATGACGGCTGACTCCCAACAGTCCTTCGCCCGGATCAGAGCTGATATTGCCAAGGCCACAATGCACGCTATAGATGAGACACCGCCCTTCCAAGTAGAAAGCGACGCATCAGACGTCGCCCATGCCGCCACCCTCAATCAGGCAGGCAGGCCCGTGGCATTCTTTTCCCGCACCCTTCATGCCTCAGAAATTCAGCACTCATCCGTCGAAAAGGAGGCCCAAGCTATTGTTGAAGCTGTGCGGCATTGGAGGCATTACCTGGCCGGCAGGAGATTCACTCTCCTCACTGACCAACGGTCGGTAGCCTTCATGTTCAATAACGCACAGCGGGACAAGATCAAAAATGCTAAAATCTTGTGGTGGAGAATCGAGCTCTCCAACTATAATTACGACACTGCTCTTTAAGCTCCTCATTTTCTTACTTTGACTGTTCCCATCACCCTCAGGACACCAGGTCCTTCCCACTACCCTCAGCCATGCCCTAACCCCACCATCTGCCCTTCCTTGCAACCCTCTTCCACTCTATGCTCCAAGCTCACTCCACACCCTCCCCTCCCCTCACCGCAGATTCCCCTTTCTGGTCCAGAGCCTCCATGCAAGCTGCCATTCTCCTGCTCGCATCCCTAATGCTGCAGAGTTCAACAAGGAAAATTGCTGACCTCAATCACAACTGCACAAAGCTGACTGAGGAACGCCCCCTTGAAGCAAATGTGAACTGGGCGCATAGAGATTCTCATTCTCTGCTCGCCTAATCTTGAAGATAAAACATAATTTTAAAAAAAGCTTTACACTGATGAGCATTCATGGAATGCAAATAGATGACTGTGTACCCTCCATAGGCCGGTGTGAGGTCTGCCATGACACAAATATGCCACTAACATGATTTTTGCATCTCAATTTGCCAGCGGGACATGAAAATTTTAGCTTCCACCTAATTCAGTTTCTTGCCATGCCACATTTCCCGCTCTTGCACACTCCATTAAAATCTCTTCCTCCGCCCCCCCCCCCCCCCCCCCCCCCACTTTTTGTTTTTGTTTTTGTTCTGTTCTCTCTCCCAACCCTTAACCCTATTCCCTAAATCCAAGAAACACAGGCTTGAAAGTATATGGCGGACAACTGGTTTAGCCATCCACCGCTAGATCTAGCTGGACCATTTGAAATACTTCCGATGACACTTCGGCCTAACCGAAATGTCCACCATGGCCCGATCTGCAACAACCACAGGTTCACTCCAGCAATAATGGATGCCACCTTCAAAAGGCGAGGGGGCTCTGACGGTTAGGGACTTGTACAGGGACGATAGAGTAGTGACCCTGGAGGAACTCACGGAGATTCCAGTTACCAAGAGGAAACAATCTAAGTTACGTTCAAGCCAAAAACCTCCATCGCAAAGAAACAACGACATACCCCCAGCTACCAAGACAGTCATTCGTAGAAGAACTGCTGGTCATGGGCGACCTAGGGAAGGGAAACTGTGCAGACATCTATGGGTAACTTTTGGAAGAGGTATGCTCCACCCGGACAAGCCAAGGGAAAAATGGGAGGAGGAACTATACATAAAGATAGGGGGAGGACTCTGGATCGAAGCACTGCACAGGGTGAACTTTACCGCTACGTGCATAGGGTTAAGCCTAACGCAGCAAAGGTGGTGCATAGAGCGCACCTAACCAGAACAAGAATGAGCAGGTTCTTCCTGAATGTGGCGAGCAAATGCAAACAGTGCCAGGGAGGCCCAGCCAACCATATCCACATGTTCTGGGCATGCCCCAGACTTGTTGGGTAACTCGGAAAGGCATGGATTGATCAGGGATAGTCTGCATGGTTTTGTTAATGGAAGATTGTGTCTTACTAGCTTTATCTTTTTGTTAGGAAGTAACAAGAAGGATTGATGAGGGTAGTGCAATGGATGTTGTCTATATGGATATTCGTTGGGGATTTAACAAGATCCCTCATACCAGACTGGTCCAAAGAATTTGCAGATGACTTAAAAAGTGGACAGGAAGTTCATAGTGAGAGGATAGCTGTGAAGTCCAGAATGATATCAATAGTTTGGTTGATTGGGTAGAAAAGTGGCAAATGCATCAATCCAGAGAAGTGTCAGGTAATGCATTTGGCGAGGGCAAACAAAGCAAGGGAATATTCAATAAACAGGAGGATATTGAGAGGGATAGAGACCGTGAGAGACCTTGGAGTGCATAGCCACAGGTCCCTGAAGGTGACAGAACAGGTGGATAAGGCGGTAAAGAAAAAATATGGAATGCTTTCCTTTTATTGAGTGAGGTATTGAATACAAAAGCAGAGATGTAATGATGGAACTGTATAAAGTGCCATAGCTGGATTTCTGTGTACAGTTCTGGTCAGCACATTACAGAAGAATATAATTGTTCTGGAGAGAGGGCAGAGGAGATTACAAGAATGTTGCCAAGGTTTGAAAATTGCAGCCATGAAAGAAGATTAGATAGGTTAGAGTTGTTTTCCTTGGGAGGAGACTAAGGAATGACGTAATTGTAATGAGGAGCCGAGACAGGGTAGATGGGAAAATCCTGTTTCCTATAGCTGAGACATCCATTACCTGGGGCATAAATTTAAGGTGATTGGTAGAAGGATTAGAGGGACAAGGGGAAAAACGTTTTCACCCAGAGGGTGGTGGATGTGGTGTTGGGCGTTCTGACACACAGATGGGCCAACACAGTTGTATATGGTACAACGCTATTTTATTTAAACTTTCTATGTACAGTTTTGTCTTAATACTCTGCACGTGGGGATTCCCTGTCTGTGATGTTGAAACAGGTCGTGTCCGTGTCCTTGTCCCCAGACATACCGTCCACCAGGTTGTCGTGTTCGTGCTTTTATATGGTTCCTGTCTTTGTGTGTGATTGGTTGTGGTGTTGTGTGTTCTGATTTGTCTGTTGGTGTGTCCATCATGATGTGTGTGTTTGAATATCATGACAGTGGACACCTGGCATTAATTGCCTGACATGGCGGTTGAGGTTGAAACAACTTTTATTTTAAAGCTACCTGGATCTGCACCTGATGTGCTGTAACCTGCAAGGCTACAGACCAGATACTGGAAAGGGATTAAAATGACTGGCTAGTTTCTTGTTTTTATGCTTCTTGACTGGCGCAGACATGATGGGCTGATTGGCCTCCTTCTGTGCCATAACCTTTCCATGCTTTTATGGTCCTGTTCAATTGAATCCATTTGCTCTGAACTGCTGATCACCTGATTCTCCTCCCTGGTCCCCATATTAACTGACATTGCAAATGGTTCTCTTTCTTCACTGTAGTTTCCTTCTTGTTTAAATCTGATATCAGCAACCAATCTACAAAAAAACAAGATTTGAACCCTCCGTCCTTGCAAACTACTGACTCATCACAAACCTCCCTTATCTTTCAAATTCTTCAACTCACGGTAACCTCCAAAATGTGTCCTCATTTATTCCAGAACTCGATTGGTGGAATTTTATGACACTGGTGCGGTGCGAGTGGCTTGTAAAATGTAGTGAGCCATTCAAAACTCCATTGACTATAGTGGGAACAAAAGGTCCCACTGGCGGTAGGGGCTGTACAATTCTTCCACATGTTTCAATGCTTCAAATCAAGTTTCCACTCCGTCTTTGTACCAAAACAATTGAAATTAAAGTCACGAATTACATCCAATGTGACTAACAAAGGCAAATTTTCCCACCTCATCCTTCTCAATCTGTCTGCAGCCTTTGACATGGTTGATCACACCAGCACCTCCATCTCCATCCCCCCTACATATCAGCATGTCACCTCCATACCCCTTTATGCCACTTCCAGGGCCATTCACCCAGTATTCACTCTGGGCAGACTTCAGGAGCAATATGGAAATGAAAAAAACCTACTAATAATCTAACAGCTCTCACTCGTACACATCGGGGGCGAAATTCTCCTACCCGCCCCGCCACATTTCTGCGCTGACCGGCCGGCGGGAGTCTCCGTAACACCGGCCGGTCAATGGGGTTTCCCATTGTGGGGCAGCCCCACGCCGTCGGGAAACCCCCGGGCGCCGGCAGAACGGAGACTCCCGCCGGCGGAGAATGACGCCCCTGATTCTCAAACTCTCATTCATGAAGCATGTTCAAACCTTGAGTGGTCAACATGTCCTAAAAATGAAACAAATATCTATTCATTAACTGGTTTTGGACTTCTGGAACTCGGCCATTGATTCAAAATGGCTTCTGTGAGTTCTGGAGAAATGTCAACAATTATGCCAATTGAAAGCCAGTGAGTTTTTAAAAAATATATTTTATTAAAGTTTTCAAACACAATTTTTTCCCTTACAGATCAACAAAAATGGTAACATGATAACTGCTATATAACATTGTTTAAATAATATAGTAAACTAACCAAATAACACGAAGTAATGCTCCCCTCCCCTCTCCCCCTCCAAAAACACAAACAATTTACCCCCCCCCCCCGGGTTGCTGCTGCTGGCCATCTATCTTCCCCGTAACGTTCCGTCTGGTGAACCCTTGAGCCGATCCTCTCAGCGCAAACTTCATCCGCTCCAGTTTTATGAACCCCGCCATATCGTTTATCCAGGCCTCCGGGGGGTTTCGCTTCCTTCCACATGAGTAAAATCCTACGCCGGGCTACTAGGGACGCAAAGGCCACAACATTGGCCTCTTTCGCCTCCTGCACTCCCGGCTCATCCGCCACTCCAAATATAGCTAACCCCCAGCCTGGCTTGACCCGGACCTTCACCACCTTCGAGATCACTCCCGTCACTCCCCTCCAATACCCCTCCAGTGCCGGACACAACCAAAACATATGTGTGTGGTTCGCCGGGCTTCCCCCGCACCTCCCACACTTGTCCTCCACTCCGAAGAACCTGCTCAACCTTGCTCCCGTTATGTGTGCTCTGTGCAGCACCTTAAATTGGATCAGGCTAAGTCTGGCACACGAGGAAGAGGAATTTACCCTGCTTAGGGCATCAGCCCACAAACCCTCCTCAATCTCCTCCCCGAGCTCTTCTTCCCATTTTCCCTTCAGTTCGCCCACCAGCTCCTCCCCCTCTTCTCTCATCTCCCGGTATATCTCTGACACTTTGCCCTCCCCGACCCACACCCCCGAAAGCACCCTGTCCTGGATCCCTTGTGTCGGGAGCAGCGGAAATTCCCTAACCAGTTGTCTCGTGAACGCTCTCACCTGCATATATCTAAAGAAATTTCCCCGGGGCAGCTCATACTTTTCCTCAAGCGCTCCCAAGCTCGCAAACTTCCCATCTATAAATAAATCTCCCACTCTCCTAATTCCTGCCCGGTCCCAGCTCTGGAATCCTCCATCCAGCCTTCCTGGGGCAAACCTATGGTTGTTCCTGATCGGGGACCATACCGAGGCTCCCAACACACCCCTCTGTCGCCTCCATTGCCCCCAGATACTTAATGTTGCCGCCACCACTGGGTTCGTGGTAAATTTTTTGGGGGAGAGCGGTAGTGGCGCCGTCACCAGCGCTTTTAAGCTCGTTCCTTTGCAGGACGCCATCTCCAGCCTTTTCCACGCCGCTCCCTCTCCCTCCATCATCCACCTACGAATCATTGCCACGTTGGCGGCCCAATAATAATCGCCCAAATTCGGCAACGCCAGTCCCCTTCTGACTCTGCTACGTTGTAGGAACCCCCTCCTTACCCTCGGGGCCTTCCCTGCCCACACGAAGCTCGTGATGTTTCTATCTATTTTTTTGAAAAAGGCCTTAGTGATCAGTGTAGGGAGACATTGGAACACGAATAGGAACCTCGGGAGGACCATCACCTTAATCGCCTGCACTCTGCCCGCCAGTGACAGCGGCTGCATGTCCCACCTTTTGAAATCCTCTTCCATTTGTTCCACCAGTCGAGTCAGATTGAGTCTGTGTAAGGTTCCCCAACTCCTGGCTATCTGAATCCCCAGGTATCGGAAGTTTCTTTCCACTCTCCTTAGCGGTAGGCCATCTATCCCTCTACTCTGGTCCCCAGGGTGTATCACAAAAAGCTCACTCTTTCCCATGTTAAGCCTATATCCCGAGAAATCTCCAAACTCCCTCAATATCTGCATGACCTCTGTCATCCCCCTCACTGGGTCCGCCACATACAGCAGTAGGTCATCCGCGTAGAGTGACACTCGGTGTTCCTCTCCCCCTCTAATCACCCCTCTCCATTTTCTGGAGTCTCTCAGCACTATGGCCAGTGGTTCAATTGCCAGCGCGAACAGTAATGGGGACAACGTGATCCCTGTCTTCTTCCCCTGTGTAGTCGAAAATACTCCGCCCTTTGCCGATTTGTGACCACACTTGACGTTGGGGCCCCATATAGGAGTTTAACCCAGCAGACAAACCCCTCCCCGAACCCGAACCTCCTCAGCACCTCCCATAGATACTCCCACTCCACCCTATTAAATGCCTTCTCTGCATCCATTGCCGCCACTATCTCTGCCTCCCCCTCTGCTGGGGGCATCATTATCACCCCTAATAGCCGTCGCACGTTGATATTTAATTGTCTCCCCATTACGAACCCTGTCTGGTCTTCGTGCACCACCCCCGGGACACAATCCTCTATCCTCGTTGCCAGCACCTTTGCCAGCAACTTGGCGTCCACATTTAGCAGTGAGATAGGCCTATAGGACCCGCACTGCAGCGGATCTTTATCTCGCTTCAAGATTAGCGATATCGTCGCCTCCGACATTGTCGGGGGTAGGGTCCCCCCTTCTCTGGCCTCGTTAAAGGTCCTTACCAGCAGCGGGGCCAACAAGTCCACATATTTTCTATAGAATTCCACCGGGAACCCATCTGGTCCCGGGGCCTTCCCTGCCTGCATGTTTCCTAGCCCTTTGGTAACCTCGTCCACCCCAATTGGCACCCCCAGGCCTTCCACCTCCTGCTCCTCCACCCTCGGGAACCTTAATTGGTCCAAAAACTGCTGCATCCCCTCTTTTCCCTCCGGGGGTTGGAACCTATATAGTCTCTCGTAAAAGGTCTTAAACACCTGGTTTATCTTCCCTGCTCTCCGCACCGTGGCTCACATTTCCTCCCTAATTCCCCCTATCTCCCTCGCCGCTGTCCTCTTTCGCAGCTGGTGGGGCAACAGGCGACTCGCCTTTTCCCCATATTCATATCTCATCCCCTGTGCCTTCCTCCACTGTGCCTCTGCCCTCCCTGTGGTCAACAGGTCGAACTCCGTCTGGAGTCGTCGCGTCTCCCTGTATAGTCCTTCATCCGGGGCCTCCGCATGTTTTTTATGTACCCTCAAAATCTCCCCCAGTAGTCTTTCCCTTTCCTTGGCCTCTGTTTTCCCCTTGTGGGCCCTGATGGAGATCAGCTCTCCTCTGACCACAGCCTTTAGTGCTTCCCATACTACTCCCACTCGGACCTCCCTGTTGTCATTGGCCTCCAGGTACCTTTCGATACATCTCCGCAGACTCCCTCATCCGCCAATAATCCCACATCCAGTCGCCAGAGTGGACGCTGCTCCCTCTCCTCTCCTAATTCCAGGTTCCAGTGTGGGGCATGATCTGAAACAGCTATAGCTGAGTACTCAGTTCCTTCCACCCTCAAAATCAGTGACCTTCCCAAAACAAAGAAATCTACCCGGGAGTACACCTTGTGGACATGGGAGAAGAAGGAGAACTCTTTGGCCATCGGCCTAACAAATCGCCACGGATCCACTCCCCCCATTTGGTCCATAAACTCCCTAAGCACCTTGGCCGCTGCCGGCCTTCTTCCGGTCCTAGATCTAGATCTATCTAACCCTGGGTCCAGCACGGTGTTGAAGTCCCCCCCCCCCCCTCCCCCCCCATTATCAGGTTTCCTACCTCCAGGTCCGGGATATGTCCCAGCATCCGCTTCATAAATCCCGCATCATCCCAATTCGGGGCATATACATTAACCAACATGACTTCCATTCCCTGCAGTCGGCCACTCACCATCACATATCTGCCACCGCTGTCTGCTACAATGTTCCTAGCCTCGAATGACACCCGTTTCCCCACCAGTATGGCCACCCCTCTGTTCTTTGCATCCAGCCCTGAGTGGAACACCTGTCCCACCCATCCTTTCCTTAACCTAACTTGGTCCGCCACCTTCAGGTGCGTCTCCTGAAGCATGGCCACGTCTGCCCTCAGTCCTTTAAAGTACGCGAACACTCGGGCCCTCTTAATCGGCCCATTTAGGCCTCTCACGTTCCACGTGATCAGCCGAACTGGGGGGCTGCCTGCCCCCCCCACTGTCGACTAGCCATCACCCTCTCTGGGCCAGTCCCACGTCCCGGCTACGCGCACCCACCCGTTCCCCAGCCGTGCATTCCCGCCCCGACCACCTTTTCTTTTACCAGTTCCTTTTCGATCTCTGCAGCAGCAACCCAGTTATCCCCTCCTCCCCCCGCCCCCCCCTCCCCCCTGCTAGATCCCCATCTAGCATCGTTACTCCCCCCATATTGCTTCCGAAAGTCAGCTGACTTCAACTGACCCCGGCTTCTCCCACTCTCTCCTTGACCCCCCTGTGTGAGCAACTCCCATCCACCTTGCGCCTATCTTCCCGCCATCATCTTTCTGGCGCGGGAACAAGAAAAATAAACCCTGTGTTCTCTAGAGCCGTCCCGCCCCTCGTGGCGCAGCTCCCTCTGCCGCCCCACTCCCATTCCCCATCCCCCGCCTATGTCTCTTCTTCCCCCCCCCACCGGCGCCCACATTTCTCAGTGTCCCCCCCTCCCCAATTTACATCTCTATGTACATCAGCATTTTCATTTCCCCTCCAACATGAGTCCCTCAGTTCTGATCCAGTTTCTCGTTTTTAATTATGCTTCTTCCGCCGTTTCGTAGTAGTGATGCCTCTCCTGGTGCGTGACCCACAGTCGCGCCGGCTGCAACATCCCGAACTTCACCTTCTTGTGTAGCACCTCCTTGGCTCGATTAAAACTCGCCCTCCTTCTCGCCACCTCCGCACTCCAATCCTGGTACACTCGTACCACCGCATTCTCCCATCTACTACTTCGTACCTTTTTGGCCCATCTCAGAACCACCTCTCTGTCATTGAAGCGGCGAAATCGCACGATCATCGCCCTAGGTGATTCTCCCGCCTTTGGTCTCCTCGCAGGGACCCGATAGGCCCCTTCCACTTCCAAGAGGCCCGAGGGGGCCTCAGCTCCCATCATCGAGCGTAGCATCGTGCTCACGTAAGCCCCGCCGCCCGCTCCTTCCACTCCCTCGGGGAGACCCAGGATCCGGAGGTTCTTTCTCCGTGATCTGTTTTCTAGGACTTCAATCCTTTCAATGCACTTTTTGTGGAGCGCCTCGTGCGTCTGCATTTTGACCGCCAGGCCCAGGATCCCGTCCTCGTTGTCCGTCACCTTCTGCTCCAGCACACGGAGCTCCATCTCCTGGGTCTTTTGTGTCTCCTTAAGCCCCTCAATTGCTTGTAGCATCGGGGCCAGCACCTCCTTTTTAAGCAGCTCCACACACCGTCTTAAGAATTCGTGTTGGTCCGGTCCCCATGTCGCCTGGGCTCCCTCCGCCGCCATCTTGCTCCTTTTTACCTTCTGCCCCTGTCCTCGAGGATTCTTCGCGATCTGGCCGCCGCCGCCGATATTTTTCTTTTTCGCTGGGGGGGGGGACTCCCTGTTGTCTCACCCTTCACCGGGTTTCATCCCGAAAAAATTCCCCGTTGGAGCTCTTAAAAGAGCCTGAAGGTCCGTTCGAGCTGGAGCCGCCGAAACGTGCGGCTTAGCTGGTCATCGGCGCAACCAGAAGTCCAGTGAGTTTTTTTTAAACTACATCAGATAGCCTGTTAATCAATGCACTCCAGCAAAAGAGGCGGGATTCTCCCAATGGGAGTCTAAGTGCCGATGCAGGAGTAAAAACCGGAGTGTTTTACTCCGGTGTCGGCGCCCGTTCCCAGACCCGTATTCTATCCCCTCCATGGGGCTAGAAGGGGCGTCGTGTGATTTACGGGGTTAGGGCCTCGGTGCGGCGTCAGAAACCCGGCGGCGCGTAAAAGACGCGGCGCCTTGGGTCCCGTGCATGCGCAGTTGGGCCGGCGCCAACTAGCGCATGCGCGGTGGCCGTCCTCCCCCAGGCCGACCCGCACAAATATGGCGGATGGATCCAGGCTCGCCGGCGGAAGAAAGGCGGCCCGCCGACAGAGAGGCTGGCCCGCCGATCGGTTGGTCCCGATCGTGTACCAGGCCACTCCAGAGCCCCCTGCCCCCCGGGAATGGAGCCCCCCCCCCCACAGGCCGTCCCCCAAGCCTTCGCGACGAGTACCCGCCGGCAGCGACCAGGTGTGGATGGCGCCGGCGGGACTAGGCCATTTACGCGCGGCCGCTCGGCCCATTCGGGCCGGAGAATCGCCGCTCGCCGTTTGCGCCGATTCTCCGAGCAGCCCGCCGCGATTCGTGCGGTGCTGTTTTCGGGGGGGGGTGGGAGAATCGCGTGCGGGGGTCGGCGTGGTGCGATTCACGAGGCGCCCCGGCGATTCTCCCACCCGGTTTTGAGGGGGGGAGAATACCGCCCAAGGTATCTTTTTTTACTCTGGCAGTTGCAGCCTTATTTCTTTCATTTTTTTAAGGCTGGGTATTTCAAGGCTCTTTGAACTGTTAAGATAGGGCTAGTTTCAACTGAACACTAATTTTAAATGGCCTTGCTGAGTTTGTGTTTTGCGCCTGTGTGGTTCACACAACTGCTTTTCCCTCTGCCTGTAAAAATGACATCTGCCAGAAAAATAGGAGCAGGTCTTCTAAATTGAGGTCCCATTCATCATTTTTAAAGGCCCCTGGAAACAGCCGGACTCCACAAAAATCCAGCTGCAATATCTCTTTGTGTGACTCGGTGTACTTTTTATAATGCATCTCTGAGGTGCCTTGGGATGTTTTATTACACTAAAGGCGTGACATAAACACACTTGTTTTTGTCTGCAGTTCACCTGTTTATGAATGAAAATCTACATAATGACTTTAAAAGCTAATTGAGACAGGAAAGATTATCTCTATCATCAGCATAGGCTTTCCTCCCTCACTATTTACCATTATTTTACCTCTCACTATATTTCATCGTAACGTTTTCCTTTTTTTTCATGCATTATTTAACCATCCTTTCAGTTACTTCCAGTTTTCATGTCCATCTTCCATTTCTTTCACGTCTATTTCTGCTCCTCACTTTCTTCCTGATGAAGATAAGATATGTGTCTGTTAACTATACACATTCATAGTTAGGACTGTCAGCTGTTTGAGAAGGGACTCATTATCTAACCCAAATACTGAAAAGATCTTTTATTTATTTAACAGCAGCCTTGATTATTTTATAGACTCATAATAGCCAGCGTTTATTGTATAGGCAGATAGAT
Organism: Scyliorhinus torazame; assembly: GCF_047496885.1. Taxonomy (NCBI): domain Eukaryota; kingdom Metazoa; phylum Chordata; class Chondrichthyes; order Carcharhiniformes; family Scyliorhinidae; genus Scyliorhinus; species Scyliorhinus torazame. The sequence continues at coordinate 144,763,934 of NC_092712.1, read as the reverse complement.
ATATTTTCAGTATGCATAACAAAAGTAACAGATGTTTAGCATGATTGATGTGATTTTACAGACCAGCAATGTAAACACCTGGTGTTTGAAATACATCGAACAGTGTAGCGGATGTTTCCAGAATGCTGAGATTAATCAATCCAGTTCCAGCCACCCTCCAGGTCAGGAAAATGAATATCCACAACTTTCCTGTGGGTGGAGGCTAGCTGCAATTGCCATAACAAAGGCCTGACTACCATGTAAATGAAAGCAAAATACTGAGGACGCTGGCAATATTAAATAAAAATACAGGTCTGGCAGCATCTGTGGAGAGAGAAACAGAGTTTCGAGTATCGAAAAATCCCCCACCCCTGATATATAAACTGTCAGTAACTTTACCATTCGGTTTGTCTTTATCTTGTTCTTTTTTCCAGTTTTTGCCTAAATAATAACCAGCACTACCAACATTAATGACTGAATATGCTGGCTTCCATAGATTTATTTTCTTTTTGTTCTCGCTCTCCAGCTGAATTAATACAGAATCTTTGTTAAACTTGAATTTAGCTGTTCGGTGTGAAATTAAAATCCTGAAATGGCAGAGTATAGATTGCAACCCCAATTGCAAGTTGCCTCCTTCATCGCTCAACTGCACTGGCATCGTAGATTAGTTTTGATGCTCGGGTCATACCATTTGTCAAAAGCAAATACTATGGTTACTGGATATCTGAAATTTAAAAAATAACTTGCTGGAAACATTCAGCAGGCCAGGTCGTATCTGTGGGGAGTTGAACAAAGTTACATTTTCAAGTCTAGATCTATCTAACCCTGGGTCCAGCACGGTGTTGAAGTCCCCCCCCCCCCATTATCAGGTTTCCTACCTCCAGGTCCGGGATATGTCCCAGCATCCGCTTCATAAATCCCGCATCATCCCAATTCGGGGCATATACATTAACCAACACGATGGTTACTGGATATCTGAGGGATTCCCGATCGCATTGGTGGCACGGTAGCACAGTGGTTAGCACGTGCCGGCGGGAGGATGCAAATGGGTCATTTGAACCCATTTGCATCCGATAACGGGCTGGAAGCCTGATTCTCCATGCCTCCGGACGTGGATTGATACAAATATTTTTAAGAATGGCCCTGATGCGGTGGACCCTGTGGTTAGATAAAGGGGTAATTATGTAATGTAGGTGCCCCAAAATCCATTGGACGGCCACCCCCTCTCTCCCACAATACAAATCCTGCCCACTAAGGCACAGTCCAGGCAGAAACAGTGAAAAATCACTGCTTTTTCACTTAACTGTCCCTTCCATGTGCTGCCTTAGACAGTCTAGAAAGCAGCAGCTGTTGCTTCATAGAAAGCCAAAACATATCACAAGGCTTTAAGTCCCCTCAGATTCATTGATTTGCAAGGCTTCCATTCACTTTCAAAGAGAAATAGCTTTTAGTAGGCTGTAATTTACAACGTAATACCTTCCAGACAGCCAGGTCTGAATTGCTTATTGTCATTTCCCTTCAAGTTTGAATGTATCTCAAAGTATTTTTAGGCATTGCCCTGCTGTGAAGCTAACTGGCCAGCTGCCAGACCTCGGTATCGTACCCAGAGACCCAGGGGATGGAACACAGCTCCAGGGAGATGTCCACTGCCGGAGGCTGGGTGAGCGCCACGGGGAGGGGAAGGGGGAGGGAGAGGTACCTGGAGAGATGGGCAAAGGGTCCGGGGCTCGGCCCACATTGCAGAAGAAAGTGACAGAGGCAGCATAGTGATTGTGCAAAAAGTTGTTTAATGTGCTGTATAATACCCCACTTACGATGGTGCCCCCCCCCCCCCTTCCCCTCCCACCACAGTGCTTTTAGTGATCCTCAATGCGCCTGGTCATCCTGGCTCTACCACTACGTTTTGGTGGCTCCCCAGGATGGACATCAGATGTGGAGGCAGCCAGCTGCTTACCTCGTCCCATGGCCCTTGATGCTCCTGGCGGGTGTCCTCTGGGGCTCAGGACCGGAGGGCCCTGGCTCATTTGTCGGTGACCATGCACAGCCATGCTGCTCTGTCCCATGTGCGGCCTCATCAGAGGGGTGAAACTCGTAGGAGCTGGTGGCCACAGTTGCCACTTCATGGGATGGTTCTGGCCTGGAACCCACAGCCCCCTCCACCCGATCGGGTTATAGCCCTGGCTGCCCCTTCATTGTCTGGCTCTGCCCTGGCGGGTCCCCATGGTCCGTGCAAATGTGTCAACGCCCTTGTCAATGCTCCTCAGTGACAAGGTGTGACATGCCTCAGCCATGCCCATCTGAGAGCGGGACATGTCCCGCAGAACCTCATCAAGGTCAGCCTGGTGCTCCCCCAGTGAGTCGGACATTCTGCCGAGACCCTCAGCCATAGCCGGCACCCACTGCACAACGCCTTGGCCACCTTCACTCATGGTGCCAATGTTGTGAACCAGGCTCGTCACTGCGGTCGCCACTCTAGCAGTGTTGGCCTTGGTGCCACGCATTGCCGGCGGCATCTGCGGCTGCAGCCTTTGGGACTCCTCCAATCGGCTATGGATCTGCTGGAGTGATGCCAATATCTCCCTCTGAATGTCCCAGTCACTCCCTAACGTCACCATTAGCTCCGGGTAACCCACTTCCAGGGACTCAGCATCAGGCTGGGGCCCAGCTGGATTCTGGGATCCAGCAGCCCTCTGACTGCTGTATGACCTGGGGGTTCCTGCCTCCACCAGATGTGCATCAGCAGCAGTGTGGTGCTCACCAAATTGTGCCCCAGAAGCCTGTCCACTAACATGTCCCAGCGAGGTGTATGCATCTAGCTGGTGGAGGGTGTGGATGACCGCTGTGCCACGGTGGCATCCTCAGAGCTCTCCTCCGAGGTGTTCACCTCGGGGTCAGGAGAGGGTACCGCCCGGGATGGAGGCTGGAGGACCTGCAGGAGAATGGACAGGTGGTTAGTGGGAGGGATGGGTCAGCCAGTAAAGTAATCACCCCTCGCGTTCGACAGGTCTCCCGGGTGGAGCCCGGTGTTTCCTCATCTCTGCGGCATCCGTCAGCCTCCGCGTGGGTGACCAATCTGTCCTCGGCCACACAAAGTCAGCTCCAGGGCCCGCTCCTCGAAGGAGGTGAGAAATGTTATGTCTAACTGCCAGTCTGGACCCTCTCCCGTCAATTCTGGGAGAGCTTTTCCTAGGAGACATAGAGAGGGTACCGGTAGCCACCTGCGTGGTAAAGTGGTAGGAGAGGGGCAGGTTGGGGAGGGGAGGGAGGGCTGAGGTCACTTGGAGAGTTGGGGGGGTGGATTCTCCCTTGGGGATTGGGTGGGGGGCATTGGTGTCCAGCCACTCGTGCTTCCCGGTGTAGGTCGTTGATCTTCTTCCTGCACTGCTGGACAGTCCTCTTGGTCTCACTGTTGGAACTAACGGCTGCCGCCACATCATCCCAGGCAGCACTTGCTGCCTTGTGGCTCATCCTCTGGGAACATCGGGGACCAGGACATCCCTCCAGGTCTCCAGTGCATCCAGGAGCCTCCCCAGGTCAGCGTCCCTGAATCTTGGGGCTGGCCTCATCAACGCCATTATTGCGAGCTGGCTGGGATTGGCTTAGCAAGTGCAGTTTCAGTGCTCTCGACCTTGTTAGTATGGGGCTAGCGAGCGCGGTCCTGGAGAATCAGCTGGTGAGGTGTTATTTGTGGCGAGAAGCCCATGAGGCCTCGTTAAGTGGACCAATCAACATTGAATTTCGCTGCCGGTTTCACTGGGCTGAACGCCGGGAAGCTCGCGGCATTTCCTGCTCGCTACCACATTTAAAAATCTTTCTGGAGAATCGCGCCCAATGTTAAATTTGTTTTGAACATTTGTCTGTACTTGGTGTGTTGTGTGCCATTCTGGTGTCCCAACTACAAAGAACATATTGAACCACTGAAGAGAGGATGCAACTATCAGAAAGGTTAAAGCAGTCTTTAGCTGGAAAAGAGAAGACTCCAGAGGAGACCTGATGGAGGACATTATAATTTGAAGGACTTCAATAGGGTACATAACCTGAAACCATTTCCATTTCTGTGTAAGTCCAGAACAAGGGGACAAATATACAAGATGGAGAGATTTTGGGAAGTGTTCCATACTTTTAGGTGTAGATATCTGAAGGTACAACCAACAACGATGGAGCCAAATAAATGGAGAATGCACTTGAGGCATTGAGAGTTCTTGAGTAGTTGTATGATGGAAGAAGTTAAGGAAGTAGGGAGGGGGGATGTCATGGAACAATTTGAGCATGAGACTGACAATATTAAACTAAAGTTGGTGGATCTGGAGTCAATGAAGATTAGCAAGCATTGGGCTGGAGATTAAGTAGGACTTTGTAAAAGTTAGGATATGGGCAAAGAGTTTTGGATCAGTTCAATTTTATGGAGGGTTAAAGATAAGAGACAGGCCAGGAAATCATTGAGACAGTCAAGAATGGAGGTAACAAAGGCTTGGATGAGGATTTTAACAGGTTGGCTGAGATGGACGGAGCAGGGTGATGTTAGAGAGAGATGTAACTAAGTGATCATTATGATAGCGAGGTTATGGGATTGGAATGTCAAATTGAGGTGGAATACACCAAGGTTGCAAATAGTCTAGTTTAGCTTGAGACAATGACCGGGATCCCTCAAGGGGTGAAATCTATGCCTGGGGAACAGTGTTTATGTGGGGACAAAGGGCTACGGTTTTGGCCTTCCTTATATTTAATTGGAGGAATTTCTGCACAACTAGGATTGGCATTTGGACAAGTAATCTAAAAACAGAGAGGCAGTGATTGAGAGAGGTGGTAGTGACGTCGAGTTGGATGTCACCACAAGGCATTTGATGTTGTCTCTTGGGATGGTGTTGTTGAGGGACAACATGTAGGTGAAAAATAGGAGGGATCAAAGATAGATTTGAGGTTGCAAGAGAACCTTTCGCTGTGGCTAAAATTAGTTTCTCATTGCTTTATAGCCTCGCCTGAATTTTGTGGGGTCTGGCTGGGGTGGGGGTGGGGGGGGGGGGCGGGGGTTGGAAGGGGGGGGGGTGCGGGAATGCTTGTCCCAGGGAAGGAAAGTCACCAACTGATTTTTAAGAATCAGTCACCCCGCAACAATAACATGCTGCAGATCATTCCCTCAGTGGATGGGAAGTCCTCAAGAACTACCATTAGGCCAGCAACGCCAGCAGACTCAGCAGCACTAGAACTGAGGAGTGGACACTGCTGGGACTGCAAGCAGTTTTACAAAAATCTTGAAATGACACCCGACCCAGGTAAGTCCCATTCCTTTATGGTGGGAAAGGTTCGGATTACCCAGGAGCAATGGGTGGGGTGGGGGGAGTAGGCTTTGGAGGCCAGGTGGGGAGGAACAAACTGGGAGAGTGGATGGGGTAACATCCTCGGGGTGTGCCCCCAATGTGCACAATGCATCCCTCCAAATGATGTGCATAGAATTTAGATTCAGCCTATTGGAGGAGAAGGAAATGGCAGCAGGCGGTACATTCTTGCAAATTAGCATATAGTGGAGGCAAGAGGCTATGTTTGATTCCTGAGTCTTATAATTGTTTACCTAGTTCTTGGACAGATAGATACACACTTAAACCACAGACAATGTGAGATTCTGACACAGGAGTGATTGCAGGAAACTGAACCGAAAAATACCTAATGTATAACCTTAAAATATATCAGTGCTGATCAGACTGGCTAAAATGCAAAATCTGAGTCAAACTAACGAGAGCAGCACAGTAGCACAGTGGGTAGCACTGTTGCCTCACAGCTCCACGATCCCAGGTTTGCTTCCTGGCTTGGGTCACTGTCTGTGTGGAGTCTGCATGTTCTCCCTGTGTGTGCGTAGGTTTCCACCAGGTGCTCCCGTTTCCTCCCACGAGTCCCGAAAGACGTGCTGTTAGATAATTTGGACATTCTGAATTCTCCCACTGTGTACCCAAACGGGCGCCGGAATGTGGCGACTAGGTGCTTTTCACAGTAACTTCATTGCAGTATGAATGTAAACCTACTTGTGACAGTAAAGATTATTATTATTCTAATTGCATTTAACAATGAGTTTTAAGGTCCATGGATGACATGCAGCTTGGCCACAAGGTTGAGATTCAGTTTTTAATATGTGCTAAATTGCCTCATCTCAGTTGAATTAAAAGGATGGCACTGCAGTTACAGCTACCCCATACTCTCGTGATCACAAAGACTATCTACATCCACTTCTACTCGTCCCCTGTCTCAGCCCATTTGTTGCTACAATCCTCATCAACTATATCAATTCTCCATTTGGCCTTTCTCCCAACTAGATATATCTGGAATAAGGACAAATCAGCCAGGGTTCCCACTCAAGATTGTCACTCATTAATCTCTGCTGAGAATTCTGCATGTACTGATATTTGACACCGCTATAATGCTTTCACTCACTGGGCTCAGGTTTGAATGGCAACTTAGATGAAGTACCTGAGGCCTGCGGGGAGCAGCGATGGGTGAAATTTTAACCCTTCAAAACACACTCGCTTACGAATAGTTAAAATTGGGTCCATGAACCCTGAGTCAGTGCTATCGGAAAGAAAGAAACTTTGTTTCTTAATGGTAGCTTAACCTTGCAATTAATGTTTATTTGCCGCTTAAGTCCAATTTTGAAATCAATCTTTGTTTCTTTGTCAGGCTCACTCTTCTGTTGAACGAGCAGGAATGATTGCTAGCATCAAAATGCGAAAGTTACCCACTGATGAGAAATTCTGTCTCCGTGGGGAAACATTAAGACAAGCTGTGGAAGAAGATAAAGCCTTGGGACTCATTCCTTTCTATGTAAGTAAACATTCCCATTATCTTTGGTCCGAAACTAACTTGACTGCACTATTATTTTTCTATATTTTCCACCTTCTTGTGGCGTCAAACCATGAATTATTTGCATAATTAGATTACTTTCACAAAACATGCATCCTGGCTTTCTGTGACATTAACAGGTAGTTTTTATGGGGCGAGGCTCTGAGAGTTTCATTTTACTGGTGAATAGAGAGTGAACACAAAGATAAATCAGCAAGATTCATGACACTCCTGATATCCTGGTGGGGAGTTGTGCCTCATTAAACTAATTTTAAATGTTCGTACCTGATGTGACCATCTATTCACTCGAAGACACGTGGAGAAATAAACCGTGGTTTTAATCAGCTTAGAGCTGTGCCTGCCTGCGACCGGTACAATACTGAAGGTGGCCCCTCAGGTCAGCTGCTATTATACTTCCTCTAAAGGGGTGGAGTTATGGGCGGAGCCCGTACATGCCCCAACATATCCCCCTGTAGGTGAAGCCACACAATGGCCCATAGTTGGAGCCCACAGGGTTAATAACATAACATAACATAATACAGTGCACTGGTGAATTATCAGTAATTATACATTCACCACATTCACCCCCTGTTTAAAAAATGAAGTCCGTCGGGGGTGACGGGCTCATAGATTCACTTGGTCCGGTGCCCGGATCGTACATTGCGACCACCGAAGCACTGGTGTTGCAGCCACTTCAGGTGGCTGTGGAAGTGGGTCCGGAGCGGGCACAGGCCTGGACTCCGGGAGTGGCTCTTCCGGAGCTTCATTCCTGTGGACCGGTGCGGCGGGTGGGAGGGAGCGCGGGAACCATATAGAGGTGGGGGTGCTGAACATGGCAGGTTGGACGGGACATAGTGTGGGGGATGCAGTAGTGTTAGTGGTGGTGGAGCCTGCGGAGCGCCAGGTCCCGGAGGGATACGGTATCTTGCCAGCCATCGTGGTGTTCGACGTACGCATAGTGTGGGTTGGAGTGCAGGAGCTGGACCCTCTCTACCAGGGGGTCGGTGTTATGACTCCGAACGTGTTTTCGGAGGAGGACTGGACCCGGTGTCATCAGCCAGGGCAGAAGCGAGGCCCCTGAGTTAGCTCCCCGAGGGAAAACAAACAAGCGGTCATGAGGAGTCTGGCTTGTGACCATGCAAAGGAGGGACCTAATAGAGTGGAGCGCATCGGGGAGGACCTCCTACCAGTGAGAAACTGGGAGATTCCTGGACTGTAAGGTCAGTAGGACGGTCTTCCAGACCATCGCGTTCTCCCCCTCCACCTGCCCGTTTCCCCTGGGGTTATAACTGGTAGTCCTGCTCGAGGCGATGCCCTGACTGAGCAGGTACTGACGTAGTTCGTCGCTGTGGACATAACTGGGGAAACTAAACAGGGTGAAGACACTATGCAGGGCTTTAATGACAGTGGGGGTGGTCATATCGGGGCAGGGGATGGCAAACGGGAAGCGGGAGAATTCATCTATGATGTTAAGGAAGTACGTGTTGCGGTTATTGGAGGGGAGGGGCCCTTTGAAATCGATACTGAGGCGTTCAAAGGGCCGGGATGCCTTTACCAGGTGGGCCTTATCTGGTCGATAGAAGTGCGGTTTACACTCCGCACAGATTTGGCAGTCTCTGGTTATAGCTCTGACCTCCTCGGTGGAGTAGGGCAGGTTGCGGGCCTTGATGTAATGGGCGAGCCTGGTGACCCCCGGGTGGCAGAGGTCATCATGGATAGCCCGTAGTCGGTCATCTTGCGCGCTGGCGCATGTGCCGTGGGACAGGGCATTTGGGAGCTCGTTGAGCTTCCCAGGACGATATACTATATCGTAGTTATAGGTGGAGAGTTTGATCCTCCACCTCAAGATCTTATCATTCTTGATCTTGCCCCGCTGCGTATTGTCAAACATGAAGGCAACCGTTCATTGGTCGGTGACTGGGTAAACCTCCTACCAGCGAGGTAGTGCCTCCAGTGCCGCACGGCTTCCACGATGGCTTGGGCTTCTTTTTCGACCGAGGAGTGTCGAATTTCAGAGGGCGTGAGGGTGCGTGAAAAGAACGCTACCGGTCTGCCTGCTTGGTCGAGGGTGGTGGCGAGAGCGACCTCTGAGGCATCGCTCTCCACCTGGAAGGGGACGGACTCGTCCACCGCGCACATCGCCGCTTTGGCGATGTCCACCTTGATGCAGTTGAAGGCCTGGCGGGCCTCGGCTGCCAGAGGAAAGAGGGTGGCCTTAAATAGTGGGCGGGCTTTGTCTGCATACTGGAGGACCCACTGGGCGTAATAGGAGAAAAATCCAAGGCACCTCTTCAGGGCCTTGGAACAGTGAGGGAGAGGGGCGCATACGGTCAGGGTCGGGCCATAGGACCCTGTTTTCCAGAACGTAGCCGAGGATGGCTAGCCTGGTTGTGCGGAAAACGCATTTCTTCTTGTTGTAGGTGAGGTTGAGTTTTTGGGCAGTTTGGAGAAATCGGTGGAGGTTGGCGTCATGGTCCTGCTGATCATGGCCGCAGATGGTGACATTGTCCAAGTACAGAAACGTGGCCCGCAGCCCGTACTGGTCCACCATTCGGTCCATCGCTCATTGGAACACTGAAACCCCACTTGTGACGCCAAAAGGTCCCGGAGGAAATGGAAGAGGCAGCCGTCTGCCTCAAACGCCGTGTCGTGGCGGTCCTCCGGGCGGATTGGGAGCTGGTGGTATGCAGACTTCTGATCCATCATGGAGAACACGCGGTAGTGCGCAATCTGATTTACCATGTCTGCAATCCGGGGAAGGGGGTACGCATCGAGTTGCGTAAACCGGTTGATGGTATGGCTCTAATCAACCACCATCCGGAACTTGTCCCCGGTCTTGACGACCACCACCTGAGCTCTCCAGGGGCTATTGCTGGCCTCTATGAGCCCCCTCCCGCAAGAGACGCTGGACCTCGGACCGAATGAACATCCTGTCCTGCATGCTATACCGCCTGCTTCTGGTGGCTACTGGCTTGCAATCGGCGGTGAGGTTTGCGAAATGGGGGGGCGCGATTTTTAGGATCGCGAGGCTGCATATGGTGAGCGGGGGCAGGGGCCCCCCGTACTGAAGAGTTAGGCTCCTGAGGTTGCACTGGAAGTCGAGTGCCAAAAGGAGAGGAGCGCAGAGGTCTGGGAGCACATATAGTTGAAAATTAGCATACTCAGCGCCCTGTATCGCTAGGGTAGTTCAACCTTGGATTTGCACCGAGTGCGACCCAGAGGCGAGGGGCATGGTTTGTTGTGTCGGGAATATTGGGGACGAGCAGCGTCTTACCATGTCCGGTTGAATGAAGCTCTCTGTGGTCCCGGAGTCGAAGAGGCAAGATGTCTCGTACCTGTTAACCCGGACGGCCATCATGGAGCTCCGGAGGTGCTTAGGTCGTGACTGGTCCAGGGTGACCGCGCTGAGTTGTGGGTAGCCGGCGGCATGATCGGAGGTGCTGAGGCAGCCCCGCGAAGGCTGTCCGTGTAGGTCGTACGCGTCGAGCGGCGTAGCAGATGGCATCCAAGATGGCGGCCTCCATGGATCGCACGTGGCTGGCTGCGTGGGGGAGGATGGTCAAGATGGCGGCCCCCATGAGTCGCACGTGTTGTGCGGAGTCGGCAGACACGCTGCCACATTGCGGGGTCTGCGGGCCTGAGAGTCTGTGGATCAGGTCTGTGAGTTCGAGTTCTTAGACCTGGCCAGGCAGACCTTGGCGAAGTGTCCTTTTCGCCCACAGCTGCTGCAGTTCGCGTTGCGGGCTGGGCAGTGCTGTCAGGGCTGTTGGGCCTGGCCGCAAAAATAGCAGGGTAGCCCCCCATGATGGGCGGGTGTCCGCGCGGCACAGGCCTGGGGTAGTCTCTGGTCGGGGGCCCACAAGGGGGTCGCGTGGTCGGCCGGGAACACAGTAAGGCTCTGAAAAGCAACCTCCAGAGAGGTAGCCAGTTTTACCGTGTCGTCCAGGTCCTGGGCCCCTTTTTCGAACAGCGCTGTCTCACATAGTTCCATCGGACTCCCGCCACGTAAATGTCTCGGACGGCGAGCTCCATGTGCTGAGTGGCCGTAACAGCCTGGTAGTTACAGTTGCGCGCGAGGGCGTTGAGGTCGCATAGATAATCATCTGGCAACTCCCCAGGGCGCTGGCGGCGAGTGGTGAAGACGTGTCGCGCGTATACCTTGTTCACAGGCCACACGTAGAGGCGTTCGAGTAGTGCGAGGGCCTCTGTATAGGAAGCGGCTTTGTCGAGCTGAACTGAAATGCGATGGCTCACCCGTGCGTGGAGGAGGCTCAGCTTCTGTTCGTCAGTGACGGATGACGTAGACGACGCGGCGAGAAAGGCCTTGAAGCTTCGAAGCAAATGTGAAAAAATTTATTTCGCCTCTGCGGCCTGTGGATCGAGTTCCAGTCTGTCAGGTTTGAGGGCTGATTTCCATAATAGTATTTTAAGCTGATTAAATTGATGTGACCATCAATTCACTCGAAGATACGTGGAGAAGTAAACCGTGGTTTTAATCAGCTGAGAACAGTGCCTGCCTGTGACCGGTACAACACTGAAGGCGGCCCCGCAGGTCAGCTACTCTTATACTTCCTCTAAAGGGGTGGAGCCATGGGCGGAGCCCGTACATGCCCCAACATATCCCCCTGTGGGTGAAGCCACACAATGGCCCATAGGTGGAGCCCACAGGGTTAATAACATAACATAACATAATGCAGTGCACTGGTGAATTATCAGTAATTATACATTCACCACAGTACCCCAACATATTGTGAGATCGACAACATTAGATGATTTGGTATCTGTGGGTTAGTGCAACCATAACATTTCAGGTATAAAACAAAGTTCTAGAAAATCTCAGTCGATCTGGCAGCATCTGTGGTGAGAGAAAGGGAATGAATGTATCCAGTCGAATATGACTCTTCTTCGGAACTAAGCGATGTTCTGGGTTTTATGCTTTGGAAAAGGAGGGAGGGGAATCAGATGCAACAGGGCGAACAGTAGCACAGTGCTAGCACTGTTGCTTCACAGCGCCAGGGACCCAAGTTCAATTCCCGGCTTGAGTCACTGTCTGTCTGGAGTCTGCACGTTCTCCCCGTGTCTCCGTGGGTTTCCTCCGGGAGCTCCAGTTTCCTCCCACAAGTCCCGAAAGACGTGCTTGTTATGTGAATTGGACATTCTGAATTCTCCCTCCATGTACCCGAACAGGCCCCAGAGTGTGCCGACGAGGGGATTTTCACAGTAACTTCATTGCATTGTTTGAATCATAGAATTTACAGTGCAGAAGGAGGCCATTCGGCCCATCGAGTCTGCACCGGCTCTTGGAGAAGAGCACCCTACCCAAGGTCAACACTTCCACACCCTATCCCCATAACCCAGCAACCCCACCCAACACTAAGGGCAATTTTGGACATTAAGGGCAATTTAGCATGGCCAATCCACCTAACCTGCACATCTTTGGACTGTGGGAGGAAACCGGAGCACCCAGAGGAAACCCACGCACACATGGGGAGGACGTGCAGACTTCGCACAGACAGTGACCCAAGCCGGAATCGAACCTGGGACCCTGGAGCTGTGAAGCAATTGTGCTATCCACTATGCTACCGTGCTACCGTGCTGCTGTTAATGTAAGCCTAGTTGTGACACTAACAAAAAATGATAAAAAAGGGAAGGTCAGCAATAGGTTAGGAGGCAGGAGAGATTTGATACCAAAGAAGCCATGTAACAAAAGCAAAAAAGTGCTAATGGAAGTAATAAAGAAACAAAACATTGGTGCAGATTCGGTGGGCGTGATTCTCCGGTCTCATTGCGCTCTCGCTCAAGTTAAATGAGGCCGGTGAATAGTGGGAGAGGCCAAAAACGAGAATCACGCCAGGCGCCAAACAGTTTGTATTGCAACCATTCCACTCCCGTAGGCGAAATCTGGATCTCGCCGTAGCGTGGCGAGAAACCAATTATCACCACTTAAACCCCAATTCCCCCATGCAAGAAACGGGAGCCACCCTATACCCAATGGCCTCCTGTCATTCATCGGCCTCCCCCGCAAGTGTTCACGCTGGTGGAACTTCCGGTGACGGCGGGCGGGAGGCATCCGCACATTGGAGGGCTCCCGTTCGGGAACGGCATTTTCGGGGAGTAACACCCGGTCCTAGGGCCAGCGACGGCAGTAAAAGTCGTGAGATAGCGCAAGGAGAAGAAGGATGTCGAAAAACACCAAAAAAACGGCCGGGAAAAAAGCGGCTGAAAGTCTGTTGGAGAGGGGAAAGGTCAACAAAGAAAATGGAGGCTGGAGCACCAGGGGAGGCCGCGGTGCTTACGGCTGAAGAACTAACTAAGGTGATGGCTGCGGAATTCCAAAAGCAGTTGGCGCAGATTGAGAAATGCATGGAGATGGTGAGGAAGGAGATGAGGGAGGTTTTGAATGTGCTGGTGGAGGAGGCGGTTTCCCCGGTGAAGACGGCGGTGGCGAGCGCACTGGCGGAGGTGCGAGAGCAAGGGGAGGCGCTGGAGGAAGTGGAGGAGACGGTATTGCAGCACGGTGATCAACTTGCCTCGATGGGGAAGGCGATGGGGAAGGAGATGCGGAAGGTGATGGACACGAACAAGAATCTGCGAGGAAAAATGGAAGATCTGGAAAACAGATTCAGGCAACAGAATTTGAGGGTCGTGGGGCTGCCCGAAGGAGTTGAAGGACCGAAGCCGACTGAGTATTTTGCCGCGATGCTGCCAAAACTACTGGGGGAGGGGGAGGACCCCATCCGATATGAACTGGATCGGGCTCATCGGTCGTGGAGGCCTGTACCAAAGGCGAGTGAGCCACCAAGGGCAGTGACTCTGTGCCTCCGTAGGTACAGTGTGAAGGAGAACGTCCTGAGCTGGGCCAAGCAGAAGTGGGTGGTGCAGTGGGCTGGAGCTGGTATACATGTATACCAGGACTTTACGGTGGAGCTGGCGAGGAGGCGGGCTGACTTCAACCAGGTGAAAAGGGCACTGTACATTGGCAAGGTGCAGTGCGGCATTGTATATCCAGCGAAGCTGAGGGTGACTTACAAGCTCAGGGACTTTTATTTTGGAATGGCGGAAGCAGCGGAGGAGTTTGCGAAGGCAGAAGGACTGTGGCAGAACTGACAAATTGAGGAATGGTCATGTGCCGATGTAACCTCATGAAATGAAATGAAAAAATGAAAATCGCTTATTGTCACAAATAGGCTTCAAATGAAGTTACTGTGAAAAGCCCCGAGTCGCCACATTCCGGCGCCTGTTCGGGGAGGCTGTTACGGGAATTGAACCGTGCTGCTGGCCTGTCTTGGTCTGCTTTCAAAGCCAGCGATTTAGCCCTGTGCTAAATTGACTGTATTTTCTTCTTTTTTTTTGTATCACTGCGCGCGGGTGTAGAGGCTAAAGGAGCCAATGTTGCATATATTTGGACAAGGGAAGGGACGGGACTTTCACTTGAAAGGGGGGCCCTTTGGGGTGTAGGTGGATATGCGGGGTTTGTGTGCTAAAAGGGGATCTTTGGGCTTTCCTAGGGCCGGGCAAGGGGGAAAGGGACCCGGGTGGGGGCCTCCACGCTGGCCGGTTTAAGCCGGGAGTGAGGTGGGGGGAGGGGTTGCGGCCATCGGAGCCTGACAGAACAGGGTCCGAGTGGTCTAGCCGGGGTGGAAAGTTGAGGGGAGGGAACTGAGGTTGGGGGAGGGAACCGAGGTTGGGAGGAGGAGTTTTACAAGAGGCAGTGGATGGGAGGAGCTGGAGACTTGAGGGGGGGGTACAACTTTGGGGTATCATGTACGGTACTCTCTTAGAGGCTGGATGGCGTTGGTTAGGGGGGGTGGAGCTGTGTAGATTAAGGGTGACTTACGGGTAATCCCTGATTCCTTTTTGTCATTTGTTTATGTAAACATGTGGGTTGAGGTTTGGGGATTGGTGGGCGGATGGGATCGTTGTTATTATGGGGATTGACATATCTTGCTGATTATTGTTTATTGTTGATGTGTGTAAATGTGGGAGAAAACGTGAAAAAGGAGAATAATAAAAAAATAAAAAAGTGTTCACGCTGGCGCAGATTAATACTCCTTTTAAAAATGTGAACTTGACGGAAGGGCTTCTGTGCGATGCCAAGGAGATGAGTAGCCATTTTTGGTCACAGGCAAAGAGATCGGAGCACTGAGCTTGCTGTCCCTGTGCTCGGCAGGAGGTGGGGGACGCTGAGCTGGATGTGCGGAACCCTCCGCAGGGGTGGGCCACCATGGGAGGATCGGGGAGAGCAACCACTCGCGACGCCACCATGCCAACGCCTGGATCGCCCATTCCGGGGGAAACCCTTGTCCCTGCCCGTCTTCCCCAACAACACCCATAACCCCTGCCGACTGCCGAAGCCTCTGGCCATGCGACTGAAGGCTATTGCAAATAGGGAATTGGCAATCGTCGTTAATGAGCACTCTGGGCAACACAGTGGCACAATGGTTAGCACTGCAGCCTCACGGCGCCGCAGTCCCAGGTTCGATCCCGGCTCTGGGTCACTGTCCGTGTGGAGTTTGCACATTCTCCCCGTGTTTGCGTGGGTTTTGCCCCCACAACCCAAAGATGTGCAGGGTACGTGAATTGGCCACTCTAAATTGCCCCTTAATTGGAAAAAGTTAATTTGGTGCTCTAAATTTAAAAAAAAAGCGAACACTATGTTATCTGAAAGAGGTTCCACTCCCTCAACATACAGCTCGTTTGCGACCACCAGAGAAAGATAATGCACGTGTATGTACGCTTCCTGGGGAGTATGCATGATAGCTATATTCTGGGGCAGTAGGTCATCTGCTTGCTTCTCACTACCAGGCCTGAGTCGTTTCACACGGCCACTTGAAAATGAAAATGAAATGAAATGAAAATCGCTTATTGTCACAAGTAGGCTTCAAATGAAGTTACTGTGAAAAGCCCCTAGTCGCCACATTCCGGCGCCTGTTCGGGGAGGCTGGTACGGGAATTGAACCGTGCTGGTCCAATTGGACATCTGGTCCAATTCTCCATACAAGAGAGGGAATCCTCCTTACTGTAGCATAGTTCACCGATTTATCCCATAAACTCTGAGAAAAGTCGGGGGAAAAAGGTCTGAAAATCCGTTACAGGCGGGAGCTATCGAATGTGCGACCTACTCTTCCATGGCCGCCACCGGAAGTCCGTTGCTTCTTAAATGTTATGTGAGTGATGCACTATCAATTACAGCGTGACGAGAGTAGAATGTAATCAAGGCTTAATTACACAGGGATGTGTGGCCTCCTACAGCAGCTTACGAAATGGCTGCTGTTCGGAGAGCACACACATTTATACTCTGCCTCCTGGGCGGAGCCAGCAGTCAGGGACCTACCCCGTACCTGTAGTACAGGGGCCTTACCGTAATACCCATATATACAATATAATACAACAGTGGTGACTGCCACATTCACCCCTTGTTAAAAATGAGTCCAGCGGGGGGCGGTGGAAAACTATATACAGGCAGATTGGTTTTAAAATTACAGAGAAGGTTACGAATTTAGACGATTGGGCGCTTGATCTGTTGTTGAGAGCGCCGCAATACTGGTGGCGACTCAGGCGTTGGCTTGGTCTTCGGTGACTCCGGGAGCGTGTCGAAATCCTCTTCATCCCCGGGTGGGAGCAAGGGGAGGACGGATTGTCCTGGAGCAGGGGCTGCGGTGGGGTGCGCCGGGGGAGTGGAAGGTGGCGCTGGGTTGGGGGGGGGAGGTGTGTGGGGACCCAGCTGGTGCCAGATCCTTGAGGGAGACTGCGTCTTGGCGGCCGTCGGGGTACGCTACGTAGGCGCACTGCGGGTTCGCGTGCTCAACCAACGGGTCCACCTTGTGGAGCCGCACGTGCTTGCGGAGGAGAACTGGTCCTGGAGCTGCCAGCCACGTTGGGATCGAAACCCCGGAGGTGGACTTCCTGGAGAGGGCAAAGAGACGTTCACGGTGGGTTTCGTTGGTCGCGGTGCACAGGAGCGACCGAATGGAGTGAAGTGCGTCGGGGAGGACCTCCTGCCAGCGGGAGGCCGGGAGATTTCTGGACCAGAGGGCCAGCTGGACGGCCCTCCAGACCGTCCCATTCTCCCGCTCTACCCGCACGTTTCCCCTGGGGTTGTAGCTGGTCGTCCTGCTCGAGGCAATGCCCCTATTGAGCAGGTACTGGCACCTCTCCTTGCTCGTAAATGAGGATCCCTGGTTGCTGTGGACGTAGGCAGGGAAACCGACCAGAGCGAAGATGGTGTTGAGGGCTTTGATGACGGTGGCAGACGTCATATCGGGGCATGGGACGGCTAAGGGGAATCGGGAATACTCGTCGACCACATTAAGAAAGTACGTGTTGCGGTCGGTGAAGGGGAGGGGCCCTTTGAACTCCACGCTGAGGCATTCAAAGGGGCGGGAGGCCTTCACCAGGCACGCACGGTCTGGCTGGTAGAAGTGCGGTTTACACTCCGCCCAGACCTGGCAGTCTCTGGTGACAGCCCTGACTTCCTCGATGGAGTAGGGCAGATTGCCGGCCTTAATGAAGTGGTAAAAGTGGGTGACCCCCGGGTGACAGAGATCGTCGTGCAGGGTCCGGAGTCGGTCCACTTGTGCGCTGGCACATGTACCTCGGGGCAGCGCATTGGGGTGCTCGATGAGCTTACCGGGGCGATACAAAATCTCGTAATTGTAGGTGGCGAGCTCGATCCTCCACCTCAAGATTTTCTCGTTTTTGATCTTACCCCGCTGTGTGTTGCTAAACATGAAGGCAACCTACCGTTGGTCAGTGAGGAGAGTGAATATCCTGCCGGCCAGATAATGCCTCCAATGTCGCACAGCTTCAACGATCGCTTGGGCCTCCTTTTCGACGGAGGAGTGCCGAATTTCGGAGGCATGGAGGGTGCGGGAAAAGAATGCCACGGGCCTGCCTGCCTGGTTGAGGGTGGCGGCCAGAGCGACGTCAGATGCATCGCCCTCGACTTGGAAGGGGAGCGTCTCGTCGACTGCGTGCATCGCGTCGTGGTCCTGCTGGTCGTGGCGGCAGATGGTGACATTGTCCAGGTACGGGAAAGTGGCCCGCAGCCCGTACTGGTCAACTATTTGGTCCATCTCCCGTTGGAAGACTGAGACCCCGTTGGTGACACCGAAGGGAACCCTAAGGAAATGGTAAAGGCGGCCGTCTGCTTCAAACCCAGTGTATGGGCGGTCTGCCTTACGGATGGGGAGCTGGTAGTAGGTAGATTTCAGGTCCACTGTCGAGAAGACCCGGTACTGTGCAATCTGATTGACCATATCAGATATGCGTGGGGGGGGGGTATGCGTCGAGCTGAGTGTACCGATTGATGGTCTGACTGTAGTCAACGACCATCCTGTTTTTCTCCCTGATTTTCACCACTACCACTTAGGCTCTCCAGGGGCTGTTGCTGGCCTCGATGATACCTTCCCGCAGCAGCCGCTGGACCTCAGACCTGATGAAGGTCCTGTCCTGGGCGCTGTACCATCTGCTCCTAGTGGCGACGGGTTTGCAATCCAGGGTGAGGTTTGCAAACAGGGAAGGCGGGTCGATCTTGAGGGTCGCGAGGCCGCAAACAGTAAGGGGTCGTAGGGACCCACCAAATTTCAGGGTTAGGCTCTGGAGGTTGCACTGGAGGTCCATGCCGAGTAGCAAGGCAGCGCAGAGGTTGGGGAGGACGTAGAGCCGGAAGCCACTGAACTCTACGCCTTGGACGGTGAGGGTGACGATGCAGTACCCCGGATCGCCAGGGAGTGTGATCTGGAGGCCAGGGAGATTCTTTGGTTAGCAGGGTGTACCTCAAGGGAGCAGCGTCTTCCCGTATCGGGGAGGATGAAAGTCTCAGTGCTCCCGGAGTCCAGAAGACCGGATATCACGTGACCTTCACCTTTGTCGAAGCGGTCGCGTGGTTGTGCAGTCGAGACTGGTCGATCGTGACCGAGGCGGGACGTGGCTGGTTGACGGCGGTTGCAGGCAATGAGCGGCCCGATTAGGTGCCCGATGGGCAGGGGTCCTGAGGTGGGTAAGATGGCGGCGCCCACAGGCCGCACGTGTTGTGAGTGGAACAAGATGGCGGCGCCCACGGGCCGCACGTGGTCTGAGGAGAGGAAGGTGGCAGCGCCCACTGGCCGCACGTGGGGGTGCCGGGACAATAGCAGCGATTGAGCGGGCCTGGCACACTGCAGTGAAATGTCCTTTCTTGCCGCAGGCCGTGCAGAGCACGCTCCACGCGTGCAAGCGCTGTCGTGAGTGTTGTGTCTGTCCGCAGAAGTAGCACTTGGGTCCCCCGTGGTTGGTTGGCTGCCGCGCGGCGCAGGCATGGGGTTGGCTGAGGGCAGTCGCTGATGGGAGCCACGATGGGGTGGCCGTTGGCGGGGTCCACAATGCACAGAGGGGGTGGGCCGTGCGGTCGGGGGCATAAACCTGTACGCTGCGTGAGGCGACCGTGAGCGAGAGCGCTAGTTTCTTGGTCGCTGCGAGGTCAAACATGGCCCTTTCTTAGAGGCGCTGGCGGATGTAGTCAGACCCGATGCCCGTAACGAACACGTCTCTCATTAGCAGGTTCGAATGTTCAGTGGCCGAAATGGCCTGGCAGTCACAGTCTCTCACCAGGGCGAGCAGGGCACACCAGAAATCTTCCACAGACTCACCAGGAAGTTGGTGCCATGTGGATAGGAGGTGCATGGCGTAGATCTTGTTGGTCTGCTGAGCGTAATTCTCCTTCAGTAGTGCCATGGCCTCTGCGTAGGTAGGTGCGTCCTGGACGAGGGGAAAAACTTTGGACCTCAGCCGCGTGCACAGAATCTGGAGCTTCTGCGCTTCTGAGATTGGGTCTGGCGCAAACCCGATGTATGCTTCAAAGCAAGCTAGCCAATGTTGGAAGTCCTTTTTGGCGTTGTCTGCTTGAGGATGCAGCTGCAGGCGATCCGGCTTGATGCGGAGGCACATCTCTGAAAAATCTCTGTGTAATAAATTGATGCACTATCAATTACGACGAGACGAGAGTAGAATGTAATCGAGGTTTTATTACACAGAGATGTGTGGCCTCCTACAGCAGCTTACGAAATGGCTGCTGTTCGGAGAGCACACACATTTATACTCTGCCTCCTGGGCGGAGCCAGCAGGCAGGGACCTACCCCCGGACCTGTAGTACAGGGGCCTTACCGTAATACCCATATATACAATATAATACAACAGTGGTGACTACCACAGTGAGTTCCAGATTCGCACCATCGTCTGGGTGAAAAGGTTTTTCCTCAACTCCCCTCTAAATCCCCTGCCCCTTACCTTAAATCTATGCTGCCTGGTTATTGACCCCTCTACTAAGGGGAAACGTTTCTTCCAATCTGCCCAATGTCCCTCATAATTTTGTACCTCTCAATGAGATCCACCCTCAGCCTTCTCTGCTCTAAGGAACACAACCCCAGTCTTACCAGCCCCTCTTCATAGCTGAAACGCTTCAGCCCAGGCAACATCTGGTGAATCTCCTCTGCACCCTCTCTGTGCAATCACATCCTTTTTATAGTGCAGCGACGAGAAATATACACAATAGTTAAGTAGTGGTCTAACCTGCGTTTTATACATCTTCATCATCTTCCAGATCTTATATTCTCTGCCTCGGCTAATAAAGGCAAGTATCCCATATACCTTCTTAACCACTTTATCTACTGTCCTACTGCCTTCAGGGATCTTTGGACACACACCCCAAGGTCCCTCTGGTCCTCTGTACTTCCTAGCATCCTACTGTTCATTGTATATTCCTTTGCCGTGTTAGTTATCCCAAATTGCATTGCCTCACACTTTGCAGAGCTAAATTCCATTTGCCACTGTTCTGCCCATCTGACCAGCCCTTCTATATCGTCCTGCAATTGTAAGGCTTTCCTCCTTGATATTTACCACACCAATTTTTATGTCATCTGCGAACTTACTGATCATACCTCACATTCATGTCTAGATCATTACTGTACACTACAAACAACAAGGGAACCAGCACCGATCCCTGTGGTACACCACCGGGCCCAAGTTTCCAGTCACAAAAATAACCTTCGACCAATACCTGCTTCCTGACACTAAGCCAATTTTGGATCCAGTTTGGCAAATTGCCCTGCATCCCATGGACTCTTTCCTTCTTGATCATTCTCTCATGAAGGAACTTGTTAAAATCCTCATTGAAGTCCATGTAGACTAATAATAATAATAGTTATTAATAATAACCTTTGTTAATGTCACAAGTAGGCTTACATTAACACTGCAATGAAGTTACTGTGAAAATCCCCCAATCCACACTTCGGCACCTGTTCAGGTTTTGATTAGTAAGTTTGCAGACAACACAAAGGTCGGTGGAATTGCGGATAGCAATGAGGACTGTCTGAGGATACAGTAGGATTTAGATTGTCTGGAGACTTGGGCGGAGAGATGGCAGATGGAGTTTAATCCGGACAAATGTGAGGTAATGCATTTTGGAAGGTCTAATGCAGGTAGGGAATATACAGTGAATGGTAGAACCCTCAAGAGTATTGAAAGTCAAAGAGATCTAGGAGTACAGGTCCACAGGTCATTGAAAGGGGCAACACAGGTGGAGAAGGTAGTCAAGAAGGCATACGGCATGCTTGCCTTCATTGGCCGGGGCATTGAGTATAAGAATTAGCAAGTCATGTTGCAGCTGTATAGAACCTTAGTTAGGCCACACTTGGAGTATAGTGTTCAATTCTGGTCGCCACACTACCAGTAGGATGTGGAGGCTTTAGAGAGGGTGCAGAAGAGATTTACCAGAATGTTGCCTGGTATGGAGGGCATAAGCTATGAGGAGCGGTTGAATAAACTCGGTTTGTTCTCACTTGAATGAAGGAGGTTGAGGGGCGACCTGATAGAGGTATACAAAATTATGAGGGGCATAGACAGAGTGGATAGTCAGAGGCTTTTCCCCAGGGTAGAGGGGTCAATTACTAGGGGGCATAGGTTTAAGGTGAGAGGGGCAAGGTTTAGAGTAGATGTACGAGGCAAGTTTTTTACGCAGAGGGTAGTGGGTACCTGGAACTCGCTACCGGAGGAGGTAGAGGAAGCAGGGACGATAGGGACATTTAAGGGGCATCTTGACAAATATATGAATAGGATGGGTATAGAAGGATACGGACCCAGGAAGTGTAGAAGATTGTAGTTTAGTCGGGCAGTATGGTCGGCACGGGCTTGGAGGGCCGAAGGGCCTGTTCCTGTGCTGTACATTTCTTTGTTCTTTGTACACAGAGGGAGAATTCAGAATGTCCAATTCACCTAACAAGCACGTCTTTTGGGACTTGTGAGAGGAAACATTAATGATCTGGAAGAAGGAACTGAAGGCACTGTTACTAAGTTTGCAGAATTATAAAAAATTATAAAGATCTGTAGAGAGGCAGGTTGTACTGAGGAAGCAGGTGGCTGCAGAAGGACTTCAACAGGCTAGGAGAGTAGGCAAAATAGTGGCAGATGGAATACAATGTGGAAAAGTGTGAGGTTATGCACTTTGGAAGGAGAAATGGAGGCATAGACTATTTTCTAAATGGGAAGATGTTTCGGAAATCTGAAGCACAAAGGGACTTGGGAGTCCTTGTTCACGATTCTCTTAAGGTTAACGCGCAGGTTCAGTCGGCAGTTAGGAAGGCAAATGCAATGTTAGCATTCACGTCGAGAGGGCTAGAATACAAGCCCAGGGATGTACTTCTGAGGCTGTATAAGGCTCTGGTTAGACCCTATTTGGAGTATTTGGAGCAGTTTTAGGCCCCACATCTAAGGAAGGATGCACTGGCCTGGGAAAGGGACCAGAGGAGGTTCACAAGAATGATCTCTGGATGAAGAGCTTGTCATATTTGGAATGATTGAGGACTCTGGGTCTGTACTCGTGGGAGTTTAGAAGGATGAGGGGGGGATCTTATTGAAACTTACAGGATACTGCGAGGCCTGCATAGAGTGGAGGTGGAGAGGATGTTTCCACTTGTAGGAAAAACTAGAAGCAGAGGACACAATCTCAGACTAAAGGGACGATCATTTAAAACACAGATGAGGAGGAATTTTGTCAACCAGAGGGTGGTGAATCTGTGGAACTCTTTGCCGCAGAAGGCTGTGGAGGCCAAATCACTGAGTGCCTTTAAGACAGAGATAGATAGGTTTTTGATTAATAAGGGGATCAGGGGTTATGGGGAGAAGGCAGAAGAATGGGGATGAGAAAAATATCAGCCATGATTGAATTGCGGAGAAGACTCGATGGGCCGAGTGGCCTAATTCTGCTCCTATGTCTTGTGGTATTATGGTCTAAACCGGAGCACCAGGGGGAAACCCACACAGGCATGGGGAGAATGTGCAGACTCCGCACAGACATGACGCAAGCCACGAATTGAACCCAGGGCCCTGGCACTGTGAAGCAACGGTATTAACCAATGTGCTACCGCGTCACACTGCCCTCATCTACACATCCAGTAACCTCCTTGAAAAATTCAATCAAATTTGTTAGACATGATAATGGAAGGTGGACATGGAAAGTCAGAGTCCTACAGCACTGAAAATGCCCTTCAGCCCATTGTGCCTGTGCCAGTCAAAAACAACCACCTAAATATTCTAATCCCATTTTCCAGCGCTTGGCCCATAGCCTTGTGTTATGGGCCAGGGTTTAGAAAACTACAATGTATCGCATGGAGTTCACCTGACCTACAACTGTTTATTGATTTTGGTTACGATGAGCAGAAAGGCCTGCTTGTCAGGTGTTATTCAACAGAGGCCTTAAGCACTTTTAATCAAAAACAAAGTTGATTCTACGTATTTAGTTAACATTTTTATAAACACAAACACTCAGCATTTTTAGCAACTACCAACATAAATACCCCACACAGCTACCTACTCTATGTATAATCCTCAATAAATTCCCCCTTTAGCTGTTCCAATTTAATAACAAGATCCCATAAACCAGAAACCCCTTTTCAAAGGCATGGCCCAGCACACAGCACTCAAGACCTGGTATGGATGCTCCTGTTCCCTTTCCAAAACAGCAGATTTGAATTTATTCCAGAAAACAGTTATTTCTTTTCAAGTTATCAAGCAGTCTGGAAACAGCTTTTAAAATGCAGATAGAGAAAAAAACCTTCTTTCAACCTGTGCAGAACAAAACTAGTTCAAACTCAAAGTTAAAGTAAACCCAATTCCCAGAGCCAGAGCCCAACTCCACCCACACAATGACATCACTGATGCCATGTCATAAGACAAAAACATTTCTTAAAGGGACACTCCCATGACACTTGTATGTCTTGGAATCGCAAGTGCACATCTAAATATTTCTTAAATGTTATGAGTGTCTCTGCATCTACCACCCTTTCAGGCAGCAAGTTCTAAACTCCCACCACACTCTGGGTAAAAAAGATTTTCCTCCAATCCCTTTTAAACCTAAACATCCTGCTCCTTACCTTAAATCTATGCCCACTGGTTACTGATCACTTCATGAAAGGAAACATTTCTTCCTGTCTATCAATGCCCCTCATAATTTTACACATCTCAATCATGTCCCCCCTCAGTCTCATCTGCTCCAAGGAAAATCACCCCAGTCTATCCAATCTCTCTTCTAACTAAAACTTTCCAGCCCAGGCAACATTGTGGTAAATCTCCTCTGCACCCCTTCCAGTGCAATCACATCCTTCCTATAAAGTGATGATCAGAACTGCACACAGTACTCCAGCTGTGGCCTCACCAATGTTCTATGTAACTCCAACATGACTTCCTTGCTTTTGTAATCTATGCCATGATTGAGAAAGGCAAGTGTACCATATACCTTTTTCACCACCCTATTGACCTGCCCTTCTGCCTTCCGAGACCTATTTACAATGTCTACATCATTGTCTTTTATATTACATTCTGTTTCAAAATAAGCCAAACATATAAACAAGTACATTTTCTTTATAATTTCAATTGGTCTTTATTAGCGTAAATTAAATCTGCGGGCCTAAATGCCAGGCAGATGGCTCATGAATTGTTCTCACCTTCTGAATCCATTATTTTAAAAAACGTTTGTCTACAAATTAAGCTTAACTGGAACATTTAGTGTTATTTGTTTAAACTAATTAAGCCTGCAGAGCTACCAGCCTCGTTTGTATAGCTAACACATGGCCACAAAGATTAAACTAAATCTCATTATCTTTCAGCCTCCCTCAGCCTAAGGATGTAATAAATGTCTGGACATTTGTGAGCAATAAAGTAAATCCAGTAATGCACCAATATATGTGGTGATCATGAAGAAAGAGATCTGCTTTAGATACAATCAGTTCTTCAAACATGGAAAACTGCAGGCAGTGTCATTTTTTAATATCATACACAGTTTACTACATCAATCACTTTGCATTCTTATTCTCACACAAGATTCACATGAGCATTTATTTGCATCAAGAAACAAATGAAATTGGGCATCACAGTGGCACAGTGGTTAGCATTGCTGCCTCACGGCGCCGAGGTCCCAGGTTCGATCCCGGCTCTGGGTCACTGTCTGTGTGGAGTTTGCACATTCTCCCCATGTTTGCGTACACCCCCACACTCAAAGATGTGCAGGTTCGGTGGATTGGCCACGCTAAATTGCCCCTTAATTAGAAAAAATGAATTGGGTATTCTGAATTTATTTTAAAAAAGAATTAAATGAAAATGTGGTTTAAATTTATAGATAAAGCAGCTAAACACATGGCTAAACAGCTGGTGTAGGAGGGAGGGTTTCCGTTATCTGGAGCACTGGGAGCTCTTCCAGGGCAGGTGTGATCTGTATAAGAAGGACGGGTTGCAACAAAACTGGAGAGGCCGCGAGGTTTGTTACTGTCACACGGGAGGCTTTAAACTAGTATGGCAGGAGGGTGGGTACCGGAGCAATAGATCAGAAGGCGCCCTAAGGATGTAATAATAATAATAATAATCGCTTATTGTCACAAGTAGCCTTCAATGACGTATAAAGTAAATACAATAATGCGTCGGTAAATATATGTGGTGATCATGAAGAAAGAGATCTGCTTTAGATACAATCAGTTCTTCAAACATGGAAAACTGCAGGGCTAGTATGGCTCCGAGGAAGAGCAGACAGGGAGATGTTGCTGAAAACAGAGGGCCTGGTGGCCTGAAGTGCATATGTTTTAATGCAAGAAGTATTACGGGTAAGGCAGATGAACTTAGAGCTTGGATTAGTACTTGGAACTATGATGTTGTTGCCATTACAGAGAGCTGGTTGAGGGAAGGACAGGATTGGTTCCAGAATTTAGATGTTTCAGGCGGGATAGAAGAGGATGTAAAAGGGGTTGCGGAGTTGCACTACTGGTGAGGGAGAATATTACAGCTGTATTACGGGAGGACACCGCAGAGGGCAGTGAGGCTATCTAGGTAGCGATCAGGAATAAGAAGGGTGAAGTCACAATGTTGGTGGTTTACTACAGGCCTCCCAACAGCCAGCAGGAGATAGAGGAACAGATAGGGAGACAGATTTTGGAAACGAGTAAAAACAACAGGGTTGTTGTGATGGGAGACTTCAACTTCCCCAATATTTACTGGGATTCATTTAGTGCTGGGGCTGGATGGGGCAGAGTTTGTAAGGAGCATCCTGGAGGGCTTCTTAAAACAATATGTAGATAGTCCAACTGGGAAGGGGCTGTACTGGACCTGGTATTGGGGAATGCGCCGGGCCAGGTGGTAGAAGTTTCAGGAGGGGAGCATTTCGGGAACAGTGACCACAATTCAGTAAGTTTTAAAGTGGACAAGGTTAAGAGTGGTCCTGGGGTGAATGTGCTAAATTGGGGGAAGGCTAATTATAACAATATTAGGCAGGAACTGAAGAACCTAGATTGGGGGCGGATGTTTGAGGGTAAATCAACATCTGACATGTGGGAGGCTTTCAAACGTCAGTTGAAAGGAATTCAGGACTGGCATGTTCCTGTGCGGAAAAAGGATAAATACAGCAAATTTCAGGATCCTTGGATAACGAGAGATATTGTAAGCCTCGTCAAAAAAAATGGTGGCATTTGTCAGGGCTAGAAGCCTGGGAGCAGACGAAGCCTGTGTGGAATATAAGGAAAGTAGGAAGGAACTTAAGCAAGGAGTCAGGAGGGCTAAAAGGAGTCACAAAAAGTCATTGGCAAATAGGGTTAAGGAAAATCTCAAGGCTTTTTACACATACATAAAAAGCAAGAGGGTAGCCAGGGAAAGGTTTGGCCCACTGAAGGATAGGCAAGGGAATCTATGTGAGGAGCCAAAGGAAATGGGCGAGGTACTAAATGAATACTTTGCATCAGTATTCACCAAAGAGAATGAAATGGTGGATTTTGAGCCTGGAGAAGGGGGTGTAGATAGCCTGGGTCACATTGAGATCCAAAAAGACGAGGTGTTGGGCGTCTTGAAAAATATTAAGGGAGATAAGTCCCCCGGGCCTCATGGGATCTACCCCAGAATACTGAAGGAGGCAAGAGATCAAATTGCTGAGGCCTTGACAGAAATCTTTGGATCCTTACTGTCTTCAGGTGATGTCCCGGAGGACTGCAGAATAGCCAATGTTGTTCCTTTGTTTAAGACGGGTAGCAAGGATTATCCAGGGAACTACAGGCCGATGAGCCTTATGTCAGTGGTAGGGAAATTACTGGAGAGAATTCTTTGAGACAGGATCTACTCCCATTTGGAAGCAAATGGACGTATTAGCGAGAGGCAGCATGGTTTTGTGAAGGGGAGGTCGTGTCTCACTAACTTGCTAGAGTTTTTAGAAGAGGTCACTAAGATGATTGATGCAGGTAGGGCAGTGGATGTTGTCCATATGGACTTCAGTAAGGCCTTTGACAAGGTCCCTCATGGCAGACTGGTACAAAAGGTGAAGTCACACGGGATCAGGGGTGAGCTGGCAAGATGGATACAGAACTAGCTAGGTCATAGAAGGCAGAGAGTAGCAATGGAAGGGTGCTTTTCTGATTGGAGGGCTGTGACTAGTGGTGTTCCGCAGGGATCAGTGCTGGGACCTTTGCTGTTCGTAGTATATATAAATGATTTGGAGGAAAATGTAACTGGTCTGATTAGTAAGTTTGCAGATGACACAAAGTTTGGTGGAATTGGAGATAGTGATGGGGACTGTCAGAGGATACAGCAGAATTTAGATCGTTTGGAGACTTGGGCGGAGAGATGGCAGATGAAGTTTAATCCGGACAAATGTGAGGTAATGTATTTTGGAAGGTCTAATGCAGGTAGGGAATATACAGTGCATGTAGAAACCTCAAGAATATTGACAGTCAGAGAGATCTAGGTGTACAGGTCCACAGGTCACTGAAAGGGGCAACACAGGTGGAGAAGATAGTCAAGAAGCATGCTTGCCTTCATTGGCTGGGGCATTGAGTATAAGAATTGGCAAGTCATGCTGCAGCTGTATGGAACCTTAGGTAGGCCACACTTCGAGTATAGTGTTTAATTCTGGTCGTCACACTACCAGAAGGATGTGGAGGTTTTGAGAGGGTGCAGAAGAGATTTACCAGGATGCTGCCTGGTATCGAGGGCATTACCTATGAGGAGCGGTTGAATAAACTCGGTTTGTTCTCACTGGAACAACGGAGATTGAGGGGCCACCTGATAGAGGTCTACAAACTTTTGAGGGGCATAGAAAGAGTGGATAGTCAGAGGCATTTTCCTAGGGTAGAGGGGTCAATTACTGGGGGGCATAGGTTTAAGGTGCTTGGGGCAAGGTTTAGAGGAGATGTACGAGGCACGTTTTTTTACACAGAGGGTAGTGGGTGCCTGGAGCTCGCTGTCAGAGGAGGTGGTGGAAGCAGGGACGATAGTGACGTTTAAGGGGCATCTTTACAAATACATGAATAGGATGGGAATAGTGGGATACGGACCCCGGAAGTGTAGAAGATTTTAGTTTAGTCGGGCAGCATGGTCGGCACCGGCTTGTAGGGCCGAAGGGCCTGTTCCTGTGCTGTACTTTTCTTTGTTCTTTGTTCTTTTGTAGCTCGTAAAATTCAATTGACATTTTCTACATTATCGGCGGGATTTATCAACCACCCCGCTGCGTGGTTTACGGCGGCGGAGGAGTTCCACCAACAGGATTTACCGACCATCCTGCCGCAAGGTTTTCGGCGGCGGTCCACCAGCAGGATTTACTGACCACCCGCCGTGTCTTTATCGGTGGCGGAGGCAGCCCGCCAACAGGATTTACTGGCCATCCCGCTGCGTGTTTTACGCCGGCGGAGACAGCCCGCCAGCAGGCTTAATGTTGTCAATTCAGAGAGCAGAAATTTTCTCTGAATTGGCCAATTAGTTGCAGAGGATGATGGGCTTGCTTCCAAATTAAGAATGGCAGATGCCCTCTCAAAGCTGCAAGGCCAATAAAAAGCCCGTCAGCTTGAACGAAGCAGTAACCTGCTGTTCAAACTAGAGAGGGGGCACTCCCATCATGAAGCGCCCTCTTCCCAACTTTTAAAAGTTTTAAATTTAGAAATGACCTTAGCAACTGCATCCAGCCCTTCATAAAAACACAAAGATCGGAGCAGGAATAGATCATACGGCCAGTCGCACCTTCCCCACCATTCAAAACGATCATGGCTGCTCTTGGGCTTCAACTCTACGCTCCCCATGTCCCTCGATTCCCTGGGAGACCAAACATCTGTCCATCTCAGGCTTAAATGTATTCAGTAATGGAGCTTCCATAAGGCTCTGGGTTGGAGAATTCTAAAGATTCACAAATTATGAGTAAAGAAATGTCTCCTCCACTCAGTCCTAATTGATCTGCCCCTCACCCTGAGACTGGACACCCCAGCCAGCGGAAACAACCCTGTCATGTTCCTTCAGAATCTTGTATGATTGAATTTAGCTAGGCAGACTGGGAGGGCCTAAGTGAATGTTCTACTCAGCTGATTTTATTTATTTTCTGCTCTTTATATCCACAGTTTTGTGCAACACTTGGCACCACTTCCTCCTGTGCATTCGATAACATCATGGAGCTGGGACCTATCTGTAAGAATATCTTAAATATATTTAGTTAATGTTTATAGTGTTATCCACATTAAAGGACAAGTTATTTTTCTTTAGATTCTCTGATCTGTTACACTATATTATCCCTATATTGACAAGGGATAATCTTGTTGCACCAGGTTAAAGATATTTGGCAGATAAATCTGTCCCAGCACCATTATGCATCAAATGAGTAAATGATTCAGAAGCAACAAACTGGCCTTGCACCCGAATAGAGTGTTGCTTCAATTTCATAAGGCTTTTGACAAGATCTCACATAGCAGAGTACAATGTAAAGTTAAAATGCATGGTATAGCGGGTAGTGTCTTGAGATGGATAGAAAGCTGGTTGGCAGACAGGAAGCAAAACGTTGGAATAAATGGGTCTATTTCCGATTGGTGGGCAGTGACTAGTTAGGTATCACAGGGATCTGTGAACTGTGAGAAGGATGCGGAGATGCTTCAGTGTGATTTGGACAGGCTTAATGAGTGGGCATATGCATGGCAGATGCAATATAATGTGGATAAATGTGACATTATCCACTTGGTAGCAAAAATAGGAAGGTAGATTATTATTTGCATGGGTGTAAATTGACAGAGATAGATACTCAGTGAAACCTTGGTGTCCTCGTGCATCAGTTACTGAAAGCAAATGTGCAGGTACAGCAGGCATTAAAGAAGGCAAATTGTATGTTGGCCATCATAGCAAGAGGGTTTCAGTGTATGAATAGGGATGTTTTAATGCAATTGTACAGAGCATCAATGAGGCCATACCGGGAATATTGTGTGCAATTTTGGTGTCCTTATCTGAGGAAGGATGGCCGGGATTCTCTGATCCTGAGGCTAAGTATTGATGGCGTCGTAAACCCCCGTCGCGTTTAACAGGCCCCCAGGAGCAGCGATCCTGCGTCGCACAGGATCCAGCACGGCACTGGAGAGCCTCACGCTGCTCCAGCTGCCGATACCGGCGTCAGAATGGGCGCCACGGGTCCGCGCATGCACGCTATGGCCGGCGCAAGTTCGCGCATGCGCATGGGTTGCCTTCTCCATTCCGGCCCCGATGCAACATGGCGGAGAGCTACAGGGGCCCGGCAACGAGGAACATAGGCTTCCACCAAGATAAGCTCGCCCGCCGAGCGGTCGGCCCCGATCGCGGGGCAGGCCACCATGGAGGTCCCCTCCCCCCGGGTTCGAATACCCCCCCCCCCACAGGCCACCCCCGGCAACATGAACGCCGAGGTCGGGTAGGACCACACGTGAACGGCGCCGGTGGGACTCGGCCTATCTCGGCAGGCACCGGCCCATCGCGCGTGGAGAATCGCCGGGGCGGGCCAATGTGTGCCGTGCCGGCGCCAATGGCACTGATTCTCCAGTGACCAGACAATCAGCGGAGCGGCGTCGGAGCGGCGTCACATGAATCGTGCCCCTCCCCCTCGGTGATTCTCCAACGCGGCGCGGGGTCGGAGAATCCCACCCGATGTTCTTGCTATGGAGGAAGTGCAGTGCAACAACTGGATTTGGAGGAGGGCAATACCCTGGAATTGATTAGTACCATCAGTCAGCATGGATGGTGGTGACAATGCTTCAACTGAGTCTTACTTATGGCCTGAACTGAAGCAGGCAAGGAAGAAATACTTCACTATGTTGAAAATATAAATGTGGGACATTTTTTAGAATCATGCAATACAGAAAAGGCTGTTGTGGAAATAATAATAGAGACAGAGGCTTTGAGCGTTGTTTCAGAAATTTTATTGAACACTATGTCATGGAGAGGCTGCAGTAGGCTAAATAGCCATACCACAGTACTCTGAATTATACACCAAAAACCATTATCTTTATAGCCTGAAAATACACAAAAGAAGTAAACAACAGCTGGCTGGCCATTGTTTATATTAAACAAACCTTGGAAAGTACGCAAGATGAAATACGTAGCATATATGATCTTGCGCTTGGCTAAAAATAACTCGCGTACGTATTTTGTTGTCCTTCGGAAGAACAACGTGTTATCATAATAAGGCTGAGTCCAAAATACTAAGCAGTATTTTGTTTACGTTATCTGACCATCTAAGTTTTATTCAAAAACAGTGTTAAAATACAGTCAAGCACTCCCAGCCTGCTTTAGCATGCCTTTTCTTTAATTGCAATTAATATTAATGTATTCTTTGAGCGGGCAACTAATCCTCACATTAACTTCTCTTTCACAAAGGCCCTCCATCCCATCAAGCCTGCACCGACAAAAAACTACTGTAAATCTACACAATTCCACTTCCCAGCACTTGGTCCATAGCCTTGAATGTTATGACATTTCAAGTGCTCATCCAAGTACTTTTTAAAGATTGTGAGGTTTCCTGCCTCCGCTACCCTTCCAGGCAGTGCATTCCAAATTCTCACCACTCTCTGGGTGAAAACTCTTTTCCTCAAATCTCCTCTAAAGTTCCAGCCTTTCACCTTAAAATTAGGCCCCCATGTTATTGCCTTTCAACTAAGATCAGCAGCTGCTTTCTATCCACCCTATACATGCCCTTCATAATCTCATCCACCTCAATTAGGTCCCCTTCTCAGCTTCTCTGTTCCACAGAAAACAGCCCGATCATATCCAGCCTCTCTTCATAGCTAAAATGCTCCATCCCAGGCAACATTCTGGTGAATCTCCTCTGCACCCCCTCTAGTGCCATCACATCCTTCCCATAGTGCGGTAACCAGAACTGATTGTGTTTGTCGTGTTATCCAGCATAATGTTCAGTATAAGGTAGCACAAGGTTCCTTAGTGCCATATGTTCTCACACTCTCAAAATGTAGCTAGTGTTCAACACACATGGATGGCACATACATTTCCACATTCCTGATTTTCCAACATCCATGCTTTTTAAATCTACCTTTAGAAGCAAGCTATGAGCTAAATTTCCCCATCTTCGCCTGCCATGGGATTTGATCAAGTTCACTTTCAGTCAATTCAGACTCTTTGTGCCTAATTAAAGGTAACTTCCTGTCCCTACCTCCATTTTGGCTGCAACAGGCAGGCCCACAATATTATAGGAAGACCACCAAGTAACTCTGGCAATCACTCAGCAGGTTTCCTGGCTGGGAGAGGTCCTCCTTAATCTCCACATCATAGCCTAAGGAGGGCGCTTTAGACCTTCCCACCGCAACCCGCCTCCTTAATCAAGCATTCACAGTCAACACACTGGTTTGCTGGTAGGTGGGCTCAGATTTGGCTGCCACGCCATCCCACCAGGCACCCTCTAGACGCCAAATTCCAAACACAGTGGGACGCAGCTTCTTTCAAACATACAGACCAGGAGTGCTCCTGGAAACGGAAAGCAAAGGTAGCCCTTGTGGTATTATAGGTATTAAGGTAACTGATAGGCTAAAGCACCATTGGTGGAAACTGTATGCTTTCTATTGGTTAGAATGTATGATTGCTCCGCCCTGCTAGGCGGGGTATAAGAACCCGTGCCGCCCCAGCAGCCTTCATTCTGTACCTGAGCTGCTGGGGAAACATCTAGCTTATTAAAGCCTTCAGTTGGACTACAACCTCGCTTTAGTGGTCATTGATCGTGCATCAATTTAATAAGCTAGTTTTTTAAAGAAGAAAGGATGGAGCTCCGAAACAAGTCGGAGTGTCTGCAACTTAGCCCCCACGCGGCGAACTCAGCGGCAATCTTTTTTTTTTAAATTTAGAGTACCCAATTAATTTTTTTCCAATTAAGGGGCAATTTAGTGTGTTCAATCCACCTGCCTTGCACATCTTTGGGTTGTGGGGGCGAAACCCACGCAAACACGGGGAGAATGTGCAAACTCCACACGGACAGTGACCCAGAGCCGGGAGCGAACCTGGGACCTCGGTGCCAAGAGGCAGCAGGGCTAACCCACTGTGCCACTGTGCTGCCCCTCAGCGGCAATCTTTAAGCACTGGCTGGCGTGTTTTAAAGGGTATCTCGGGATGGCCGAAAACGCACCCACGGGAGAGCAGAAACTGCAAGTCCTGCACTCAAGGGTGAGCCCGGAGATTTATACCCTCATCGAGGAAGCGGAAGACTTCGATGCAGCGATAGAGCTGCTAAAAGGACACGATATTCGCCCGGTAAACCAGGTCAACACTTTCAAATAATGAACCAGTGCGAGCCGTCTCGCAGACTGTGCGATTTACCATCCAAATGTTTCAGGATGTAAATAGCATATGGTTGGCAACCTAAGGGGTACCTGAAACAAAAAACATTTTGACTAACATTTCCAAATGAGGTGCGTATGGGCCGCGACGGGTAAGAGTTGGATGAAGTCCCCAGGTAGGACCGCTACCAATGCCGTGTCTCCCCTACCCTAGAGTAGTTGACCAGAGTGGGGTTCCCAGGCAGGGTGGGTCCCAAGCCGTTTCTCCACTGCCTGAGCAGCCGACAAGAACGGGCAAGAAATGTAGTCATCGTGGGGGGGGCTGCCACAGTGGTTCTTCCCTAGAACCAGAAGGGCAGTTACGAACGGGCGTGTGGTATCTGTCGACAGACTAGTTCCGCTGAACTGGCGTCTGGGACCTTAACAAGTCTCTGCAGACAAACTAGTTCCTCTGAACTAGCGTCTGGCCAATAGCAAGTCTCTGTGGGCAAGTCCCCCGAGGTTTCGGCCAAAAAGGCGTGGGGCCGTGAAAAAATGTTTGCGGTCTGACAAACAACATTTAACAAACGTACAAACAACGTAAAACATGCTGCAGGTTCCATCAGAAAGGACACCGTTTTCTCCCAAGCGGTTCCTTTTAAAACATCATCTGGACACCTCAGTTATCGGTTGCGATCAGGGTCGCAAAGGAGTTCTCGTTTTGGGAGTCAGACTCAAGGTCGTCATCTTCTCCCAGATGCCAAACTCTTGAATCTATTAAGGTTGATAGGGCTGCGTGGTGTGATTTGGGGTCGCTCTCGTCGTTTTGGACGAGTCTGTATGAGTTGTCTCTGTGCCAATAGGTGGTGTCTAGTTGTGTGGGGACAGAATCGGGGTCGTCATGGTAGGTCGGTGGTGGGGTTTGTTTAGGAAAGTGATCATGAAAGGATTACTTGAATCGTAGTCAGATTCGCTGGGTGTGGGTCCTGTTGCATGGAGATAGTAGGGAGGCGTGCTGTGGCTATCGTCCGAGTCACAAACACTGTCTCTGCTGCTGCAGTCGGTGGGCGTTCCGTGGCGGAGTGTATATTTCGAGGGTGGAGTCGAGGTCGAGTCCATGGCTGGGCTGGACGTGTTGGGGGAGGGTAGGGATACGTTGGCTGTGGGCGGGGCGTGGTCTGCTGCGTCGAGCATGACGTGGTGTGCGTGGTTGGACTGTGTTCCATATGCCTTCAGCTGGTTGATATGAAACCATGCAGTCTTTCCGTTGGGATACTTTATCGTGTATATGGAAGGGCTTACTTTGTCCGCAATGGAGTATGGATCCGAGTACTTTGGTGACAGGAATGTGCTGGGTTTGTATACGGAGAGCATGACTTGCTGCCCTACACTGTACTCAGTCGCATGCACTGTCTTGTCGAAACAAGCCTTGCTCTGTTTCTTCCTTGTGCCCAATTTCACTGCGGCTGCTAGCTGAGACGTTTTAACATTATTCACTAATTGCTCTACTGTTTTCTCGTGTGTGAGGGCCGTCACCTCGGGGCTGGTCAAGTCTAAACCTAATAATTCTTTGCCTTTCATGGGGCGTCCGGTCATGAGGGTGTGTGGGGTGTAACCTGTGGAAGTTGAAATTGTATTACGCAAAAACATCAGCGCAAAAGGGAGGACTGAGTCCCAAATGGTGTTGTTTTGCTGGACCATTTTTCTGAGGATGGATTTTAGGGTCCGATTCATGCGCTCCACGATACCACTCGACTGTGGGTGGTATGCTATGTGGAATTTTTGGGTGATGCCAAATATCGTGAGGACGTTCTGCATGACACGTCCCGTAAAATGGGAACCTTGTTCAGACTCAATGCTGCGGGGGAGTCCCTATCTTGTAAAGATGTGGTGGGTCAAAATCTTGGCTGTGGCTTTTGCAGTTCTGTGTTTGTTCTGGCTGGGAATGCTTCCACCCATTTTGTAAACGTGTCTATCACCACGAGTACATATTTATAAACATTCCTGCAAGGGGGCAATGGTCCTATAAAATCGATCTGGAGGTTAGTCCAGAGGCCATTAATGGGTCGGGTATGGCTGAGTTGAGCCTTTTTGGCATATCTGTCCGGATTATTCTGGGCACAGATAAGACAATTCTCGATGTAGTGATTAACATCGTCCTTTAAAATCGGCCACCAACAAAGCTGCTTAAGGTGGGCTGTAGTGGGATCGATTCCCTGATGTCCATGACCGTCATGGAATAAACAAATCAGTTGATTCCTGTCCCGTTCAGGAACCACATAAAGGGTGTCTTTTAACACCACACCGTCATGTGTGGTCAGAGCATTTTTAAACCTCTCATAGGGTGCTGGATAGTTTCCTTTGACAATTTCCCTGAGATTGCTGTCCTGCTTCTGGGCCTCCACTAGATCCTCGATCCTAGTCTGCGAGACCTGAACTGCATTCACTGGTGCGCTTTCGGGGGGTGTCCAAAAATATCCATGTCTGGAACCTGCTTTAGCCAGTGCGTCAGCTTTTACATTTCTAGGGGGGGGAGGAACGATGGTGACTTCGAACTTTGACTATCCCAAAAGTCCGGTTCTGTGCTCTCTCTAAAATGTGACGGAGCAATGGGGCTGAGGGTAGGGGTTTCCCGTCTGCGGAAACAAATCCTCTTGCTTTCCACAGGGGCAGGAATTCCGTGAGGCTGTTGCAGACATAGAAGCTGTCCGAGTATATGTCTGCTGGGCTGGGGAAGGAATCTGGGTGTTCCACTATATATGAGATGGCCGCAAGCTCTGCTGCCTGTGCGCCTAAGTGGCCTGGAAGTTTCAATGATATTTCTTCTAGGGCGCGTCCCTGTGCCTCCTCGACATATATACCGCAACCTGTTATGCGCTTCCCATCCAATACTGTGGAAGATCCATCCACATAGATCTTTATGGGCTCGCACGTGTCTGTGTGCTGGGGTCTCTGGGGTGAACTCCCTATCTTTATGGGGGGTGTTTTAGCGATAAAGGGGCCTGTGTTGTGGTGTGGAGAGATAATTTCACATTCATGGGGGGTTCCGGGGTACTGTAAGTTGTCGGCTAAAAAGGTGTGCGTCTTTGTCCGTTTAACAGTGATGTCCCGTCCCTGCAAGAGAAGGGTCCATCTAGCTGCTCTAATCTGGCTTACTGTACCGTCCTTGAGTCGTCCGTCCAGTAAAAGTTGGGTGGGGGTGTGTTCGGTGAGAATTGTGATGGGGTTCAGTCCGGTAATATACGAAAAATACTGAACTGCCCAAAATACTGCAAGCAGGTGCCTCTCACAGGCTAAAAATCCCTGCTCCACAGCATCTAAATGTCTGGAGGCGTAAGCTACGGGTCTTAACTGTTCATGCCGTTCCTGGAGGAGCACAGCCGAAAGGGTGCAGTCTGTGGTTGCTACCTCTATAACGTAAGGGGAAAGCGGGTCTGGAACTTGTAGTGCGAGGGCTGCTATGAGTGCCTGTTTTAAAGAGTCCACAGCATCCGTATGCTGCGGAAGCCATTCCCAGTGGTCTCCCTTCTTTAGGAGGTCTGAGAGGGGTGCTGCCTTGCTGGCGAAACCGTCAATGTGGTTTCGGCAGTAGCCAACCAGTCCTAAAAACGACTGGAGGGCTGAAACGTTCTGGGGAAGGGGCAATTTAGCAATCGAGTCAATCCTTTTATGCTCGATCTCGCGTTTACCATGTGTGATAATTGTTCCCAAATATATCACCTTATCTTCCAAAATCTGGGCTTTTTTGGGGTTGACTTTACAACCGATTGAGTGTAAGAGTTCGGACAGAAGCTCAATGTGCTTTTCCGTGGTGTCTGTCTGCAGTAGTAGGTCGTCTACGTACTGAACCAGACATTCAGGGCAAGAGAATTTGGGTAAACCATTTGCCAACTGTTGGTGGAAAATGGAGGGGGAGTTGTGGAATCCTTGTGGCAGATATGTCCACGTGTACTGCTGATTTTTAAAAGTGAAGGCAAATTTGTACTGGCACGCCTTTGCCAATGGAATGGACCAGAATCCATTGCTGACATCCAAAACCGTAAAGAATCGGGAATTGAGTCCCTGCTTGAGTATGGTCTCGGGACTTGTGGCTACTGTGGGGCTGCAGTGGGGGTGATTTTGTTGAGTTCCCGGTAATCGATGGTCAGTCGCCATGATCCATCGGGCTTTCTCACTGGCCAAATCGAGGCATTATTAGTGGACTACTGATCCAAGTACGCCCTGCTCTAATAAGCTTTCTATTACCTTTGAGATTTCTCTCTCTGCCTCTTGGGGAAATCCATACTGTTTTGGGGGTCTAGGGTCAGGTCCTGTTATTTGTACGGAGCCAGTCATCCGTCCACAGTCGTGCTTGTGGGTCGCGAATGCTGCTCTGTTCTTTTGCAGAACTGCCCTAACCTGCTTGTCTGTACTAAGCGTGGTCGGGTTGAATCAGAATTCGCCTACGGCGCTAATTTTGTTTGCGTATTCTCCTATGTTGAGCGTTGCGGGGGCTCTTGCGGATTTTGCCATTTTCCAGACACACTGGTTTACTGGATCAAATGATAAGAATGTGTTCTGCTGTGTGGGGCAGGTCAACTGAAACCACGGGTTGCTTGGTGGTGATGGTGCCGATTGGAATGGGTACAGGGGCTGTGATGTGTCCCTGCTGTGAGTGGCCTGTAAAGCCGCTGAGGGTGATGGTGGCTGTAGTGGGCCACGTGTCTTTTTGAAACAGGGTGGAGGAATGTATTTTGGTGCGGGGCCCTCCTGTGTCCCAGAGAAATTCGATGGGCTGTCCCCGAATTTTCGCTACCGGTCGTCCGGACCTATCCCAAAGGGTGTTGCAGACCCAACTGGGGGAGCCCGAACACCGTCAATCCGTTCCGGTTAGGTCCGTCTGATCTGAACGGGCGCTCATACTATGTATGGGCTCTGTCTTCTTACTCAGAGTCCCCGTTTGCTGGGCTCTCTGTGGCTTTCTAGGGGCATTGCCCTCTCTTGCGAAGTGTGTCAACTGTCCACAGTTGTAACACTCCTGTGACTTGGGTGGAGGGCTGTTCTTTCCTTCATTCACCCATGCGGGGTTCTGGTGTGTGGTAACTGCCTGTATATCTGCGGCGGCCTGCTTTTCCTCAGGATTCTTGACTGCGGGTTTGCTTTGTACAGATTGCTCCCAGGTGCGGGACAATCTTTTCACTACCCACTTCTCGTTATGAGCTTCCTCTGAGGGATCATAATTTGTGCAAGCTTTCTGTCCTGTTTCTGTGGCATGGGAGATAAGGGTGCGGGTCCATTTGGCCATGTTGTCTGGGGACAAATGGGCATGGTCTAAGTCTCCAAAGACTGCTGCAAAGTGGATCCACAGGCGTCCAGCGAACACTGTGGGGGGCTCGGCTTTCTTTTGCCTGCATTTGTTGAGGCCATCTACAGGGTCACCCTGGTTATACCCGGTCGCATCCAGGATGCAGTGTGCATTTCCGCAAGGGTGCCTCCTCCTACATTCTGTGGGTCGGGAAGGGCTGCTGCTACTGAAGGGTCTAAACTTAAAACTGGGAGCTTTACATGCTCTCGCTCATCCAGGCCGTACGTTGTCGCCTGAATCTTTACTGTGGCAAAGCAATGGTGGGGGTCTGAGGTGTGGAGGAACGGTGTGATCTTATCGCACGCGTCCCATAATTGGGTCACTGTTAAGGTGGTGTAGTATAGAAATTCCGTATCGTCCACGATGCTGTGTGGTGGGTGGTTACTGGGTTCAGTGGAGCGTGAACTATCTGCTCTGTGGGGGGTTGTGGCACTTTCCTCTTTTGTGGCTTTCCCTGAACATATCTCTGTGCTGTTTCATTCAATTCTTCCCAATCAGGGTTGTCTTCCTGATCTAATTTCGCTCCAAAGGTTTCCTGGAATCCTTTCTGAACTGAAAGCAGTGATTGCAGCTCTGCAATCTGCTTCCGGCACTTTGCATGGTCTAGTGAGCTTTGTCTTTGCTCCGTGGTGGCAGCATGGAGTGCTCTTAACGCTGCCTTTAGGTCGCTGTACTGTCTCTGCAATGCTTCTACCTGTTTTTCTGTTTCTTCACGTACCAGGACTGCACGTTGCGTGTCCTGATAGGCCTTTTCATATTGAGACTGGAAGCTGCTTAAGTGCGCCAGACAAGACTGGTGTGCCTTTTTGGCATCCTCCACCTCTCCATCTTTTGCTGCCAATTTCCTTCTCAATTCTAAATTCTCTCTTTCTACCTCGCTTACATCGACCTAACTCATTCGATGTATGCCCTCTACTTCTTTCCAGAGCGTCCTAACGACCTCCTCTGTGCCTCGCAATTGTGCCAAGCAGGACATGATTGCCATCGGCTTGCGAGCTTTCCCTAAGCTCTTTTTGTGGATCTCGCTCTGGTTCTCCCACTAAGTATGTCCTATACTCCGGCCTGATTCCTCGTTGTCACAGAATTCATTCCAAAGGGGCCATCCTTTCCCTTTGAGATATTTCCTGATTACTTCCTCCCAAATGGGACATTGTCCCACTCTACTGCTGCTGGTCGCTGCGACCGCAAATTCCTCTGGGTTCATGAGGCGTTGCATTGCCTGCATTGCCATCTTACCTATCCGAATGCTGCTCTTAAAATTTGGGACAGGGGTATTAAGGCGGTGCTGTAAATACGGGTACGGCTTTCGCTACTTTCCGAAGTACAAACTCCCGACAGTTTTATCGCAACAAAAAAATCTATCAGTTTTGCCTTATAACTGTTACCTTGTAACTGTTAGTTACGCATGCATACACACACTTCCGAATTATGAGTATTGATCAGAACTGCTTGAACGCTTTTGGTTTCCTGTTCCCAATTGTATCTCTAATTCAAATTCTTGGGTTCTCCCGGAGTGGTTATGCCACTTCTAGATCGGGTCCCGTCAGATATCGCCAAATAATGTTGCTAACTTTCCGTTGGTTCAATTGCTCTGTTTTATTACCTTTGCTCTCGAGTCGCCAGGTATCTTTATGATACCGCCACGAGGTTCAAGTCCAAGTAATGATCAATCACCCAATAGACCGATTAGTAAGGTTCAAATCAAAGCACATTTATTATACACAGTAATCGCTGCTCATGCATAAATTCTACGTCTAAGCTACTTCTACAACTAACAGGCCTATACTTAACTTCGGACTGGCCCACCAGGTCAGGGGAACAAATGGCTTTTCGTTCGGGTTCTGAGTCTGCGGGATTCGATGTTGGTACGGATTGGTAGCTAGGAGCGCCTATCTCGTAGCGAGCGTTGAATTAAGACTTACTTTGTTCGGGGGTCACTGCACTGGTCATGGTTAATATTGGTTCGTGTTGCTGGCTGACCCGGGCAGGACGCAGAGGTGAAGAGAGTGAAGAGAGCTTGGGGCTTAACTTTTATAGTCCCCAGGGGCTTCCCGCCATTCGGGGCGGACCCTGTACCTGGTCCCAAGTGATTGGACTTTGTGCCAATCGCTTGGTTCGATATCTCCAATACTGGAGCAGTTCCCTGATCGATGGGCGGTCTTGAGGTGCTCGTTCACCTCCTTTGTGTTGGCTCCTGCTGGCGCCGAGGTGTCTGGCTTTGCTTTGTGTGTCCAAAATGTCATTTATTGTTCCCAGGGATTGCTCATCAGTATGTAGATGGCTGCTACATTTAATGCTGGTGGTCGCTGGTATCGATGTTGTCTGGCCTTTGCAGAGGTATCTACACAGCAAACCTGCAGCTGCTGGTCTCTGTCTATGTTGGCTGACTTTCCCATCAGCCTTTGCCATTCGCCATTTTAAATCGGGAGTTGGCCAATTTAGGTGAGCCGTTGAAGATCATCCAGCACATCGAATCGCAGGTGCAGCTGTGTGCAAGCAGTCTCCCGGCGACAGATGAGAAGGTAGTTCTCATCCATGATGAGACAGCCAAAGACCCCCTCTTGCAGCGCGTCATCCACAACCTCACCAATGGCTGGCAGAAAGGGCAGTGTCCACAATTTTACAACGTGAAGGATGACCTGACGGTTATTGATGGTATCCTCCTCAAGCTGGACAGCATTGTCATTCTGCTCCGTCTCCAGAGCTTGGTGCTGGGCCAGATTCATGAGGGACACCTGGGCGCCAAGAAGTGCAGACGCAGAGCCCGGCAAGCTGTCTACTGGCCCGGCATCAGTCAGAAAATCACGAACATGGTCCTGAACTGCGATACCTGTCAGCGGTTCCAGCCAGCGCAGAGCAAGGAGACGCTCCAACAGCATGACATAGTGACCTCTCCGTGGTCCAAGGTTGGCATCAACCTCTTTCATGCGAATGGTCGCGACTATGTATTGATCATTGACTATTTCTCGAATTACCCTGAGGTGCTGAAGCTCCCGGACCTCACCTCTCTGACCGTCATCAAAGCCTGTAAGAAAATGTTCTCAAGGCATGGCATCCCAATCACTGTCATGAGCGACAATGGCCCGTGCTTTAGCAGTCGAGAATGGTCCACGTTTGCCAGGTCATACAATTTCCAGCATGTCACCTCCAGTCTGCAATATCTGCAGTCCAATGGAAAAGTCGAGAAAGGGGTGCGCATTGTTAAACAGCACATCTGCAAGGCCGCGGACTCTGCTTCCAACATACACCTTGCACTGCTCGCTTACAGGGCGACTCCATTGTCCACTGGCATGTCGCCGGCTCAACTCCTGATGAACAGGGACCTGCGGACCACGCTTCCAACCATACACCACCCCAACCTGGATCACCTCCCGATGCTGCAGAAGATGCAGCAGCTCAGAGACCATCAAAAGCAGGGCTATGATGCTCATGCCACCGATCTGACCATGCTATCCTCGGCAGACACTGTCAGGATCAAGATACCAGATGGTAGGTGGTCTGCCCGGCTGTCATTGTTCGATAGGCCATGCGTGCCCCGCACTTAAATTTACGTATGGCTGATGGCTCCATCGTGCGAAGGAATCGACGGGCACTGCGCAAAGTTGCCTGCCCGCAACCACTTTCTCCTCCATTTCCATATGTTGAATTGCCACCACCTGATACCTCGCACCATGAGGCCACCAGTCAGGCTTCCATCCCGCCTGTCAAGGCGCCGTCGTCCCCTCCGCCACCTCTCCGGTGGTCGACCAGGATCAGACGCAAGTCTCAGAGACTGGACTTGTGAACGTTTGTTTTGTTTGCTCTGTTCTGTTGTCCTCCATCAGTCACGTTAGACAGACTCATTCACATGTAAATACATTCACATACGCCAACAAAACATTTAAAAAAGGGGAGATGTCATGATATGCAAACATGCAGCTAATGAACACATAGAATAGGACACGACCAATGAGCAGTCAGGACACTCGGGGGTGGTATCTCACTATAAAAGGGATGAGGCACTCACACCCCGCCTCTTTCCACAGATCAACATCTACAGAGTGAGACAGGGTGTATCCTCAGCATCACATCCCAGCATGTGGCTA
The DNA here is from genome assembly GCF_047496885.1 of Scyliorhinus torazame. Lineage (NCBI taxonomy): Eukaryota > Metazoa > Chordata > Chondrichthyes > Carcharhiniformes > Scyliorhinidae > Scyliorhinus > Scyliorhinus torazame. The sequence goes on along the minus strand of NC_092712.1, from coordinate 144,720,663 downwards.
AGAGCAAGGCTGGTTCAGTTAGACTGAGTTACTACATTTAGATTAGCAGAGAGTCAAACTCATTGAGAACTGTGCTAATAGTTCAATAAAACACATTGAACTCACTTCAAAGTCTGGAGCATCTTTTACTCAAAACTGCATCAAGTGGCAGCTTGTGTTATTCCAAATTACATAACACAACAGAGCAAACATGCGGGACACTGGAAGCGCTGCCTGTATTCCAGCCACTAGACCCCTTTAAACCTTGAAGACCACCAGCCAGCTGCAGAGTGACTCCATCCCCTGAGATACTGATGCTGAATGACCCCTTTAGCCCGCGTCCTCTCTGCTGCCCCTTCTGTGACTGGCACCCTGGAAGGTAATGCCACCCTGGAAGGTAATGCCAACCTCAGCGCTCACATCTGATGTCACCTTTGGGGGTGAGGTCACCAGGTTCTCGTTTTTATACAGCTGTTGGAACTCACGCTGACATGACGTCAAGCCGGCGAGTGGAGAATATTCATTGAGAGGGCTGTCCCGGCTGGACGGCTCCCCACATATATTGTAATGTACTTAAATTAATTTCCCGGTCTTCCACGGCAGGATTCCCATTACCACTGGCGATGACCAGGAAAATCGGAAAACGCGATCTTGCCAGCGAGAATTGCACTTCCCGATTCTCACTGTTCTCACTGTTGGCTAATGTGGTATCAAAATTCCTCTAAATGGCGAAAATCAAAAGTCCAGGATGTAATTAATGGCATGGAAGTAATCCAACATGTTTCCGCATGAAGAAATGCTGTGAACATAAACCACGGGCTAGATTCTCCGATCCTGAGGCTCTGTCCGCAGGATTCATCTGGTCTTATGACCAGAAAGTCGACGACGCCCCCGCACCGATCCTCCGTCCAGTGGTGGGCCAGCAGCTGGACAGCATAAAGCCCCCGACTTTACTTGCGGATACGGCAGGAGAATGCCCCCCCGCCCCGACTGTGGCGGTGCTGGTCTCAGTCCCAATTTTAACTCTGTGTAAGCCATTGAATTTTAAATGAGTTAAAGTGTCATCCCATGGGTCTCTGCCTCTTTGCCTAATTCTAATACACTGGTGCGAATGGGGCTTTAAGATGAAGAAAATTGCTTTGTTCAGATGTTAGAGGCTGATTTATTTTACTTTCGCCTCTGGCCCCCACTATGTCACAGGCTCAGTTTGTACTCCAGAGATTTGAGCTCATAGTCTATGCAGACAATTAGTGCTGCACCATCAGAGCTGCAATCTTCCAAACGTGATGCTAAATCCAAACCACATCTGTTCTGTAAAGAGGCCATGAAAGATCCAATGCCGTTGTTCAAGCAAGAACAGGTAGGTGTCCTGGTTTACCCATGCTTACCCTTCAACCAACATCACAAAATGATCGGCTCATTATCTCATTGGTGCTCATCAGCCCTGCTGTGTAGAAATTGACAGCTTTGTTTACCAAAATTATGATGTGGAGATGCCGGTGTTGGACTGGGGTGAGCACAGTAAGAGATCTTACAACACCAGGTTAAAGTCCAACAGGTTTGTTTCGAATCACTAGCTTTCAGAGCACTGCTGCTTCCTCAGGTGAATGAAGAGGTGGGTTCCAGAAACATATATATCGACAAAGTCAAAGATGCAATACAATACTTTGAGTGTGTGTCTTTGCAGGTAATTAAGTCTACAGATCCAGACGGAGCAACTGGAGTGAATTGTCTCAAGCTTCGGGTAAGCGTTCTCCAAGGCGGCCCTCAGGACGCGCGACAACGCAGAATCCCCGAGCAGAAACTTATAGACAAGTTCCGCACACATGAGTATAGCCTCAACTGGGACCTTGGATTCATGTTGCATTACATTCACCTTCCACCATCTAGCCTGGGCTTGCAAAATCATACCAACTGTCCTGGCTAGAGACAATTCACACCTCTCTAACCTGTGATTATCCCTCTCTCCAATTGCTCCATCTAGACCTGTAAACTGAAAGCTAGTGATTCGAAACAAATCTGTTGGGCTTTCACCTGGTGTTGTAAAACCTCTTACTGTACCAATATTATAGCAGTGTTTCCCTATGTTGCAGTTCAAAAGTAATTCATAGTTTAGTTTTGGGTATCCTGAGGTTATGAAAGATGCTGTACATATGCAAGTTCTTTCTTTACCTTCTATGTGTTTCTGTGTTGTTGGCTGATATCGCATTGTTGTAAAACATCTTTTTTGGGCATCTGTACTTCACAAAATAAAGTATAAAATATGATTTGATTTTTATGTGTAATATTTCAGGCAATTCTGAAAATATCTGGATGCACATTGATGCCGCCTATGCAGGAAGTGCTTTTATTTGCCCAGAGTTCAGACCTCTTTTAAATGGTGTGGAGGTAAGAACGGCAATCTTTGATGCAATATTCTACTTCCATCCTGTTTCTACTATTCATAAAAATAAGAAGGGGTGTAATTTTGGGAAAAAAATGATGACAAAAACCAATGTCGCTTATTGCATTGTAAAGAAGTTTGATAAACAAGATAAGGTAGATAAAATTTAATATGCATACAAATAAAGGTGATGCACACTGAAATTAAAAATACAAACAACTTGCACACAATCGACATTTTCCGATCAGTAAAGAATGAAGGCGAAATAACCTGAACAAGTAACATTAGGCTGTTATTCACAGGATTATTCAGTGATAGATATAGTTCAAAAGCATTTAATTATAGGCTAGATATTATCGCTGTAGCTATTAGCAGAAAATGCTGAATTTAGTTCTGTTCCATTTCTCCTTCTGTTGTTTTAACAGAGCTATCACTGAATGGAGTAGTGGAGATTTCTGGAAGTTTAATTCGCTTGTTTGCAGCAATTGCTGAGCTGGTTCCGGGGAAACAAATTGAAAGAAAAATGAAAGCATAATGTTACAATGAAATATTTAAGCTGATCTTGGGGTGCTTCAGTTCTTGGTCAGTAATATTCATAGACATGTGTGGAAAATGATGAAAGTTTGTGGGGGTCAGGGAAAGATCCCTTAATTAACGGTTCAGTGGTGCACATCACACCAAGAGGGTCACACCTAAGATCCTGAGATGTCCACTCACCCAAAGTCAAACAAATTGTAGTGGATATACACGAGTCTGGAGAACTCCCCCCACCCCGTCCCACTTTGTCATTTTTTTAAGTATTTATTTTTCATCACAATACCAGACTGAGTCCCAGCTGATATCATCATCTAGCCTGATCTCCACTGATGAATCTATGCTCGGTGTTGGTGAAAGTCAGGAGTCTGAGAATTCTCAACATTGGAAAGCCTGCATCGATGGCCCTGTTTGAGGTGGATGGAGGTTCTGCCCCCCAACAATACCCATTGGAAACTTCAGCGTTTTGCTGTCTGACCAAGAGGTTGTCCCTCAATAACTCTAGATCAGTAGTTTGAATATTTGTGAATGTTTCTCCCACAATAGGAGTGGTGGCAAAATCCTGCTGTGTAGTTGTCACAGATACTGTCACATGATCCACAACAGATCGCATTTCTGACAATTCTCTGCTCCATATCTGTATGGATAATGGACTCTTGCACATTATTCAAGACAGTGTGAGGTGTTTCTTTCATTGAATAAGGGATTCACAAAGTCTATCCAACTCGGATTATATGTTTATAAACAAAACAGGGGTCTGAATTGCCAGATGCTACACCAGGCCAGGTGCTTGATCTCTGCTGACCATATGTCTGGCTGTAGGCAGCCAAAACCCTTTCTCTTCCGTGCCCATGTTCAGCTACTCAACCCGTGCTAATTCACTCAGGTTTCATTGGACTGCTGGCATCAGGCCAGGTTCATTCTGTTCCTCAAGTTTCAAAAATGAAAAAGTTGAATGTCAATAGTTGTAAAAGCATACTAGAATCTACTCATGATCATACAGACATATTAGCAGAGAAGGAGACCACTCAACACTTCAAATCTATTCTGAGTCACTGTGGAGCAATCTAGCCAGTTGTATTCCTCCCGCTCTATCCCCGTAACCCTTCAAATTTACTTTTCTCAAGTTTCTATCCAATTTCCTTGATCATCTTTTTTTCTATTGCCCTTTTACATTGTGTGTGCCGGGTCATTACTAGCTGCGTACAAGGTTTCTTCCTTACATTCCTCCTGTATCTCTTACTCAAAGCCTTAAATCCCTGTCCTCTAAACCTTGTACCATCAGTTAATGGGATCATCTTATCTTTATCTCCCTTATCTTGTACATCTCTATCAGATCTCCCCTCAACTTCCATTGCTCCAAGGAGAACTATCCCAGCTTCTCTAACCTAGCCTTGTCGTTAAAAATCCCTCATTCCTGGAACCACTCTGAATCCTTACAATCGACTTTTTAGTCTAGAAAATAGCACATTTTTCGAATGCATGTTGTCGATATTGCATGTATTTCCTTTCAATAAGTATGGACTATGACTTGTGTTTTATTGTTAAATCAACGAGGTAATAACAACTTGTAAGGATTAAATAATTCACTGACTTTCATTCAATATTCCATTTTACAAAATAGACAAGTATTCAAACAAAAACCAGACTGCAAGGAAATGAAAAATAATTTCTAAATAGGTAGATTAAATCTGTAATAGCTTCCAATGATATTTTTAGTTATTGAGGAAATGTAATCAGCATTATGTCTTGCATCTGTGGGGCAGCACGGTAGCATTGTGGATAGCACAATTGCTTCACAGCTCCAGAGTCCCAGGTTCTGTTCCGGCTTGGGTCACTGTCTGTGTGGAGTCTGCACGTCCTCCCCATGTGTGCGTGGGTTTCCTCCGGGTGCTCCGGTTTCCTCCCACAGTCCAAAGATGTGCAGGTTAGGTGGATTGGCCGTGATAAATTGCCCTTAGTGTCCAAAATTCCCCTTAGTGTTGGGTGGGGTTACTGGGTTATGGGGATAGGGTGGCGGTGTTGACCTTGAGTAGAGTGCTCTTTCCAAGAGCCGATGCAGACTCGATGGGCCGAATGGCCTCCTTCTGCACTGTAAATTCTATGATAATCTATGACATAGAACATACAGTGCAGAAGAAGGCCATTCGGCCCATCGAGTCTGCACCGACCCATTTATGCCCTCACTTCCACCCCACCCCATAACCCAATAACCCCACCTAACCTTTTTGGTCACTAAGAGCAATTTATCATGGCCAATCCACCTAACCTGCATGTCTTTGGACTGTGGGAGGAAACCGGAGCACGCGGAGGAAACCCACGCAGACACTGGGAGAACGTGCAAACTCCGCACAGATAGTGACCCAGCGGGGAATGAAACCTGGGACCCTGGCGCTGTGAAGCCACAGTGCTATCCACTTGGGCTACCGTGCTGCCCATCCACTTGGGCTACCGTGCCGCCCATCCACTTGTGCTACCGTGCTGCCCAACGTAATATCTATTAATTGGATTTCCAATCCCAAAGACTTCACTTCTCATGTAGTTCCTCATACTGGTGAGTTCATGGGCTTTTTTGGCCATTAATTTAAAGAAAATCTATATTTTAATATTGACATACAATCAAATTGCTTTACATGGTAATAAAAGCTGAGGGCACTTTTCTTTGAAGGTTGCCGAAAATTACTAATGTTATGAAGGAAATGCACATAAAACAAATGTTATTGGCAGAACATTGCATTTCATGGTTAGTAATAAACCCAGTTCCCAATGATTAATTGATTGAATTTAAGTCAAAACAAACAACATACTTTTTCACAGAAATATTACAATACTCAATAAACAGCACACGGAGCTGTTGAAAAGAAGCATAGATAGGCTTGATTTCTGCTCATTCATATTTTAGCAGAACCCTAGTGGCTTTAATTGTCAACCTTTTATTGATTTTCTCCTTGCCTCCCTTCTTGGTAATAATTTCTTGCTAAGTTTGTACATTCCATTCATAATTGTCGCCCCCTAGTTCTTTGCAGACATTATTCATGTGAAATCCTTATCGGAATTTATTTTTACTGTACACTCACCCAACGGTCACATTTAGAAATGTTTCATTTTTCATAAGCAATCTCTCTGCATTGAAGAAAACTTGCTTCCAATCCGGTTCCGAGGTGGCTGATGATCATGTGGGACTGGTGGTGCTTGAAGGGAAGTAAATGGATTGTTTGAAGGTTTGTCCATTGTCTCTGATGCCTTGACTTCACCTCTGCACATTCTCCACAAAGTCTCTCGGTGTGTTTGGTGCCTTCCCGAACGATCCTTTTTCATTTTGGTTGGTCATAAGACAGGAATTCCCATGAGTCAGAAGGGATATTTGACTTCTTCAGAGATACTTTACAGATACCCCTAAAGCCTTTCCGCTGTCCTTCTGCGAGTCTCCTGCCATGACTGTTCTGAGAGCATTTTGCTTTGTGAGTCTAATGTCAGGTATACAAACTACATGTCCAGAAACTCATCACTAGTTTTGAGTAATTAGCACCTCGAGGCTGGGCAAGTTGCTTCGGTGAGGACATTTTGTTGGACTGCCTTTCTTGCCACTGGATTGAGTACATCTTGCGAAGACACCACTGCTGGCAGTTCCCCAGTGTTTTGAGGTATCTACTATATGTTGTCCAAGTCTGTGAAACAAATAGGAGGTCTGGAATCACTGCTGCAGTAAACCATGACCTCAGGCTTAAGCTTCAGATTCTGATCCCTTTTCTTCAGTTGATTGAAGTCTAAGCACACAAATTGGGGGTGAAGATGGATTTCATCATCTCTGTCTGTCCCCGTTGAGAAGAGGCTCCCATTATATGGAAAATGGACCATATTTTCCAGGATCTCACCATTATTCGTAACCAACATTGGATGTCTTATGCTGTGGTAGCTGGTTGGAAGAGGACATTCATTTTCTGGATGATTAGTGAAAGGTCCATTTTCACATATGCTTTGGAGAGGAATCAACTATAACCTGGAGCTCTGCGTTTGAATGAGCTTGCACACGTGTCATCTGGATATTGAAGTTCTATGACCGAGATTGGAGTGATTTTGATTTTTGATTGAAGTCAGCCTAGTTTGAATAATTTCTCATCTGTTCTGTAGATTATCTCCACTTTGGTGGGTAATTTGCTCAAGGTGAGGTGCAGTATTGCTGCAAAGACAATGGAGAAGAGGGTTGGGGCAATAACTTAGCCTTGGTTGACCCAGTCTTCACTGAGATAGGATTTATGATGGTTCCATTGGTGAAGACTACAGCTTTCATATCTTTATGGAGCAGGCAGAAGATGGTGACAAATTTCTGAGTTGAGCCAAATTTGAGGAGTGTAAGAAATTTGGTATATAGGCTCAATCGGCAGAAAAGACACATGACCCGTAACAGTTGAAAACAGTTTATTGGTCCCAGATAAGACAAATGTGTGGGGGAATTGGGGAGTTGATGCTGATCTTCATGGCTGCTGGTGGCAGTCTTTCAGAATGATACACTGGTCTGAACCAGACACATGGCTGGATGAAGCTAACGTCCATGGCTGGAAGTGACAGCCCTTTGTCTGTTTGCCTCCTCGAATGAGCCAAGATATTAAAATGCTCTTTGTCTTCTCCAAGGTGAGGGTTGGAAGTAGCAATTTGTTCATTTTTCTTCACTCTTTTCGAGTTATTCAAGTGTTACACTGGAGTCAGCATAGGTCCACCTCGAGAAGTTCTCTCTTCTGCCCAACCAAAGTGTTGTTTTCCCTCTTGAGAATTGTACAGCTTATTTCTGGGTGGCTTATGCCAATCATTTATTAAATTGTGCATTGACAAGGGATGGATTTTACAGATAATCCCTCTTATTTCCATTGGAAGTCCAAGGAGTCATTTTGTGGCTCATTGCTTGCTTAAATCTTGTTTCAATTATGGGTCCCGCCCCTTTATCAGGATTGAGAATATCTTGTTTTGTGACATGTCCTTGATAAAGGTAAATTGTTATTTTCTGTTTGTCAGCCTAATGAGCTGGAATGGGAGCTTTCTTTACGAAAGAGAGAGGAGAGGAACGAGCTATTCCTACAATTCTCAATACATTTCTTCGGATTTCACAAAATTTTTCAACGGTAATTTCTTGTAGGAAGATTTTCCATAAGCCTCAAGGTTGACTGCACCAAAGAACACAAGAAAAAGGGGCAAAAATTCTCCACTTGGGAGACTTCGGGCTGGATTCTCCGGTTTTGAGACAAAATGCCAATGCCGGCGTGGAAACTGCAGCATTTAACGACAGGAAAAACTGTGCAACAGCTACACCGATTCAGCTACTTTAAATGGGCTAGCACCAATGCCACGTGGAACATAATCAATTCCATGCAAAGCGGTGCCAGATTCGCCGGGTCCGTGATTGATGCACATGAGGCTCACACGCTGCAGCCACACTTAAACGATCCATCCCCCCACACACCGTCCCAGTCAACAAGGTGGCTGGAAGGAGAGCAGCGCCATGGTTCAGGGATGCTGAACTGGACACCCACCTGGATACCCTCCTGGATGCCCTGGAGGAGAGGCGGAGGACCCTGCACCCTGGCCTGGGTGGAAGGCCGCCAGGCGTCACTGTTCACCTTGCCTGGGTGCTGCGGGCAATGGTGTCCGAACTGGCATGCAGTGCCGGAAGAAACTCCACGACCTCCTCAGGGCGACCAGGGTGAGTTGGCCGCTCCGTGACACTGGCATTAACCCTGCTCCCCACACAGACCCGTAACCCGGTCCCTCCTCCCCCCGGGGGACAGCTGAACTCCCACACTGCCCCTCACCACCTCAACACCGTGCCCCCGGCAGCTGTCTAATTATACATGTCGTTCTGTGTCTTACAGGCCATTCCGGAGATGGTGCCGGTCCTTCCGGAGCCCCCAGCCAGTACCAGATCCGGTGCCCCCAGAGAGCCGAGCACTGATCGGGAGAGCAGTCCAAACACCAGCTCTCCCCCTGAGACTCAGGATACCCCGGAGCTCGGGTCGGTGGATGGCACTGACGTTCCGTCACAGCTGTCTCCTACACTCTCCACCATACCAGAGGCTATCACCTCGGTTGGGCACATTAGTGAAGAGGCTCTTGGGACACTATGTGGTGCGCACCACACATTTCATCCGGTACAGCAGGTGGAGGAAGGAGCAGCCGAGGGGCTGGACGATCGGAGGGCAGGTCAGCCCAGGAACCAGCTGCCGTCCAGATGGGTCCCGGGCTTCTGGAACATCCAGTACCAGTCACAGTGCAGATGCAGCCAGGCACCACAGGAGGGGATGACGGTGAGCATCCAGCACCTTCAGGTGCAGGTGGAGGAGTCCTTCTGCATTGAGGAGCAGGGGGTGGTGCCGGTCATGCGTTCTACCCAGGCCGACACCGCATGGGTGGCATCCACGGTGGAGGCAACGGTTTTGGCTATGGATCAGCGTGTTGAACTCCCGGGGTATTCTGTGCAGGCGGCGGCTGAGGCCCAAGACAAGGCTGCCCTCTCACAGGCAGCCATGTGCCAGAGCCACCTGGACATTGCAGCGGTGCTCCTCAGCATGGCCCAGTCATAGCAGGCCATGGCTGTAAGCGTCAGCCGGATTCCCCAGTTGCTGGCCACCGTTGCGCAGACACTGGGTAGGGTGGCCGGGTCCCAGAGGGAGGTGGCCCAGTCCCAGAGGGAGGTGGCCTAGACCCAGAGGAAGATGGCCCAGTCACTGGCTGATGTGGCACAGACACACAGGGTGGTGGCACAGTCGCAGGGTGATGTGGTGCAGTCCCAGATGGAGATGGTCCATTCCCTGTGCTCCATGGCCGCGAGTGCGCAGACCTTGATCGAGACCAGAGCGGGCCTCCAGGAATGGCAATGCAAGGTAACGGGCGGGCCTCGGGATGGCTCCGCTCGCACCCCTGCCCAATGGAGTAGCATGGGGGCTATCGGGCACCCCGAGAGGGGAGGAGGAGGTGCTGGAGCCTGTGCCGGTGACACCCGCAGGGGAGGTGTCGGAACACCGCAACACCTCCAACCCTTTGCATTTGGATTTGTTTATTGTCACGTGTACCGAGGTACAGTGAAAAGTATTTTTCTGCGAGCAGTTCAACAGATCATTGAGTACATGAAATAAAATAAAAAGAAAATACAGAATAGGGCAACACAAGGTACATAATGTAAATACATAGACACCGGTAATGGGTGAAGCATACAGGGTGTAGTGTTAATCAGGTCAGCCCATAAGAGGGTCATTTAGGAGTCTGGTAACAGCGCGAAGAAGCTGTGTTTGAGTCTGTTCATGCATGTTCTCAGACTTTTGTATCTCCTGCCCAATGGAAGAAGTCCATATCTCTGGTGCATATGGTGGGCAGCGGGCAAAACAGGGCGGCACCACGCTACCCGGAACACCCAAGCAGCAGCCGGGCCCATCCAGGCCGGGTCACCCCAGGAGACACGTGCCAACGGGGACCCTTGTAGCAGGGCAGGAGTCACAGCAGGCCGCCTCCACCCCTCCTGTACCATTCGGGGAACCACTTAGGCGTAGTGTTAGGGGCTGTAAGGCCAGAAAGTTAGACACCAGTTTGGTGGGGACGGGTGGAGAGCACAGTTTAGTTATAGGGGCTAGGGCACAGACTGTGTATATATTAACGCACAATAAACACGTGTTAACACCATGAAAGCCTGCCTCAGTGCTCCATCTGATAGGTGTGGGTGTGTGCTGGCCGGGGGAGGGGGTAGACTAGTGCAGGCCCTGTGGGAGGAGCATGCTCCCACCCCCCCCGTACCCCGACAATCCCCAGCATCCCCAGCCCAGGAATTCGACTGGACTGTGTGAGGGACTGGCCAGCTCGCATGCAGGGAGGACCCAGGTGGAAGGTGCCACCGTGGGCATGAGTCAGACATTGTCATACGATGTGAAGCACCGGAGCTCATCGCAGAGCGGATTGTCATCACCCTCCATCCCATGGACCACACCCGATGTCACTGCCAACCCCGGTAGAAGGAGGTAACCCTGGATGACTCGGAATATTGAGGCCATGGTCAAAAGGAGTGTGGTGTTGGGTGTTCTGACACACAGATGAGCCAACACGGTTGTATATGGTACAACGCTATTTTATTTAAACTTACTATGTACAGTTTTGTCTTGACACTCTGCACGTGGGGATTCCCTGTTTGTGATTTTGTAACAGCTCTTCTCCGTGTCTTTGTCCCCAGACCTACTGACCACCAGGTGTCGTGCTCGTGCTTTTTATGTGGTTGGTGTTCTTGTGTGTGATTGGTTGTGGTGTTGTGTGCTCTGATTTGCCTGTTGGTGTGTCCATCATGATGTGTGTGTTTGAATATCATGACAAGGAGGAAGGAGGCTTATAACATGCATAGGCCGCGAGGATCAAATGGATCCTTGAAGAGTATAGGGCTTGTCGGTGTGGACCTCAGTGAGAAATCTGGAGGGCAAAAAGGGGATATGAGATTGGCTTGGCAGATATGGCAAAGGAAAATCCAAAGAGCTTTTACAGATACACAAAGGGTAAAACAGTGAGTAGGAAGTGGGTAGGGCCTCGAAAGGATAAACAAGTTCATCTCTGTGCCAATCCACAAGGGATGGGAGAGGTCCGAAATTAATATTTCTTGTCAGTATTTACTGTTGAGAAAGGCACGAATGTTAGGGAAATTGGGGAAATAAAAAGTGATGGCTTGAGGAGTGCACATATTACAGAAAAGAAGGAGGTGCTGGAGATATTAAAGCGCATCAAGATAGATAATTCCACGGGAACTGATTAAATGTTTCCCAGGACGTTGTGGGAGGCTAGGGAGGAAATTGCTGGTCCCCTAGCTGAGACATTTGAATCATCGACAGCCACAGGAGATTGGAGGGTAGCAAATGTTGTGCCCTTGTTTAAGAAGGTTTGTAGGGATAAGCCTGGGTACTACAGACCGGTGAGCCTTACTTCTGCAGTGGATAAGTTGTGAGAAGGTATTGTTAAACTAGAAAGAGTGCAGAAGAGATTTACGAAGATGCTACCAGGACTTCATGGTCCCGTTATAAGGAGAGGCTGAATAGACTGGGACTTTTTTCCCTGGAGCGTAGGAGACTTACGGTGAACTTAGAGGTGTTATGGGCCAGGGTTTAGAGAACCCCAAAGTGTATCATGGAGCTCATCTGACCCACAACTTTTAATAGATTGTTGTATGGGGAGCACACGGCCCACTCTACAGTGGTGGTACAGCAGAAATGGAAAAGTATTTTTTTAAAGCAAAACAATGTTTATTCTATGAACTCGAAGTTAACCTTTTTGAAACATACAGTGAACATCTTAGCAACCATTAATTCAAATACAACCCCCAAAGAATACAACACTAAATAATCCTTTCAGCTTTCCTTTTAACATCCATAAGATTTAAGACACCTTTTATCAGAAGCACATCAGGTTAAAATCACTACAGTTATTAGTTTTAAATCACCAGGATCGATTTACAGTCTTTAGATTACAGACAGAGATCTGTACACCTTCTGGCTGTGACTGCAGCTATTCAGCTCTGAAATCGAAACTAAAATACACCTTGCAGCAAACAGCCTAAAACAAAAGTAAAAAGCTGACAGACAGCCCAGCTCCACCCAGTATCTGACATCACTGCAGTAGTAAACACCCATTTCTTAAAGGTACTTTCACTGCAGATATTTACACACACACCCATTTATAAACACCCATTTCTTAAAGCTACACTCACATGACACTTCCCCCAAGGAAAAAAAATAAACCATCAACTTCAAGATGGTTTCATTTTTCACCTTTTCACCATTCTTTAAGAAATGCACAGTAAATATACTTTTTTGTTTCAAAAAACAACACACGCAAACAGATATAATAATATAGTCCATTTTTGTTTTTCTTCCTCCAACTGAAATCCTTCTTGATTGAACAAGGAGGTCCATTTCTCTACGCCTCGGCATTTCTCTTTAAAGTCAAATACTTTAGTTCAATCAGATCACAAAGTCCCTTGCAGAAGCTCCGCACCTACACCCACATCACTCGAATCAACCACCACTTTGAATGGTTTCATATAATTTGGGATGGCTAACACAGGAGCAGTGGTTAACACAGCCTTCAAGCCGTCAAATGCCTGTTGACACTCCGCTGTCCACTGGAATTTGTTACGCTTCTTGAGCAAATCCGTCAGTGGAGCGACCACACTGCTAAAATTGGGAACAATTTCCGGTAAAATCCACTCATACCAAGAAATCACATTATTTCCCGTCGTGTCAAGGGTCTCGGAAATTCCCCAATAACTTTTGTTTTCACATCCCGTGGGACCATTCAACCCTGTCCGATTGTATGGCCAAGGAAAGTGACTTGGGCCTTTTTAAATTCACTTTTGGCTAGGTTTATCACCAAACCCGCCTCCGGAAATCGATCGAATAACTCCATCAGATGTTTCAAATGTTCTGTCCATGTCTGGCTGAAAATTACCAGATCATCGATGTATAGCACACAATTGGGTAATCCTGAAACAACTTTGTTAGTTAACCGTTGAAATGTGGCTGGGGCGTTCTTCATGCCAAATGGCATAACTTTGAATTGGTATCTACCATCTGGAGTCACAAAAGCTGAAATCTCCTTCGCCCTTTCGGATAAAGGTACCTGCCAGTAACCTTTAAGTAAATCCAATTTGGAAATAAAAGCTGATTGTCCCACTTTCTCAATGCAATCCTCCAAACGTGGGATAGGATAAGAGTCTGTAACTGCATTAACCTTTCTATAGTCCACACACAACCGGTGGGTACCTTCTGGTTTTGGTACCATCACTATGGGTGAGCTACATTGGCTGCAATCCACATCAATTATGCCATTGATAAGCATACTCTCAATCTTTTTGTTAACCTGTGCCAATTTTAAAGGGTTAAGTCTATATGGATGTTGTTTGATTGAAACAGCATTTCCCACATCTACATCATGTATAGCCATTTTAGTACTTCCCAATTTACCATCACAAAGTTGCCCATGTGATATCAATAACTCTTTCAGGTCGGTTTGTTTTTCCTCTGGAAGGTAACTCAACAATTTATCCCAATTTTTAAGCACATTCTCATTTTCCAATTTAATTTGAGGTATGTCAAATTCACAGTCATCTGGATTTGGTTTGTCACTTTGAATTAGAGTCATTAAAACTCCATTTCCTCTCCTTCCCTTTCAAAGTACCTTTTAAGCATATTCACATGACACACTCGGTGAGTCTTCCTTCTATCTGGTGTTTTTATCACATAATTCACCTCACTTAATTTCCTTTCAATCTGATAAGGTCCACAAAACCTAGCTTTTCAAGGTTCACCTACCACTGGCAACAACACTAAAACATTATCTCCACTGGCAAAACTACGAACTTTGGATTTCTTGTCCGCTACCCGTTTCATCACATTTTGTGCATCTTTCAAATGTTGTCTCGCCAATTCACCTGCTCTATTTAATCGTTCCCTAAAATTTGACACATAATCCAATAATGTAATTTCCGATTTCTCACTCACCAATTATTTCTTAACCAATTCAAGTGGTCCTCTTACCTCATGACCAAAAATTAGTTCAAAAGGACTAAATTTGATTGACTCATAAGATGCATCCCTAATTGCAAACAGTACAAATGGAATTCCTTTCTCCCAATCCTCTGGATAATCTTGACAATAAGCCCTCAACATTGTCTTTAATGTATGATGCCACCTTTCTAACGCTCCCTGCAATTCTGGATGGTACGCAGTTGATATAAATTGTTTTATTCCTAAGCTATCCATAACTTCTTTGAATAAGCTGGAGGTAAAAATTGATCCTTGATCCAATTGTATTTCTGTGAGTAGTCCATATCTAGTAAAGAACTTTAGTAACTCCTCTACAATCTTTTTAGCTGTAATATTACGTACTGGAATGGCCTCTGGAAACCTAGTAGACACATCCATTATAGTCGAAAGATATTGATTCCCACTGTTTGTTTTAGGAAGCGGTCCTACGCAATCAATTAGGACCCTTGTAAAAGGTTCCTCAAATGCTGGAATGGGTATTAACGGCGCTGGTTTTATCACTGTTTGAGGTTTCCCTATCACTTGACATGTGTGACATGATTGACAAAATTTAACTACATCATTATGTAGTCTAGGCCAATAAAAATGTTTCTGGATTTTAGCTTGAGTTTTCCTGATTCCCAAATGACCTCCCACTGGTACCTCATGTGCAACTCGCAAAACCTCTTTTCTATACCCGACCAGCAATACTACTTGATGAACTTCTGCCCACTTTTCATCCGCCTGCATATGTAAAGGCCTCCATTTTCTCATCAAGACATCACTTTGGCGGTAATAACACTCTGGTATAAACGCAGATTCCTTTCCGTGTATGCTTTCTGATATATCGTCGGAAACATTAGGGACCTTCAAGCAGCTATTGGATAGGTACATGGATGACGGTAAAATGATATAGTGTAGATTTATTTGTTCTTAAGGGCAGCACGGTAGCATTGTGGATAGCGCAATTGCTTCACAGCTCCATGGTCCCAGGTTCGATTCCGGCTTGGGTCATTGTCTGTGCGGAGTCTGCACGTCCTCCCCGTGTCTGCGTGGGTTTCCTCCGGGTTCTCCGGTTTCCTCCCACAGTCCAAAGATGTGCGGGTTAGGTGAATTGGCCAATGCTAAATTGCCCTTAATGTCCAAATTGCCCTTGCTGTTGGGTGGAGGTGTTGAGTTTGGGTATGGTGCTCTTTCCAAGAGCCGGTGCAGACTCAAAGGGCCGAATGGCCTCCTTCTGCACTGTAAATTCAATGATAATCTATGATTAACCTAGGACAAAGGTTCGGCACAACATCGTGGGCCGAAGGGCCTGTTCTGTGCTGTATTTTCTATGTTCTATGTTCTATATCCGTTTTATTTCTACATCTTTCTGTTGTAACTCCGCCAATCTTCCTGAACTAAAAATATCCGCCTCATCCTCCACCTTTTCTTTTTCTTTTTCAACCATCTGATAAAAAATCGTTTCTGATAATTGCACTTCAGCGTCATCTTCACTCTTTGATTTCTCTTCTTGTCTTAATCTGTGACTTTGCGACCTTATTCGGATGCAGAGAAGGGCCGAAAAATGGCAGATGGAGTTTAACCCTGATAAATGCGAGGTGATTCATTTTGGTCGGAAAAATTTGAATCCGGATTACAGGGTCACCGGCAGGGTTCTGAGGAATGTGGAGGAACAGAGAGATCTTGGGGTTCACGTCCACAGATCTCTGAAGGTTGCCACTCAAGTGGACAGAGCCGTGAAGAAGGCCTATAGTGTGTTAGCATTTATTAACAGGGGGCTTGAGTTTAAGAGCCGTGGGGTTATGCTGCAACTGTCCATGACCCTGGTGAGACCACACTTGGAATATTGTGTGCAGTTCTGGTCACCTCACTATAGGAAGAATGTGGAAGCATTGGAAAGGGTGCAAAGGAGATTTACCAGGATGCTGCCTGGTTTGGAGGATAGGTCTTATGAGGAAAGGCTGAGGGAGCTAGGGCATTTCTCTTTGGAGCGGAGGAGGATGCGAGGCAACTTAATAGAGGTTTATAAGATGATGAGGGGGATAGATAGAGTGGACGTTCAGAGACTATTTCCTCGGGTGGATATGGCTGTTACAAGGGGGCATAATTATAAGGTTCGGGTGGGAGATATAGGAGGGATGTCCGAGGTAGGTTCTTTACTCAGAGAGTGGTTAGGGTGTGGAATGGACTGCCTGCTGTGATAATGGAGTCGGACACTTTAGGAACTTTCAAGCGGTTATTTGATCGGCACATGGAGGACACCACAATGACAGGGAGTGGGATAGCTTGATCTTGGTTTTGGACAAAGCTTGGCACAACATCGAGGGCCGAAGGGCCTGTTCTGTGCTGTACTGTTCTATGTCTATGTTACTACACAACCCGGAAAAATCCCAGGATATTCATCCTTCAACACTTCAGTTGTCTGATTTTCCACTGGCTTATCAACCACAGTAGGCATCACTCCCACCTGTGATCCAGCTGCATCATTCCCCAAGATAAACTGTATTCCTGGACAAGATAGTTTCTCCATTACTCCTACTACCACTTCACCACTCATCACTGGACTTTCCAACCTTATCTTAAATAATGGAATACTACTCCTCTCACCCTGATTTCCACTTATTACCACCTTTTCTGGCAACATTCTTCCCAAACTACATAACTCCTCATCTCTTACCATTAAAGATTGAGTAGCTTCTGTATCTCTTAAAATTGTGACTTCTTTATCTGCTCCTCCTGACACACATGAGTAAACTTTACCCACACAAGTAAATTCTTTAAAGAGATCTGGCACCTTCTTCTTAATCACCTCTTGCTCTGGCTGTACAATCTTTTGCACCTCCTTCACTTCACTTGGGCTTTCGTTTATCACTTTGACTTATCCTGTTTTACCACATCAACCTTCCCAGTGCTTTTCTTCAACCACCAACATTGTGACTTTACATGGCCTAGGTTATTACAGTGAAAATATTTGAAACTTTTCTTGTCTCTTCCACCCTCCTGGATTTCTTTTTAACTTGAGGTACACTCCCCTTATTAACTCCCATCAGATCACCTTTACCTTGACCACTTGAGTATTTCTCATGTCCCCAGTTTCTATCCCTCACCGGCTGAAACTGATGACGGAAACCAAACTTTGATTTATGAACTAATTCATAATCATCTGCCATTTCTGCTGCTAATCTCGCAGTTTTAACCCTCTGCTCTTGCACATGAGTTCTCACTGCATCAGGAATTGAATTTTTAAACTCCTCCAAAAATATAAATTCTTTGAGAGCTTCATACGTTTGGATTATTTTCAAAGCCCTTATCCACCCGTCAAAATTACTCTGTTTGATCCTTTCAAACTCCATGTATGTTTGACCAAATTCTTTCCTTAAATTTATAAACCTTTGTCTGTCAGCTTCAGGCACTAGTTCATATGCACCTAAGATGGATTTTTTCACCTCCGCATAACTTTGAATTGTGACAATTTGCAACATGTGTGCCCTTTCCCCTTACTATCTACTCTCTACCACACCCGTGCCAACTTAAGTGTTATCTATCTTATCTTTCACAGTGTACTGCTTCATCCACATGTTTCCCCAGACATCACATCAGAGGTGGAGGCAGCCTGCTGCATTTCTCGCCCTCTGACCTGTGATGTGCTTGGCATTTGCCCTCTGGTCACCCCGGCTGACTTTCGGATGCCTCAGGTGATGACAGATTACCCTGTTCTGCCCACTGCTCAGCAGATGCATCAGTGTCAGGTGGGGGGAATTTGGAAGGGCTAAGATTTTCCAGTGCCTCCCTTGAGGTGGCGGCATGGATCCCATCACTTCCTCCTGAGGCAACGGTCCATCAGCAACTCAGCAGTTGTGACCCTCGTGGTGGTGTGGGGTATGACAACAAAAGTTTGGCAAGCCATTGGCGCAGCGGTTTGTCAGACTGTTTCAGCATGGAGTTCTTAAAGATCTGAACGGCCCTCTCAGCCAATCTATTAGACGTAGGGTGGTATGGGGCCATGCTAGTGTAGTGTATGCTGTTGGTTTAATTGAATGTCTGAGAGTCGTCCCCTGTAACAGGAGTTGTCAGATATAATGGATTCCAGTAGCCCATGTATAGCGAACGCTTGGTGCAAGACAGGTTGTAGTCCACATCTCCTGTCTAGACATTCACTGGAGTGGTGTCCATCAAAGCTAAAAACAGCCTGCCCAAGAAAGGGCCCACATACTCAACGTGCACCCGGATCCATGGGCGACCTGGCAATTCCTGAGGGTGCAGAGTGGCCGATGGAGTCAGAGATTTTTGAGATGGACAGGGTAGACATTGCTGTCCGATTTCTTCGAAGGCTTTATCAATGCCTAGCCACGATATATAGCTGCGTGCCAAAAAACTTCATCTCCGTTTGCCCTGGGTGGGCACAATGCAGCTCCTGTAAGAGAGGTCCCGTGGCTAATGGCACATCAGCGATTTGTGAGCCCCACAAGATCACATCATCCTCACATGTCAGTTCATCTTCATGGGTTAAATAGGGTCTCAAGTGCTCAGATTTTTCATTGTTGCACCCGTTCTGTATCATCTGCTTTTTTTTTATATAAATATTTTATTGAAAATTTTTGGTCAACCAACACAGTACATTGTGCATCCTTTACACAATATTATAACAACACAAATAACAATGACCTATTTTATAAACAAAAAATGAATAAATAATAAATAACAAAAATGAAAACTAACCCTAATTGGCAACTGCCTTATCGCAAGTCACACTCTCCAAAGATATAATTTAACAGTCCAATATATAATTACCTGTCGCAACGACATATACATATTATACAGTATATATTAACAACCCTGAGAGTCCTTCTGGTTCCTCCACCCCCCCCCCCTCGCGCCCCCCCCCCCCCCCCCCCGGATCCTGGGCTGCTGCTGCTGCCTTCTTTTTTCCATTCCATCTATCTTTCTGCGAGGTATTCGACGAACGGTTGCCACCGTCTGGTGAACCCTTGAGCCGACCCCCTTAGAACGAACTTAATCCGCTCTAGCTTTATAAACCCTACCATATAATTTATCCAGGTCTCCACCCCTGGGGGCTTGGCTTCTTTCCACATTAACAATATACTGCGCCGGGCTACTAGGGACGCAAAGGCCAAAACATCGGCCTCTCTCGCCTCCTGCACTCCCGGCTCTTGTGCAACCCCAAATATAGCCAACCCCCAGCTTGGTTCGACCCGGACCCCCACTGCTTTTGAAAGCACCTTTGTCACCCCCATCCAAAACCGCTGTAGTGCCAGGCATGACCAAAACATATGGGTATGATTCGCTGGGCTTCTCGAGCACCTCGCACACCTATCCTCCACCCCAAAAAATTTACTGAGCCGTGCTCCAGTCATATGCGCCCTGTGTAATACCTTAAACTGAATCAGGCTTAGCCTGGCGCACGAGGACGACGAGTTTACCCTGCTTAGGGCATCTGCCCACAGCCCCTCCTCGATCTCCTCCCCCAGCTCTTCTTCCCATTTCCCTTTTAGTTCATCTACCATAGTCTCCCCTTCGTCCCTCATTTCCCTATATATATCTGACACCTTACCATCCCCCACCCATGTCTTTGAGATCACTCTGTCCTGCACCTCTTGTGTCGGGAGCTGCGGGAATTCCCTCACTTGTTGCCTCGCAAAAGCCCTCAGTTGCATATACCTGAATGCATTCCCTTGGGGCAACCCATATTTCTCGGTCAGCGCTCCCAGACTCGCGAACTTCCCATCCACAAACAGATCTTTCAGTTGCGTTATTCCTGCTCTTTGCCACATTCCATATCCCCCATCCATTCCCCTGTGAAAAATGTCCTCATACCTTCTCAGAACTTCTTGAAGGACACCATTGGAAATTTAAAAAAATTCCACCTGATGCTGTAGCCAGTCCCTTCTCTTTAGGCTAGGTCTGTGACCTTCCACGACAACCAGGGTAGATTGGTTTCTTGCGTGTTGGTAGTCCCAAGGATTTTCAGGAATTCCCCCATATAAGTGGAAAGCTTGGCTGTGGTGCTGCTGAAATTTAAAGTTTTATCTCCATCACAGATATACTTGAAGGTCTCTTTCCTCACAACAGTCATCAAGGCCCCTCTGTTGACTTCCAGTTTTAAAGGTTTACAGTTCGTACTGAGAATGATTTCAGTTGGGGCCGTGTTGTTTAACTGGATGGTGTTCAAATGGTACATTGTGTGCTCTTCCTCAGAGCTCCACTCCACTTTGTTCAGTGGCCGTGTGGACTGCCACTGCTGCTATTTTGCAATGGCGCACATTGCCTTGCACGTCAACATGCTTGAATTTCAGAATCCTAAGGGGGAGGGGGGAACAGTCACAAGTCGTGGTACACATAGGTACCAACTGCATAGGTAAGAGTAGGGATGGGGATTTAAAACAGGAATTTAGGGAGCTAGGGTGGAAGCTGAGAGCCAGGACAAACCATGTTGTCATCTCTTGTTTGTTGCCGGTGCCACGTGCTAGCGAGTTGAGGAACAGGAAGAGAGTGCAGATAAACACGTGGCTGCAGGGATGGTGTAGGAGGGAGGGTTTCAGTTACGTGGATAAATGGAGCACATTCTTGGGAAGGTGGGACCTGTACAAACAGGACGGTTTGCACCTGAACCAGAGGAGCACCAATATCCTGGGAGGAAAATTTGCTCTTCGGGGTGTGTTGCTCGTTGCTGTTGTTTCTTAGTTTGGCTCTGTTTAATTACGTTTGCTCAAGAATCGCCAGGTATCTTTCGATACCGCCACAAGGTTCAAAACCGAATACTGATCAAAGACTCGATACACCCGTTAGTAAGTTCAAAATCAATGCTCATTTATTTACACACACAGTCAAATATACAATTGCACAAAACTCCAGAACCTAAACTATTACTACTACGAAAAGCCTATACTTAGCTTCGGGTACCCACTCCGTCAGAGGAACAATGGCCGTTGCTCAGTTCTGAGGCTGCTGGGTTGAGCTGTTTACAGGTTAGCAACTAGCAACGTCTGTCTCGTAGCATGCGTTGACTTGGAACTTACTTGGTCTGGAGCAGCTTTGGCAGGTCTCTTCTCGCTGAAAGCCAAGGCCAAGAGAGCGATTCTCTCTTGGGGAATCCTTTTTATATCCAAAAGGGCTTTGCACGCTTTTGGGCGGGCCTTGAACTTGGCCCCAATTAATTGGGCCGTTTCCCAATTGTTCTTATCGATTTTCCTCCAATAGAGGGGTGGGTTCCCTGATTGCTGGGCGTGTCCTAGGTGGCCGTTGGTTTGCTTTGTTTTAGTCTCCTCTGGCGCCGGGGTGTCTGTCTTAGCATTGTTTACCTAAATGTTGCCTCTTTATTCCCGGGGATGGCTCATTAGTATGTAGATGGTTCTGCAGTATTGGTCTCTTCTGAGAGCTACAGCTCTAATCAACAGATAGACCTTGCACCTGCTTGCTTTTTCAGTATTGTCCAATTTTCCCTGCATTCTTTGCAAAGTGTCCATTTTGTAATCGGGACGTGGCCATCCCAGATGGCTACACACCCTCCTTGTGATCCTCAATGCGAAGCGTGAAGGATCACATTACTGCGTCGTCTTCATCCCCTGACCAAACGGGGTACCCAAAAATTAGGCTCTACTCTGCCCTATCCTATGAAACACAATTTTACCTAAATCATTTTAAATACATCCATTATTATAAAACTTTACGGGGAGCTATGACATTGATGCATGCATTCCTGAAAAATAAAAAAACTGGAACCTCTAACTATCCTCAATAAACTATCCCAAAAATCTACAACATTTTAAATGTACAAAATAGCAGCACACAAATTTCTCTGGCCTGGCAGTCAGGCACAGAGGTTTACATTTCTTTATTGAACAGAATACATAAAGAGAAACGGATTCACTTTAATTCATGTCAAGGGGTTCGGGGGTTTGGTGAAGTCCGAAAATAAGGGATGTGAACGTGTATACCGGGGCGCTAGAGCGGTAGGCTCTCTTTCACCATTTCCTGACTCTATGTGTCTGCACGACACTGCAAAGTATCGCCAGTACTAAGAGGGCTTCTACTATATACAATAGTGAGTACCAGGTGGTAAATGTATCGCACCAGGTCGGGGTATTGTTAGCATCGCGGGGCTAGCTATCTCGGGGTTCTGTGTATTGCGGGGGTGGGAATCATTCACGGCTTGTGTGGTAGGGGTCAGGGGGGTAGCATCCGCGTGCAACTGAAGGGATCTCGCTAAGATCCAGGTGAACATGATGGAGGCCGTCTTCATCTTTCCGTCTTTCTGTCTTCTTTTTCTTCCTCTGGGGTTCCTGAGGTTCCAGAGTTCTGTGGACACAAGCATAATATCTGTTATTATCTTGCTTAAGATCTTGTATGTCTGTCTGTCTGTCCTTTGTTACCAATTTCCCATTATGATTGGTCACCATCTGTGACTCCCTCTTTTTATTTATATAAACCAAATATTTGGGACAAGACATCCGAGATAAATACTGACATAGTGCAAGCTGTCTCGCAGCCTGTGCGATCTACCATCCTAGTGTTTGAGGATGTAAATAGCATACGGAAGCAACCTAAGGGTCGGCAAAAACAAACAAAAGAATTTTGAACCGAAAGTGGCAAAATGGGGCACGTATGGGCCGCGGCGGGTAAGAAATGGGTGGAATCCCCGGGTAGGACGGCGATAAATGCCGTTTGTGCTCTACCCGAGCATAGCTGACCAGAGCGGGGTCCTCAGACAGGGCGGGAACCAGTGCCGTTTCTCCACTGCCTGAGCAACCGGCAAGAACGGATAAGAATGTGGTCATCGTGGGGGTTGCCTTGTTGTCTGCTGACAAACTTGTATCTCTAAACTGGTTTCTGTTGACAAACTAGTTCCTCTGAACTGTTGTCCGGGGACAAACTTGTTCCTCTAACAGGCATTGGGCGTCAAAGGAATGGTGACGTGGGGCTGTGAAAAACTTTCAAGTTTACAAACAACACTTAACATTAACACTAACGAACAAACATACAACAAACATGGTGCAGGTTCCATCAGAAAGGACACCGTATCTCTCCCATCGGTTCCTTTTTTCCAGCGTCTGGACACCTCACTGCTCAATAGCGAGCAGGGTCGCAAAGGGATTTGTTTGGTGGGAGTCAGACTCTGTCATCATCTTCTCCCGGCTGCCAAACTCTTGACTGTAGTAACCGTGCTAAAGCTGCTTGGGGCGAATTGGGGTCTATCTCATCATTCCGGATGAGCCTGAACGAATTGTCTCGGTGCCAGAATCGTGTATTGAGGTTGGAGCTACTAGGTTTCAATCTGTAATCGTCGGGCGGTGGGTCTGGGTCAGGGGCTTTGATATATGTAATCTTGAAGGGGTCAGTGGAATCATGCTCGGATTCACTGGGAATGGAGCCTGGTACAGGGGGATAATCGTAACGTGGTGTGCTGTGGCTATCGTCATCGTGATCGCTATCACTGTCGCTGTCGCTGCTGGTTGAATGAAGGGAGAGGCTGAGTCGTGCCTCTTGGGGTGGAGTTGAATTTGTGTCTGAGGATGGGCTGGACTGGTTGGGGGAGGGTAGGAAAACGACATCTGTGGGCGGGGCGTGCTCATCTGCTGCTGCGAGCAGGATGTGGTGTGTGTGGTTATTCTGTGAGCCATAAGCCTTGAGCTGGTTAATGTGAAACCACGCAGACTTGCCATTGGGATATGTAATCTTGTATACCAAGGGGCTGACTTTGTCCGAAATGTAGTACGGTCCGGAGAATTTAGGGGAAAGGAATGAACTGGGGTTGTATACGGAAAGCATTACTTGCTGCCCTGCTGCAAACTCAGTGGCGTGTACTGTTATGTTGAAACAAGCCTTGCTCTGTTTCTTCCTGGTCCCAAGTCTCACAGCTGCTGCGAGTTGGGCTGCCTTTATGTTCTCTATCAATTGTTGTACAGCATTTTCATGCGTGAGGGCTGTGACTGCGGGGCTGGCCAAATCCAGTCCTAATAAATACTCTGTCCCTTTCATGGGGCGTCCGGTCATGAGAGTGTGGGGGGGTGTATCCTGTGGATGTGGATACCGTGTTCCTTATAAACATTAAAGCAAATGGGAGAACTGAATCCCAGGTGCTGTTATTCTGCTGCACCATTTTCCTGAGGGTGGTTTTTAATGTCCTGTTCATCCTCTCTCCAATACCACTTGACTGGGGGTGGTATGCTATGAAACTTTTGTCGAATGCCGAAAATTGTGAGGACGTTTTTCATTACACGTCCTGTGAAATGGGAGCCTTGATCGAATTCTATACTGCGGGGGAGGCCCCATCTTGTAAAGATGTGCTGTGTTAGTATTTTAGCTGTTGTCTTGGCCGTATTAGTTCTCGATGGAAATGCTTCCACCCATTTTGTGAAGGTGTCGATGACCACCAACACATACTTATAACCATTTCTGCAAGGGGGTAGGGGTCCTATATAGTCTATCTGTAGATTTGTCCAGGGTCCATTAACAGGGCGGGTATGACTAAGTTGAGCTTTTTTCGCATATCTGTCCGGATTGTTCTGGGCACAGATCAAGCAATTCTCTATGTAGTGGGTAACATCGGCTTTTAAATCAGGCCACCAGCAGAGTGGCCTGAGGTGGGCTAGGGTGGGTTCAATACATTGGTGTCCATGATTGTCGTGGAACTGACAAATGACCTGGTTCCTGTCCTGGCTGGGAACTATATAAATGCCATCCTTTAAAATCACACCG
Source organism: Scyliorhinus torazame (assembly GCF_047496885.1). Lineage (NCBI taxonomy): Eukaryota > Metazoa > Chordata > Chondrichthyes > Carcharhiniformes > Scyliorhinidae > Scyliorhinus > Scyliorhinus torazame. Next base: position 144,695,511 of record NC_092712.1, on the reverse strand, counting down.
TCATGTGTGGTTATTGACTTCTTGTATTTATCATACGGGGCTGTATAAGGTACCCGTTAAAACTTCCCTGAATTTCTCGTCCTCTTTCTGTGCCTTCGCTAGATCCTGAATATTGGTCTGTGAGACCTGAACTGCGTGTACTGGGGTGCTTTTGGGGGGGTTCCAAATATAACCATGCCTGGAGCCTGCCTTCGCTAGGGTGTCTGCTTTAACGTTACCAGGGGGGGGGGAAGAACGGTGATGACTGCGAACCTTAATTATTCCATATTTTCTATCCTTCGCTGTCTCTAAGATGTGGCGGAGTAATAAGGGCTGAGGGTAGGGGTTTACCGTCCGCGGAAACAAATCCTCTCGTTTCCCACAGGGGTAGGAATTCCGTCAAACTATTGCAAACATACAAGCTGTCCGAATAGATGTCTTCTGGGGTCGGGAACAAGTCGGTGTGGTCTACAATGTAACCGATCCCTGCCAGTTCTGCTGCCTGCGAGCCTAAGTTTCCTGGCAACTTTAATGCAATCTCATCTAGGGTGCGTCCCTGCGCGTCCTCTACGTAAATACCGCAACCGGTAATTCTCTTTCCATTTAGCACTGTGGAGGAGCCATCCATATTAATCTTCAGGGGTGCACACGTGTCTGTGGGCTGGGGTCTCTGGGGTGTAATACCTGCTTTCCTGGGAGGTATTTTAGGAACAAATGGGCCTGTGTTCTGTTTTGTGGTGATGATCTCACACTCATGAGGAGTGCCTGCATACTGCAAATTATCGGCAAAGAAGGTGTGAGTCTTGGTTCTTTTTACTGTAATGTCCCGTCCCTGTAAAAGAAGGGTCCAACGGGCTGCGCGGATTTGGTTGACTGTGTCATCCTTAAGTCGGCCGTCTAATAATAGCTGTGTTGGGGTGTGTTCAGTGAGAATGGTGATGGGGTTGAGTCCTGTAATGTAGGCTGTAATGACCTCCAATTGGCATTATTGGTTGACCAATTGGAATAGGAGCTCCCTCAATGATAGCTCATTGAGGGGGCCCATATAAGCACCTGTGTAGGCTTTGTGAGGCAGTCTTAAGTTGACTGGAATGCTAGCAGCACTGTTTGGAGCTGCTCTTGTATAAAGTTATTGCAAATAAATACAGGTGTAGTGACGGAACCCCTGCCTCCTGTGGATTATTACATTGGCGAAGTACTGTACTGCCCAAAAAACTGCGAGCATGTTCCTTTCACAGGCAGAAAATCCTTGCTCGACAGGGTCTAACACGCGTGAGGCATATGCTACGGGGCGTAATTGGCCATGGCGTTCCTGGAGGAGAACGGCTGAAAGGGTTCAGTCGATGCTTGCAACCTCAATTGTGTACGGGGAAAGTGGATCAGAGACCTGTAGTGCGGGGGCTGTGCTGAGTGCTCTTTTTAAAGTATCCACGGCATCCGTATGCTGTGGAAGCCATTCCCAAGGTGCCTGCTTCTTGAGAAGTTCAGTAAGGGGCGCTGCTTTAGTGGCGAAACTGTCAATATGGTTTCGGCAGTAGCCAACCAGTCCTAAAAATGACCGGAGGGCTGAGACATTGGGGAAGGGGCAATTTGACGATCTAGTCAATTCTCTTTTGCTCGATCTCACGTTTACCATGTGTGATCACTGTTCCCAAGTAAATCACTTTCTCTTTCAAAATCTGGGCCTTCTTGGGGTTGACTTTACAACCAATTTCTTTTAGGAGTTCGGCGAGAAGCGAATTGTGCTCTCCCTTTGTATCCGTCTGTAGTAACAAGTCGTCTACGTACTGGACCAGACAATCGGGGCGGGAACATTTTGCTAATCCATTTGCCAGCTGTTGGTTGAAAATGGAGGGGGAGTTGTGGAAGCCTTGTGGAAGGCACATCCACGTGTATTGTTGGCCCTGGAATGTGAAGGCAAATTTGTACTGGCACGCTTTAGCCAATGGAATGGACCAAAAGCCGTTGCTAATGTCCAAAACCGAATTTTCTTTTGACTAGAGTCCCTGTTTGAGCATGGTCTCGGGTCTCGTGGCTACGGTGGGGGCTGCTGCTGGGGTTACTTTGTTCAGTTCCCGGTAATCGATGGTCAGTCGCCATGATCCATCGGGTTTCCTGACGGGCCAAATCGGTGCGTTGCTTGTGGAGGCTACTGATCTGAGTACGCCGTGATCCAACAAACCCTCTATTACTTTGGAGATTTCTTCCTCTGCTTCCAGGGAAATCCGTACTGCTTCTAGGGTCTGGGGTCGGGACCTGTAATGTTCACAAAGCCAGACAATTTGCCACAGTCGTGCTTGTGCTGTGCAAATGCCGCTTTGTGTTCCTGCAGGACTGCCCTAACGGCTCGAGGGTCGAACCAGAAGTCTCCTACTGAGCTCATCCTGTTTACGTACTCTCCTACTGTGAGCGTGGCGGGAGCTCGTGCTGCCTTTGCCATTTTCCATACACACTTGTTAACTGGGTCAAAAGAAAGATTGTGGGAGCTCATAAAATCGATCCCTAGGATATCTTCTGCTGTCTGGGACAAATCAACCAAAACTACGTGGTGCTTAGTTGTGATGTTACCTATTTGTATCGCTCCAGGGGCTGTGATGTGTCCCTGTTGTAAATGACTTGTAAAGCTGCTGAGTGCGATGGTGTCTGTTGTGGGCCACGTGTCTCATTGAAACATCGTGGAGGAATTGAGTGTGGTGCGGGAACCTCCTCTGTCCCAAAGAAATTCTATGTGGTGTCCCCGAACATTGCCTGCTTCTACCGGACCTGTCCCAAAGGGTGTCGCAGACCTAAGTTGGGGAGCCTGAACACCGTCAGTCGATGCTGTTCATGTCTGCATTCTCTGAACGGGCACTAACGCTATGGATCGGCTTTGCCCTATTCCTGTTTAGGGTGCCTGTCTGTTGGCTTCTCTGCTGCTTATGTGGCACATTGCACTCTCGTGCAAAGTTTCCTAACTGTCCACAATTGTAACATTCTTGAGCTTTGGGCTGGAGTGGGCTGTTCCTGCCCTCATTTACTCATGTGGGGTTCTGGTGCGCTTTAACTGGATTCATATCTGCCTGCTCTTCATCGGGTTTTATAAATGCGCTTTTGCTTTGGACTGATTGCTCCCAAGTGCGGGACAACCTTTTCAAAACCCATTTTTCATTGTGGACCTCATCTGAGGGGTCATAATTTGCGCAAGATTTCTGTCCTGCGTCTGTCGTGTGAGAGACTAGGATTCGAGTCCATTTGGCCATATTATCTGTGGACAAATGGGTGTGGGATAACTCTCCGAAAACTGCTGTGAAGTGTATCCACAAGCATCCAGCAAATGCTGTGGGTGCTCTGTTTTCTTTTGCCTACACTTGTTTAGGCCTTCTACGGGGTCTCCTCTGTTATAGCTGATCGCATCAAGGATCGCTGTGTGCATCTCTTGGAGTGTGTCTCCTCCTACATTCTGTGGTCGGGAAGGGCTGCTACGACTGAAGGGTCGAGGCTTAAAACTGTGAGCTTCATTTGCTCCTTTTCGTCCAGGCCGTACATGGTAGCCTGTTGTTTGACTTTTGCGAAAAATTGGTGGGGGTCTGATGTGGGAAGGAACGGTGTACTTTTTCCACATGCGTCCCGTAATTGGGTCACGGTTAACGGGGTTGTGTAAAGGAAATCTGCATCTCCTTCTGCTGCGGCCCTGCCGTGTGTGGTTACAGGGTTCATGGGGGTGTGTTCTGCCTGTTCAGTTGGGGGTTGGGGCGCTCTCCTTTTCTGGAGTTTTTCCTGCATACATGTCCCATGTACGTATCTATGGGCAGTCCCGTTCAATTCCTGCCAATCGGGGCCATTTTCCGATCTAACTGGGGTCTGAATGTGCTTTGAAACCCATTTTGAATGGAAAGCAGAGATTGCAATTCTGCAATTTGCTTCCGGCACTTTGCGTGGTCTACGCAGCTCTGCCTTTGTTCCATCGTGGAAGTATCGAGTGCTCATAGGGCTGCTTTCAAATCATTGCAATGTTTCTGCAATTTCTCAACTTGTTGCTCTGGTAGGCCTTATCTTATTGCATTTGGAAACAACTCAAATGCACAAGACAAGACTGGTGTGCCCACTTGGCATCATCCACCTCTCTATCTGTTGCTGCTAACTGCTCTCTCAAATCTCTATTCTCCTTCTCTACTTTGCTCAAGTGTACCTCACTACTTCTGTATCTCTCCTCTATCTCTCTACGGAGCGTCCTAACAACCTCCTCTGTGCCTCGCAATTGTGCCAAACAAGACACGATTGCCATCGGCTTGCGAGCTTTCCCTAAGCTCTTCTTGTGGATCTCTGACAGGTTCTCCCACCAAGTATGTCCTACACTCCCGGGACCTGTTTCGTCATTGGCACAGAATTCACTCCAAAGGGGCCATCATTTCCCTTTGAGGTATTTCTGATCTCATCTTCCCAAACGGGACACTGTCCTACTCTACTGGTCGCTGCGACCTTGAATTCTTGGGGGTTCATAAGGCGTTTCATTGCCTTCATTGCCATTTTATCTACCTAGATTCTCTACTGAATTTGGAACAGGGGGTGATAAAGTGGTGATGTAAACATGGGTATGGTTTACGCTAATTTCCGGCCTACAAAACTCCCAACAGTTTTACGCAACAAAATCTCTCAGGTTTACCTTATATCCCTGTTAGTACGCATGCATTAACACACTTCTGAATCTCGGAGGCTTGATCGGTACTGTTCTTACACTTGTGGTTCTTTCTGTTTCCAATTGGATTCTCAATTCAAATTTTGGGTTCTCTCAGAGTGGTTCCACTTCTAAATCGAGTCCCGTCAGATGTCGCCAGTAAATGTTGCTCGTTGCTGTTGTTTCTTAATTTGGCTCTGTTTAATTACGTTTGCTCAAGAATCGCCAGGTACCTTTCGATACTGCACAAGGTTATAAACCGAATACTGATCAAAGACTCGATACACCAGTTAGTAAGTTCATACTCAATGCTCATTTATTTACACACACAGTCAAATCTACTCGTGCATAAAACTCTGCAACCTAAACTATCACTACTACTAAAAGCCTATACTTAGCTTCGGGTGCCCACTCAGTCAGAGGAACAATGGCCGTTGCTCGGTTCTGAGGCTGCTGGGTTGAGCTGTTTACAGGATAGCAACTAGGAGCATCTATCTTGTAGCGTGCGTTGACTTGGAACTTACTTGGTCTGGAGCAGCTTTGGCAGGTCTCTCCTCGCTGAGAGCCAAGGCCAAGAGAGCGATTCTCTCTTGGGGAATCCTTTTTATTCCCAAAAGGGCTTTGCGCACTTTTGGGCGGGCCTTGAACTTGGCCCCTATTAATTGGGCCGTTTCCCAATCGTTCTTATCGATTTTCCTCCAATAGAGGGGTGGGTTCCCTGAATGCTGGGCGTGACCTAGGTGGCCGTTGGTTTACTTTGTTTTAGTCTCCTCTGGCGCCGGGGTGTCTGTCTTAGCATTGTTTACCTAAATGTTGCCTTTTTGCTCCTGGGGATGGCTCATTGGAACATAGAACATAGAAAATACAGCACAGAACAGGCCCTTCGGCCCACGATGATGTGCCGAACCTTTGTCCTAGATTAATCATAGATTATCATTGAATTTACAGTGCAGAAGGAGGCCATTCGGCCCTTTGAGTCTGCACCGGCTCTTGGAAAGAGCACCCCACCCAAACTCAACACCTCCACCCAACACCAAGGGCAATTTGGACATTAAGGGCAATTTATCATTGGCCAATTCACCTAACCCGCACATCTTTGGACTGTGGGAGGAAACCGGAGCACCCGGAGGAAACCCACGCAGACACGGGGAGGACGTGCAGACTCCGCACAGACAGTGACCCAAGCCGGAATCGAACCTGGGACCCTGGAGCTGTGAAGCAATTGTGCTATCCACAATGCTACCGTGCTGCCCTTGAGAACAAATAAATCTACACTATATCATTTTACCGTAATCCATGTACCTATCTAATAGCTGACACAATTAGTATGTAGATGGTTCTGCAGTATCGGTCTTGTCTGAGAGCTATAGCTCTAATCAACAGACAGACCTTGCACCTGCTTGCTTTTTCGGTATTGTCCAATTTTCCCTGCATTCTTTGTAAAGTGCCCATTTTGTAATCGGGACGTGGCCATCCCAGATGGCTACAGGGGGTTTAAAACTAATTTGTCAGGTGGATGGGAAAACGAGCTGTAGTCCAGAAGCCAGTGTTGAGAGTAGTGAGGTACTGAGGAGGGTATCAAGGTCGCAGGACTGTACTGGCAGGCAGGAAGGTGGGTTGAAGTGTGTCTACTTGAATGCAAGGAGCATCCGGAATAAGGTAGGTGAACTTGGAGCGTGGATTGGTACTTGGGACTACGATGCTGTGGCCATTACGGAGACATGGTTAGAACAGGGACAGGAATGGTTGTTGGACGTTCCGGGGTATAAATGTTTCAGTCAGAGTAGGGAAGGTGGTAAAAGAGGTGGAGGAGTAGCACTGTTAATCAAGGATAGTTTAACGGCTGCAGAAAGGCAGTTCGAGGGGGATCTGCCTACTGAGGTAATATGGGCTGAAGTTAGAAATAGGAAAGGAGCGGTCACATTGTTAGGAGTTTTCTATAGGCCCCCAAATAGTAATAACGATGTGGAGGAAGAAATTGCAAAGCAGATTATGGATAGGTGTGGAGGTCTCAGAGTAGTTGTCATGGGTGACTTCAACTTTCCAAATATTGATTGGAACCTATATAGGTCGAACAGTTCGGACAGGGCAGTTTTTGTACAGTGTGTGCAGGAGGGTTTTCTGACACAATATGTGGATAGGCCGACAAGAGGTGGGGCCACATTGGGTTTGGTACTGGGTAATGAACCGGGCCAAGTGTTAGATTTGTTTGTGGGAGAGCACTTTGGAGATAGTGACCACAATTCGGTGTCTTTCACTATTGCAATGGAGAGGGATAGGGCCATACGGCAGGGCAAGGTTTATAATTGGGGGAGGGGTAATTATGATGCGATTAGGCAAGAATTAGGAGCATAAGATGGGAACAGAAACTGTCAGGGAAAGGTACAAATGAAAAGTGGAGCTTGTTCAAGGAACAAATACTGCATGTCCTTGATAGGCACGTCCCTGTCAGGCGGGAGGAAATGGCTGTGTGAGGGAACCATGGTTCACAAAAGAGGTTGAATGTCTTGTCAAGAGGAAAAAGGAAGCGTATGTAAGGATGATAAAACAAGATTCAGTTGGGTCGCTTGGAGACAAGGTAGCAAGGAATGAGCTAAAAAAAAGGGCTTAGGAGAGCTAGGAGGGGGCATGAGAAGTACTTGGCGGGACGGATCAAGGAAAACCCCAAAGCTTTTTACTCTTGTGTGTGAAATAAAAGAATGACCAGGGTGAGGTTAGGGCCGGTCAAGGACAGTAGTGGGAACTTGTGCATGGAGTCAGAAGAGATAGGGGAGGCGTTGAATGAATATTTTTCATCAGTGTTCACCGAGGAGAGGGGCTATGTTTTTGAGGATGAGAGTGTGATACAGGCGGGTAGGCTGGAGGAGGTAGATGGTCTGAGGGAAGATGTATTAGCAATTTTGAAAAACCTGAGGGTCGACAAGACAATATTCCAAATGGGATATATCCTAGGATTCTTTGGGAGGCAAGGGATGAGGAGCCTTTGGTTTTGATCTTTGGGTCCTCACTGTGTACAGGAATAGTGCCAGAGGACAGGAGAGTGGCGAATGTTGTTCCTCTGTTCAAGAAAGGGAATAGGAATGACCCTAGTAATTATCGACCAGGTAGTCTTACTTCGGTGGTCGGCAAGTTAATGGAAAGGGTTCTGAGGGATAGGATTAATGACCATTTGGAAAGATGCAGCTTAATCCGGGATAGTCAACACGGATTCGTGAAGGGTAAGTCTTGCCTCACAAATTTGATTGAATTCTTTGAGGAGGTAACTAAGTGTGTAGATGAAGGTAGAGCAGTTGATGTCGTATACATGGATTTCAGTAAGGCGCTTGATCAAGTTCCCCATGGTCGGCTCATGAAGAAAGTAAGGAGGTGTGGGATAGAAGGAAATTTGGCCAATTGGATAAGTAACTGGCTATCACATAGAAGACACAGGGTGGTGCTCTGAAAATTTTCAGAATGGAGACTAGTTACCAGCAGTGTATCACAGGGATCAGTGCTGGGTCCTCTGCTATTTGTGAATTTTATAAATGACTTGGAGGAGGGGGCTGAAGGGTGGGTCAGTAAATTTGCTTATGAGACCAAGATTGGTGGAGTAGTGGATGAGATGGACGGCTGTTGTAGGCTGCAGAGCTGGGTCGGAAAATGGCAGATGGAGTTTAACCCTGATAAGTGCGAGGTGATTCATTTTGGTAGGACAAATTTGAATGCGGATTACAGGATCAACGGCAGGGTTCTGAGGAATGTGGAGGAACAGAGAGATCTTGGGGTTCATGTCCACAGATCTCTGAAGGTTGCCACTCAAGTGGATGGAGCCGTGAAGAAGGCTTATAGTGTGTTCATGTTTATTAACAGGGGGCTTGAGTTTAAGAGCCGCGGGGTTATACTTCAACTGTACAGGACCCTGGTGAGACCATATTTGGAGTATTGTGTGCAGTTCTGGTCACCTCATTATAGGAAGGATGTGGAAGCATTGGAAAGGGTGCAAAGGAGATTTACCAGGATCCTGCCTGAATTGGAGGGTAGGTCTTATGAGGAAAGGTTGAGAGAGCTAGGGCTTTTCTCATTGGAGCGAAGGAGGATGAGAGGCGATTTAATACAGGTTATAAGGTGATGAGGGGGATAGATAGAGTGGACGTTCAGAGACTGTTTCCTTGGGTGGATGTAGCTGTTACAAGGGGGCATAATGATAAGGTTCGGGGTGGGAGATATAGGAGGGATGTCTGAGGTAGGTTCTTTACTCAGAGAGTGGTTAGGGTGTGGAATGGACTGCCTGCTGTGATAGTGGAGTCGGTCACTTTAGGAACTTTCAAGCGGTTATTGGATAGGCACCTGGAGCACACTAGAATGACAGGGAGTGGGATAGCTTGATCTTGGTTTCAGACAAAGCTTGGCACAACATCGAGGGCCGAAGAGCCTGTTCTGTGCTGTACTGTTCTATGTTCAATGTTCTACTATGGCCCCGACCATTACAACGGAAATACTCGGCAATGCCAAGTCTCTTTGGGATGGTCCTGCCCACAATGATAGCAGTCCACCTTTGTCTTACGTTGATGGCCTGATCTTTTCTCAGTCCTTTGACTCCAGTCCAGTCCCAAGGACTGCGTCTGGTTCTCTGCTGTGCCTGTTGATCCTGCTACACACCTTGCGGCCATACAGCCCCATACTTTGACTTCCCTATCAGCTGCCCTATGGAGCTCAGTGGTGCTTTTCTCAGCACACTCCGTTGCCTGAGCCATCTTGATCGCTTTTATCAACGTTGTGTAGTTTCAGCCAGGAGTTTCTTTTGGATATTGAGATTATGGATTCCACAAACCAATCAGTCACACAGCATGTCACTAAGTGCAGTCCCGAACTTAGTGCTCAACAAGCTGATGAAGCCTTGCTATGAACTTTGAGGTGGACTCGTCAGGGTTCTTAACGGTGGCATTTTATGCCTGGAAAACTGGCGCAAAATGGCCATCGATTCCCCATTTTGCAGGGGGTTAGCATGCCGGCAGCGTAGAGCACCCGGCTCCAGCTACTGATACGCCCCAGAGAATTGCCAGGTCTGTGGCCGCGCATTCGCGCGGTGGCAGCCTGCAGCAGCCGCGCCGTGCTTCATGGCAGAGGTTGCTAGCGGACCTGGCCCGTGAAATAATCCCCCCCCCCCCCCCCCCCTTCGGCCGGCTCACTCGCTCTGGACCGCCCAGCCCCGAATAATATCCTCACCTGCCCTCACATCGGCCCTTCCCTGACTGTGGCACCACTGGACTGAGTCCACAGCCGCCACGCTGAGTTCCCGGCGGTTGAGACCACACGTGTCCCGCGCCGTTGGGAACTATGCCAGTCGGAGGCGGAGCATCGAGGGGGCGAGCCTCAGGCAATGGCCGGAGGCTGTGGATTTGTGGAATACGCCACTTTGGAGGGGGCCGAGAATCGCAAAAGCAGCGTCGCCCCCAATTCGGTCGGGAAATGTGATTCTCCGGCCCTTTGCTGAACGCATTTTCGGCGTCGGCAACCAGATAATCCAGTCCCATGTTTGGAAGATCCATGTGTACCAAATTTACTGTCTCGTATCCATTCTACTCTCCCAGAAATTATAATAATCATCTTTAATGTCACAAGTAGGCTTACATTAACACTGCAATGAAGTTACTGTGAAATGACCCTAGTTGCCACATTCCGGCGCCTATTTGGGTACACAGAGGGAGTATTCAGAATGTCCAAATTACCTAATAGCACGTCTTTCGGGACTTGTGGGAGGAAACCGGAGCAACCGGAGGAAATCCACGCAGACACGGGGAGAACGTGCAGACTCTGCACAGACAGTGACCCAAGCCGGGAATCAAACCTGTGACCCTGGAGCTGTGAAGCCATAGCGCAAACCACTATGCTACCGAAAAGCACAACTTTGAAAACAGCAAGAGAATATGACCAACGGCATGATAAAAGTGCTGGCACAGAATTGTCAAGTTTACATTTAAGACAACAAGTTCCCATCCAAGGTCCCACAGCTGAAGTGACAAGGATTTGTTCAGAATTAAGGTCCTATAGTCATTGTACGCAAAGATGTAGTCGTGAGAAGTAACTGAGGATAAATCAGATAAATGTCAGCTCCTCAACCAAATCCCAAATGCAACCACGAAACATATCCAAGAATTACAATCCCACGGATCACTGTGGACAATTAAAGAAACGTCCAGACAAGGTTATAATCGCAAGATCGGAGTGTTCCAGCAGATAAGCTTTATGCTTTAGAGACTCCTTTTATTACAAACATGTATCAAAACAGATTACAACAAATAAACACCCTGGGAAACATACTTCCCAGCAGTCAACGATCCAGTCTGTACAAATCTTTTCCCCTTTTTCACCCCCTCCCCCCTCGTGATGAACAGCTCCTCAAACACGATCACAAACATCCCCCACCTTTTCTCAAACCCCTCTGCAGAGCCCTTTAACTCATATTTTATCTTCTCCAACCACAGGAAGTGGTACAGGTCACCCAACCAAGCCGCTACCTCCAGTGGCGATGCCGACCTGTACTCCAGCAAAATACGCCACCGTGTAATCAGAGAGGCGAAGGCCACGACTTCAACCTTCCACCTCTCCAGTCCTTCGGCTTCTCTGAAACCCCAAATATCACCACCAAAGGGTCCAGATCCACCTCCCCTCCCCACCCTGGTGAAGACCGCGAACACTCCCGCCCAGAATCATCCCAATTTTTCGCAACTCGAAATGTGCGTGTAATTCGCTGGCCCCCGCCCACACCTCTCACACTGATTCTCTGGCACCCGCCCACACTCTCACATTCATCTGCTATCCCCTGGAAGAACCCACTCATTATCGCCTGAGTCAAATGCACCCGACGCACCACCTTAAACTGTATCAGACTCATCCTTGCAAAGGATGAGGTCCTGTTTACCCTACGCTGTGCCTCACTCCATACTCTCCAATTGATCTCACCTCCCAACTCCCATTTCTCCTTGATCTTCACCACCCGCTCGCCTCCCTGCTCCCCCAGCCACTTCCAATTCTTCCCTCTCCTTCCACATCCGGAAGCAGCAGTCGCTCCTGCAGGGTGTATCCCGGCAACCTAGGGAACTCCCTCCAAACTTTCCAGACAAAGTGTCTAACCTGCAGATACCTGAACTCACTCCCCCTAGGCAGCTCTATCCTCTTCCTTTGCTCCTCCAGACTGGCGAACCCTTCCTCCAAATGCAGATCCCTAACCTTGACCAGCCCCACTTCCCTCCCTTCTGCATACACTATCCATCCTCCCCCCCCGGCTCAAAGCAATGATTCTCGCACAGCGGTGTTAACACTGACATCCCTTCCACCCTAAAATGCTTCCTCAACTGATTCCATATCTTCACCGTGGATTGCACCACTGGGCTCTGTGAATACCTACTCTAAGCCATTGGCAACGCTGCTGTCACCATAGCCCTCAAACCAGACCCCTTACAAGATTCCTCATCCATCCTAACCCACTCTACCCTTCTCCTTCCCATCATCGCCGCATCTCATCCACATTTGCCGGCCAATATTAATGAAGCAGATTCGGCAACGTCAAACCCCCTGCTGCCTCTGCCTATGCAGCAGGGTCCTCCCAACTCTCGGCACCTTCACTGCCCATACAAAGTCCGAAATAATCGTGTCCAATTTCCGAAAAAAGGCCTTTGGTATAAAGATCGGTAGAGCCTGAAAAAGAAACAGAATGTATATTTTTACTACTTGGACCCTCCCCGCCAACATCAACTGCAGTGTATCCTGTTTTGTTATGTTTCCTTTGTAACATAAGCAGCTTCCTTGTGTGGCATTTGTCAAGGAAGGTCGAGATGTGTAAATAACTTCAACTCATTTATTTACACTATGTACACTTTTACAACTTGAGTTCGACACTACTGCTAATCCTATTGTAGCTCCCTAAACTGACTAACCAGCTGCTGTCTTCCACGTGGTGGATGTGATAATGAATCAACCCTGTGCCTCTCCTCACTGACTGTCTCCACTGGCCGAAGGGGGCTGATCATCTGTGTGGTGTCCTTTATGTATGGGTTGGTGTAATGCCCCCCTGTGGTCGTGTCACCTCCTTGTGTATAATGAATGTCCATTGGTCGCCTCCCACCTAACTTATCAATTGGTTGAATGTGTGTGTGTGATGTTTCTGGTGTTCCCTCTAGTGTCTGTCTAGCTTACATGTATGTACAGTGATGCACATCACCACATCTTCCCCTTTTTATATGTTCATATTTTCTGTACACTTGACGAAAAACTGAACAAAGAACAGGTAGAGAAGGTAAGGTATATACAAGTCATGGGAACGGTGATTAAACAATAAGTCCAAATCATTCATGTGAGTCCATAAACCATCAATCATCATGGTCAAATGTCGCTCTTGGTTATGAACACCATCAACAGGAACCAAGAAGTGGTCGAATCACTGCGCTGTCCGCTTTGGAGTCTTTTTCTTTTTTTCTTTTTGTGTTTGTGGTGGTGCTGTCGGATGGCATCTTGTAGCTGATAGATCGTTGACATTGAAGAGGTACCATCAACAGTATCATTCGAGGTCATGGATGTGCCAGATGTTGAAGTCGGATGAGACTGTGCATACTGGTTCTGGCCACATGCTGTGCTGGAAGGGTGATTCTGCTGAGAAGCGTTGAAGCATGTCGATTTGGAGACAGAATTGCTGCTTGCATCAATGTCTGGTGATGGTGTGAAACTAGAACCTTGCATCTGATAGGACTATGCTGTCTGGCCAGGCTGTGGTGCAGCAAATCCTGGGCAGTAACTAAGGCATCCAGTCTGTAGTGCAGATTGCGCTGGCGGTAGTCCTCCTTCAGTCTTGATTCCATTAGTGGGCAATCCGTAGTGCTGGCCTGTTTGAGAATATGCTGCATAGACTGCTGGCTGCTGCAGGCTTGAATACTGGGTTTGTCCAGCATGAGCTGTCATTGGCCGCACTGTCGGTGTGGAACAAATGTGTGGACATAGCTGTGGTGAAAATTGGTGTATTCTTTTTGGACTGTAGCTGCTGCTTGTTATTGCTGACCCAGTGTGATTGTCACGTGATCTATCTCCTGTCGTTGTGGCATCTGCTGTCACCCTGAGCGTGCCATCACTGAGGTTGCGACACTGCCTGTCTGGAGTAAAGTCTGGCTTACGTGAATCAGAGTCGGCGTTTGGTTGCTCCCCATCTGGAGTCTGGTCTGTTTTTTGTTGATGCTCCCCATCCGGAGTCTTAGCAGGTTCACTGGAGTCAGCTGGGATTTCTTGAAGCTGCACGTCTGGAGTCGGAACATGCAGGAATGCATTGACTAGTGGAGAGGTTCGAGCAATTGAGGGTGGAAGTAGTGTGGTGTCACCGGAGTCACCAGTGGTCTCACCGTGATCGTCGAGTGCTTCTGTACGCACTAGCTGAGGTCTGTCACTTTGCACCTTTTGCATGGGAAGTAGGATGCTGTCGTCACTCGTTTCACATACCGTGGGTAGATCCTCAGTAGCTGCTTGTTGTTCACTAGGGATGGGTAAATTGTCAGAGTTTTCATCTGGTGGTGCAAACAATGTGGATGGACTGTCATTGTCTTGCCGTTGTCCTTCATTTGGGCTTTTCTTCTTTGGAATTTTAAATCTTCCCCCAGACATTACAGAACCTTGTTCATTTCCCTCAATTTCTCCCATATGTAGGGCATCAAATGTTAGATCCAATGTTTCTTTCGTCATTGTACTAGTTTCCAAAGGACAGTCCGTTTCAATTTTCTTCTCAGTTACTTCATATGCATCCTTTTCTAATGTACATGCCTTCGTAGTCTCTGGCTCTGATTTTGCTGGGACTGGCACAGTCACAGTCTCTCTTTTACTGTTCTCAATTGCCCACATTCTACTCCCCAGACATAAATGCTTAATCTCTGGAGTTAATGTGGTACAATGGATAATCGGGTCGACCTTATCTGCATCTTCACCATCACTGGAAAGCACAATTGGTTCACTTGAAACTGCTGCGGGTTTTAAGTGCTTTATCTGGCTACTCGATGTCGGTGTCCTCAGGATTCTTGCTCCAATGTTCTGCTCATTCATCAGTGGAGTGTGCAGAGGTTCAATGCGATTAATATTCCCATCAGGGGTTGAAGAGTCATTACTGACTAACTGCTGGTCTCTGAAGTTGGGACTTTGCAGTTTTGTGTTGAAGGGAGACAGTTGTCCCTGCTGTAGATATGATTCGGGTTGTGTTATTTCCATTAAATGAGGATCAATGTCTTGTCCATTTTTTCGATCCGTACGAAAGCAATGGCAATTTTCAGTCTGCTCCTTGCAAGTTAGACATACAAACAATTTCTTTAGCAAATCCTCAGCATCCTTCTGTGACTGTGCAGCATTATTAATATCTGTTCGGCTAGAATGATCCTGAAGGTCAGCGCATAATCCTTTTTTCTTCGGGTTTGGAAGAGGTGATTCCTTTGGCTTGTCTTCATTTGGACTTGAACAGTCATCAGCGCTGTGCCCTTCATTGTAGCATGATAGACCGTCATGGTCGTCCTGCTGTGCAGTGGAGCGTAGTAGACTGTTATAGCCTTCTTGCTGTTTACGTGAGCATGGCAGACTTGCATCGTCTGCCGCTAGTTGGTCAGAGGAGGTTGCTAGACCCTCATGGTCTTGTTCCTGCAAGGACTGCGCATTGGAGTCTTGCGTTGCTTCTATCGTGGAGGCTGTCCACGAGCTCTCTGTGGAGGCTTGTGACACTGGAGTCACTTCTTGTTCGTGTACGGACTGCGCTCTGGAGTCTTGCGTTCCTTCTATCGTGGAGTCTGTCCACGAGCTCGCTGTGGAGGCTTGTGACTCTGGAGTCACTTCTTGTTCATGCAAGGACTGCGCTCTGGAGTCTTGCGTTTCTGCAATTGTGGAGTCTGCCCACGAGCTTGCTGTGGAGTCTTGTGACACTGGAGTCACGTCTTGTTCCTGCAAGGACTGTGGTGTGGAGTCTTGCATGTCTTTCGTAGAGTCGGGAACCCTGAGCGGGGCGTGGACCACGCTCTGTGTGGCAGCAGGCCGCTCTCTGTGGGCTTGTACCGTTTTCTGTCTCTTAATTCCAGGCTGCAGCATCATCCTGCACTGATGAGTTGGGACGTCATATCTGCTGGGTTGAAGATCCTCAAATCCGAAAAATGAATCCGCATCAGCGCCGGATTCAATGCAGGGGTCACCAATGTGCAACACGAAAGGTTCGTCCGAGTCGTAGTCGTATAGGACCATGGAGCTGTCATTGGGCTCGCGAGGTCCAGAAAAAATGTAAAGGTCGGTATCATCGGTTTGTGCGTAGGTAACTGCTTGTTGCAGGGTTCTTCGGAGGTTAAATTCATTTCCTGGTTCAATTTGAGGCATTGTGCTGTCATTCCAGGTGAAGGAAGGTTGTTTTACAGCTTTAAAAGATTTTTTCTTTGATTTGGGACATTTCCCCTTTAAATTGGTGCGGTCTGGGGCCTCTGACGTCATGACGCGCGTGACATAGCACGTAGGAAGCGATTGCGCATGCGCAGATCGCTGTTCCTTTACCGATGGCCGTTTTCTTGATTGCGCATGCACGGCGTCTCGCGCATGCGCAAACGAACCTTCCGGTTCTGCGCACTTCTCGCGCAACGGCGCTAGTGTAGTCCCTTTAGCAAGATGGCCGCCGACCTCGACCCAAATCGCTCTCTGGTCCGGGCCCTCGGCCTCGAGGTGAGTACTGGCGCTTCTCTTACCTTTCCTTGCCGATTGGAGTGTGTTTTCCTCACAGTATTTGCCGAATTTGTCCAGGACTGCCTGGAAGTCGTACCTGTTTTGCCCCTTGGAGAACTTGAATTTTTAAAAGATTTCTTTTGCTCTTGCACCGGCGATGGTGGGGAGAAACTCTATTTTTTCATTATCGGCCAGGTCTTTAAGTTCGGCTGCCACCAGGTAGAATTCAAACGCCTGCCGGACTCGCTGCCAGTTCTCGCGGAGATCGCCGTGGCACTGGAGCGGCTGCGGAATCGGGAGCCCTTACATCTTGCCTGGGTATTGCTGGCTGCCACTGTACGCTGAGGTATGGCTATCTGGATTTAAGCAGTTCACTACTGGTACCATGTTTTGTTATGTTTCCTTTGTAACATAAGCGGCTTCCTTGTGACTGTCTATTGGTGAATGTCTATTGGTCGCCTCCCACCTAACTTATCTATTGGTTGAGTGTGTGTGTGTGATGTTTCTGGTGTTCCCTCTAGCGTCTATCGAGCTTACATGTATTTACAGTGATGCACATCACCGCATATCCCACCCCCTGAGATGCCCCCGATCTCCTCCACCAGTTTTGTTCAGTTCCACTTGAGAATTTGATAGAGCCCCGTCCATTCACTCGCTGCCTGAATCCCCAAATACCTGAACCTATCCCGCACTACTGTAAATTGCATCCCCCGTAAATTAGCCCGAGGTCCTAGCACATTCACCCGGGAAAACCTCACTTTTCACAACAGAGGTGCTGAATAGACTCTGACTGTTTTCATCAGCAAGACGGAGATTAGGGTGACCTGATAAGAGGTCTACAAGATTTTGAGGGGCATGGATAGAGTGGATAGGCAGGCAGTCTTTCCCAGGGTGGAGGAGTCAATCACCATGGGGCATAGGTTTAAGGTCCGTGAGGCAAAGTTTAGAGGAGATATGCGCGAGGCAGGATTTTCCCAGAGGGTGGTGAGTGCCTGGAACGCGTGGCCAGGGGAGGTTGTGGAAGCAGATACATTAATGGCTTTCAAAAGGCATCTTGACAAACACATGGTTAGGATGGGTATAGAGGGATAGGGCACAAGGAAGTGCTGAGGGTTTTGGCAAAGGTTGGTATCATGATCGGTCCAGGCTTGGAGGGCTGACGTGCCTGTTCCTGTGCTGTTTTGTTCTTTGTTCTTTATACAGTTTGTACCCCGAGAACCCTAAAAACCTCCACAGCAGGTCCACAGTCCTTCCCAAACTCTCCAGCAGATCTGACACACAGCAAGAGGTCATCGGCACAGAGCGACACCATATGACACCCTCTCACCCCTCATAATCTCCTGCCACTGTGCTGACCCCCTAAGAGCCATCGCCAATGACTGTATGGCCAGCACAAACAGCAATGATGACAGCGGGCATCCCTGCCTTGTACCCCTCTGTAATCAAAGCTCCGCAAACTCACATTATTCATCCTCACACTCGCCCTTGGTGCCACATACAGCAACTGCACCCGTGCCACAAATTTCTGCCAAAACCCAAACCTTCCCAAAACCTCAAACAAGTACCGCCACTCCACCCGATCAAATGCTTTCTCCGCGTCCATGGACACCACCACCCCCAGTACCAGAGCCCCCGACGGATTCATCACTACATTCAACAGCCGTTTTATATTAGTCGTGAGCTGCCTGCCCTTCACGAAGCCTGTTTGATCTTCTGCAACCATCCCGGGACACAATCCTCCATCCTCCCTGCCAACAACTTAGCCAATACTTTCACATCTGTGTTCAATCGCGATACGGGCCTATTCGACCCACATTCCACCGGGTCCTTCCCCTTTTTTGGGAATAGCGTGATCACTACCTGCGCCATCGTCTCCGGCAGCTGCTCCTTCTCCAGTGCTTCATTAAACGGCACCAACAGTGTGGTGCCAGGTCCGTCGCAAATTTTGTATAAAATTCTGCCGGGTACCTGTCCGGCCCAGGGACCTTCCCCCACTTCATACCCCTGATACTATCCAGCACCTCCCTCAGCCCCAGGGGCTCTTCCAACGTATGCCTCTTTGCTTCCTCCACCTGCGGAAATTCCAGCTCATCCAGAAATCGCTCCTTGCCCCCCTCCTCGCCCCCCAGGTCCAACTCGCACAGATTCTGGTAGTACTCCCGAAACATCTAGTTTATCTTCCTCGGCCCCGACGCCACATCCCCAGCCCCAGTCTGTATCTTCAATGTTTCCCTGGATGCGGCCTGCCTCCGCAGCTGGTGCACTAGCAGGCGGTTCACCTTCTCCCCATACTCATATTGCACCCCTCTTTCCCTATGCAGTTGTTCTACTGCCCTCCCCATTGTCAACGTGTCAAACTGCCCCAGCAATTTTTTCCTCCTCACCAATCCCTCCGCAGTGGGGCACCCTCAAATCCTCCCTGTTGACCTCCACTATCTCGCTCACAATACTGTCATATTCCTCCCTCCTTTCCATATCCACACGGACCTTAAATAAAATAATTTCCCCCGGACATGGGGAGAACGTGAAGACTCCGCACTGTTATAAACCAGGGTTTAGAAAACTCCAATGTATATCATGGAGTTCACCTGACCTATAACTGTTTATTGATTTTGGTTACGATGAGCACAAGAGCCTGCCTTCCAGGTGTTATTCAACAGGGGTCTGAGGCACTTTTAATGAAAAAACATGCTTTATTCTACTGGATTAGTTAACATTTTTATAACACACAGTAAGCATTTTTATCAACTACACACATAAATACCCCACACAGCTACAGTAATCTATTTATAACACTGAATGACTCCCCCATAACTGTTCAAATTTAATAACAAGATCCAAATAGAAAACCCTTTTCAAAGGTGTGGCCCAGCACACGGCACTCAAGACTTGGTATGGATGCTCTTGTTTCCTTTCCAAATCAGCAGGTTTGAATTCCTTCCAAAAAACAGTTATCTCTTTTAAGTTCAAGTAATCTGGAAACAACTTTTAAAATGAAGATAGAGAGCTAAGTGTTACAATCCCAGTTGGTGATACTACTGGACAGGAGGGTCCCAGAATGGAACCCTTGCTCCATGTTAGTATCACCAACTGGGATTGTAACACTTAGCTCTGATAACTGCTCTCATGTGCCCACTCTTAATAAATGAACCAATGATGTGTTTACCCAATCCCTTATAAGCAATTATTGTACAGTATTAAGCTCAAGATATTATATCATTACAATAACAACACCTATGGGTATATCTGTGCCTGTGCATTTTTAGTAAAAGAGAAGGACCGAAAGAATTTTGAGGAGAAGGTGCAGATTTTTCCATGCTTATTGCTACCATTCCTTTCAATGTGTTCATTAATCTGTGTGCATTGTAATGATGCATATACGAATGTTTCAGTCTAGTTTCTCAGTACATTGGGCGGGATTCTCAGATCCTGAGGCTAAGTGTTAACGCCGTTGTAAACGCTGTCGTGTTTTAAAATGGCGCCAACAGGTCCCTAGGAGCAGCGATCCTGTGCCTCACAAGGGGCCAGCACGGCACTGGAGCGCCTCAGGCAGCACCAGCTACCGATACTGGCATCAGGACGGGCACCGCGGGTCTGCGCATGCGCGTTGTGGCCGGCGCAAATTAACGCATGCGCACTACGGCCGGCGCGAATTCGCGCACGCGCATGGGTAGCCTTCTCCGAGCCAGCCCCGACGCAACATGGCAGAGAGCTACAGGGGCCTGGCGTGGAGGAACATAGGCCCCCACCAGGACAAGCCAGCCCGCCGATTGGTAGGCCCCGATCGCGGGCCAGGCCACCGTGGAGGCCTTAACCCCAAACATTTTCCTGTATCTTCTGAAATAAGATCCATAATGCTTCCTCCTGTTCCACCTTACATGTTTTCAACTACCAGCAGAAAGTCTTTAAACCTTTCACTGCACAGCTCTGCTTTAACTGAGTGTAGGCGCCCAACAACATTTGCTAACTCTTTGGATATTTGATTCAAATAACCATAACATCAGCCAATCTGTTTGATAATTATTAACCCGAGTTGACTTTATTAAGTCAGTTCTCTATTATTTGCCACGCCTGTGCAACAGGCCTTCCTTCTGTTACGATAATTATATTGCATAATTGGACCTTAAATCTGCAGATAATATGTTACAGTTTTCTTTGCTTTATCAGTTTTCAGATTCATTCAACTTTAATCCTCATAAATGGCTTTTGGTGAACTTCGATTGCTCTGCCTTATGGTAAGTTATCCAGATAATACCCCCATTCAATTTTCTAAATTCACGGGATACACATGTTTGCAGCTGAAGAAGATACTCTCTTTTGGGGAAAAAACAAAATACCCAACAGGTCAGGCATCTTCTGTGGTGTGCGAGCTAACATTTCTGGTTGATAATAGTTAATCAGATCTAGAAAAATAACTTAGAAATATAATAGGTTTTCATGGGTCAATGGAGGAGGGTGGAAAATGTCTTTGATCGGGTGGAGCATGGGAGATCGTGGGCTGGATTCTCCCAAAATGGGGCGAAGTGTTGACGCCGTTGTGGAAACTACAAAGTTTCATGACGGCGTCATCAGGCCCCCAGGGGGAGCCATTCAACAGCCCACAATGGGTTGGCACGGGTGCATTTTGCAACGCCTGACAGACCAGCCGCCGATTCGCAGGTTCTATCATTGACTTGACGTTGTGGCTGGCGTTAAATATTCTCCCCCCGGGCAGCTCGGTGGCGCAGTGGTTAGCACTGCTGTCTCACGCGCCAAGGTCCCGTGTCCAAGAGGTTGGGTTGGGTTATGGGGATAGAATGGAGGTGTGGGCTTGGGTAGTGTGCTCTTTCCGAGAGCTGGTGTAGGCTCGATGGGCTAAATGGCCTCCTTGTGCAATGTAAATTCTATGATAACCCTCCTGGATGCCATGAAGGAGAGGAGGCTCATACTATACCCCAGGCCGGGCTGCGGGACAGCAGGAGCCAGCGTTCGCCGTGCGTGGGCGGAGGTGGCTGACGTTGTCAGCGCCGTCGGTGTGGTGGCCAGGACAGCTGACCAGTGCTAAAGGAAGCTGCATGACCTCCTCAAGGCAGCCAGGATGAGTACGCAGCACTGTGCCCCTGGCACCAACTCCCCCCCCCACACATATGTGACTGCCTCCCCCAGGGGGATAGACCCACCCCTACCCTCACCCACATGGTTGCACCCACCCATGCCAGCAGCAAAGGCCGGGTGCCCTGTGCACTAATGCCATCAGAGACCCAACTCCTGGGTTGCATGTGTCAGACCGTCTAACACTGTTGTTTGTGTTTGGCCCCCCCCCCGCACAGGACAAGACCGCTCATAATTGGCGGGAGCGGGAGAAGACCGGAGGGGGACCAGAAGACCTGCGCCCCCCCACCGTGCCAGAGCAGAGGGTACTCCACATCGTCAGCAGGCTGGAGTAGAGGGAGGTCACCGATGTGGAGTCGGAGGCGTGCCACCCAGTGAGACCCCTTGCCTGGTAGCGGGTCGTCACGACACGTGTGCCCACCCCTCACCCCTACACCCCCCACACAAACAGCCCTCACCACCTCATGCCTCACCCCCATCCGCCTGTCTAACCATACATGCTTTCTTGCGTCTTACAGGACCAGCTGGCAATGGGCACGGCCCTTACGGGGCCTCCTGCCCCCAGGTAGTTCCAGGTCCAGTGCCCCCCAGGAACCCAAGCACTGACAGGGAGAGCAGCCGGAACACCAGCCCTCTGCCCGAGACTACCCAGGACACCACGACCCAGGGGACAGAAACACAGGACACCACGAGCCAGGGGACAAACACTCAAGACACCATGACCCAGGGGACAGAAACACGGGACAGACACACAGAACACCACGACCCAGGAGACCCCGGAATTCAGGTCCGATGATGACATTGACTTTCCGGCACACCTATCTCCTACACAATCCACCACCAGCCCAGTCCCAGACACGGATGGCCCACTCACTCACTGTGTTCCATGGCCGCAAACATACAGACCCTGGTCGATAACAGAGCGGGCATCCAGGACAGGCAGCACCAGGTGTCGGGGGGGCCTCAGGGTTTGGCTCCACTCGCACCCCTGTCCCATGGAGAAGCCCGGGGGCCACCAGGCACCCCGAGGGAGGAGAGTGTCTGGTGGTGTGGGAGGTGAGGGTGTCCGGTGGTGAGGGGGTGTGATACTGTGGTGTTCGTGCCCCTGCCGAGCAACACCCACCCCCCCCCCCCGCCCCCCTGGTTGGTCCTGTGCCCTGGCCCTGCCGATGGCTTAGTGCGGCCTCCCATGCATGGCCGGCACCCATGTCCCGCCCATTGTCTATCTCCCCCTCACCCGATGAGGCCTGCCCTTGCTCCTCATCCTCCCCCAGCACATCACCCCTCTGCTGGGCTATATTGTGGAGGACGCAGCAGACCCCAACGATGCGGTCGACCCTCCTGGCCTCGTACTGGAGGGCCCCTCCAGAGCGGTCCAGGCGTCTGAAGCGCATCTTCAGCACCCCGAAGCACCTCTCGAGCACCCCACTCGTCGCATAATAGGCATCATTGTAGCGGTTCTCTGCGTCGCTCTGTGGTCTCCGAATAGACGTCATCAGCCACTACCCCAATGAGTAACCCCTGTCGCCCAGCAACAGCCCCGCAGCCGGGGTTGGGGGGGGGGGGCTGGAGGGGGCGGCGTTCAGCGAACATTCCAGGATCACACATTGGGCCAAGACGAACGAGTCATGCACACTGTTGGGTACCGGGTGCAGACATGCAGGATTCTCATCTGGTGGTCACAGACCACCTGAACGTTCATGGAGTGATACCCCTTCCTGTTGGTGAACAGTGGCCTGTTATCCACAGGTAGCCGCAGGGCGACATGCACCCCATCGATTAACCCCTTGATCCGGGGCATCCTGGTGGGCGCGGACCACAGAAACCTCTATATACCGGTCCGCAAGGGCATACAGGGTGTCGAGGACGGCACGGATGCACCTATGCACTGATGCCTGGGAGATGCCGGACTAGTCCCCACTCGGCGACTGGAACAACCCCATCGCATAGAAGTTCAGGGCGACCACCACCTTGACGGCCACCGGGAGCGGATGTCCTCCCTCAATCCCCTGCGGTGCCAGATGTGCCATCATGTGGCAGATGTGTCCGAAGGTTTCCCGGCTCATCCGCAATCTCCTCCTGCATGCCCGGTCCGGGAGTTCCTCAAAAGGTCATGCGGCGCCGGTCACGTAGAGAGTCATCAGGCGCCTTCTTGGCACCACCACTACCTCCTCATCCTCCTCATCTTGTTCCGCCTCAGCCTTTCGAGCGGGTGGCCCTCCAGCCTGAGCGGCTGTCCCCTGCCCCTCTGCGGCCCACTCCTCTGCTGCAGCCTCCGCCTCCTCTCTGAGCCGTCTCCGCTGATGCTGTCACAGGGCTGCATGCAGGGCAGCGGCCCCTGCCATGGCGGCTAACATCGCTAGGTAGTTTCCAAACATTATGATCTGCAGGGTGTGAGGGGAGAAAATGTTACCATGGCGCATAGACCCGTGCACAACCTTCTGTCATGGGATACATGATGGCCCAGTTGGCACCACGCGCCCCAGCCACGCATGTCCTGCAGCCCCGCCCCATCGGTGCCCCCCTCCTGGCACCCATCTCTGCTGCCAGGACCACCGTTTCATGGCACTGCCCTCACTGGGGGCTACCATCGGTGTAGCCCTGGGTGTTCCCCCCTGAATGGGGTGGCCGGGGAGGGAGGCAGCACCCACCCATACGGCCGTTAACCCTGCGTTCACCCAGCACCCGGGGTGGCTGACCAACAAGATGGCCGCCGTAATGGCGCTCCTTGCGTAGGGACCGCCCTGCCATGTCGGGGGCTACCCAACTGCTCGGCCTGTCTCCCCTCCCCCACCTTCTCCTCCCCTCCCCGACCCCACCTCCTTCCGCAGCTGCCTCAGCCAACACGTCGGCTTCACGAATTTTTATAGGTGATTAGAACCACGCGGTCGAGAAATCGGCCCATCCGGGCCGCAGAATCGCCGAGGCTCCAGAGAATCGCTTCAAGTGCCCCGACAGCTGTTACAGGCGCCGCGATTTGTGGGGTCCGGAGAATTCAGAATCGGTGCAAAACCAGCATCAATCCCGATTTCGGCGGCGGAGCCGATTCTCCGGCCGATCGCGTTTCGCGATTTTGGTAAGATGTCTCGGAGAATCCAGCCCAATAAATGTCAAAAGATTTAGTGGTACAAGACCAAAGGGAGGAGTAATGGGAAAAGGAAGGAAATAAAAGAATCATCTAGAGGAGTTGTGAATGACAGAAAAATTAGCAGTTGCTAGCCAAATGCAAAAACAAGTGTGAACATGCAAAAAAAAGGAACAAAATTGTTGAACTTAATGTTGAGTCCAGAAGATTGCAAAAGTGCCTGAAAATGTTCCAAAGAATCGTCCAATTTAATTTGAAGAGTTTACTCTGTTTCTCTTTCCCCAAAAGATTCCAGGCCTGCTGAGTATTTCCAGCATTTAAAAATGTTTATTTCAGATTTCCAGCATCCACAGAATTGTGCTTTCATTTGATGTGAAGTGGCCGATCTGGCTTGCATTGAGCTTGGTTCGAACACTGCAGTAAGCTGAGGACAGAGATGTCAAAGTGAGAGCAAGATGGAAAATTAAAATGACTGGCCACTGTAAGCTCGGTGCAATGCATGCAGAATGAGCAGAGATATTCTGTAAAGTAGTCGCCCAAATTATGTAGCAGACCGCATTGCGAGTAGTGAATACAGCATACAAAATTGAGAGATGGGCACATAGATCATGATTTCACCTGGAGCCATTGCCTGAGACTTTGGACAGTGAGAAGCGGAGGTGAAAAGGCAGGTGTTGCAACTCCTGCGCTTGCATGAAAAGATACCATATAGAGGCAATGGGATTTTGCGGGTGATTGAAGGTGGAGCAGGTGGCATGGACTGGAACGGTCCTGTTAAAATGGTGAAAAGGCAGGAGGGGAAAGGTGAATGTGATGAATGTGGAGGTTGCTGGTGCGAAAGGTGAAGACAAAGGGAACTAAAGTAACTACAAGGTGAATCAGCAAGTTCACAGGGAGACGTTTATTGAGCTTTACAGCTGCACATACATAGGGCCCGGTTACACATTACCGGGTCCTTGCACCTTTCTGTCGACTACTACAGATGCTGATCTATTATACAAATGCTGGTTAGAACATAGAACATACAGTGCAGAAGAAGGCCATTCGGCCCATCGAGTCTGCACTGACCGACTTAAGCCCTCACTTCCACCCTATTCCCGTAACCCAATAACCCCTCCACCTTTTTGGTCACTAAGGGCAATTTATCATGGCCAATCCACCTAATCTGCACGTGTTTGGACTGTGGGAGGAAACCTGAGCACCCGGACAATACCCACGCAGACACGGGACGGGGCGAACGTGCAGACTCCGCACAGACAGTGACCCAGCGGGGAATCGAACCTGGGACCCTGGCGCTGTGAAGCTACAGTGCTATCCACTTGTGCTACCGTGCTGCCCAATGTGCTACCGTGCTGCCCCCAACTGGTTAATACCCAGTCCAACCAGGACAAGGGAACATTCATCCTCAGCTGGATGAATCTTATGCATGTCACATGCAGGTTATTACAGGAACCCTCTCATGGTTTTAGGAGGGAGGGGTGTTAGCCTTTGATTGCTGTTGAATAAAGAGTCAAGAGGTCTGCTCCTTTTCCCAAACACCTAATTGTAGTCCCGTCCCAAGCTGGAGGCTGGTCATCCAAAATGGACGGGATTTTAGGATTTCTACCAAACACTAATTGATAGGGACTATAGCCCCCAATCATCTGCAACGAGTTCTTTGCATGTATTGCCCATGCTGAGGCTGAATTTAACTTGCAATTTGATCTATTTGCCAAAATTTTCCAGAGCATGTCATCTATTACTGCATGTTTCTTTCACACACACCATTACTAAATGGGCTTTCCGCAGTCGTATTCATAACTGTGATGTTTATGTTTTCACACATATCCCTCAACTCATCATTAGCAAATTCTCCCCCATTGTCTGCAAGGAATTTTGCTGGTGGGCCCATTCCTGTCCCTATCCATTTTTCCACGATCTGATCCAGGATTACTCTCTTTCATTTACTTCATACAATGGTTGATTGACTAAATTTGGTTGCTAAATCTACAAAATGCAAAACCGATATATTGTTATCTTTATCCCAGATCTTAAGGTCCATGGCTACAATGTCGTCAAAATCCCTGGCCAAAGGTAGGGTTACTATCAGTCGTGATGGTGTCCTTCTGTACTTCCTACAAACCTCACAACGATCACTAACCTGTTCTATCAGCTTAGCATAGTCTTCATCCCTTACCCCTGCATCCTTTAATAAATTTTTCAGCCTCCGAGGAGACGGATGCGCAAATTGCCTATGCAGTTTTAATACCACAAGCTTATCAGCGAAAGTCCCATTTCCAGCTGCCAACAACACATCCTTAACAACTGCACCTGAAATATTATTTGTCAGTAATGGAATACAATAGTGTCCCGACTGTGAAAATTGTAACTCACCGTCTTTCCAAAAACTGTTGCCTTATCCTGTTCCATATCCAGTTTCATGTGTGCTTTCTTCATCGACGGTCTGCTCAGAAGCAAAGGTACCTTACTTGATAGAACCTCCGTGCTAATGAAATGATTCACTCTGGTAATATTGCAAGGGATCACCACTCTTTTCAGCGACTTCAGAGTATTATCATCCCCAAACCTGAAACTTGTGGAACTTTCAAATTCCTGAACCTTGTTACGATTTTCAGCACTCAAAGAGTCCAGGTAACATTTTAACCAGTCACTTCTACACACAGTAGATATGCAGCCACTGTCCAATACAGCACAATTGATCGATTCTGCAACCAACACCCTCATTACCGGAGTAAAACTGCTTGTTGATAGGACAATGCCTTCTTTCTGGTCACTATCTTTTTCCTCTTCCGACTCTTCCATGTCACTTCAAACACTATTATAACGTGTTGGACACTTGAAAGCATAATGGTATTGAGAGTCACACTGAAAACATTGATTTACCATACCCTGGGCATTTCTGGGGTTAATTTTCCTATTTCCATTCTCCATAATTGAACCCATGCTGCTGGCCTTGTTCTACATCACAAACTAGCTGTCTAGCCCACTGAGCTAAACCAGCCCCAAGTTAAACGTTCTATTAGATTGGGCTCTGGCCAATTTGCGTTCTTTGGAATGGAGCTCCTCAGTGCACAAAGTGGGCTGTGTGCGGCCTCGATCACACGATCCCCGCTGAGACCCCCGATCTAATGCAAGTGACGTTTTATCGCGTTGTGTTTCTCAGCTCTGCGAGCGCCGGGAAATATGCGGCTAAACGCGTTCGCAATAGGACTTTATTCCCATTTAGTTATGTCCCACCCTTAGTGTTCCATTCACTCCACTTCTTACGACTCTGCTTGCCGCTACATTTGCTTCCCGTTCAAAACTAGCATTTTCACTTTTCGCACCACTGTTGACTGCAGCTTTCCGCCCTATGTAATGAACTGCACCACCATTTGGCATGTTCTGAAGCTCCTGTGCGCCCTTATCAGCACTCTCCATTGCTAACACTAACACTATCTCCAGCGCCTTTAAAAATTGATATCCATCTGCTTTCTCTGGATAGCCTCATTATTGACTCCACAAACTAAGCAATCTCTCAGAATATTGTTCAGGATGGCCCCGAAGTAGCAGTAAACTGCGATGCTCCTTAGCATCACAACATATTCCCATGGAATTAAACGTAAAACACTGAAGAATGACTGAGGGCTTTGGATGATAGTGTGCCTTCACCAAATCCCCTATCTTGAGGCTGTTTTTGCGAGCGAGAAGAAGGTTAAGAGGTGACTTAATTGAGGCATACAAGATGATCAGAGGATTGGATAGAGTGGACAGTGAGAGCCTTTTTCCTCGGATGGTGATATCTAGCACGAGGGGACATAGCTTTAAATTGAGGGGAGATAGCTATCGGACAGATGTTAGAGGTAGGTTCTTTACTCAGAGAGTAGTAAGGGCGTGGAATGCCCTGCCTGCAACAGTAGTGGACTCGCCAACACTAAGGGCATTCAAATGGTCATTGGATAGACATATGGACGATAAGGAAATAGTGTAGATGGGCTTTAGAGTGGTTTCCCAGGTCAGCGCAAAATCAAGGGCCGAAGAGCCTGTACTGCGCTGTAATGTTCTATGTCCCTCCTATTATATATTTTAAATGGGTTCCTGGCCTCATAATTTCTGGGTCCCGATCTCCTTCCATACTCTCGTAACCTGTTCGTAGCCGTACGATCTCACCATCCTGTCAGTAGTGTATCTTCCATAGTCTGCTTTATTGCTGACTGTCCCATTTGTGTCGTTAAAGCCAGAGGGATTGAATGTTTCCCAATAAACTTCTTTAAGGCCTCTATCATCTGATCGTATAAGGTATCATTATTCGCGAACTTAACTCCTGTCAAAACCAGGAGCCTATCCATCTTGGACAATCTAGCAAAGTCCAGTGACTTAAATGCCAACACAGACCGTGGAAATTCCAGGCGGTGTTTGTGCAGCCTTCTGTACAGTCTGCTAAATTCCATTATATCGTCCTCAATAGAGATTTCCTCTGTTTTCCGGAATCTATCAAATTCTGACCAGGCCTCATACGCACTTGACAAGTCATCCTTTTGATATATCTTATCCATAAAACATAATAGTCTCCAGACCTTCTTCTGAGTTTAATTGTTCCAATTCCAGTTCAGAAAACATTTTGCTTCGGATTTTACTCTCATAAGAAAAATAAAGAGCCAATGCCATACCTCGTTTCCTCTTTCCCAAGACAGTTACCTTAGTCCACATAACAACTGCCTTCTCCATTGGTCGTACGATCCCCTTTCAGAAAATAATGGCGGATAGTCATATCCAGCCATCTTTATCCTCGGTTCAGCCTTTTTTTTTTCCTTCTCACTCACTCCTTGGTTGATGCAGAATCTTTTTCTTCTGGAAAAGTTGTACCTGTCAACCCTTTACATTTGCACAGCAACCATCCTCTGCTACCAGTGTTAGCTTCTGGCTGCTGTTGAGTCAAGAGCTTTGCTCCTTTTCCCAAACACCTTTATTTTTCCTTGAACACACTCTGCATCAAACTCTATCATCACATCACATGCCCCAAAGGCCACATGTAGCCTCTTTACATATCAGTGTCAATTATTGGATCAATGAGACATCTAATTGGAATGTTTCTTAATCCATTCCTTAACAAGGGGAAGGGATGAGAACCGAAGGGATGAGTGCAGGAAATGCGTCGGACCCGGTGGAGAAATCTTGGGTTGAGGAAAAAGGAAGACATCAGAAGTACTGATGTGGAAGATTGCAATATCAGAGCAGATGTGGGGCTTTTCACAGTAACTTCATTGAAACCTACTTGTGACAATAAGCAATTATTATTAGATGTGGGAGAATGGAATGGAAGCAGGAGGTGAGGAATTAATGGAGGTTGCTGTGGGTGTCACTGGGCTTATAATGAATATTACTTGACAGCCTATTCTCAAAACTGCAGACAGGAGTTGAGGAATGGAAGTGAAGGATCAGAGACAGACCAGGTGAAAGTGAGAGAAGGGTGGAGTTGGTAATAAAGTCTTAAGTTTTCCAGTTCAGGGTGAGAATGGGAAATGGGACTGATAAAATCAATGTACTGGAAAAATAATGGAGATTTGGAGCTGAGGTAGGACTGGAACAAGGGATGTTCCACATATCTGACAAACATGCAGGCCTAATTAAGACCCATATTGGTACCCATGGGTCTTATTTGGAGGAAGTGAGAGGGGGCTAAAGAAGAAGTTGTTCAATGTGAGAACAAGTTCAGTCAGTAAGTGGAAGTTGGTAGTGGATGGAAACTGTTGGACATCCATTGATCACATCAAAGAGAGGTAAGTGCAATGAAATCACATGCTTCAGTGAGTTGAATGCACTTTCGCTCTTTGATGTGGCCAATGTTTACAAACATTAGGTTTTCATCACTTCGACCACTGATGTGTGAAGGAATATAAATGGATCAAGCTGCAGATGTTTTTTACGAGCTGTCAATCACAAACCACTACTAGAAAGCCATGAATGGATTGAAGACAGTGGACCTGGTGGATACCCAATGCAGACACTGAAGTTCTCCTTCAAGGAATGGACATGAGGAGCTGCAAGGTAAGTATTACAGATCTAATGCTTCCCTCAGTCCCTGGAGCAGTCTGGACTCCTCGCTAGCTTCCAAACAGGATTTCCTTTTCTGTGTGTGGGAAATGGCTATGGAGAGGGTTCCTTTAGGCAGTGGGTTCCTGGGGGACTCCCTATTACAGGATTTCTTGCGGGGTTCCCCTTTTACGGGTCCATGTGGGATCCCCCTATCACAGGGGTCCTGGGAGGGTATCCTTTTACTGGGGTCCCTGGCGCAAGTCTCCCTTTTACAGGGGTCCCTGGGGAAGTTCCCCTCTATCAGGGGATTGTGTGGGATTCCCCTATCTCAGGGGTCCTCGGATGGGTTCCCCTTTTACAGGGATCCCTGGGCGAAGCCCCCCCTATTACAGGGGGTCCCCCATTACAAGGATCCCAGGGGAAGTTCCACTATTACTGGGGCCCCTGGGGGGCCTCCCTATTACAGGGTTCCGTGGGGGGTCCCCCTATTACAGGGTTCCCTGGAGGGTCCCGCTATTGCAGGGGCCCTGGAGGAAGCCCTCCTATTCCAGGGGTCCCTGGGAGGGTTCCCCTATTACAGGGATCCCTGGGGGCTGGTCCCTCTATTCAAGGGCTCCTGGGGCTGGTCCCTCGATTACAGGGGTCCTGGGGGAGTCCCCCTATTACAAGGGTCCTGGGGGATTCCCCTTATTAGAGAGATCCCTAGGCCCCCCCCCCACCCCCCATTTCAGGGGTCCCTGGGGGGTCCTACTTTTACAGGGGTCCCACTATTACAGGGGTCCCTGGGACGGGTCCCGCTATTACAAGGGTCCAGGGGTGTCCCCTTGTTACAGAGGTCCCTGGGGAGGTGTCCCCGGGGGTGGGGGGGGGATGGATGGAGATCGCCCCTTACTTGGAGGTGGGGGGGTCATCCAGGCAATCCAGGGGTGGGGGGCTGCCATGTGGTGGGAGTGGGGTGCCGGTCGCAGGACTCCATTATTAGGGTTCAAGATGGCGGTCGATAGCGGGATTCCCTGGGAATCGCTCATATTCCACGGCATGCATACATTTGTATGGTAAGGGACATTGAATTGCATCCCGCTTTACAACAACAAGGGGATCGTAAAACATGTGGAATTGAGCTCCGGTAGGACAACCCCAAACAGAGAATTCCACCGATTGAATCCGACAAGCACCTTGCTGAAATCAAGCAAACTGCCAACAAGCTTTAACTTTCGAAATGCTACAAGAAAAAGTGATTAAGGGATAGCCTGAAATCAACAAGGTCATACCTGTAGCCACAAGAGCATATTGAGAAGACCAAGGTGAGTTGACAGCCCAAGGTGGCATCTTGTACAAAGGAAATAAAGTCATCATCCCTGAGGAGGCGGGAGGAGAGATGCTGAAACGCATCCACGCAAGTCATCAAGGAAATGAATCAATTCAGCGAAAGGCACAAGAGGTGCTCTACTAGCCAAATATGCGTATTGAAATTGAAGATCAAACTGGCCAGAATGATGCTTGTAGTGGGGTATCAAGTTAAACAAGCTGCACTGCAAAGATGTTTTGGCTTGGAAGAAGTGCAACTTAGGTTTACAAGAATGATACCTGGACTTCAGGGGTTAAGTTACGAGGAGAGATTATACAAATTAGCCCTGTTTTCTCTAGAATTTAGAAGGTAAAGGGGTGATCAGATCGAAGTCTTCAAGATATTAACAGGAAAACACAGGGTAGATACAGATAAACTGTTTCAACTGGTTGGAGATTCTAGAACTAGTGGACATAGTCCAAAAATTAGGGCAAGGCCATTCGGGAGAGATTTTAGGGAAGCACTTCTACTGCTGTGAGGCGGACACTGTGAGCTTGAATCTTAAAGGCCAGTTCAATAAAGACCTACAATGAGAAAGCACTGAGAAGCTATACTGTCTTTAAGCATGAAACAAGGCCTGACTGGTGTTGTGTTATGCTTCTTCGTGTAGCATAATCTGCTTCCTTGATGTATGCTTTGACAAAGGAAGATCCAGACTTTGTAATGCGTTCAATATATTTGTTGAACTACTAACACAGTTCTTAAATGAGTTCGACTCTCCTGCTAATCTAACTGTAGTAACTCAGTCTAACTAAACCAGTCTGCTCTAAGCCACATGCTGGGTATGATGCTTCTGATCAACCCTGATGTACTCTCTAGATGTCTGTCTGTGGAAAGAGGCAGAGCATGTGTGCCCTGTCCTTTTGTATGGGTTGTGAAGTGCCCCCTTGTGGTAATGCCACCTCTGGGTGTCCTGATTACCCATTGGCTGTGTCCTGTTGTAATGGCCCATTGACTGTATGTCTGCATGTCATGACATCTCTGGTGCTCCCTCTAGTGTTTACTTAGTTGTAGTGTATTTACATTAACCCCTTGTGTATATAGAGTGACGCATTATCACCACAACTGGAAAAGAATGTTCCTGGATATGCCACACTTCCGTCTGTCCCCGCTTTCTGGGTGTCAAAATGGCTACCGCCTTTCCCAGGAGAAAAATTGGCATCAACAGATGTCACATGACCTCCATGGTTTCCTGTGCTGTCTTAATTCCCCTAAAATATGTAAATGATATAATCAGGTCTGATGAACAGCTATTCTGACAGCACTGCGTTTGGACTGTGTAATTGGCTCCATAATTATGGTTAATATGTACTCTTCAAGGACGGTCTTGTGTAAACTTCGTAAATAGGGGGGGCAGTGGTATAATAGTGTAACTGTCGCTGGACTAGTAATGCTCTGGAGACCTGGGTTCAAATCCCACCATGGCAGGTGGTAAAATTTGAATTAAAAAGGAATCTAGAATTAAAAATGTCTAATAATGATCATTGTCGATTGTTGGAAAGATCCATCTGGTTCACAAATGTCCTTTGGGGAAGGAAATCTGTCATCCTTACCTGGTCTGGCCTACATGTGATTCCTGACCCAAAGCAATGTGGGTGATTCTTAAATTTCCTCCGGGACCGGCAATAAATAAACAAAATTTAGTTATTTTTGTAAAGAATGTTAAAGTTTAATTTTTTTAAATTACATTAATGACATCAGGAGTAAATACCTAATATTCATTCTATTATATATTTTAATTTTAAGAAGATATTGCCAAGGTATGTTTAAAATCTAATGAAGCACTGTTACTGTTTATCATCTGAAAGTTAATTATGCTGTGTGGATATTGCAGTTGTGTGTTCTCACACTTCTTAAATAGCAGAGTATTGTACTGTCACTGAAGAGATATTCTAAAAATGCTCATTTAGAATGTTTTCTTTTAATGTGAGATAGATAATTATTCCTGGGCAGTGAATCTTTTATCACCTTTCTTACTAATATCATGCTCACTGCATAGAAGGAGGTATAAGTTCTGCAAATATATACAAATCTAGCTGTGTGAGCTTTGCAGAGAATGCTAAATTAGAAATCCGATGATTGTTTCTGTACTTCATGGTATAACCTAATTTCTCAGCATTACCTTTGCTAGGATGTGCAAGTAAATATATCAATTCATGAACATTTTGTCACTTTTTGTCTCTTTTAGGGTGAAGAGCAGATCAGAACTCATTGGAGCTTTCAAAATGGATCCTCTTTATCTCAGACATGATCATCAGAACTCCGGTATTTTTCAGATTAGTGTTTGTGATAATGGCCGTGATTCTCCGGCTCCCCGCCGGATCGGAGAATCGGTGGGGGGTCAGCGTGAATCCCGCCCCGCTGCTCCGATGCCGGCTGCCGAATTGTCCGGCGTCTGGGAACACGCCGCGCCAGTCGAGGGCCGTTGGTAGCAGCCCCTCTGGCAATTCTCTGGGCCCCGATGGGCTGAGTGGCTGCCCGTTTTCGGCCAGTCCTGACAGCGTGAAATGGACATGGTCCATCTCGGCGGGACCTAGCTTGTCGGCCGTCTAGCGGGGTCCCGGGGTCCTCGGGGGGGGGGGGGGGGGGTGCGTGGGGGGATCCGGCCCCACCGATCTGCGGGCAGGCCTGTGGCATGGGGGCACTCTTTCCCTCCGCGTTGGCCTCTGTAAGGCTCAGCCATGTCCGGCGCAGAGAAGAAATTTCCTGCGCAGGTGCCAACTCGCACCGGGCAGCGGCAGTCCTTTGGCGTCAAAACCTCCAGCGCCGGCCTAGCCTCCGGAAGTGCGGAGGATTCCGCAATTTCTGGGCAGCCCGACGACGGAGTGGTTCGCGCCGCTCTTGGCACCGGTATGGGCTGCCCCGCCAATTGCGGGAGAATCCCGCCCATTATTTTTGAATTGTGGAGTTAATGGAGCAATCTTTAACCTTTGTCTGACTATATCTCACATCGTTAGCAGTTCTAATTCATAGGAGCTGTGGTTTCAGGGTGTAATATTGATCATTTATTTTACTAGATATACTTAACTGTCTTGTCCATTACTGCAATTTTTTGAGAAAACACAGGGTCATTAAGAATTATTTTTGTTGGTTTTGGCATCATCAATAGCAACAGGTGCAACAATCATTTAAATTTCTGATGTGGAGATGCCGGTGTTGGATTGGCGTGGGAACAGTAAGAAGTCTAACAACACCATGTTAAAGGCCAACAGATTTGCTTTGAATCACTAGCTTTCAGAGTGCAGCTCCTTCATCAGGTGAGTGAAGAGTTGGGTTCCACAACCACAGCATATATAGACAAAGTCAATGATGCAAGATGATACTTTGAATGCAAGCCTTTGGAGAACACTTAACCGAAGATCAGAGGCTGATTGCACTTGACTGCTGAAGTGTTCCCCAACTGGAAGGGAACATTACTGCCTGGCAATTGTTGCGCAATGTCCATTCATCCATTGTCGCAGCGTCTGCATGGTCTCGCCAATGTACCACGCCTCGGGACATCCTTTCCTGCAGCGTATGAGGTAGACAACGTTGGCCGAGTCGCACGAGTATGATACCACGTACCTGGTGGGTGGTGTTCTCACATGTAATGGTGGTATCCATGCCGATGGTCTGGCACGTCTTGCAGAGGTTGCCATGGCAGGTTTGTGTGGTGTCGTGGTCCATGCTCTCCTGAAGGCTGGGTAATTTGCTGCAAACAATGGTCTGTGTGAAATTGCACGGTTGTTTGAAGGCAAGTAATGGGGGTATGGGGATAGCTTGGCCAGATGTTCGTCTTCATCCAAGACATGTTGAAGGCTGTGAAGAAGATGTTGTGATTTCTCTGCTCCGGGGAAGTACTGGACGACGAAGGGTACTCTGTCGGTTGAGTTCAGTGTTTGTCTTCTGAGGAGGTTGATGCGGTTTTTTGCTTTGGCGCGCTGGAACTGTCGATCGATGAGTTGCGTGCCATATCCGGTCTTTCAGAGGGGATGGCTTCACTTTAAAGAAGCCATCCCCTTTGGACAAGCCCTCCATAAACACAGGATCTGCTCAGGCAAGGAGGAACATGACAAACATCTGCAGACGCTGAAAGATGACCTCGTAAGAACGGGATATGGCGCTCGACTCATTGATCGACTTATCGACCATGCAGACGCTGCGACAATGAAAGAATGATGTGGAGATGCCGGCGTTGGACTGGGGTGAGCACAGTACGAAGTCTTACAACACCAGGTTAAAGTCCAACAGGTTTGTTTCGATGTCACTAGCTTTCGGAGCGCTGCTCCTTCCTCAGGTGAATGAAGAGGTCTGTTCCAGAAACACATATATAGACAAATTCAAAGATGCCAGACAATGTTTGGAATGCGAGCATTAGCAGGTGATTAAATCTTTACAGATCCAGAGATGGGGTAACCCCAGGTTAAAGAGGTGTGAATTGTCTCAAGCCAGGACAGTTGGTAGGATTTCGCAGGCCAGATGGTGGGGGATGAATGTAATGTGACATGAATCCCAGGTCCCGGTTGAGGCCGCACTCATGTGTGCGGAACTTGGCTATAAGTTTCTGCTCGGCGATTCTGCGTTGTCGCGGGTCCTGAAGGCCGCCTTGGAGAACGCTTACCCGGAGATCAGAGGCTGAATGCCCTTGACTGCTGAAGTGTTCCCCGACTGGAAGGGAACATTCCTGCCTGGTGATTGTTGCGCGATGTCCGTTCATTCGTTGTCGCAGCGTCTGCATGGTCTCGCCAATGTACCACGCTTCGGGACATCCTTTCCTGCAGCGTATGAGGTAGACAACGTTGGCCGAGTCGCACGAGTATGTACCGCGTATCTGGTGGGTGGTGTTCTCACGTGTAATAGTGGTATCCATGTTGATGATCTGGCACGTCTTGCAGAGATTACCATGACAGGGTTGTGTGGTGTCGTGGTCACTGTTCTGAAGACTGGGTAGTTTGCTGCAAACAATGGTTCGTTTGAGGTTGCTGGGACCGGGACCTGGGATTCATGTCACATTACATTCATCCCCCACCATCTGGCCTGCGAAATCCTACCAACTGTCCTGGCTTGAGACAATTCACACCTCTTTAACCTGGGGTTACCCCATCTCTGGATCTGTAAAGATTTAATCACCTGCTAATGCTCGCATTCCAAACATTGTCTGGCATCTTTGAATTTGTCTATATATGTGTTTCTGGAACAGACCTCTTCATTCACCTGAGGAAGGAGCAGCGCTCCGAAAGCTAGTGACATCGAAACAAACCTGTTGGACTTTAACCTGGTGTTGTAAGACTTCGTAATGAAAGAATGAACATCGCACGACAATTGCCAGACAGGAATGTTCCCTTCCAGTCGGGCAACACTTCAGCAGTCAAGGGCATTCAGCCTCTGATGTTCGGGTAAACGTTCTCTAAGGCGGCCTTCAGGACGCGCGACAACCAAGAATAGCCGAGCAGAAACTGATACCCAAGTTCTACACGAATGAGTACGACCTCAACCAGGACCTTGGATTCATGTCTCATTATATTCACCCTCCACCATCTAGCCCGGGTTTGCAAACTCCTACCAACTGTTCCGGCTTGAGACAATTCACAGGGCAGGGTATAAATGAGAAATAAGAGGTGACTGAGGAGATATCCTTTGGCTATGATTAGATTGATAAAAATGGAACAAAGCGACTACAGTCCGACCCAGCTGGAGGGTGGAGAGGCAGTGAAGGAGAATTAAATGATCAACTGTGTCACACACTGCAGGCAGTTCGAGAAGGATGAAGAGGGAGAGTTTACCTTTGTCACATTGACATTGAATGTCATTTGTGAATTTGGTAAGAGCTGTATGGAAAGGGTGGAAACCTGTTTGCAGGGATTCAAGCATGGATCTGAATTTTACAGCCCCACAGGCCACTTTGCAGGCAGAGAGGCCTATAAAATTCCCCAGGTGACTTTCCTGCCACTATCCTGCCTGTCCTTGACCTGTCTGCAATTTTACTGGGACAAACGAGGCCTAGGGAAGTCCACACATCCTCATTCTACTCATACTTACTTGGCCAATTAAGTGCTGCTTCCCAACCAGCCTCAATTTTTCACAGGATAAAGGAGGTCAGGGACGGGGCAGGGGAAGCCTGGCACTTTGCCCTGCTTGGTCCTCGAGCGAGAGAGTGAGGGATGTATCCCTTCGTGGACCCCCTTTCATGATCAGATGATCAACCCCATAGACTGATTCGTGTATTCCTTCCACCCCACCCCCCCTATTCTCTCACTCAAGACTCCCATCCTTCTCACCCACCCTACCCAAGTGTAACCCACCCTATCCCCTCTGAAAAATCCCCCTCACCCATACATTGGTTCCACCTGGATCCTAGCTTTTCTTTGCAAGGACTGTAGTAGTGCCAGATATGACCACTTCCAGTGGTGCCAATCAATCAGAATGGCCAGTCGCTCTCACAGCATTAAATGACTTCCCTGCTGACCCTTCAGGTGATGGGTGGGAAATGCCACCAAACATTACATTCTGCTCATGGATTTCCAGGAAAGGTGTCATGACTTTAGGAGGTGACATTATATTTAAGGTCTTTGGTGACGAGAGGGAAGTTGGAGATGGGGCGGCAGTTTGCAAGGATGAAAAGGTCAAGGGTTAATTCTTATTGAAGAGCAGAGTGACAATAGATTTGAAGAAGAGGGCAACAATGTCCAAAAAACAAAAATTATTAACAGTAGCAGGTAATGTGGAAATCAGAAATGGAAATTGGGTGGTTAGTAGTTCAGTGAGAATAGGGCCAAGGGAGCAGGAGGTGGATCTCATGGATAAGATGAGTTTGGGCATGAGGGAAGATTGGAGAGGAAGTTACAAGGTCAGGACAGGGAGTCCCTGAGAGGAAGCTTGGCCATGAGCTTGGGAAAAGGAGGTAAGTGGCAGGGTCAGCTGATCAGATGTCCTCAATCTTCATGACAAAGAGATCTATAAGCTCCTCACATGTGTTGTTGGACATGAAGATGGAGAAGACTGGGGGGAGAGACTTAAGACCACCGTTTGCAGTAGAGAAAATAAACCAGAGATTAGTTTTTCATTTGAGGCTGATTCTGGAATAGGAAGCAGTTTTTTACAGACAAGAGCATGTTTTTTGTGGTCGAGCCATATCTGGCAGTGAAGGCTAAACCAGTTGGCTGTTATATCAGATCAAGACTGCATCTCTTGAATTTAAGGGACTGGAGATGAGTGCCATGAATGTGGAAGAGACAGGATTAGAGACGATGAGCATAACGTCTGGTAGGGACACCCAAATCAGAAGGTCAAAAGGTAAGAGCCAAACTTAAGGTTGAATTAACTTCAGTTCATCTGTCCTCTTGGTAGGGGGCTGTGAGTCAGGTTAAAGAATTGTTCATGTGAAAATGCCTTTTGTTGCAGAAACTGCCAAGAGACAAGAAGTCCATTGTAATTTTGTAAATATAAACAGCAACTTTGGAGCACCTCAATCTGGCTTGATTGTTATATTACTGCTTAGTAATAGAAGAAATCAATTACTCTACTTTTACAGTGTGAGCTGCAATTTAGCTGATGTCTCCTGGTGCTATCTGGAAAGACTCAATGGCCGAGTAGATTTGTCATAGAAGAACACAAGAATTAGAAGCAGGAGGAGATCATTGGACCCCTCGAGCCTGCTCTGTAATTCAATAGGATCATAGCTGATTTGAATGTGGCCTCAACCCAACTTTCCTGTCCTCTAACCCGCCCCTCTAATCGTTCCCTCACTTCTCGATCATGGTGATTCAGAAACTCTTAATGCACAGTCCTTCATTCAGCTCAAAGTAGCTGACCCATCTGGAGTATTTATGCTGTCTCAGTGATGCACTTATGCCTACATGTTAGAAAGTTGTATCTCCAGTCCCACTGCAGAACGTGAGTAAATAATCGAGGTCGATAGTTCAGTGAAATAGGAAGTGGGTGCTCTCTTTGATGAGATGCAAAGATGAATACATGTCTGCGTATTCTGGCATCTTTGTCATCATCCATCAAGCAACACCAAGCAGTAACATCACCTCAAAATTGTTTGCGGATCTTACCATTCAGGAATTGGCTGTTATGTTTGCCTAAACAACAATGACTACTTTTGAAGGAGTAATTCATGAGCAATGAAGTGTTTTAGAAAATCCTGAGCTGAGAAAAGAACTGTCAACACAAGTAATTTCTTCCTTTCCAAGACATAATCTCTTGCTGATTTTCTCCTTTAGAACAAACTGACCATAGCACCCTGGTACAGGAAGACATTCAAGCGGAGGAGGCAAAAAGGAATGTGGTGCTAATAGGGACAGTATGGTGAGGGGGAGTAACATTGTTGTCTGCAGAAAAGAGCGAGAGTCCAGACGGCCGTGTTGCCTGCCCAGTGCCAGGGTTTGGGACATCTGCTCAGGACTGGAAAATAACTTGCAGTGGGAAGGGGAGGACCCTGGGCGAAATTCTCCGGTATCAGCGCGATGTCCGCCGACTGGCGCCCAAAACGGCGCAAATCAGTCAGGCATCGCGCCGTCCCAAAGGTGCGGAATGCTCCGCATCTTTGGGGGCCGAGCCCCAACCTTAAGGGGCTAGGCCTGCGCCGGACGAATTTCCGCCCCGCCAGCTGGCGGAAAAGGCCTTTGGTGCCCCGCCAGCTGGCGCGGAAATGACATCTCCGGGCGGCGCATGCGCGGGAGCATCAGCGGCCGCTGACGGCATTCCCGCGCATGCGCATTGGAGGGAGTCTCTGCCGCCTCCGCCATGGTGGAGACCATGGCGAAGGTGGAAGGGAAAAAGTGCCCCCACGGCACAGGCCCGCCCGTGGATCGGTGAGCCCTGATCGCGGGCCTGGCCAGATCGCCCCGCGCCCCCCCCAGGACCCCGGTGCCCGCCCGCGCCCCCTTGTCCCGCCGGTAAGGTAGGTAGTTTAATCTACGCCGGCGGGACAGGCATTGTAGCTGCAGGACTTCGACCCATCCGGGACGGAGAATCGCAGGGGGGGGGCCCGCAAACCGGCGCGGCGTAATTCCCGCCCCCGCCGAATATCCGGTGCCGAAGAATTCGGCAACTGCCGGGGGCGGGATTCACGCCAGCCCCCGGCGATTCTCCGACCCAGCAGGGGGGTCGGAGAATCTCGCCCAGGTTGTTTCTGTGGTCCACCAATGACATAGGTAGAACTAGGAAAGAGGTTCTGCATAAAGAGTGTGAACTAGACACTAACTTAAAAAGCAGGACCACAAATTTCTTACCTGAGCCATATGCAAATTGGCAAAGGGTATATTAAATTGGAGAGATGAATCCGTGGCACAAAGACTGGTGCGGGAGTAGTGGTTTCCTGTTCGTGGGAAATTGGTACCAGTACTGAGGAAAGTGACAGCTATACCTTTGGGATGATCTACACCTAAACCGTGCTCGGGCTAGTGTTCTGGCGAGCCACATAACTAGGAAAGTCGAGAGTATTTTAAACTAAATAATGCGGGCAAAAGATTAAATTTGGGAAGATGTGGTAAATCAAATAGAGAAAAGATAAGAGAGAAAGGCATTAATGTGGGAAATGATAACCAGGCGGTGTCAGGAAAAGACAGAGTGTAGTGGGAGAACAAATCAACAGATGAGACTCGATTTTACAAAACGAATAAAGGGACAAAACTGATGAACTGAGAGCACAAATAAATAAATAAGTGCGATCTGATAACCATTACAGGGACTTGGTTATAGGATGGCATCGATGGGACCTGAATATTGAAGGGTACACAGGAGTTAGGAAGGACAGTGTGGTGGCTCGAGGCATTCACTCGAGGCTTCCAGTATTTAACAAGGGGGTTTATTGATGAAAGGCAAAGGCACAGTAAGTAACAGGTACGGTACATTACACAGCAGGTCATAACCTGGTCCACATTTGCCGGGTTCCTGCTCCCAGGCCCGGTGCAAATTCTCTTTTGGTCGGGGTCCGCACGCGCCTGCGAAATTGTCCTCGATTCGGTCACATGATCCATGGAACCGACCCACCGCAGACAGGAAGCTAGAAAAAGGTGGAAGAGTGGTTCTGTTAATTAATGATGGTAGACCACATTGGAGAGAGCTGACCTAAGTTCAGGAAACCATGATGTAGAAAAGGTTTTGGTAGAGAAAACAAATGTTAACGGCAAGAAGTCATTTGTGAGAATGGTGTACAGGCCACTTCACATTAACCAGACAGTAAGATATGATATTGGGATAATTGGGCAGCACGGTAGCATTGTGGATAGCACAATTGCTTCACAGCTCCAGGGTCCCAGGTTCGATTCCGGCTTGGGTTACTGTCTGTGCGGAGTCTGCACATCCTCCCCGTGCGTGCGTGGGTTTCCTCCGGGTGCTCCGCTTTCCTCCCACAGTCCAAAGATGTGCAGGTTAGGTGGATTGGCCATGATAAATTGCCCTTAGTGTCCAAAATTGCCCTTAGTGTTGGGTGGGGTTACTGGGTTATGGGGTTATGGGGATAGGGTGGAGGTGTTGACCTTGGGTAGGATGCTCTTTCCAAGAGCCGGTGCAGACTCGATGGGCTGAATGGCCTCCATCTGCTCTGTAAATTCTATGATAATCTGTGATATGAGGGAGGAAATGACGGGCACTTGTCCGAAATTACGCTGATAATCATGGTTGATTTTAATCTGCATATAGACTGGGAAACTTAGATGAGAGAAGGTAGCCTCGATGAAGAATTCATAGAATGATTTTGGGGTCATTTCTGAGAATATCACATTCTACTGCCAGCGAGAGAGCAGGCTATACTAGACCTGATATCATGCAATTAAATAGGATTCATTAACGACCACATAGCGAAGATGACTCCTGGTAGCAGCAATCATACTATCATTGAATTTTCAAATTCACCTCAACGCCATTTACAAGTACTGCATATAAACTATTTTCAAATTCAGTTTAAAAACTAAGGATTTTTTGGCCGGGATTCTCCGACCCCCCGACGGGTCAAAGAATCCCCGAGGGGTGGCGCGAATCCCACCCCACCGCTCCGACGCCGGCTGCTGTATTCTCCGGCGCTGGTTTTCCGGCGGGGGCGGGGTTTACGCCGCGCCGGCAATTCTCTGGGCCCCGATGGGCCAAGCGGCCATCGTTTCCTGGCCAGTCCCACCGGCGTGAAATGGGCATGGTCCTTCACGGCGGGACCTGGCTTGTAGGCCGGTTAGGTAAGTCCTCGGGGGGGGCGCACGGGATCAGGCCCCAGGGGGGGCCCCCACGGTGGCCTGGCCCACCGATCTGCAGGCAGGCCTGTGCTGTGGGGGCACGCTTTCCTTCCACACTGGCTCCGCCATGGCCAGCACAGAGAAGAACCACCCTGCGCATGCGCAGGAAACACGCCGGCCAGTCTGTGCTTGCACGGAACAACGGCGGCAGTTCTGCACATTCGCCAACTCGCGCCGGCCCTTCAGCGCCGGTTGGCGTGGCGCCAGCCCCCCCGACGCTGACCTAGCCCCCGGAAATGCGGAGGATTCCGCACCTTTCGGTCGGCCCGACGCCGGAGTGGTTTGCACTGCTCTTGGCGCCGGCGTCGGGCCATCCGGCCAATTGCGGGAGAATCCCGCCCTTTATCTTTCTTATGATCCATGTGGGGATCCATATACCCAAAAGAATCAAAATTGTCAAACAATTCTCAAAAAAAGAAATTACAGAACAAAATTTCACTTTCTTCAACTTTAGAACAAATCAGAGCCAACATAATTTAACCATAAATTAACAGATAAACCAAGGCACGTACAAAGTATAAATTACACATGGAATAGCAGGAACAGCAAAGGTAAATCTCACAGATCTTAAAGGCTATCAATTTTGCTACATGGCATCAATTATAAGCTCAGAATTCTTCCATCTCGGATCTTCTTATGGCAGAATTCCAATCCCTCTCCTTCAAACACTTCGCCAATTCTCCCAGGCAGCAGCTTCCATATAAACAGGGTTCTGCTCATGCAACCGTCTATCAGTGGAACAGTTCTTTCTGGAATCATCTCAACTCTGGGTGGCACCTTTGGTTAGCACTGCTGCCTCACAGCGCCAGGGATCTGGGTTCAATTCCAGCCTAGGGTGACTGTGTGTGGAGT
The DNA here is from genome assembly GCF_047496885.1 of Scyliorhinus torazame. NCBI lineage: Eukaryota > Metazoa > Chordata > Chondrichthyes > Carcharhiniformes > Scyliorhinidae > Scyliorhinus > Scyliorhinus torazame. The sequence goes on along the minus strand of NC_092712.1, from coordinate 144,651,583 downwards.
TTGCACCTTCTCCCTGTGTCTGCATGGGTTTTCTCTGGGTACTCCGGTTTCCTCCCACAGACCTAAGGCATGCAGGTTAAGTGGATTGGCCATGCTCAATTGCCCCTAGGTGTCCAGGGATGGGTGGGTCATGTGGTGTTCCGGGGATGGGGCGGGGAGTGGGCCTCGGTAGGATGCTCTTTCGGAAGGTTGGTGCAGACCCGTTTTTCCAAATGGTTTCTTCTGCACTGTAGGGTTTCTATGATTCTATGAACTCTCAGCTCCCATTAGTCAAGGTAGTCTGGATCTACCAGATACATCTTTATCTTTGTTCTTTCTGTCTGCCCCATAGCCGTTGTATTTTAATTTTGTTCCTGCTGTTTTTCGACTTCAAAGTCAAGAATCACCAGGTAACATGGACCAGTATTTCTTATTTACCAAAACTTATAACTGATCCTTTTATAATTGATACAAACTGAAGACATTTTCAAACATTTTTAAAAAACAGTTACAGATTCCCCAAACATTTTAAATGATGTGGAGATGCTGGCATTGGACTGGGGTGAGCACAGTAAGAAGTCTTACAACACTAGGTTAAAGTCCAACAGGTTTGTGGTACATTGGCGAGACCACGCAGACGCTGCGACAACGGATGAACGGACATCGCGTGACAATCGGCACGCAGGCATGTTCCCTTCCAGTCGGGGAACACTTCAGCAGTCAAGGGCATTCAGCCTCTGATCTTTGCGTAAGTGTTCTCCAAGGCGCCCTTCAGGACGCGCGACAACACAAAATCGCTGAGCAGAAACTTATAGCCAAGTTCCACATACATGAGTACGGCCTCAACCGGGACCTTGGATTTGTGTCGCATTACATTCACCCCACACCATCTGGCCTGGCTTGCAAAATCCTACCAATCATCCTGGCTTGAGACAATTCACACCTCTTTAACCTGTGATTATCCCTCTCTCCAGTTGCTCCGTCTGGACCTGTAGACTTAATTACCTGCAAAGACTCGCATACAAAGTATCGTCTTGCATCTTTGACTTTGTCTATATATATATTTCTGCAACCCACATCTTCATTCACCCGAGGAAGGAGCCGTGCTCCGAAGGCTAGTGATTCGAAACAAACCAGTTGGACTGGTGTTGTGATGCCCGATCAATAACTCCAGAAGCGAGATTGGAAGACAATTGAAGGCTTTATTGGACTAGATGTTTCCCCCAGCAGCGCAGGTACAGAATGCAGCTGCTAGGGAGACACAGACTCTTATACTCCGCCTTACTGGGCGGAACCAGCAGGCAGGCTTCACCAATGATACTGCTGTCTCAGGTACCTCGCACACCAATAGTCTTACAGCATCAACCTGGGTACTGCAATACCCCTAATACCGACTACCACATTCACCCCCTGTTAAAAAAAAGAGTCTGGCGGGGGTGGTGGTCTTGCGTTATACAGTGGTAGAGGTTGAGGTTATGGTGGTATCCGGTATACATTAGTACAGTGTTTTGCCGCGTTACATGTCACAAATATTTACAGTATTTACTTACATTCAAAATGAAGCAATTAGTCGGTCGGAGGCCCTGGTCATCCTCTGCGATCGTCGCAGTTCCGGCGGTGATGCAGACGCCGGCTCGGGCATCCGTGGCTCCGAGAACGTGGCTTTGGCTTCTTCGGCAGTTTCATTACCCCTAGATGGGACCAGTGGGAGAACCGATCCACCAGGGAAGGGGCGGCTGTGGGGTGCGCCGGTGGGAGGGAGGGTGGGATTGGTGGTGGGGGTGTGGGTGGGTGAGCCCTTTAAAGTCCATACTGAGGCATTCAAAGGGACGGGAAGCCTTTATCAGGTGCGCTTTCTCTGGCCTGTAGAAGTAGGGCTTGCACTCCACGCAGATTTGGCAGTTCCTGGTGGCAGTCCTGACCTCCTCGATGGAGTAGGGCAGGTTGCGGGTCTTAATGAAATGGAAGAATCGAGTGACCCCCCAGGTGGCAGAGGTCCTTGTGGAGGGCCCGGAGTCGGTCCACTTGTGCGTTGGCACATGTGCCGCGGGATAGGGCATCAGGAGGCTCGTTTGGCTTCCCGGGCCGATACAAGATCTCATAGTTGTAGGTGGGGAGCTCGATCCTCCACCGTAAGATCTTATCGTTCTTTATCTTGCCCCGCTGTGCATTATCGAACATGAAAGTAACCGACCGATGGTCAGTGAGGAGAGTGAATCTCCTGCCGGCCTGGTAATGCCTCCAGTGCCGCACAGCTTCTACTGTGGCCTGGGCCTCCTTTTCAACTGAGGAATGGCAGATTTCTGAAGCGTGGAGGGTGCGTGAGAACAAGGCCACAGGTCTGCCCGCTTGGTTGAGGGTGGCCGCCAGATCTACGTCAGACGCGTCGCTCTCGACTTGGAAGGGAAGGGATTCATCGATTGCGTGCATCGTGGCCTTTGCAATGTTCGCTTTGATGCGGCTGAAGGCCTGGCGGGCCTCTGCGAACAGGGGAAAAAACATGGATTGAATTAGTGGGCGGGCCTTGTCCGCATAATTGGGGACCCACTGGGCATAATATGTTTCAGGGCCTTGGAGCAGTGGGGAGGGAAAGCTCCATGAGGGGACGCATGCGTTCGGGATCTGCGCCTATAACTCCATCATGCATTACGTAGCCGAGGATGGCTAGACGGTCGGTGCTGAACATGCATTTGTCCTTGTTGTAGGTTAGATTAAGGATTTTTGCGGTATGGAAAAATTTTTTAGGTTGGTGTCATGGTCCTGCCGGTTGTGGCCGCAGATGGTGACGTTATCAAGGTACGGAAACGTGGCCCGCAAACCGTACCGGTCAATCATTCGGTCCATCTCCCGTTGGAAGACTGAGACTCCATTTGTGACACTGAAGGGAACCTTTAGGAAGTGGTAGAGCCGCCCATCTGCTTCGAATGCAGTGTATTTGCGGTCGCTAGGGCAGATGGGGAGCTGGTGGTAGGCGGATTTTAGATCCACCATGGAAAATACCTTGTATTGTGCAATCTGATTGACCAGATCAGATATGCGGGGGAGAGGGTACGCGTCGAGCTGCGTATACCTGTTGATGGTCTGACTATAATCGATGACCATCCTGTGCTTCTTCCCAGTCTTTACAACCACTACTTGAGCTCTCCAGGGATTGTTGCTAGCCTCAATAATACATTCCTTCAGTAACCGCTGGGCTTCCGACCTAATGAAGGTCCAGTCCTGGGCACTGTACCGTCTGCTCCATGAGGCACGATCAATTGGACAAAAGACGATAGTTAAATCCAACTGAGGCTTTATTGTTATCCGGTGTGTGGCCTCCCACAGCAGCTGGCGAAATGGCTGCTGGCTGGAGGACACGCATATTTATACCCCGCCTCCTGGGCAGAGCCAGCAGGCAGGGACTACCGGCGAACCTGTAGTACAGGTCCTACCATACATCACCTAATACAGGTGCAACAGTGGTTTACCACATTCATCCCCTGTTAAAAAATGAGTCCGGGACTTCCGGTTGCGGCTATGCTGAGCTAAGCCGCACGATTCGGCAGCTCCCGCTATTACGGAATTTCGGGCTCGTTAGAGGAGCCCCAACGGAATTTTTTTCGAAGACAACCCGTGGGGAAGGGAAGAGAGAGGTCCCCCTCCAACCTTTATGGACCGGACCAGAAGTGAAACGGCCAAAAAAGCGGCATTGGAGCAGCAGGAGAAGCGAGGGAAAAAAAACAAAATGGCGGCGGCCGGGGACAAAGCGGAGTGCGGGCCGGAGCTGCAGGAGTTCATCAAGCGCTGCTTCGAGGAGCTGCGGAAGGAGATGCTGGCGCCTATGCTGTCGGCAATTAAAGGACATGGGATGACCCAGAAGGTCCACGAGGTAAAGATCCAGGAGGTGCAGAAAAGAGTCAGTGAGAATGAGGACAAGATCTTGGGCCTGGCGGTGAGAGTGGAGCAGCACGAGGCGCTGCACAAGAGGTGGGCGGGAAGACTCGAAGACCTGGAGAACAGGTCGAGGAGAAAGAATCTGCGGATCCTGGGTCTCCCTGAAGGAGTGGAGGGGACCGATGCATACGCGAGCACGATGCTCGCGGCGATGATGGGCGCGGAGGCCCCTTCGAGGTCGCTGGAGCTGGACGGGGCACATCGGGTGCTGGCGAGGAGGCCCAAGGCAAATGAACCGCCAAGGGCGATGGTGGTGAGATTTCACCGGTTCACAGACAGAGAGAGGGTTATGAAATAGGCCAAGAAGGAGCGGAGCAGTAAGTGGGACAATGCAGAGATCCGAATGTACCCGGACTGGAGTACGGAGGTTGCAAAGCGGAGAGCGGGTTTCAACCGGGCCAAAGCGGTGTTGCACCGGAAAGGAGTGAAATTCGGAATGCTGCAGCCAGCGCGACTGTGGGTCACATACAAGGACCAACACTATTATTTTGAAACGCTTGAAGAGGCGTGGACCTTCATACAAACCGAAAAGTTGGACTCTAACTGAGGGTTTGTGAGGGTGGGTGGGATGTTTGAGGTTTGATGTGTGATGGTTGTTGTGTATAGGGGGTCAATCACGCGCAGGAAATGTTACATGGGCTGGGGGAGAGAGACAAGGCCGCGACAGGGGCTGCGCCAGAGGGGGCGGGGCAGGCTTTGGAAAGCGCAGGGTTTTTCCCGCGCGAGGGAAGAAAGGCGGGAAGGGGAACGAAGGAACGCATACTGATTGGGACACTCCCACACGGGGAGGTCAATGGGACGGCGGAGGAAGCCGGGGTCAGCAGGTATCAGCTGACTTACGGGAGTGATATGGGGGAGCAAAAAAGCTAGACAGGGTTCTAGCGGGGGGGGGGGGGGGGGGGGGGAGGGGAGGGGGGGGGAAAGGGTTGCTGCTGCACTGGCCGAAAGGGAATGGGACACAGAAGAGGTGGTCTGGGCGGGGGTCCCCCGGCTGGGGGACCGGAGGGTGAGGGAGGCGCGGACACGGGACCGGCCTAGAAAAGGAGATGGCTAGTCGGCGGAGAGGGGGGGACGGGTGAGAGCCCCTCCAATCCGGCTGATAACGTGGAACGTGAGGGGCCTGAATGGGCCGGTGAAGAGGGCCTGAGTGTTAACGCACTTAAAGGGACTGAAGGCAGACGTGGTCATGCTCCAAGAGAAACATCTGAAGGTGGCGGACCAAGTCAGGTTAAGAAAGGGATGGGTAGGACAGGTATTCCACTCGGGACTGGACGCGAAGAATAGAGGGGTGGCAATATTGGTGGGGAAGCGGGTGTCATTTGAGGCCAAGACTATCGTAGTGGATAATGGAGGGCAATATGTGATGATGAGCGGTAGGTTGCAAGGGACGTGGGTGGTGTTGGTAAATGTATACGCCCCGAACTGGGATGATGCTGGATTCATGAAGCGCGTGTTGGGGCGCATTTCGGGCGCAGACCTGGAGGTAGGAGGCCTGATAATGGGAGGGGACTTCAACACGGTGCTGGACCCAGCACTGGACCGCTCCAAATCAAGGACTGGAAAGAGGCCGGCGGCGGCCAAGGTGCTTAGTGGGTTTATGGATCAGATGGGGGGAGTGGACCCATGGAGGTTTGCAAGGCCGCAGGCCAGGGAATTTTCTTTTTTCTCCCACGTGCACAAAGCCTACTCCCGGATAGATTTTTTTGTTCTGGGCAGGGCGCTCATCCCGAGGGTGGAGGGGACGGAGTATTCGGCCATAGCCATTTCGGATCACGCCCCGCACTGGGTGGAACTGGAGCTGGGAGAGGAGAGGGACCAACGCCCGCTGTGGCGGCTGGATGTGGGACTGCTGGCAGATGAGGTGGTGTGTGGGAAGGTCAGGGGGTGCATCGAAAGGTACTTGGAGGCCAACGACAACGGGGAGGTGCGGGTGGGGATGGTGTGGGAGGCGTTGAAGGCGGTGATCAGGGGAGAGCTAATCTCCATCAGGGCTCATAGGGAGAAGACAGAGGGCATGGAAAGGGAGAGGTTAGTGGGGGAGATTTTGAGAGTGGACAGGAGATACGCAGAGGCCCCGGAGGAGAGATTACTTGGGGAAAGACGACGGCTCCAGACGGAGTTTGACCTGTTGACCACAGGGAAGGCGGAGGCACAGTGGAGGAAGGCGCAGGGGGCGACCTACGAGTATGGGGAAAAGGCTAGTCGGATGCTGGCACACCAGCTCCGTAAGAGGACGGCAGCGGGGGAAATAGGGGGAGTCAAAGATGGAAGGGGAGCCACGGTTCGGAATGCGACGAAAATAAACGAGGTATTTAAGGCCTTCTATGAAGAGCTGTACAGATCCCAGCCCCCAGCGGGGGAAGAGGGGATGAGACGATTCCTAGACCAACTGAGATTCCCGAGGGTGGAGGAGCAAGAGGTGGCTGGTTTGGGGGCACCAATTGGGTTGGAGGAGCTGAGCAAGGGTTTGGGGAGTATGCAGGCGGGGAAGGCCCCGGGGCCGGACGGCTTCCCGGTGGAGTTCTACAGGAAGTACGTAGACCTGTTGGCCCCGCTACTAGTGAGGACCTTTAATGAGGCAAAAGAGGAGGGGACCCTGCCCCCGACAATGTCGGAAGCGACAATTTCTTTGATCCTAAAGCGGGACAAGGACCCACTGCAATGTGGATCGTACAGGCCGATCTCGCTCCTCAATGTGAATGCTAAGTTGCTGGCGAAAGTGCTGGCCACGAGGATCGAAGACTGTGTCCCGGGGGTGATCCACGAGGACCAGACGGGATTCGTAAAGGGCAGGCAAATAAACACTAATGTGCGGCGGCTCTTAAACGTGATAATGATGCCATCGGAGGAGGGAGAGGCGGAGATAGTGGCAGCCATGGACGCGGAGAAGGCCTTTGACCGAGTAGAGTGGGAGTACCTCTGGGAGGTGCTGGGTAGGTTTGGGTTTGGGTTTATCAGTTGGGTTAAGCTCCTTTACAGAGCCCCGGTGGCGAGTGTAGTGACGAACCGGCGGAGGTCGGAGTACTTCCGGCTGTACCGAGGGACGAGGCAGGGGTGCCCCCTGTCCCCCCTGTTGTTTGCATTGACGATCAAACCCTTGGCCATGTCATTGAGGGAGTCTAGTAAATGGAGGGGGGTGGTCCGAGGGGGAGAAGAGCATCGGGTGTCGCTTTATGCAGATGACCTGTTGCTGTACGTGGCGGATCCAATGGAGGGGATGGTGGAGGTCATGCAGACTCTAAGGGAGTTTGGGGAGTTTTTGGGCTATAAGCTCAATGTAGGGAAGAGTGAGCTCTTTGTATTACAGGCAGGGGACCAAGAAAGAGGGATTGGAGACCTACCGCTGAGGAGGGCGGAGGGGAGCTTTTGGTATCTGGGGATTCAGATAGCCAGGAATTGGGGGGCCCTACATAAACTGAATCTGACGAGGTTGGTGGAGCAAATGGAGGAGGACTTCAAAAGATGGGACATGTTACCGCTCTCGCTAGCGGGTAGAGTACAGTCGGTCAAAATGGTGGTCCTTCCGAGGTTTCTGTTTGTGTTTCAGTGCCTTCCCATCGTGATCACCAAGGCTTTTTTCAAGAGTGTAGGTAGGAGTATAATGGGGTTTGTGTGGGCGAATAGGACCCCGAGGGTAAGGAGAGGGTTCCTGGAACGCAGTAGGGACCGAGGAGGGTTGGCACTGCCAAACCTAGGGAGCTACTACTGGGCAGCAAATGTGGCGATGATCCGCAAGTGGGTAATGGAGGGAGAGGGGGCGGCATGGAAGAGGATGGAGATGGCGTCCTGTAAAGGAACGAGCCTGGGGGCGTTGGTGACGGCACCGCTGCCGCTCCCGCCCGCAAGGTACACCACGAGCCTGGTGGTGGCGGCAAAGCTAAGGATCTGGGGCCAGTGGAGACGGCACAGAGGTGCAATGTGAGCCTCGGTGAGGTCCCCGATCAGGGGTAACCACCGGTTTGTCCCGGGGAAGATGGACGGGGGGTTTCAGAGCTGGCATCGGGCGGGATTAGAAGAATGGGGGACCTGTTCATTGACGGGACGTTTGCGAGCCTAGGGGCACTGGAGGAGAAGTTCGAGATACCCCCGGGAAATGCCTTTAGATATATGCAGGTGAGGGCGTTTGTGAGGCGACATGTCAGGGAATTCCCGTTGCTCCCGGCACAAGAAATTCAAGACAGGGTGATCTCGAGTGTATGGGTCGGGGAGGGCAAGGTGTCGGCAATACACCAGGAGATGAAAGAAGAGGGGGAAGCGCTGGTAGAGGAGCTGACAGGTAAATGGGAGGAGGAGCTGGGGGAGGAGATTGAGGAAGGTCTGTGGGCTGATGCCCTAGGTAGGGTTAATTCCTCCTTCTCGTGTGCCAGGCTCAGCCTGATACAATTTAAGATGGTTCACAGAGCACACTTGACGGGGGCGAGGTTGAGTAGGTTCTTTGGGGTGGAGGACAGATGTGGAAGGTGCTCAGAGAGCCCGGCGAACCATGTCCATATGTTTTGGTCATGCCCGGCACTGGAGGAGCTCTGGAGAGGAGTGGCGGGAGCAATATAAGTACCATATTTTATTATATTATTATTATTTTTTATAAAAAATTTAATTTAGTTGTTAGCCAGATCTTGGTAGAAAGTTAGAGGAATGGCAGGGAAGGGAGTGCAATGTTCCTCCTGCAGGATGTTTGAGGTGAGGGATGCAGTTAGTGTCCCTGCTGATTTTACCTGCAGGAAGTGCTGCCATCTCCAGCTCCTCCAAGACCGAGTTAGGGAACTGGAGCTGGAGTTGGAAGAGCTTCGGATCATTCGGGAGGCAGAAGGGGTCATAGATAGCAGCTTCAGGGAATTAGTTACACCAAAGATTGGAGATAGGTGGGTAACTGTAAGAGGGACTGGGACAAAGCAGTCAGTGCAGGGATCTAGAGAAACAAGTATACCGCTTTGGATACTTGTGGGGAGGGGAGACTTACCAGGGGTAAGCCATGGGGTACGGGCCTCTGGCACGGAGTCTGTCCCTGTTGCTCAGAAGGGAAGGGGGGAGAAGAGCAGAGCATTAGTAATTGGGGACTCTATAGTCAGGGGCACAGATAGGAGATTTTCTGGGAGCGTGAGAGACTCACGTTTGGTATGTTGCCTCCCAGGTGCAAGGGTACGTGATGTCTCGGATCGTGTTTTCCGGGTCCTTAGGGGGGAGGGGGAGCAGCCCCAAGTCGTGGTCCACATTGGCACTAACGACATAGGTAGGAAAGGGGACAAGGATGTCAGGCAGGCTTTCAGGGAGCTAGGATGGAAGCTCAGAACTAGAACAAACAGAGTTGTTATCTCTGGGATGTTGCCCGTGCCACGTGATAGTGAGATGAGGAATAGGGAGAGAGAGCATTTAAACACGTGGCTACAGGGATGGTGCAGGCGGGAGGGATTCAGATTTCTGGATAACTGGGGCTCTTTCTGGGGAAGGTGGGACCTCTACAGACAGGATGGTCTACATCTGAACCTGAGGGGCACAAATATCCTGGGGGGGAGATTTGTTAGTGCTCTTTGGGGGGGTTTAAACTAATGCAGCAGGGGCATGGGAACCTGGATTGTAGTTTTAGGGTAAGGGAGAATGAGAGTATAGAGGTCAGGAGCACAGATTTGACGTCACAGGAGGGGGCCAGTGTTCAGGTAGGTAGTTTGAAGTGTGTCTACTTCAATGCCAGGAGTATACGAAACAAGGTAGGGGAACTGGCAGCATGGGTTGGTACCTGGGACTTCGATGTTGTGGCCATTTCGGAGACATGGATAGAGCAGGGACAGGAATGGATGTTGCAAGTTCCGGGGTTTAGGTGTTTTAGTAAGCTCAGAGAAGGAGGCAAAAGAGGGGGAGGTGTGGCGCTGCTAGTCAAGAGCGGTATTACGGTGGCGGAGAGGATGTTAGGTGGGGACTCTTCTTCCGAGGTAGTATGGGCTGAAGTTAGAAACAGGAAAGGAGAGGTCACCCTGTTGGGAGTTTTTTATAGGCCTCCTAATAGTTCTAGGGATGTAGAGGACAGGATGGCGAAGATGATTCTGGATAAGAGCGAAAGTAACAGGGTAGTCATTATGGGAGACTTTAACTTTCCAAATATTGACTGGAAAAGATATAGTTCGAGTACAATAGATGGGTCGTTTTTTGTACAGTGTGTGCAGGAGGGTTTCCTGAAACAATATGTTGACAGGCCAACAAGAGGCGAGGCCACGTTGGATTTGGTTTTGGGTAATGAACCAGGCCAGGTGTTGGATTTGGAGGTAGGAGAGCACTTTGGGGACAGTGACCACAATTCGGTGACGTTTACGTTAATGATGGAAAGGGATAAGTATACACTGCAGGGCAAGAGTTATAGCTGGGGGAAGGGCAATTATGATGCCATTAGACGTGACTTGGGGGGGATAAGGTGGAGAAGTAGGCTGAAAGTGTTGGGCACACTGGATAAGTGGGGCTTGTTCAAGGATCAGCTGCTGCATGTTCTTGATAAGTATGTACCGGTCAGGCAGGGAGGAAGGCGTCGAGCGAGGGAACCGTGGTTTACCAAGGAAGTGGAATCTCTTGTTAAGAGGAAGAAGGAGGCCTATGTGAAGATGAGGTGTGAAGTTTCAGTTGGGGCGATGGATAGTTACAAGGTAGCGAGGAAGGATCTAAAGAGAGAGCTAAGACGAGCAAGGAGGGGACATGAGAAGTATTTGGCAGGAAGGATCAAGGAAAACCCAAAAGCTTTCTATAGGTATGTCAGGAATAAGCGAATGACTAGGGAAAGAGTAGGACCAGTCAAGGACAGGGATGGGAAATTGTGTGTGGAGTCTGAGGAGATAGGCGAGATACTAAATGAATATCTTTCATCAGTATTCACTCAGGAAAAAGATAATGTTGTGGAGGAGAATGCTGAGCCCCAGGCTAATAGAATAGATGGCATTGAGGTACGTAGGGAAGAGGTGTTGGCAATTCTGGACAGGCTGAAAATAGATAAGTCCCCGGGACCTGATGGGATTTATCCTAGGATTCTCTGGGAGGCCAGGGAAGAGATTGCTGGACCTTTGGCTTTGATTTTTATGTCATCATTGGCTACAGGAATAGTGCCAGAGGACTGGAGGACAGCAAATGTGGTCCCTTTGTTCAAAAAGGGGAGCAGAGACAACCCCGGCAACTATAGACCGGTGAGCCTCATGTCTGTAGTGGGTAAAGTCTTGGAGGGGATTATAAGAGACAAGATTTATAATCATCTAGATAGGAATAATATGATCAGGGATAGTCAGCATGGCTTTGTGAAGGGTAGGTCATGCCTCACAAACCTTATTGAGTTCTTTGAGAAGGTGACTGAACAGGTAGATGAGGGTAGAGCAGTTGATGTGGTGTATATGGATTTCAGCAAAGCGTTTGATAAGGTTCCCTACGGTAGGCTATTGCAGAAAATACGGAGGCTGGGGATTGAGGGTGATTTAGAGATGTGGATCAGAAATTGGCTAGCTGAAAGAAGACAGAGGGTGGTGGTTGATGGGAAATGTTCAGAATGGAGTACAGTCACAAGTGGAGTACCACAAGGATCTGTTCTGGGGCCGTTGCTGTTTGTCATTTTTATCAATGACCTAGAGGAAGCCGCAGAAGGGTGGGTGAGTAAATTTGCAGACGATACTAAAGTCGGTGGTGTTGTCGATAGCGTGGAAGGATGTAGCAGGTTACAGAGGGATATAGATAAGCTGCAGAGCTGGGCTGAGAGGTGGCAAATGGAGTTTAATGTAGAGAAGTGTGAGGTGATTCACTTTGGAAGGAATAACAGGAATGCGGAATATTTGGCTAATGGTAAAGTTCCTGAAAGTGTGGATGAGCAGAGGGATCTAGGTGTCCATGTACATAGATCCCTGAAAGTTGCCACCCAGGTTGATAGGGTTGTGAAGAAGGCCTATGGAGTGTTGGCCTTTATTGGTAGAGGGATTGAGTTCCGGAGTCGGGAGGTCATGTTGCAGCTGTACAGAACTCTGGTACGGCCGCATTTGGAGTATTGCGTACAGTTCTGGTCACCGCATTATAGGAAGGACGTGGAGGCTTTGGAGCGGGTGCAGAGGAGATTTACCAGGATGTTGCCTGGTATGGAGGGAAAATCTTATGAGGAAAGGCTGATGGACTTGAGGTTGTTTTCGTTGGAGAGAAGAAGGTTAAGAGGAGACTTAATAGAGGCATACGAAATGATCAGGGGGTTGGATAGGGTGGACAGTGAGAGCCTTCTCCCGCGGATGGAAATGGCTGGCACGAGGGGACATAGCTTTAAACTGAGGGGTAATAGATATAGGACAGAGGTCAGAGGTAGGTTCTTTACGCAAAGAGTAGTGAGGCCGTGGAATGCCCTACCTGCTACAGTAGTGAACTCGCCAACATTGAGGAAATTTAAAAGTTTATTGGATAAACATATGGATGATAATGGCATAGTGTAGGTTAGATGGCTTTTGTTTTGGTGCAACATCGTGGGCCGAAGGGCCTGTACTGCGCTGTATTGTTCTATGTTCTATGTTCTAATATCTCAGGTGGTGAAAGTCCGGGTCAAGCCAAGCTGGGGGCTAGCAATATTTGGAGCAGTGGACAAGCCGGGAGTGCAGGAGGCGAAAGAGGCCGGCATTCTGGCCTTTGCGTCCCTAGTAGCCCGGCGAAGGATCTTGCTAATGTGGAAGGAGGCGAAGCCTCCCAGCGTAGAGGCCTGGATAAACGACATGGCTGAGTTCATAAAGCTGGAGAGGATTAAGTTTGCCTTGAGAGGGTCTGCGCAGGGGTTCTACAGGCGGTGGCAACCGTTCCTAGACGCGGAGCGTTAGAGGAAGGTTGGTCAGCAGCAGCAGCAACTGGGGGGGGGGACGTCTTGGGACTGGGGGGGGGCGGGGAATGGGGGATTGCCTGGGAGGGTGGATGAGCAAGAATAACGTGAAGGGTTGGGGAAACTGGCACATGCGGGAGAGAGCCAGTGTACAAAGCTGTGTAAACATATCATTTTACCATGTATATATCTTGCTCTGTGCGATTTCTTGTTATTTTGTTACGGGGGAGGGGGGGTTATTGTTTGTAAGGGTGAAAAATTGTGTTAAAAAACTTTAATAAATATATATTTTTTTAATTTTAAAAATTGATTCCGGCCGGGGTGGTGGATAACTATATACAACAATGAGTTAATATTTACAAGGTTTGAGCAAACAAATGTCCTTTGATGTCCGGTGGACCGGTCAAAGGTTTAGCCGGTCCGGGGCCTTGATGTTCCGCTGGGAGCGACGCAGTGGTGTCGGCAATGTTGGTGCTGATCTGGTCGATGGTGACTCCAGGAGCGTGCCAAAATCATCTTCATCGACGAGCGTGGGCAGGGGGGGGAATGGATGGTCCTGCGAGGGGGGGGGGGTTGCTGTTGGGAGCGACATGGGAGGGGAGGGTGGTGCCGGGGGCGGAGGGGGTGTGGGGGTGGAACCTGCTGGTGCCAGGTCCCTGAGGGAGACAGTATCCTGGCGGCTGTCGGGGAACGCCACGTCGGCATACTGGGGATTTGCGTGGAGCAAGTGCACCCTCTCCACCGACAGGTCTGCCTTGTGGAGTCGGACATGCTTATGGAGAAGAACGGTTCCCGGAGCTGCGAGCCAAGTCGGTAGCGACACCCCAGATGTGGACTTCCTGGGGAAGGCAAAAAGACGTTCATGGGGTGTATTGTTAGTGGCAGTGCAGAGTAATGAGCGAATGGAGTGGAGTGCATCAGGGAGGACCTCCTGCCAGCGGGAGGCCGGGAGGTTTCTGGACCGTAGGGACAGCTGGACGGCCCTCCATACTGTCCCATTCTCCTTTCTACCTGTCCGTTTCCCCGGGGGTTGTAGCTCGTCGTTCTGCTGGAGGCGATACCCCTGCTGAGCAGGAACTGACGCAGCTCATCGCTCATGAATGAGGATCCCCTGTCACTGTGGATATAGGCGGGGAAACCGAACAGAGTGAAGATTGTGTTGAGGACTTTAATGACGGTGGCAGACGTCATGTCGGGGCATGGCATGGCGAAGGGGAATCTGGAGTATTCGTCAATCACACTGAGAAAATATGTGTGACGGTCGGTGGAGGGGTGGGGGCCTTTGAAGTCCACGCTGAGGTGTTCAAAGGGGCGGGAGGCCTTCACCAGGTGCGCGAGGTCCGGCCGGTAGAAGTGCGGCTTGCACTCCGCATAGACCTGGCAGTCCCTGGTGATTGTCCTTACTTCCTCGACGGAGTAGGGCAGATTTTGTGCCTTAATGAAGTGGTGCAACCGAGTGATCCCTGGGTGACAAAGGCTGTCGTGCAGGGCCTGGAGTCGGTGTACTTGTGTGCTGGCACATGTAACTCGTGATAGGGCGTCTGGAGGTTCGTTGAGTTTGCCGGAGCGATACATAATCTCGTAATTATAGGTGGAGAGCTCGATTCTCCACCGCAAGATTTTAGCATTTTTGAACTTGCCCCGCTGTGTGTTGAACATAAAGGCTACCGACCGTTGGTCAGTGAAGAGAGTGAATCTCCTGCCAGCCAGGTAACGCCTCCAATGTCGCACAGCCTCAACGATAGCCTGGGCCTCTTTGATGGATGAATGCCGAAATTCTGAGGCATGAAGGGTACGGGAAAAGAATGCCACGGGCCTGCCTGCCTGATTGAGGGTGGCGGCAAGGGCAACGTCTGATGCGTCGCTTTCTACTTGGAAGGGCAGTGTCTCATCTACAGCGTGCATTGTGGCCTTGGCAATATCAGCTCTGATCCGGGCGAAGGCTTGTTGGGCCTCGGCCGTCAGGGGAAACTGGGTGGACTGTATGAGTGGGCGGGCCTTGTCCGCATAGTTTGGGACCCACTGAGCGTAGTACGAAAAGAACCCCAGGCAGCGTTTGAGGACCTTGGGGCAGTGGGGGAGGGGAGCTGCATGAGGGGGCGCATGCGGTCGGGATCGGGTCCCAGAACTCCGTTCTGGACCACATAGCCGAGGATGGCTAAGCGGTTCGTGCTGAACACGCACTTCGCCTTGTTGTAAGTGAGGTTTAGGAGAGTAGCGGTGTGGAGAAATGTAGCACGGTTGGCGTCGTGGTCCTGCTGATCATGGCCGCAAATGGTGACGTTGTCTCGGTACGGAAAGGTGGCCCGCAACCTGTACCGGTCGACCATTCGGTCCGTCTCCCTTTGGAAGACCGAGACCCCGTTTGTGACACCGAAGGGGACCCTAAGGAAGTGAAGTAGGCGGCCATCTGCCTCGAAGGCGGTGTATGGATCGTCCGATTTATGGATGGGGAGCTGGTGGTAGGCGGATTTCAGGTCTACCGTTGAGAAGACCCGGTACTACGCAATCTGGTTAACCATTTTGTAGGAGGGGGTACGCTTCGAGCTGCATGTACTGGTTGATGGTCTGGCTGTAGTCCACGACCATTCGGTGTTTCTCCCCAGTTTTAACTACTACCACTTGAGCTCTCCAGGGGCTGTTGCTGGCCTCAATGATGCCTTCCTGAAGCAGCCGCTGGACTTCGGACCTGATGAAGGTCTTGTCCTGGGTGCTGTACCATCTGCTCCTGGTGGCGACGGGTTTGCAATCTGGAGTTAGATTGGCAAAGAGAGAAGGTGGGTCGACCTTTAGGGTTACGAGGCCGCACACAGTAATGGGTGGTAAGGGCCTGCCGAATTTCAGAGTTAGGCTTTGGAGGTTGCACTGGAAGTCCAGGCCAAGGATTAGTGCAGCGCAGAGGTTAGGGAGGACCTAGAGGCGGAAGCCGCTGAATTGTACGCCCTGGATCGTGAGCGTGACCGTACAGTACCCCCGGATCGCTACGCAATGGGATCCGGAGGCCAGGGAGATTTTCTGGTTGGCGGGGTGTATCGTGAGGGAACAGCGCCTTACCGTATCCGGGTGTATGAAGCTTTCGGTGCTCCCTGAGTCCAGCAGGCAGGAGGTTACATGTACGTTGACTTTCACGCTGGTGGATGCGTTGGTCAGGTTATGCGGACGAGACTGGTCGATTGTCATGGAGGCGAGTCTCGGTTGGTCGTCGGGTAATGGGGCGGCTGGTGACCCCGAGTCCTGGAACGCTGGTGGTGCCCATGTGCTGAGGGGTAGATAAGATGGTGGCGCCCGGAGGTCTTGAGGGGTACAAAATGGCGGCGCCCATGGAACGCACGTTGCGGGGGTGGAACAAGATGGCGGCGCCCATGAAATGCACGTGTTGCACGGACAGGAAGATGGCGGCGCCCACTGGCCGCACGTGGTCCAGGGGGGGGGGATGACGGCGCCCATTTTCCGTGACCGAGGTGGGTGGGGCGATAGCGGCTACTGAGCGGGCCTGGCACACCGCGGCGTAGTGGCCCTTCTTCCCACAGGCTTTACAAAGGGCAGCGCAGGCCGGGCAGCGTTGGCGGGGGTGCTTCTGTTGGCTGCAAAAATAGCATCTGGGGCCCCCGGGGTTCGCTGGCTGGCGTACAGCGCACGCGAATTGGGTGGGCAGCGCCCTCGCTGGGGCGGCTGTCTGTGCGGTCCACGAAGCGTAGGAGGGGTGGGCTGCGCAGCTGGGGGTGTAGGACTGGCCGTTGCGCAGGGCGACCGTCATGGAGAGCGCTAGCGTTTTAGTCTCTGCGAGGTCGCGCGTGGCCCCTTCTAGGAGCCGCTGGCGTATGAGATCTGACCCAATTCCAGTCACAAAAGCGTCCCGCATAAGGAGGTCTGAGTGTTCCGTGGCCGTAACGGCCTGACAGTCACAGTCCCGGACTAGTGGGATTAGGGCCCGCCAGAAGTCTTCTGTGGACTCACCAGGGAGTTGAGAGCAAGTGGCGAGTGCCTGCCTGGCGAAGAGCATGTTCGTTTTCTGTGCGTAGTTGTCCTTGAGTAGATGTCGCACATGGTCCCCGGGGAACAAGATGGCGGCGCCCGGGGCCCGCACGTGCCTTTGGAACAGGAAGATGGCGGCGCCCACTGGCCACACGTGGCTCATGGTGAGGGTTGGGGTGGCGGTCCCGGTTCTCCCCCGGAGACCGCGGCGACCGCCCGGGCCTGGCATACCGCCACGAAATGGCCCTTTTTGCCGCACCCTTTGCAGGTGGAGGAGCGGGCCGGGCAGCGTTGTCAAGGGTGCTTGGCTTGCCCGCAAAAATAGCAGGTGGTCCCCCCGGGGTTGCCTGGTAGTCGTGCAGCGCAAGCTTGTGAGGGGATGGGGGATGCATCGAAGTCGGCCGCGGGGTGGTTCCATGCTGCCCAAGGGGCCGCTGCGCGGTTGGGTACGTACGCGCGGGCATTTCGGGAGGCCACATCCAGGGAGCTAGCAAGGGCCCTTGCTTCCTTGAGGCCTAGTGTCTCTTTTTCTAGCAGCCGCTGGCGGATTTGGGAGGACAGCATACCTGCAACAAAAGCATCCTGGATCAAAAGTTCTGTGTGGTCGCTGGCTGAAACTTGCGGGCAGTCACAGTTCCTACCGAACACCAGGGGCGCACGGCAGAATTCCTCCAGCGATTCCCCGGGGATTTGTCGCCTCGTCGCTAGCAGATGTCGGGCGTAGACCTGGTTTACTGGGCGAATATAGTGCCCTTTCAGCAGGGTCATTGCGGCCTCAAAATCGTCCGCATCCTCGATGAGGGTGTAGATCTCTGGGCTCACCCTCGACTGGAGAACTTGCAGTTTCTGGTCCTACGTAGGTTCAGTCGTGGCCGTCCGGAGGTACCCTTTGAAGCACGCCAGCCAGTGTTTGAAGGTTGCCGCTGAGTTTGCCGCGTGGGGGCTGAGTTGCAGACACTCCGGTTTGATTCGGAGCTCCATTCTTTAAAATCTAGTCCAATAAATTGATGCTCGATCAATAACTCCAGAAGCGAGATTGGAAGACAATTGAAGGCTTTGTTGGACTAGATGTTTCCCCCAGCAGTGCAGGTACAGAATGCAGCTGCTAGGGAGCCACAGGCTCTTATACTCCGCCTTACTGGGCGGAACCAGCAGGCAGGCTTCACCAATGATACTGCTGTCTCAGGTACCTCCCACACCAATGGTCTTACAGCATCAACCTGGGTACCATAATACCCCTAATACCGACTACCGCATATTGTAAAATATTTTAAATTCATTATAATTTTTTCTTACTGTTACTGTCTCTGGGTCAAAGGCCATAAAATCTTGTTGTGCATATTATTCCGTATATTCTATTACAACCATTGATATTGGGTACCTTTGTGTTCAGTCATTTGCAGTTATATTTTTTTTAAATCGTCACATTTTACACTAACAGCTCTCTTTTTGCTCTGTATTTCCAGGACTTGTCACTGATTATCGGGTGAGTGCCCATCAAGAATTTCTAAAACTAATTAATATGAACTAGTCTCAAAAGTATGGTATATTTTTCCAGCTCTAGTCAGGTTTAGCACTCAGCATTCAGCTAATTATTTATCAGTGCATCCAGCTTTGTAGTTCGTCTAAATATATATTTATTAAACTAAGTTTTGGTTCTCTTGGAGATATTTCCTCTCCTGAGGTTAATAACCTCTGTTAGGATATTCACTGTGTGCGACCTTCCTGTACTATTTATTTCTGTGTGAGCCTAAATGGAGAATACTATCAGAATGTTCAACAACTTGGACCTTCACTCTCAAACCCAATCCTCCCCAGTGTCTACAAACACATCCAGCAAATGTTACTGAATAATGCTCTGAGCAGAAACTTCGAGACTGATTTTCCTTTCCTAGACATGCTGAAGCCAATTGCAGCTCCTCTACTGCCACCTGGCAGAAAGCAGTTAACATAGCATGGAAAGAGATTAAATCTGGGATCGAGAAGACTTAATTGTATGAAGCCTTTACTGCATAAGATGTTGGGGCGCTAGTTGATTTAATATAGCTTACAACTACAAATAGTCTCTAGTTAAAATAACAGTCCAGAAAAACCAGCAACCATTTTGAATCTATAGTGAGTTCTATGGGGTTTTTAAGTCGCCAAACGTAACTGTAGATATTGGATGTCCTTGTTTCATTTTAATGTTGATTTCAACAAAGATATCAGGCTTATCAGACCCATTTCACAAATTGGCATTTCTCAATTTTTGAAAACCGTTTTGAAATTTATGAATAAATAACAAATGATTGTTCTGGAGGTTCCTCATTTCAGAAAACCTTTTTGATAGATAAAATGGGACATCTGAATGCATGGCTTTATATAAAACTTCAATACAAAGTCTTACAACACCAGGTTAAAGTCCAACAGGTTTGTTTCGATGTCACTAGCTTTCGGAGCGCTGCTCCTTCCTCAGGTGAATGAAGAGGTCTGTTCCAGAAACACATATATAGACAAATTCAAAGATGCCAAACAATGCTAGGAATGCGAGCATTAGCAGGTGATTAAATCTTTACAGATCCAGAGATTGGGTAACCCCAGGTTAAAGAGGTGTGAATTGTCTCAAGCCAGGACAGTTGGTAGGATTTCGCAAGCCAGATGGTGGGGGATGAATGTAATGTGACATGAATCCCAGGTCCCGGTTGAGGCCGCACTCATGTGTGCGGAACTTGGCTATAGGTTTCTGCTCGGCGATTCTGCGTTGTCGCGGGTCCTGAAGGCCGCCTTGGAGAGCGCTTACCCGGAGATCAGAGGCTGAATGCCCTTGACTGCTGAAGTGTTCCCCGACTGGAAGGGAACATTCCTGCCTGGTGATTGTTGCGCAATGTCCATTCATTCGTTGTCGCAGCGTCTGCATGGTCTCGCCAATGTACCACGCTTCGGGACATCCGTGGTACATTGGCGAGACCATGCAGACGCTGCGACAACGAATGAACGGACATCGCGCAACAATCACCAGGCAGGAATGTTCCCTTCCAGTCGGGGAACACTTCAGCAGTCAAGGGCATTCAGCCTCTGATCTCCGGGTAAGCATTCTCCAAGGCGGCCTTCAGGACCCGCGACAACGCAGAATCGCCGAGCAGAAACTTATAGCCAAGTTCCGCACACATGAGTGCGGCCTCAACCGGGACCTGGGATTCATGTCACATTACATTCATCCCCCACCATCTGGCCTGCGAAATCCTACCAACTGTCCTGGCTTGAGACAATTCACACCTCTTTAACCTGGGGTTACCCCATCTCTGGATCTGTAAAGATTTAATCACCTGCTAATGCTCGCATTCCTAGCATTGTTTGGCATCTTTGAATTTGTCTATATATGTGTTTCTGGAACAGACCTCTTCATTCACCTGAGGAAGGAGCAGCGCACCGAAAGCTAGTGACATCGAAACAAACCTGTTGGACTTTAACCTGGTATTGTAAGACTTCGTACTGTGCTCACCCCCGTCCAACGCCGGCATCTCCACATCATAAAACTTCAAGTTAGAGGGTAAATTTACCAATTGTCTTTTTTCAGCATATAGCTACACTGAAAAAAAAGAGGTCAGATATGAGATGTCAACACTGTACTGTTAATTCTCAGCTTTCCTTGAGCATGAGTTCCCATTTGGAATGTGAGATAGGTGAATTCATACATATATATTTTTTTGTTTGTTAATTTTTGTGAAAATAAAGGCCAGAGTATAAAGTAGAAAGTACTGTTTTGTACTCGCGTATAATTTCTCACTAAAATGAGCAAAGAAAGAAAAATTTAGCCCTCTGTTTTTAAGTAATTATTCACACTGGCAAATTTCTGATGGGAATATGGTGCGGCACAGTGGTTAGCACTGCTGCCTCACCGTGCCAAGGACCCAGGTTCAATCACGGCCTTGACCTTTGTGAAGCTTGCATGTTCTCCCCATATCTGCGTGGGTTTCCTCCAGGTGCTCCAATTTCCTCCCACAGTCCAAGGATGTACAGGGTAGATGGATTGGCCATGCTAAATTGCCCCTTAGTGTCCAAAGCTGTGCAGGTTAAATGGGGTTACGGGATTAGTGTGCGAGAGTGGGCCTAGGTAGGGTACTCTGTCAGAGGGTCCGTGCAGAATTGCACTGTGGAATTCTACGGTTCTATTCTATGGTTCTATGATTGCTAAGAATATAATTAAAAAGGGCCACTTTCGAGTGTTACTTTGGAATCCACATAGAAACACTATATATTGAACTTGGTGCCCTCAAGGTAGGGAGGGGAACGGCTAAAATTCCTGCTCTCTGATGGTTTCTGCTGAATTTGTGTATTTTGAGGATAAGACCATGCTCAGCTTTGTGGCCTTGTGAGTCAAATATCTCTCAGCTGTTCACTCAAAATTGTCAGGAATAATCACTGGAGAAAAATAATGGAGAGGTTACCACCACCTGTAGAAGCTGGCAAAGCTATGAATCACTGCCTCAGAGAGTAAAAGTAGCACTTCAGAGAGGTTACTTTCTTTGAAAGCATTTTAGCTGAGAGGTAGTTTTTTTTAAATTCTTTCATTGGATGTGGACTTCATTGGCAAAACCAGCATTGATTGCCCATCCCTAATTGCCACAAGTGAATGGCTTGCTAAGCCATTATAAAGGTCAGTTAAGAGTCAACTTCGTTATTGTGGGTCTGGCTGTCGGCAAGGACAGCAGATTTCCCTCTCCAAAGGGCATTAATGAATGAAGTGGGTTCTTTACAACAATTGATGACAGTTTCCTTCGCTTTTCAATTCCAGATTTATTAATGGAATTTAAGTTCTATCAGCTGCCATGTTGAGATTTGAACCCATGTCTCCAAAGCATCAGCCTGAACCTCTGGATTACTAGTCCAGTGACGTTACCATTACCCAATTGGGGGAATTATTATTTTCACTTTGTTAACCCATCTTGATTCCAGTTTCGCAAATTATAATATCTCACTGCATCAGAAATGACCACTTGAGGTATAAACTGTGTTTTCTTTTGTTTGCTTGTGTTATTTATCATATGAAACTTAACAATCGCCAAAAATGATTGAAAATGAGCCAGCCCTGAATTTCCTTGCTATATGCAGCGTCTGCAGCATTATTAGACTGTTATTGTCCTGTCATGACTTGAACTGACATTCTCTGCAGCAATCCCTCAGTATTGTCAAACACCAGTTATATTTGTCCCTAGCAGATAATTACTACTTGTTGTTTATTTTGAAGAAGTCCACGTCACAGGGTAGGATTTTAATGGACAGGGAGATAGGCACGGGATGAAGTACCTGTAAAGCGACGCTGGGTCAGGAACCAGTCATCATCCCAACCTCCTCCGAGCTTGGCCCAGGCGGATTTGGAGGTGAGTGGAGTGCCCCCTTCCAATAGACAGGAAACAAATCAAAATTTGTCATTCGTCTCACTTAGCAGTCAGTGCACTGGTTTCTAGAACTTTGTACATCTTGACAAGCTGCAAGAGGCGGGAGTACAGCAGGGGAACAATTGTTTAATGAACTTGATGTGCTGGGAATGAAATCACTTCGCTTGTGGTTGGCTGTAGTGAAAGGCATATCGTTGTCAGATTACTTCTGTCAGCCTGGGTTCACTATTTTGAGTGACTATTACAACATTTTGGAGTTTATTACAAGTGCCTTTGAGAATTTCCACCTGCATCTCAACTCCCTTGCTGTTAGCCATCACTGCAGCACAAGTATCACTCACACAGCAGTAGGCTGGACCTCCAAAAAAACAACAACAGGACCGGCCACACCAGCAGTAGTAGCAGCATCAGCAGCAACAATTGGGGAAGCAGCAACACCAAGAGCAGCTGCCGTCTACAGGACTGAAGAGATGGAGCAGCGGTTCCGGCTTGAAGGACACTGTGGTGATATGCGTGTACACATAAATGTATATAGTTGTAGAAATATATATAGTTGCATATCAGTGCACAAAGCTATTGTATGACCTCCGGCCAGCAGGTGGTGTCAAGACATCCATCACATGACTGGAGACACCCAGCAGTTGGTAGTAGGACACATAAGAGGATAGTAGCAGATCGAATAGTTGCAGAAGAATTCACTGAATTTATTTAGTAGCCATTGTCTATATAGTAAACTGTCAGTTATCTTTCCACGTGTTTGTTAATAAATCATCTTTTTAGTTCAACAACTAGATGGTCTGTGTTCATCATTGTAATGGCCATATCACAGAACACAACATGGTACCAGGAGTGAAGAACATTTAAAGATATCAAGAAAAAAGGAAGGCAAAATACAGAGAAGATTATTCCGCCGACCTGGTGAATTACGGCTATCTGCAATTCAATGCAACAAATGCCGGTGAAGTTAGAGTTGGAAGTTTTGAAGGCACTCCAACAGCTTCAATACTTGGGTAACAATTTTCAAGCAACAATTTACACTCTTATGTTTCAGCCCTTGGCCTGCAGGTACAGACTAATGAGAGGCGCATTGCGTTGCTGCTCACGGTAGCAAGTCCTCAAGCAGTAGAAATATACAATACCTTCACTTGAGCGAGGAGAAAAGCTACGATAAGATTGGCATTGCTCTCTGGAAAAAAACAACATCTGAACATTACATATTTTGTACGTGTACCCAGAAGGCAGGCAAATCTTTTGATAGCTTTGTAACCAACTTGAGGCTGAAGGCCCAGTCCTGCAATTTCAGTAATCTAAAGTCATTGATGATAAGACCACAAGACATAGGAGCAGAATTAGGCCACTTGGCTCATCGAGTCTTCTCCGGCATTCAATCATGGCTGATATTTTCTCATCCCCATTCTCCTGCCTTCTCCCCATAAGCCCTGATCCCTTTATTAATCAAGAACTTACCTATCCCTGTGACACTCGGTGAATTGGCCTCCACAGCCTGCTGCAGCAAAGAGTTCCACAGATTCTCCACCCTCTTGGCTGAAGAAATTCCTCCTTATCTCTGTTTTAAAGGATAGTCCCTTTAGTCTTAGATGGTGTCCTCTGGTTCTAGTTTTTCCTACAAGTAGAGACATCCTCTCCACATCCACTCTATCCAGGCCTCGCAGTATCTTGTAAGTTTCAATAAGATCCCCTCTCATCCATCTAAACTCCAACGAGTACAGACCCAAAGTCCTCAAACGTTCCTCATACGACAGGTTCTTCAATCCAGGGATCATTCTTGTGAAACTTCTCTGGACCCTTTCCAAGGCCAGCACATCCTTCCTTAGATGCGGGGCCCAAAACTGCTCACAATACTCCAAATGGGGTCTGACCAGAACTTTATACAGCCTCAGACGTACATTCCTGGTCTTGCATTCTAGCCCTCTTGACATGAATGCTAACATTGCATTTGCCTCCTTAACTGTCGACTGAATCTGCATATTAACTTTAAGAGAATCGTGAACAAGGACTCCCAAGTCCCTTCTGCTTTCCGAAGCATTTCCCCATTTAGAAAATAGTCTGTGCCTAAATTCCTCCTTCCAAAAGTGCATAATCTCACACTTTTCCACATTGTAGTTCATTTGCCACTTCATTGCCCACTCTCCTAGCTTGTCCAAATCCTTCTGCAGCCCCCTTGCTTCCTCAATACTACCTGTCCCTCTACGGAACTTTGTATCATCTGCAAGCTTAGCAACAGCGCCTTCAGTACTTTCTTCCAGATCATTAATGTATATTTTAAAAAGTTGAGTCCAAGCACAGACCCCTGAGGCACACCACTAGTCACCGGCTGCCATCCTGAAAAAGACCCCTTTATCCCCACTCTCTGCCTTCTGACAGTCAGTCAATCCTCTATCCATGCCAGGATCTTACCCTGAACACCATGAGCTCTTAACTTATTTAACAGTCTCCTATGTGACACCTTGTCAA
Organism: Scyliorhinus torazame; assembly: GCF_047496885.1. Classification (NCBI taxonomy): domain Eukaryota; kingdom Metazoa; phylum Chordata; class Chondrichthyes; order Carcharhiniformes; family Scyliorhinidae; genus Scyliorhinus; species Scyliorhinus torazame. The sequence goes on along the minus strand of NC_092712.1, from coordinate 144,627,037 downwards.
AGGCCTTCTGGAAATCTAAATAAATCACATCCACTGGTTCTCCATTTTCCAACTTCCTTGTTACCTCTCAAAGAACTCCAACAGATTTGTCATACATGACCTCCCTTTGACAAAGCCGTGCTGACTCAGTCCTACTTTACCATGCACTTCCAAGTGCTTCGCGATCTCATCTTTAATAACAGACTCTAAAATCTTAGCAATGACCAAAGTCAGGCTAACTGGACTATAATTTACCGTGTTCTGCCTCCCTCCCTTCTTAAACAGTTGTGTTACATTAGCCACTTTCCAGTCCTCTGGGACCCGTCCTGCTTCCAGTGATTCCTGAAAGATCATCACTAATGCCTCCACAATTTCCTCAGCTATGTCTTTTAGGACCCTGGGGTGTAGGCCATCCAATCCAGGTGACTTATCCACCTTCAGGTCTTTCAGTTTCCCCAGAACCTTGTCCTTAGTAATGGTCACTGCACTCATCTCTGCCCTCTGGTTCTCCTGGAGCTCTGGCATCCCACTGGTGTCTTCCACCGTGAAGACTCTTGCAAAGTAACTATTCAGTTCATCTGCCATTTCTTTGTTTGCTATTATTACTTCTCCAGCCACATTTTCTAGTGGTCTTATGTCTATTTTTGCCTCTCTTACCTTTTATATATTGAAAAAAATCTCTTCCTATCTTTCTTTATATTACTAGCTAGCCTGCACTTATACTTCATCTTCTCTCCCCTTATTGCTTTTTTAGTTGTCCTCTGCTTGCTTTTAAAGGCTTCCCAATCCTCTGGTTTCCCACTAATCCTTGCCACTTTGTATGCTTTTTCTTTAGCCTTTATGCTGTCCTTGACTTCCCTCATCAGCCACGGATGCCTTGTCCTTCTCTTAGCATGTTTCCTCCTCCTTGGGATGAATTTCTGTTGTGCCTCCCTAATAACCCCCAATTCTGCCATTGCTGTTCCACTGTCTTCCCTGCTAGGCTCCTTTTCCAATCAACTCTGGCCAACTCCTCCCTCATGTCTTTGTAGTTACCCTTATTTAATTGTAATATCGTTACATCTGATTGCAGCTTCTCCCTGTCAAACTACAGGGTAAATTCTATCATATTGTGGTCACTGCTCCCTAAGGGTTCCTTCACCTTAAGTTCTCTAATCAAGTCTGCCTCATTACACATCACCAAATCCAGAATTGCCTGTTCCCTAGTCGGCTCTGTCACAAGCTGCTCCAAAAAAACATCTCTTAGACATTCCACAAATTCCATTTCTTGGGATCCACTACCAACCTGATTTTCCCAGTCCATCTGGCATATTGAAGTCCCCCATGATTATTGTAATATTGCCTTTTTTTTCTTGCCTTTTCTATCTCCTGATTTATTTTCTGCCCCACATCCTGACTACTGCTAGGGGGCCTGTACATAACTCCCATCAGGGTCTTTTTACCTTTGCGATTCCTCAACTCTACCCACAGAAATTCTATGCCTTCTGATCCTATATCGCTCCTTGCTATCGATTTAACTTCATTCCTTACTAACAATGCAACCCCGCCCTCTTTGCCCGTCTGCCTGTCCTTTCGATAGGACATATATACTTGGATATTTAGATCCCAGCCCTGATCCCCTTGCAGCCATGTCTCTGTGATGCCCACAACATCGTACCAGCCAAAATTATCCGTGACCAAATAGTGTTTGGGATATCGAATGATACGCTCCGTGAAAGATTGTTACAGGATGAAGACCTGAAATTAGAAAATGGTATCAAGATCTGCCATGCAAGTGAGTTGGCTGCACAGCAGATCAGTATGTTCAGCTTAAAACATGTTGGCGCAAATCTTGAAGAAGACGCTGGCATCATTAGCACTGTGATGCAGCCGAAATAGAAACATTGTCTCAATGCGGGTAGCCATTTTGAGCGCATTGTGACGCAGTCAAAATAGAAACATGGTCTCAGTATGGGTGGCCATTTTGGGCGGCTGACTGGATCCGTCATTTTGTGCCAGAAATTCGGCATAAGACATTTGCCACAACGATGAGCTGCACTTGGAAAGGTCAGTTACAAGTATGGCAGAACAAGTCATTTTGCAAGGTGTCCAACATTTGATCCTTACATCCAACATTTGATCAAACAGAACCAATGAGTGTAGATAAGGAAATATTGACAACGTGGTTGCTCTGAGCATGATCTCGACGGGGGACACGAATAGTTCGACGAGCCAAAGCGGAAAGTTTTTTCTCAAAATGTGCAGCCACAGTGAAGACAATTCCGCTGATGGTTAATGGTACACCGATCAAATGTAAGCTCGATACGAGAGCGGGGGCCAATCTGATCACTTTGTCAGCGCTGAAACGACTGAAAATCTTGCCGAAAATGGTCCCAAGAGCAGTACTCCTGAAGGACTATAACGGTCATCAGATCACAGCATTAGGAGCATGTGAGCTCAACGTTCCTGTCAAGGACAGAACGTGCATGATAACATTCTCCATAGTGGAGACAGAGCACGAATCGCTCATTGGAGTGGAGGCGTGTGAAGAGCTTGGGCTCGTCAAGCGGGTGTACATTGCAGAAAGCATGGCACCCTGCCGAGATATATCCGCTGAACCTATCAAGAAGGACTATCCGGAGGTATTTCAAGGCTTTGGCACTCTGCCTTTTATATATTGCATCCAGTTGAAGGCGAATCGGCCAGTCATGCACGGGCCGAGACGCATGCCTGCTCCGCTGAAGGACAAACTGAAGGCTGAGTTGCACAGAACATGACTGCTCTAGCAGTCATCAGGCGCATAGAGGAACCCACTGACTGGGTTAACTCCATGGTGTGTGTTAAAAAGAGGAATAGTGACCTGAGGATATGTAATAGACCCCATGGATCTCAACTTGAACATCAAAAGGGAGCACTACCCTCTCCCGTAGGGAAGAAATAGTGTGCGAGATGGCTGGAGCTCCATGTTTCAGCAAGTTGGACGCGTCACAAGGCTTCTGCCAGCTCAAGCTGGACAAAGTAAGCACAAGGCTGTGTACGTTTAACACACCCTTCAGGCGCTTCTGCTTCCGGAGAATGTCGCTTGTCATAAATTCGGCGTCTGAAATTTCCTATCATGCCATGGAGCACGTAGTGGAAGGGTTACCAGGCTGTCCATGTTTATGTCAATAATATAATCTGGGGGTCCACACATGAGGAGCATGATGGAAGACTTCTTAGAGTCCGACAACGGGTAAAAAAAAATGATCTCGAGTTCAATAAAACAAAATGACAAATCAGGGTTGTTCCATCACCTTTTTAGGGGACAGGCTCTCGGCAAAAGGTGTGCAGCTGCATGATGAAAAGATTAAGGCCATTCTAACGATGCCACGAACCACAGAAAAAAAAGGCGTCTTATGCATACCAGCAGTGATCAACTTTGTGGGCAAGTTTATTCGCAACCTGGCCTCCAAAACTTCCCAGCTGTGAGAATCGCTAAAAAAGGACGTAGTGTTTCAATGGTCTCCCAAACACGAGCATGAGTGGCAAGCACAGTGTATCTCGCTACCGACAGCACCAGTCCTCACCTTATTTGACCCGGCAAAAAAGGCAAAGATTTTGACTGATGTGTCCCAGGATGACCTTGGAGCACTATTACTGCAGCAGGGTGCAGACGACAGCCGGCAGCAGTGGCATACGTGTCCAGAGCGATGTCCGAAACAGAGCGCAGGTATGCGCAGATTGAAAAAGAACACCTTGGTTAGTTACGGGTTGAGAAAAATGCCATGATTATGTGTACGGGCTGCCGATGTTTCTGATGGAGGCTGACCACAGTCACTTGTTTCCATTGTGCAAAAGAATTTGTGCCAAATGTCCCGAGAATACGACGCCTAATGATGAAGCTCCAGAGCAATGACTTTGATCTCATCTATACACCAGGCAAGTACCTTACAATCGCTGACATGCTTTCCCGAGCCACGGCATCAAAGGGGTACGCCTGGTTAATGAGGATGTGCAACTACATGTCAATCTCGTCACTACGTCGCTTCCAGTCTCCGATGAGAAGTCGCGCCTAATAAAGGCAGAAACAGCAAGGAAGCAGTCCTGCAAATGGTATTTAAATTTCTCCGAGCGGGATGGCAGAAGAGTTCCTCCTCGGGGTACTACAATGTTCAGTCAGAATTGAGTGAGGTGAATGGCTTTCTTCTGCGACAGCACAGGATGGTGATTCTGCATACCAGCATACCATGAGGCCGCTCATGCTTAAGAAGCTCCATAAAAGGCACCTGGGCATAGAGAAGAGCAAGCGCAGGGCTAGGAATAAAATCTTTTGGCCAGGCATCACCCAAGATGTTGCAGGCATGGTCGACCACTGTGACACATTTCATAAATTCCGCTGCAAGCAAAGCAAAGAGCTGATGCAAGTGGGTGACATTATCAAAGTCCGTGGCAGAAAGTGGGCATGGATCAGTTCCACTTCAATGGGAGAGACTACCTAGCAATTAATGACTACTTCTTGAACTATCTGGAGGTTGTACAGTTGGCGAACTCGACTGCTTGGTGTGTCATACTACATGCCAAAGCGATTTCTGCCCGGCATGGTATATAAAGTATTGTTATGTCGGACAATGGACCTTGTTTCAAAAATCATGAATGGACTGAATTTGCCCGTCACTATGATTTTAAACACCTCTAATCCTCTATATTCCCAATCGAACGGGAAGGCGGAAAAGGGTGTGCATATCGTAAAACAGCTGCTAAAGAAGGCCATTGATAGCCGTGAAGGCATTTATTTTGCTCTTCTTAGCTATTGTTTGGCACAACTTGTCAATGGACTATCGCCGGCACAGCTGCTCATGAACAGACAGCTGCGTACACCCTGCCTTCCATGGCAACTCCCCCTGTAGATCAACAACTGGAGTGGAAATCGCTTTTTCAAAAGAGGAGGCAGAAAGAGGTCTATGATAGATCCACAGGGAAGCTACAGCTACTGCTTCCAGGTGATACCGTCAGACTCGAGGATGCCAATGGCAATGGATGGTCAAACCTTGCAAAGGTTTTGCAACAGGCAGGTCCAGTCGTTTCTGGTGCTTACTGACGATGATTTAGTCTTGTGAAGGAATCGAAGAGTACAATTGAAAGTGCAACGGCCTTTCGTGCTGAGTCCAGCAGAAGAGCTAGTGCGTAATCGCCAAATTGAAGCGGGCACAGACCACCCAACAGAACCAGTGATCAGAAAAGCATCCACGACAGTGAATGCGGAATGAGCAGGAACACCAGCAACAAATGAAGGTGGTACACAATTGCCGATTCAGCCATCACTCAGGAGATCAACCAGATTTTGTCGCAAGCCTCACAGACTGAACTTGTAATAAACTGTGTACAGTATATGTTTTAAGTTATCATGCATAGCCGGTCTTTTAAAGTACAGTCACATTGGTAAATATTAATGCCTCCAAAGGAAGGGGATGTGGTGATATGCATGTACACAAAAATGTATATAGTTGAATAAATGTATGTAGTTGTATATCTGTGCACATAGCAATCAGTATGACCTCCGACCATCAGGTGGCACACCAGACAGACATGGCAAGTGTTTCTGTCTGTTTCTGTGTCTAGTTTTCCCTGGAACAGGTCACCAGCCTATCACCAGAGGCTATAGCTTGAGGGGCACCACTCTGCATCAATCATGGATGACCAGGAGGCCCTCCTGTTCCTACCGGCTGCCATGGAGTTATCGGGAGAATTTACTGGTTGATAATCAATCTGTTTGACTACTTAATGAGCATAACTCCCATGGGCATCAAATCCTGGAGTGGGACTCAAACCCAGAGGATCTGGCTTAGAGACAGGGATGATACCCACTAGGCCACAACATTTCCCTCACTATGTCATACAGTGCAGTGTCTAAAATCCGAGTTGTCCAAAACCAGATATTTTTAGAATGTTCCATGCATCAATTTTAATTGAGAAAAATTAAAGAACACTAAACTGGACAAGTTGGATAGTGTAGCACCTGACTAGTTATTCCCTTCGGCGCTTGCATGCCAGTCTAGTCCCACTGTCTGAGTAATCCTTGACCCCAACTGCACCAGCTTCACCCAAAGTGCCGATGTCTCGAATCATCTGACCAAAATCCGGCGCAATCTGAAATCTGGCACGGCCTTTATCTTGAGGTTGCAAGTTGTGAGATACTGTACTTGTGTCAACCAAATCCGGACAACCCACTTTTCATGTCACTTCTTTGACCTTCTTGGCAGTTTTGACAATCCACCCATCCAATCGGCAGGGGACTTTACACAGCAATGGCATTTACCTGCTTTCTTGGCACGAGTGCATCACTGGCTTCCCAAGTCAGTGATATAAACAGAAATAAAGCATTTGAGAGCTTTGAAAGGCCTTCAAAAGGACCAGTGACTGCCGAAGCTCTGCTCGATGTTCCAGTGCCTCCCTCTGCATCTACACCTGTGAGCTGAGTGACGGACACTGCCAAAGGCTCATCAGCTGACTGGGGCTGAGCATGTGACTGGTCTCCAGCAACCCTCTTGAGTTCCAGAGATTTGGCCTGTTCCAGCCTCTGATTATTTGGGGGTCATGTCTGTGAGATGTTCCCCAGAAAGTGACCCTGATTCTATCCTGGAGCTGCACCCCACCGAGGTGTGTCTCTGCAGTAGTGGAGGGTATGGGTGTATGCTTTGATAGTTCTTCCTGAGCCCCTTCATTCGCAGATATGCTCCGGTGCTCAGAGAGCTGCTTGGCTGGTAGCTGGCCATGGTCTATCTGAAAAAGACAGAAGGACAGTTTTATCGGATGAGCTGAAGTGAATTCGGTGTACATGGCACTCAATGTGAATTGCAGGATTTGATGAAGTGGTGTAGCTGCGTTCAATACCAGGTTGTGAGAGTTTAAACTCTGTGTTAGCACATGAGCGATCTCAATCGTTGCCCGCAAGCTCTGCAGCAGCCTCCTCGAACTCACTGAGGGTGATGATTTCTGCCGTCCCTCCCCGGCTGGATTCGCTCGCACTTGTGTGCAAGTTTGGTTTGTATTGGGGCAAAAGAAAGAGATGTGATGAGAGGGGAAGGAGCAGAGATTGAATGAAATACATGTCCCCTATGCGACATGTGTCTGACCCAGAAGGGACAAAGATCAAAGCTCAAGCAACAAGGCAGATATTGTGAAAGTCTTGTTGAAAGAGTAAGTGCAGCTATCTGTCACCTGTAAGATCTGTGAAGAGAGTAACTGTTTGAGTACCTGATGCCATGTTGAGAGATGACTTACCCTGGTGGAATGGATGAGATCATTCATCCACTTCTTTCGCTGTATGGTGCTTCGCGGATGGGTGACCGACACGCTGACCTCCTGTGCAACGGCCTCCCTGGCCGGAAGGGTGAGGTTGGTGTGCTTCTTTCTGGGGTACAGAAATGCCCCCAAGGGTCATGGTAGTGAAAGCTGGTGCTGCCTCCTCCTTGAGGCTGCTAGCCTTTATCTTGGGGCTCCCTGACATATTGGAAAGTCCGAAGACAGGTGGACTGGAGAGAGTGATATGAGTGTGTTTAAATATGGCACCAGGATCTTCAAAGCCTCCAATTGATGGCGGGCAGATGAATCAGCTGACGGCGCCAGGTGATGCAGAGGGGATTCCTCTGAGATTCCAAGCGCAGAATCTGATGGTGGTTTTGGCCAGCGGGAAAGGTGCTGCCAAAGCAGCCAGCCATTGCATTTTGTCTCAAAAGCTGAGAATTCTGCATCACTTATGAACTGTAGTTTTCTGGGGCCTGGGCTGCTCAATGCATATTTAGGATGTAACTATGCCAGAACTTAGACCACTTCACAGGAAAATTAATTTCCCAAGAAACATATTTGCTGATGAGCGCCGCAGCTTTGTAAAGTAACAACAGTGCAATGTATCAAGGAAATTCAGGGCTGGATATAGAGCTTAGTGAGTATGAATTAATTCTCTCCATTCAATGTTCAGCCTTCACCTTGAGTATGAGCTCAAATTACGTACTCCAGCATTAAGGACAAATCAATAATAGTTATCCGTCCTACAAATTGCTCAATTTGATTCAGGATATGCGACAGAAGTCACCAAGCAGCTATTTTAACTAACACTCTTTACATATAGCACTGGCAGATTCCCCTCGGACGTAGATTCCGCTCTCTGAAAATGTGGTTTGTGTTCAGAATGTTTGGAATAAAAGGACTTCAAGAACATATCCGTAAGGTAGGTTACCAAAAATGATATATGCAGGTATATAAAAAGTGTCTGCAAAGTATACTGAAAATCTGTGTCACATTATATCTCTGTGTACAATACTTTGATCAAAACAGCAGTAATCCTTCCCATTCTGTCTCATACAACCACTAATTGAGAGTGGTAATAAACAAAGAAGTTCGATACCTAGTATATAATGGAAATATATTATATATTACAATAGCTTAAAAGTAGTTGCAGTTCTAACAATAGTGTGAGAAATCCAATAGGCTTTCTATTTCAACATATAGAGAAGAATGATGATGCATGTTTTCAGAAAGGCTTAACATAGGAACAGGATAAGGCCATTCAGCCCATTGAAACTGCTCTATCATTCAATACGATAATCGCTGATCGTACACTTCAATGCCTTTCTCCCACACTATCCCTGTATCCCTTTATGTCATTGGTATTCAGAAAACTGTCAACCTCTGCTTTAAACATACTATATCACTGAGTTTCCACTGCTCTTTGGGATAGAGAATGTCAAAGATTCACAGCCCTCTGAGCAAAAGTAATTCTCACCTTCATTCAAAATCCTTAAGGGGGAGGGGAAGCAGCCACAAGTCGTGGTACACATCGGTACCAACGACATAGGTAGGAAAAGGGACGGGGATGTAAAACAGGAATTCAGGGAGCTAAGGTGGAAACTGAGAGCCAGGACAGACCGTGTTGTCATCTATGGTTTGTTGCCAGTGCCACGTGTGATCGAGGTGAGGAACAGGGAGAGAGTGCAGTTAAACGCGTGGCTACAGGGATGGTGAAGGAGGCAGGGTTTCAGTTATTTGGATAATTGGAGCACATTCTGGGGAAGGTGGGACCTGTACAAACAGGACGGGTTACACCTGAACCAGAGGGGCACCAATATCCTGGGAGGGAAATTTGCTACAGCTCTTTGGGGGGGTTTAAACTAATTTGGCTGGGGGATGGGAAACTGATTTGTAGTCCAGGAGATAACGTTGCTGGAGTTCAGGAAGTTGATTGTAATGCAGTACTGAGGAAGGTACCAAGGTCACAAGAGTGGACCTGCAGGCATGAAGGTGGTTTGAAGTGTGTCGACTTCAATGCAAGGAGCATCAGGATTAAGGTTGGTGAGCTTGAAGCATGGATTGGTACCTGGAACTACGATGTTGTGGCTATTATGGAGACGTGGATGGAACAGGGGCAGGAATGGTTGTTGGAGGTTCCGGGGTTTAGATGTTTCAGTAAGATTAGGGAAGGTGGTAAAAGAGGTGGAGGAGTAGCATTGTTAAACAAGGATAGTATAATGGCTGCAGAAAGGCAGTTTGAGGAGGATCTGTCTACTGAGGTAGTGTGGGCTGAAGTTAGAAATAGGAAAGGAGCGGTCACTTTGTTAGGAGTTTTCTATATGCCCCCAAACAATAACAGAGATGTGGAGGAAAAGATTGCAATGCAGATTTTGGATAGGTGCGGTAGTCACAGGGTAGTTGTCATGGGTGACTTTAACTTTCCAAATATTGATTGGAATCACTATAATTTGAATAGTTTGGATGGGGCTGTCTTTATCCAGTGTGTGCAGGAGGGGTTCCTCACACAATATGTGGATAGACCGACAAGACGCGGGGCCACATTGGATTTGGTACTGGGTAATGAACCGGGCCAAGTGTTAGATTTGGTTGTGGGAGAGCACTTTGGAGGTAGTGTTATGGGCCAGGGTTTAGAGAACCCCAAAGTGTATCATGGAGTTCTCCTGACCCACAACTTTTAATGGATTGTGGTATGGGGAGCACACGGCCCACTCGACAGGTGTGTCACAGCAGAAATGGAAAAATATTTTTTAAAGCAAAACAATGCTTATTCTATGAACTCAAGTTAACCTTTTCAAAACAAACAGTAAACATCTTAGCAACCATTAGTTCAAATACAAGCCCCAAAGAATACAACACTAAGTAATCCTTAATAACTTCTCAAACAACATCCAGAAGACAAAAGAAACACCTTTTAACAGAAGCACATTAGGTTTACATTCACTATTGAAAATATTTATAATTCTGAATTCACCAAATGATCAAGAGATAGTCTTTTCATGGCAGAGAGATCAACGGTACACCTGCTCTGCCTCACTTCAGCTCCAACACTGAAAACGAAACTAAAACACCCCCTGCAGCAAAACAGCCTAAAACAAAAGTAAAAAGCTGACAGACAGCCCAGCTCCACCCACACTCTGACATCACTGCAGTAGTAAACACCCATTTCTTAAAGGTACACTCACTACAGATATTTATATACAAACCCATTTATAAACACCCAATCCTTCAAGGTACTCTCACGTGACAATAGTGACCACAATTCGGTGACTTTCACAATAGCAATGGAGAGGGATAGGAACATACGGCAGGGCAAGATTTATAACTGGGGGGAAGGGTAATTACGATGCGATTAGGCAAGAAATGGGGAGCATAAGTTGGAAACAGAAACTGTCAGGGATAGGCACAATTGAGATGTGGAGCTTGTTCAAGGAGTAAATACTGTGTGTCCTTGATATGTATGTCCCTGTCAGGCAGGGAGGAAATGGTCGAGTGAGGGAACCATGGTTTACAAAAGAGGTTGAAAATCTTGTCAAGAGGAAGAAGGGGGCTTATGTCAAGATGAGAAAACAAGGTTCAGTTAGGACACTTGAGGGATACATGACAGCTAGGAAGGAGCTCAAGAAAGGGCTTAGGAGAGCTAGGAGGCAGCATGAGAAGTCCTTGGGGGGTAGGATCAAGGAAAACCCCAAGGCTTTTTACACTTATGTGAGGAATAAAAGAATGATCAAGGTGAAGTTAGGGCCGGTCAAGGACAGTAGTGGGAACGTGTGCATGGAGTCTGAAGATATAGGAAAGGCCCTAAATGAATACTTTTCTTCAGTGTTCACAAAGCAGAGGGGTCCCGTTGTTGAGGAGGATAGTGCGATACAGGCTGGTAGGTTGGAGGAGGTAGATATTCGGAAGGAAGATGTGTTAGAAATTTTGGGAAGCCTGAGGACAGATAAGTCCCCTGGGCCTGATGGGATATATCCTAGGATTCTTTGGGAGGCGAGGGATGAGATTGCAGAGCCTTTGGCTTTGATTTTTCTGTCCTCACTGTCTACAGGAATAGTGCCAGAAGACAGGAGAGAGGCGAATGTTGTCCCCTTGTTCAAGAAAGGGAATAGGTATAACCCTGGGAATTATAGGCCGGTTAGTCTCACTTCGGTCATCGATAAATTATTGGAAAGGCTCCTGAGGGATAGGATTTATGATCATTTGGAAAGATACAGTTTAATCCAGAATAGTCAGCACGGATTTGTGAGGGGTACGTCGTGCCTCACAAGTTTGATTGTATTCTTTGAGGAGGTAACTAAGTACATAGATGAAGGTAGAGCAGTTGATATCGTATACATGGATTTTAGTAAGGCGTTTGATAAGGTGCCCCATTGAAGAAAGTAAGGAGGCATGGCATAGAGGGAAATGTGGCCGATTGGATCAGTAACTGGCTATCACATAGATGACAGAGGATGGTGAGATGGTGAATTTTCATCCTGGAGCCCAGTCACCAGCGGTGTACCACAGGGGTCAGTGCTGGGTCCTCTGCTATTTGTGATTTTGATCAATGACTTGGATGATGGAGTTGAAGGTTGGGTTAGTAAATTTGCTGATGACACCAAGATTGGTGGAGTAGTGGATAATGTGGAGGGCTGTTGTAGGCTGCAAAGAGACATTGATAGGATGCAGAGCTGGGCTGAAATGTGCAGATGGAGCTTAACCCTGTGTGAGGTGATTCATTTTGGTAGGACAAATTTGAATGTGGATTACAGTGTTAACGGCAGGGTTCTGAAGAATGTGGAGGAGCAGAGAGATCTCAGAGCTCATGTCCATAGATCTCTGAAAGTTGCCACCCAAGTGGATAGAGCCGTGAAGAAAGCTTATAGTGTGTTAGCATTTATTAACAGGGGGATTGAGTTTAAGAGCCATGGGGTTCTGCTGCAACTGTACAAAACCTTGGTTATACCACATTTGGAGTATTGTGTACAGTTCTGGTCACCTCATTATAGGAAGGATGTGGAAGCATTGGAAAGGGTGCAAAGGTGAGTTACCATGATGCTGCCTGGATTGGAGGGTAGGTCTTATGAGGAAAGGTTGAGGGAGCTAGGGCTTTTCTCATTGGAGCGAAGGAGGATGAGAGGTGACTTAATTGAGGTGTATAAGATGATGTGAGGGATAGATAGAGTGGACGTTCAGCGATCTTTTCCTCGGCTGGATGTAGCTGTTACAAGAGGGCTTAACTACAAGGCTCATGATGGAAGATATAGGAGGGATGTCAGAGGTAGGTTCTTTAGTCAGAGAGTGGTTGGGGCGTGGAATGCATTCCCAGCTATGGTAGTGGAGTCGGACACTTTAGGAACTTTCAAGCACTTAATTGGATAGGCATATGGAGTGCACTAGAATGATTGGGAGTAGGTTGATTTGATCTTAGTTTCAGACTAATTGGGCACAACCTCGTGGGCCGAAGAGCCTGTACTGTGCTGTACAGTTCTATGTTCTATCTTATCCCCTGGTTTTAGACTCCCCAACAAATAAACATCTTCCCGGCATCTACCCTGTCTATCCCTTTAAATGTTTTGTAGGTTTCAGTGAGATTACCTCTCATACTTTGAAATTCTAGAAAATGTAGGCCTAGTTTTCCCAATCTCTCTTAATAGGACAGTCCCGCCATCCCGGGAACAGGGCACAAAAGACCAGCACCAGCCTTTTTCAAAGCTGATGTTGCAGATGAGTACTACCTTTGCTTTGTAAGATGCTGGTAATATTAATGACTCCTTTCATCCATCCTTTTGTGAAGATTGAATGAAAGGTTGACAGCAATTGGCTATGTTATGTTTGTTCCTTACTATGAATAGGCAACACTTGGACATTGTCCAGCTTATCATACTCTATTCAGCTCCAATTTCAGCTGTACTGAAATTATTCTAATAAAATGTCGTGACCTGGAAAAACTTCTTTCCGGATGTTGCCGAATCTGCTGAGTATTTCCAAAAATATTTGCTTTTAAATTGCTCAGCTGGGGATGATGGAAGGAGCAGGCAAGTTCTAGAATACAGATCATCAGCCCTTCAACCAGGATGTTGTCAGAGTCAAACCTTTATTCCATTCAGTGTTCTTTATGAATGGTATGTGGAGTGAACCACATTGACAGGATAGTAACATCTATTGTGGTGTGGACTTTGGGAAGAGCTGAAATGGGGTCATCTACTGGGAATATTTGGATGAAGCCATTTACACACATTTCAGTATTCTCTTCTACACTCGTAAGTTGGATTTTTCCATTGTTAAAGATGGACATGGAGTTTCTTCCTCCACTGATGTGGATCTGATTGTCTGCCACCACACTTCAACTAGAGCCCAGAGCGATGCTGTGATTGGTTGGTTGTAGGACCACTAAACTCCATCTACAATCTGTTGCTTTTGTTGCTTTTTTTCTTTATCCTTTCCTGGGATCTGGGTGTCGTTGGCTATGCCAGCATTGCTGCCCATCCCTATTTACTCTTGAACTGAGTGGCTTGTTGGGCCACTTCAGTAAAGGCGGCAGAGAGGTTTCTTGGAAAAGTCAACTCGGTCACCTCAATTGTAATGTGGGTAATCATAGAACCTCTCCAGTGACAAACAGGAAGAAGGTCACGTCAACTCAGTCATCTCGACTGTACGGTACGGTAGCCGAAGAACTGATGTCGAAGAACTGGTGTCAAGGAGCGGTTTAGCCCGAAACACTACATTGTGTTTCCGTCCCTCCCTCTTTCTCTAAACAAAAAAAAAGGCACCGTGAGGAGGACAAGCAAGGGTAAAGAAGGATATCACGGGCAGCAGGTAGGGGTGACTGGTAAGTAGTTTTTATTTTTATGTTCTATTTTCTTTTCTTATTCTCTCTTGGCTTTGTTGTAAAGTTAACTTCAGGGTTAAGTCATGGCAGGAGATCCTAGACTCCTGTGCGATGTGGGAATTCAGGGACCCTTCCGGTGTCCCTGACTCCTTCACGTGGAGGAAGTGTGTCCAACTACAGCCCCTGTCAGACCGCTTGACGGCTCTGGAGCTGCAGGTGGATTTACTTTGGAGCGTCCGTGATGCTGAGGAAATCGTGGATAGCACATTCAATAAGTTGGTCACACCGTAGATAGAAATTACTGAGGAAGATAGGGATTGGGTGACCACCAGACAGAGGAAGATCAGGAAGGCAGTGCGAGTGTCCCCTCCAAAACAGACATACCGTTTTGGATACTGTTGGGGAGATAGCTCACCAGGGGAAAGTGGCAGCAGCCAGCTTCATGGCACTGTGGCTGGTTCTACTGCATTGGAGGGCAGGAAAAATAGTGGCAGAGCTATATCAGTAGGGGATTCAATTGTAAGGGGAATAGATAGGCATTTCTGCGCCCGGAAATGAGACTCCACAAAGGTTTGTTGTCTCCCCGATGCAAGGGCCAAGATTGTCTCTGAGCAGCTGCAGGACATTCTGGAGGGGGAGGGTGAACAGCCAGCTGTTGTGGTCCATATAGGTACCAATGATATAGGTAAAAACTGGGATGCGGTCCTACAAGCTGAATTTAGGGAATTAGGAGTTAAACTAAAAAGTAGGTTCTCAGGATTGCTACCAGTGCCACATGCTAGTCAGAGTAGGAATGGCAGGATCGCTGAGATGAATACGTGGCTTGAGGGATGGTGCAAGAGGGAGGGATTCATATTCCTGGGATATTGTAACCGGTTCTGGGGAGGTGGGACCAATACAAGCTGGACGGTCTGCACCTGGGTAGCACTGGAACCAATGTCCTCAGGGGAGTGTTTTCTAGTGCTGTTGGGGAGGGTTTAAACTAATATGGCAGGGGGTGTGGAAACCGATGCAGGAAGTCGGAAGGAAATAAGGTGGGGACAGAAACAAAAGGCAGTAAAGAGAAAAGTGGAAAGCAGAGAAACCAAAGACAAAAATCAAAAAGGGCCACATCACATCATAATTCTAAAAGAGCAATACATGTAAAAAAAAAAACAAGCCTGAAGGCTCTGTGTCTTAATGTGAGGAGCATTTGTAACAAGGCTGATGAATTAACTGTGCTGACAATCATTAATGGATATGATGTAATTGGGATCATGGAGACCTGGCTCCAGGGTGACCAAAGATGGGAACTCAACATTTGGGGGTATTCAATATTCAGGAAAGATATAAGGAAAGGGAGGTGGGATAGCATTGCTGGTTAAAGAGGAAATCAACTCAATAATAAGGAAGGACATTAGCTTGGACGATATGGAATCTGTATGGGTGGAGCTGCGGGATACTAAAGGGCAAAAACCGTGAGTGGGAGTTGTGTACAGACTACCAAACAGTAGGTGTGTGGTTAGGGATGGCATCAAACAGGTCATGAGAGATGCGTGCAGTAAGGGTACAGCAGTTATTATGGATGACTTCAATCTGCATATTAATTGGGCTAATCAAACTTGTAGCAATGCTATGAAGGAGGATTTCCTGAAATGTATAAGGGATGGTTTCCTTGACCAATATGTCAAGGAACCAACTAGAGAGCAGGTCATCCTAGACTGGGTATTGTGCAACGAGAGAGAATTAATTAGCAATATTCTGGTGCATGAGCTTTTAGGGAAGAGTGACCATAGTATCGTAGCGTTCTTCATTAAGATGGAGCATGACACAGTTAAGTCTGAGACTAGGGTCCTGAACTTAAAGAAAGCTAACTTTTATGGTATGAGACGTGCATTCGCTGGAAAAGGCTGGCAAAGGATACTTAAGGGGTTGACAGTGGATAGGCAATGGCAGACACTTAAAGAACATGTGGATGAATTTCAATAATTGTTCATCCCTGTCCGGCACAAGAGGAGGACGTGAAAATTACTCAACCATGGCTAACAAGGGAAATCAGGGATAGTGTTAAAGCCAAAGAGGAGGCATATAAAAAGCAGCAAGCCTGAGAACTGGGAGAAATTTAAAATTCAGCAGAGGAGGAATAAGGGTTTAATTCGGAAGCGGAAAATAGTGAGCTTGCAGAAAACATAAAAGCTTGACTGCAAAGGTTCCTCTGGATATGTGAAGAGAAAAAGACTGGTGAAGACAAATGTAGGTTCCCTTCAGTAGAATCAGGTTGTTTCCAGCAGAGGACAGTACAGCGGAGCTTCTGATTGGTGTTGCAAGGGAAATTTGCATACCTCCGTCGTGGTCACCCTAACTTGAAGGTGTACCTGAGCTAAAGACCCTAGCTGTTCGAGTGAAGACAAGCATCCAGCAGAGGGCAGTAGAGCGGAGCTGCTGATTGGTGTTGCAAGGGAAATTTGCATACCTCCGTCGTGGCCACCCTAACTTGAAGGTGTACCTGAGCTAAAGACCCTAGCTGTTCGAGTGAAGACAAGCATCCAGCAGAGGGCAGTAGAGCGGAGCTGCTGATTGGTGTTGCAAGGGAAATTTGCATACCTCCGTCGTGGTCACCCTAATTTGAAGGTAGTTTGTGGAGGAGCTGTTGGCAAGTGACACTTAAACCTGAAACACTTCTTCAGTGTTTCCCTCCCTACCCCCTCCTCTAGCCCCCAAAAAAAACAACTGCTGTAAAGATCAAGAGGAAGGCTCGAGGTCAGGAAGAAGTTGAACCGTGACGCCACAGCCTGCAGGTAAGGGATTGGCTGGTGACTGGTAAGTAGTTTTTCTTTTATATTCCCTCAGGTGTTATCGTGCAGGGCGCAGAGGTTGCTGAGTGAGTGCTTGCTGAGAAGGGGAGTGAATTAACAGGTAAGCTCTTTCTTTCTTTTTCTTTTTTTATCTAGGGGGATGGCAGGGAAGGTAGTGCAATGTTCCTCCTGCAGAATGTTTGAGGTGAGGGACGCCAACAGTGTCCCTGCTGATTTCATCTGTGGGAAGTGCACCCATCTCCAGCTCCTCAGAAACCGCGTTAGGGAGCTGGAGCTGGATGAACTTCGGATCATTCGGGAGGCAGAGGTGGTCATAGATAGAAGCTTCAGGGATGTAGTTACTCCGAAGAATAAAGATAGATGGGTGACGGTGAGAAGGGCTGGGAGGAAGCAGTCAGTACAGGGATTCCCTGTGGTCGTCCCCCTTTGTAACAGTATACCGCTTTGGATACTGTTGCGGGGGGGGGGGGGGGGGGGGGACTTACCAGGGGTAAGCCATGGGGTGCAGGTCTCTGGCACAGAGTCTGTCCCTGTTGCTCAGAAGGGAAGGGGGGGAGAGGAGTAGAGCATTAATCATTGGAGACTCCATAGTTAGGGGGATAGATAGGAGATTTTGTGGGAACGAGAGAGTCTCGCGGTTGGTGTGTTGCCTCCCAGGTGCCAGGGTGCGTGATGTCTCGGATCATGTTTTCGGGATCCTTAAGGGGAAGGGGGAGCAGCCCCAAGTCGTGGTCCACATAGGTACCAACGACATAGGTAGGAAAAGGGATAGGGATGTAAGGCATGAATTCAGGGAGCTAGGGTGGAAACTTAGATCTAGGACAAACAGAGTTATTATCTCTGGGTTCTTACCCATGTCGCGTGATAGCGAGATACGGAATAGGGAAAGAGAGGAGTCGGTGGGACCTCTACAAACGGAATGGTCTACACCTGGACCAGAGGGGTACCAATATCCTGGGGGGGGGGAAATTTGCTAATGCTCTTTGGGAGGGTTTAAACTAGTTCAGCAGGGGCTTGGGAACCTGAATTGTAGCTCCAGTATACAGGAGGTTGAGAGTAGTGAGGTCATGAGTAAGGTTTTACAGTTGCAGGAGTGTACCGGCAGGCAGGAAGGTGGTTTAAAGTGTGTCTTCTTCAATGCCAGGAGCATCCGGAATAAGGTGGGTGAACTTGCGGCATGGGTTGGTACCTGGGACTTCGATGTTGTGGCCATTTGGGAGACATGGATAGAGCAGGGACAGGAATAGTTGTTGCAGGTGCCGGGGTTTAGATATTTCAGTAAGCTCAGGGAAGGTGGTAAAAGAAAGTGGTAAAAGAGGGCGAGGTGTGGCATTGTTAGTCAAGAACAGTATTACGGTGGCAGAAAGGACGTTTGATGAGGATTCGTCAATTGAGGTAGTATGGGCTGAGGTTAGAAACAGGAAAGGAGAGGTCACGCTGTTAGGGGTTTTCTATAGGCCTCCGGAAAGTTCCAGAGATATAGAGGAAAGGATTGCAAAGATGATTCTGGATAGGAGCGAAAGCAACAGGGTAGTTGTTATGGGGGACTTTAACTTTCCAAATATTGACTGGAAACGCTATAGTTCGAGTACTTTAGATGGGTCCATTTTTGTCCAATGTGTGCAGGAGGGTTTCCTGACACAGTATGTAGATAGGCCAACGAGAGGCGAGGCTCTCGTTTGGAGGTAGGTGAGCACTTTGGTGATAGTGACCACAATTTGGTTACATTTACGTTAGCGATGGAAAGGGATAGGTATATACCGCAGGGCAAGAGTTATATCTGGGGGAAAGGCAATTATGATGCGATAAGGCAAGACTTAGGATGCATCGGATGGAGAGGAAAACTGCAGGGGATGGGCACAATGGAAATGTGGAGCTTGTTCAAGGAACAGCTACTGCGTGTCCTTGATAAGTATGTGCCTGTCAGGCAGGGAGGAAATGGTCGAGCAAGGGAACCGTGGTTTACTAAGGCAGTCAAAACACTTGTCGAGAGGAAGAAGGAGGCTTATGTAAAGATGAGACATGAAGGTTCAGTAAGGGTGCTCGAGAGTTACAAGTTAGCTAGGAAGGACCTAAAGAGAGAGCTAAGAAGAGCCAGGGGGGGACATGAGAAGTCTTTGGCAGGTAGGACCAAGGATAATCCTAAAGCTTTCTATAGATAGGTCAGGAATAAAAGAATGACTAGGGTAAGAGTAGGGCCAGTCAAGGATAGTAGTGGGAAGTTGTGCTTGGAGTCCGAGGAGATAGGAGAGGTGCTGAATGAATATTTTTCGTCAGTATTCACACAGGTAAAAGACAATGTTGTCGAGGAGAATACAGAGATTCAGGCTACTAGACTGGAAGGGCTTGAGGTTCATAAGGAGGAGGTGTTAACAATTCTGGAAAGGGTGAAAATATATAAGTCCCCTGGGCCGGATGGGATTTATCCTAGGATTCTTTGGGAAGCTGGGGAGGAGATTGCTGAGCCTTTGGCTTTGATCGTTAAGTCATCTTTGTCAACAGGAATAGTGCCAGAAGACTGGAGGGTAGCAAATGTTGTCCCCTTGTTCAAGAAGGGGAGTAGAGACAACCCCAGTAACTATAGACCAGTGAGCCTTACTTCTGTGTGGGCAAAATCTTGGAAAGGTTTATAAGAGATAGGGTGTATAATCATCTGGAAAGGAATTATTTGATTAGACATAGTCAACACGGTTTCGTGAAGGGTAGGTCGTGCCTCACAAACCTTATTGAGTCCTTTGAGAAGGTGACCAAACAGGTGGATGAGGGTAAAGCAGTTGATGTCGTGTATATGGATTTCAGTAAAGCGTTTGATAAGGTTCCCCACGGTAGGCTACTGCAGAAAATACAGAAGCATGGGATTCAGGGAGATTTAGCAGTTTGGATCAGAAATTGGCTAGCTGGAAGAAGACAAAGGGTGGTGGTTGATGGGAAGTGTTCAGACTGGAGTCCAGTTACTAGTGGTGTACCAGAAGGATCTGTTTTTGGGCCACTGCTGTTTGTCATTTTTATAAATGACCTGGAGGAGGGCGTAGAAGGATGGGTGAGTAAATTTGCAGATGACACTAAAGTCGGTGGAGTTGTGGACAGTACGGAAGGATGTTACAAGTTACAGAGGGACATAGATAAGCTGTAGCGCTGGGCTGAGAGGTGGCAAATGGAGTTTAATGCAGAAAAGTGTGAGGTGATTCATTTTGGAAGGAATAACAGGAAGACAGAGTACTGGGCTAATGGTAAGATTCTTGGCAGTGTGGATGAGCAGAGAGATCTCGGTGTCCATGTACACAGATCCCTGAAAGTTGTCACTCAGGTTGAGAGGGTTGTTAAGAAGGCGTACGGTGTCTTAGCTTTTATTGATAGAGAGATTGAGTTTCGGAGCCATGAGGTCATGTTGCAGCTGTGCAAAACTCTGGTGCGGCCGCATTTAGAGTATTGCGTGCAATTCTGGTCGCCGCATTATAGGAAGGATGTGGAAGCATTGGAAAGGGTGCAGAGGAGATTCACCAGAATGTTGCCTGGTATTGAGGGAAGATCTTATGAGGAAAGGCTGAGGGACTTGAGGCTGTTTTCGTTAGAGAGAAGAAGGTTAAGAGGTGACTTAATTGAGGCATAAAAGATGATCAGAGGATTGGATAGGGTGGACAGTGAGAGCCTTTTTCCTCGGATGGTGATGTCTAGCACGAAGGGACATAGCTTTAAATTGAGGGGAGATAGATATAAGACAGATGTCAGAGGTAGGTTCTTTACTCCGAGAGTAGTAAGGGTGTGGAATGCCCTGCCTGCAACAGTAGTGGACTCGCCA
Source organism: Scyliorhinus torazame (assembly GCF_047496885.1). Taxonomy (NCBI): domain Eukaryota; kingdom Metazoa; phylum Chordata; class Chondrichthyes; order Carcharhiniformes; family Scyliorhinidae; genus Scyliorhinus; species Scyliorhinus torazame. The sequence goes on along the minus strand of NC_092712.1, from coordinate 144,606,390 downwards.
ACACTAAGTGTATTCAAATGGTCATTGGATAGACATATGGACGATAAGGGAATAGTGTAAATGGGCTTTAGAGTGGTTTCACAGGTCGGCGCAACATCGAGGGCTGAACGGCCTTTACTGCGCTGTAATGTTCTATGTTCAAATTCATAATGGACAACAAAGAGATGGCAGACCATTTAAACAATTACTTTGGGTCTGTCTTCACTAAAGGGGGCACAAATAACCTTGCGGAAATACTCGGGGACAGAGAGTGTAGCATGAAGGAGGAACTGAAGAAAATCCTTATTAGTAGGGGAATTGTATCGGGAAAATTGATGGGATTAAAACTCGATAAATTAGCCGGGCCTGATGGTCTGCATCCTAGAGTACTGAAGAAAGTGGCCCTAGAAATGGTGGATGCATTGGTGATCATTTTCCAGCATTCGATAGACTCTGAAAGAGTTCCAATGGATTGGAGGGTAGCTAATGTTACCCCACTTTTTAAAAAAAGGAGGGAGAGAAAACGGGGGGTGGGATTCTCTGATCTAAGTGTTGACGCCATCGTAAATGCTGTCGCGTTTTATGATGGCGCCAACAGGCCCCTAGGAGCAGCAATCCTGCACCGCACAGGGGGCCAATATGGCACTGGAGAGCCTCACACTGCTCCACCGGCGTCAGAATGAGCGCCGCGGGTCCGCACATGAGGGCAACAGCCGGCGCGAGCTCGTGCATGCGCGCTACGGCCGGCGCGAGTTTGTGCATACGCGCTAGTTGCTTTCTCCGCGCCGGCCCCAGCGCAACATGGAGGAGAGCTACAGGGACCCGGCGCGGAGGGACATAGGCTCCCACCAGGATAAGCCCAACCGCCGATCGGTAGGCCCCGATCGCAGGCCAGGCCACCCCGGGGCCGGATCCTCTCTCCTCCCCACCAGGCTGTCCCCCGCAACATGAACGCCGAGGTCCCGCCGGGTTTGACCACACGTGAATGGCGCCGGCGAGACTTGGCCTAACCCGGCGGGCACTCGGCCCATCGTGCATGGAGAATCGGCCGGGGGGGGGGGGGCCGCGTAAAGCGTCCGCTGCCGCAATGGCGCCAATGGTCACCGGAGAATTGTCGGGGCAGCGTTGTGTGAATCGCGCCCCCCCCCCCCGGCAATTCTCCGACACGGTGCGGGATCGGAGAACCCACCCAGGGAATTATAGACCGGTTAGTCTGGCATCGGTGGTGGGTAAAATGCTGGAGTCAATTATTAAGAATAAAATAACTGAGTATTTGGAAAGTGGGGACAGGATCGGACCAAGTCAGCATGGATTCACTAAAGGGAAATCATGCTTGACAGATGTCCTGAAATTTTTTGAGAATGTGACCAGTAGAGAGGACAAGGGTGAACCAGTGGATGTTGTGTATCTGGACTTTCAAAAGGTTTTTGACGAGGATCCACACAAGAGATTCATGAGCAAAATCAAAGCTCATGGTATTGGGGTAATGTACTGATGTGGATAGAGAACTGGTTGGCAGACATGAAGCAGAGAGTGGGAATAAACATATCCTTTTCAGAGTGGCAGGCAGTGACTAGTGGGGTACCACCGTGTTCAGTGCTGGGACCCCAGTTGTTTATAATATACATTAATGATTTGGATGAACGAATTGCATGCAATATCTCCAAATTTGCAGATGACATTAAGCTGGTGACAGTGTGTGCTGTGAGGAGGATGCAAAGAGGCTGTAGGGTGACTTGTACAGGCTGGCTGAATGGGCAAATACTTGACAAATGCAATATATGTGGGTAAATGTGAGATTATCCATTTGTTGACAAAAACAGGAAGGCAGATTATTATCTGAATGGTGGCAGTTTCGGAAAAGGGGAAGTGCAACAAAACCTAGGTGTCATGGTGGAACAGTCGCTGAAGGTTGGCTTGCAGGTACAACAGGCGGTGAGGAAAGCTCATGGCATGCTGGTCTTCATAGCGAGATTGCGTATAGGAGTAGAGGTGTCTTGCTGCAGTTATACAGGACCTTGGTGAGGTCTCACCTTGAGTATTGTGTGCAGATTTAGTCTCCTAGTTTGAGGAAGGACATTTGTGCTATTGAGGGTGTCCAGCAAAGGTTCACCAGACTAATTCACCAGGACTGACAGATGAAGAAAGACTGGATTGACTGGGCTAGTATTCACTGGAGTTTAGAACAATGAGAGGGGATCTCATAGAAATATATAAAGTCCTGATGGGACTGGACAGGCTAGATGCGGGAAGAATGTTTCCAATGTTGGGAGCATCCAGAACTAGGGGTCACAGCCTAAGAATAAGGGGTAAGCCATTCAGGACTGAGATGAGGAGAGTTGTGATCTTGTGGAATTCTCTACCACAGAAAGCAACTGGGGCCACAGTTTGGTGGATATATTCGAGAGGGAGCTGGACGTGGCCCTTACGGCTAAAGGGATCAAGGCATATGGAGAGAAAGTGGGAGTGGGATACTGAATTTGCATGATCAGCCATGATCATATTGAATGGTGGTACAGGCTCAAAGGGCTGAATGGCCTACTCTTGCACCGATTTTCCATGTTCTATGTTTTCTATGTTTTCAGAATGTAGTTAAGAATCAGCCACTTTGTCACAAATAGGCCAGAGCAGGCAAGGATGGCAGATTTCCTCCAGTGCATTAGGTGGGTTTTGACAACAATTGATGATGGTTGCATTACTGAGACTAGCATTATATTGTAGATTTATGAACAGATTCAAATTCCACCAGTTGCTATGATGGGATTTGATCCCATCTTCCCAGGGCCTGGGCCTCTGGATTACTACCAGGGGCTGGTTTAGCACAGGGCTAAATCGCTGGCTTTGAAAGCAGACCAAGGCAGGCTTAGCAGCACGGTTCAATTCCCGTAACAGCCTCCCCGAACAGGCACCAGAATGTGGCGACTAGGGGCTTTTCATAGTCACTTCATTTGAAGCCTACTTGTGACAATAAGCAATTTTAATTTCATTTACTAGTTCAGTGAAGTTACCCCCAAGCAATTAACTCCCCTTTTTATTGCTTACAGACAGGTATTTCCTTATTGCAGCTTCATGAGTTCTTACCTTATTCTTGTCGTGTTGGGTGTTCTGGTCTACAAACAGGTCAACACGGCTGGAAATGGTGTAACTCTATTTTATTAACAACTCAACTGTAATAACATACTGTAAGCTTGGGTACGTGCATTACCAGCTTATCTGTGGACCCTGTCCTATCACTATCTAGGTGAGGCACTCAGCACATGGTGAATGCCTGAGAGGCAGGCTGTGAGCTCTGTGCTCTGAGCTGGCTGCTGCTAGAATGAGCGGGGACTCTGGTGTCCCCTGTCTTTATAGTGCGTGTGCTCTCACCGGTAATTGGCTGCGATGTTGTGTATGCTGGTTGGTCCTACTGTATGTCCATCAGTGTGTCAGTGTGTGTGTGATTGCACCATGATATGCTGATGTATATCATGACAATTCTAACATGAGATTAGTGTTGTACCAGATCCACCTCTCTATACATTCCAATTAACCTCCTGACTTAATGGTGGTGGCAAATGAGGGACCTGCGAGGCCAAAATGTTATACATTGTACTATCCATAGCACCTTGTGGATGCCAAGTTCTGGACTGCTAGATTTGGCTTTGAATCATCTGACTTAGCACCATGCCAGTGCCACACTATTTGTTGGAGGACAATAGTCTTGTTATGAAGATAAATGTCTTAACATAGAAATATAAAATGGTTATAGAACGTAAGCAGGTCATTGGGTCTATGTCAGCTCGACAAGAGCAACTCACCTATTTCTACTCCCTACCCTTCTCACCAAACATTTCATTCATATCTGCTCTTCCCTCAGGCAGGTCCTTGGTTCATTGTCTGCTGGTGCCTTTTTCTTAGCTGTTATTGTCAGTGCTGGTTTACTATTGCCTAATTTGCTGTCAACAAAACAATAGGCAGGAAAGTAAATTGTGAATAGGACATAAGGAGGCTACAAAGGAACATAGATAGGCCAAGTGAGTTGCAAAGGTGTGGCAAATTTAGTATAATGTGGGAAACTTTGAAATTCTCCATTTTGATGAATAAAAAAAGCTCCACATGAAGAATAAAAAAGCTAATTATCTAAATCGTGAGAGATAGCAAAGCTCCGAGGGATCTGGGTGTCCAAGTGCATGAATCACAAAAGACCAGTAGGGAGGTTATGCTTTAGCTGTATAAGGCTGGTTTTCTTTTATTCATTCTTGAAATGTGGGCGTCGCTGGTTGGATCAGCATTTGTTGCCCATCCCTAATTGCCCTGGAACTGAGTAGTCTGCTAAGCCATTTCAATGTGGATCAGTTAAGAGTCAACTAGATCAGCCATGATTTTATTCAGTGGCAGCGCAGGCTGAAGGGGCCGAATGGCCTATGCCTGCTCCTAATTTATATGTTATTCTGAATCTCTCTTTTTGCGCCCTCTCTGATGCCTTCACATCCTTCCTAGAAAGTGATGTTCAGAACGGGACACAGTACTCCAGTTGGGTCTGACACATTTATCATAACTTCCTTTTCTTAAGTGTTCTATGCCTCAAATTATAAAGCTCAGGATCCCATAGCTGTCACCTTCAATGATTTGTACACATAAATGCCCAAGTCCCTCTGTTCCTGCACTGCCGTTAGAATTGTACCCCTAAGAAAAATAGCCTAATACCATATTTCAACTCTTAGTTCATAGCTGCGCATCAAGTGCATGTCCATGTATTTTAAAAAAGTGATGAAGGTCTTTATTGTGACCACACTTTTTCGGGCAAGGTTCCAGATCTCCACCAGCTCTTAGGCGAAAGACTATCTCTCCACAACTCCCTTCTAATCCTTCTACCAATTACTTTCAATCGATGGTTCCTGGTCTGACTGCTAACAGAAAGAGGTGATACCAATGGTTATGACTGAAATGGGAGGAATGTACTGTCCATCTCTGGATCCATTACTCCATGGGTCACAACATATATTTAAATTAATTTTTGAAGCCAATTATACAGTAAAATATGTACTTGATTTATTAATCTCAGAATTACCACTCATTGCCCAAGTTTCTTCAATAAAATTATTAGTTTATTATAAAACCAGATTTGTCAAGTTGAAAGTGGAAAGGACCTTCCTTTTTATTCCCCTTATTTCCACTTTATTTTATTTTGCAATCTTATTTTGATTCATGGATGTTAAGACAAGGAGCCTGTATCTTTAATTCAAGCAGAAGAATCCAGAAGTTAGAGGAGAGATCACATTGCTAGCCTGTGCTGGTTTGAACAGGAGACCACAGACTTATCAGCACCAGTGAGAGATGTGTTGGCTGGTAGCCAGTGAATTGGCCTAAAAGGCCAAACTCTGCCTGGTAACAGGTGGTGATTGGATTATATCCCAGTGGAATGTTTTCAGATTCCCAAGGAGTTTCAGTTTTGAACCTGGCTGCACGAAGATATGTGTTGCTAATCTCTCTCCTCCAAATCTCTCTCCAGAAAGCCTGCTGTGAGTGCTGTATTACTGAAATGTCAAAGGCCTGAATACAAATCACGCCCTGAAAGAAAAGTTTGAAGAGACATAAGCTGCATCTCCAGGAAAGCTGCTGTGAGCGCTGTATTCCTGAACTTGCAAAGAAACCGCTGCAGGCTGAAAAATAAAGATGTGCAGGTTAGGTGGATTGGTCATGCTAAATTGCCCCTTAATATCCAAAAGGTGAGGTGGGGTTTCTAGGCTACGGGGATAGGTAGGGTGCTCTTTCAGAGGGATGGTGCAGATTTGATGGACCAAGTGGCCTCCTTCTGCATTGTAATGATTCTACTATGAAGGCATTAGAAATTAGTGGGGAGCTGCCAGAACGTAGAGGGGAGCTTAATCTTAGAATAGAGCCCAGTGGCAATATGTTTAAATTTATACAGGCCCTTCCAAATACGAAGAAAAGGAGGTAGAAACCTTTTTTAGGGCTTTTGAAAGAATAGCAACCCAAATGGAGTGGCCAAGAGAAAAGTGAACATTACCCTTGCAGAGTAAATTGATGGGGCGGGTACAGGACGGTTATGATTCCCAATCAGAGCGGGTGTCTTAAGAATTACAACAAGGTTAAAAGGGCTATTCTGCGTGCATATGAATTGGTTCATGGAATCATAGAATTTACAGTGCAGAAGGAAGCCATTCAGCCCATCAGGTCTGTACCAGCCCTTGGAAAGAGCCCACATCTCCATCCCATCCCCATAAGAACACTATTCACGATGCCCTATGCTGCTCTTGCTCGTGTATTTGCTTTCTTTGGCCCCTTGTTCCGTACTGCAACCAATCACTGTTTGTCGATGTGCCATTTGTCAATGTACTCGGGCGATTATTCTTTTTTTGTCTACTATATACTTACTGTGTACATTCCCTTGGCCGCAGAAAAATACTTTTCACTGTACTTCAGTACATGTGACAAATCCAATCAATCAATCAATAACCCAATCCATGGGCAGCCTGTGGGGCCTCCTACCCGGCCTGTGGCTGGGCCTGCAGCCCAGCCGCCGCCTCCTGCGCCGACCCCAGGTCCGGCCGGGTCTGCTCTCTCTCTGCCACTCCCCTGCTGCCGCTGCCGGGCAGCAGCTGCTGATCCGGAGGGGGCCGCAGGACCATCGGTGCGACGGAGGGAGCGGCCTGAAGTACCAGCGGGAATGTGAGGAGGGCATCAACAGACAGATCAACCAGGAGCTGACCACCTCCTACATCTAGTACTCTTCAGGAGGGTTTAAACTAATTTGGCAGGGAAACGGATTTGTAATCCAGCAACTCGGGTAGCTGATGTTCAGGATGTCAAAGCATGTAGTGTGGCAGTGGGGAAGGTAACACTGACAAAGGAGAGTACTTGCAGCCAAGGAGATGGGTTGAAGTGTGTATACTTCAACGCAAGAAGCATCAGGAATAAGGTGGGTGAACTTAAGGTATGCATCGGTACTTGGGACTACGATGTGGTGGCCAGTACGGAAACGTGGATAGAAGAGGGGCAGAAATGGTTGTTGGAGGTTCCTGGTTATAGATGTTATAGATTAGGGAGGGTGGTAAAAGAGGTGGGGGGTGGCATTGTTAATTAAAGATAGTATAACAGCTGCAGAAAGGCAGTTCGAGGAGGATCTGCCTACTGAGGTAGTATGGGTTGAAGTCAGAAATAGGAAAGGAGCAGTCACCTTGTTGGGAGTTTTCTATAGGCCCCCCAATAGCAGCAGTGGAGGAACAGATTGGGAAACAGATTTTGGAAAGGTGCCGAAGTCACAGGGTGGTAGTCATGGGTGACTTCAACTTCCCAAATATGGAGTGGAAACTCTTTAGATCAAATAGTTTGGATGGGGTGGTGTTTGTGCAGTGTGTCCAGGAAGCTTTTCTAACACAGTATGTAGATTGTCCGACCAGAGGGGAGGCCATATTGGATTTGGTACTTGGTAATGAACCAGGGCAAGTGATAGATTTGTTAGTGGGGAGCATTTTGGAGATAGTGACCACAATTCTGTGACTTTCACTTTAGTAATGGAGAGGGATAGGTGCGTGCAACAGGGCAAGGTTTAAATTGGGGGAAGGGTAAATACGATGCTGTCAGACAAGAACTGAAGTGCATAAGTTGGGAACATAGGCTGTCAGGGTAGGACACAATTGAAATGTGGAACAAATACTACGTGTCCTTGATATGTATGTTCCTGTCAGACAGGACGCTGGAGGGATACAAGATAGCCAGGAGGGAACTGAAGAAAGGGATTAGGAGAGCTAAGAGAGGGCATGAAAAATCTTTGGTGGGTAGGATCAAGGACAACCCCAAGGCCTTTTACACATATGTGAGAAATATGAGAATGACTAGAGCAAGGGTAGGTCCGATCAAGGACAGAAGTGGGAGATTGTGTATTGAATCTGAAGAGATAGGAGAGGTCTTGAACGAGTACCTTTCTTCAGTATTTACGAATGAGAGGGGCTATATTGTTGGAGAGGACTGTGTGAATCAGACTGGTAAGCTCGAGGAGATACTTGTTAGGAAGGAAGATGTGTTGGGCATTTTGAAAAACTTGAGGATAACCAAGCCCCCAGGCCTGACGGGATATATCCAAGGATTCTATGGGAAGCAAGAGATGAAATTGCAGAGCCGTTGGCAATGATCTTTTCGTCCTCACTGTTAACAAGGGTAGTACCAGGGGATTGGAGAGTGGCAAATGTCGTGCCCCTGTTCAAAAAAGGGAATAGGGATAACCCTGGAAATTTCAGGCCAGTTAGTCTTACTTTGGTGGTAGGCAAAGCAATGGAAAGGGTACTGAGGGATAGGATGTCTGAGCATCTGGAAAGACACTGCTTGATTAGGGATAGTCAGCACGAATTTGTGAGGGGTAGGTCTTGCCTCACAAGTCTTGTTGAATTCTTTGAGGAGGGGACCAAGCACGTGGATGAAGGTAAAGCAGTGGATGTAGTGTACATGGATTTTATGCATGGATATTATGCATTTGATAAGGTTCCCCATGGTAGGCTTATGCAGAACGTAAGGAGGCATGGGATAGTGGGAAATTTGGCCAGTTGGATAACAAACTGGCTAACTGATAGAAGTCAAAGAGTGGTGGTGGATGGCAAATATTCAGCTGAGAGCCCAGTTACCAGTGGCGTACCGCAGGGATCAGTTCTGTGTCCTCTGCTGTTTGTGAATTTCATTAATGACTTGGATGAGGGAGTTGAAGGGTGGGTCAGTAAATTTGCAGACGATACAAAGATTGGTGAAGTTGTGGATAGTGAGGAGGGCTGTTGTCGGCTGCAAAGAGACATAGATAGGATGGAGAGCTGGGCTGAGAAGTGGCAGATGGAGTTTAACCCTGAAAAGGGTGAGGTTGTCCATTTTGGAAGGACAAATATGAATGCGGAATACAGGGTTATGGGCCAGGGTTTAGAGAACCCCAAAGTGTATCATGAGTTCACCTGACCCACAACTTTTAATAGATTGTGGTATGGGGAGCACACGGCCCACTCTACAGGTGTGGTACAGCAGAAAATGGACCAGTGGTTTTTAAAACAAAACAATGTTTATTCTATGAACTCAAGTTAACCTTTTTAAAACAAACAGTGAATATCTTAGCAACCAGTAAATCAAATACACCCCCCAAGAACACAACTCTTAAGTAACCTGTATGCTGTCCTTTTACACCCAAAAGGCTTAACACCTTTAAACAGAAACACATCAGGTTAAAGTCATTCTATTATGAGTTTAAATCACCCAAATGATCCAGAGATAGTCTTTCATGGCAGAGATCACAGCAGATGCAGCTCATTGCAAACACAGACACATCCAAGCTCTTTTCCTCAAAGTGAAACCAAAAAAGCAGAACCAGAACTCAGCTCCACCCACACTCTGACATCACTCCAGTAACATGAGCAGCTCCAATTCTTAAAGGTACATTTCTTAAACACCCATTTCTTAAAGGGTACTCTCACATGACAACAGGGTTAACGGTAGGGTTCTTGGCAATGTGGAGGAGCAGAGAGATCTTGGGGTCTATGTTCATAGATCTTTGAAAGTTGCCACTCAAGTGGATAGAGCTGTGAAGAAGGCCTATGATGTGCTCGCGTTCATTAGCAGAGGGATTGAATTTAAGGGCCGTGAGGTGATGATGCAGGTGTACTAAACCTTGGTAAGGCCACATTTCGAGTACTGTGTGCAGTTCTGGTTGCCACATTTTAGGAAGGATGTGGACGCTTTGGAAAAGGTGCAAAGGATGTTTACCAGGATGTTGCCTGGAATGGAGAGTAGGTCTTACGAGGAAAGGTTCAGGGTGCTAGGCCTTTTCTCATTAGAACGGAGAAGGATGAGGGGAGACTTGATAGAAGTTTATAAAATGATCAGGGGACTAGATAGACAGTCACAGACCTTTCCCCCGGGTAGAACAAACCATTACAAGGGCCATAAATTTAAGGTGAATGGTGGAAGATATAGGGGGGATGTCAGAGGTAGGTTCTTTACCCAGAGAGTAGTGGGCGCATGGAATGCACTGCCTGTGGAAGTAGTTGAGTCGGAAACATTAGGGACCTTCAAGCAGCTATTGGATAGGTACATGGATTACGGTAGAATGATGGGGTGTAGGTTAATTTGTTCTTAATCAAGGACAAATGTTCAGCACAACATCGCGGGCTAAAGGGCCAGTTCTGTGCTGTATTTTCTATGTTCTATGTCTACCTGTCCATGGCCTACTACTTCGAGTGGGATGATATCGCTCTGAGGAACTTTTCCAAGTTTTGCTTGGAGCAGTCACTTGAGGAGCAGGAACACGCTGTGAAGCTGATGAAGTTTCAGAATCTGCGTGGAGGCCGCATCATCCTGAAGGACATCAAGAAACTCAAACAGGACGAATGGGGCAACGGCTTAGAGGTGATGAAACGGGCCCTGTGCTTGGAGAAGGATGTGAATCAGTGAATCGTGGACCTACTCAAACTGGCATCCGACCAAAATGATCATTCTCTATGTGAATTCCTGGAATCAAAACTACTTGAATGAGCAAATTGTGGCCATTAGGAGGCTTGGAGAGCATATTACCAACTTGAAGCGATTGGGCGCTCCCGAGAATGGCATGGGGAGTACCTGTTCGACAAGCACACCCTCGGGGGGAGCAGTTAAGGAGAGGTTATGCTTGGCCAACTTGGCTCATTAGACTTGCGTCTGTTCGATCTGCCCGCCTTTGTTTTTTTTGCAAGCTCGTCATCCTGATTGGTCAGAAGGGATTCCATTGTTCAACAGGGCGATCAATCCTGTTGTTTTCTACGTTAAGTTATAACACTGTTTTTACCAAAATGGCCATGGCATTAAAGTGATCCCATCTGGCCACAAAAATGCACTGGACAATCATTCCGGAAAGAACAACTTTACAATCTGTTCCCAAATAAAAGTTCTTAAACCTTAAAAAAAACAGTAACCCCATCCAACCCTTTTTGGACACAATTTTTGTCAACTGATATAGCCAAACCATAATTATTTTTAGGGTCATAGGTGCTACTCAAACTCTCTTACTGGAAAAGGATTTGGTTTTCCCTCTGGAGAGCTCAGTGAAAGCTAAGGTATTAGTGAATGCGATAGGTGGAGATTATATCCCAGTTCCATTGTATAAAGTACAATTGGAGTATGAATTAGTGTTAGGTCCAGTAGATTGTCGGAGTGGTTAAGAAACTCCCACACAGTTAACATACTTTTGAGGAATGAACAAAGAACAAAGAAAAGAACAGCACAGGAACTGGCCCTCCGGCCCTCCAAGCCTGTGCCAACCATGCTGCCCGTCTAAACTAAAATCTTCTGCACTTCTGGGGTCCGTATCCCTCTATTCCCATCCTATTCATGTATTTGTCAAGATGCCCCTTAAACGTCACTATCGTCCCTGCTTCCACCTCCTCTGGCAGCGAGTTACTGGCACCCACTACCCTCTGTGTAAAAAACGTGTCTCGTACATTTCCTCTAAACCTTGAGTGAAGGTTATAGCTTCATCCAGCATTAGAGAGAGTCCGAGGAATGTATTGCAGATAGCCCATGAGATCCCAACGGTAGGGCATGGGAGAATTCGGAAAACTCATTGGGCATTAAGTGACTCAAAGACAGAAACGTTGACAGACATTAATCACATCTCAAATGACAATGGTAGTGAATCTGATTCTGCTGCTACTGATGAAATTATTTCGAAGGAATGATCACTCACGGAGATTTTTCAAAGGTAAAACCTAATAAAGAACCAGGTTCCGAGGACTCCAAGACCTAGGGTGACCATTAGAAAGAGGAGTCCGAATATAATAGTATTGACAGTGGTGGCGAAGCAGACAAGGATTCTGAATCCAATTTTGGTCCTGATTATGAAGTTATGATAAACAGCTGTTATCGAATAGAACTGTCCCTGACTGATCTTGCAAAAGTGGTAAGTGACTCTTCCAAAGCCAGGAATGAAGACTGCAAATTGAAAGAAGAAAGTGAGTCGGAGTTTCTAAAATTAATTTGTTACAGCAGTACGCTCATTGCCATTCACTGTAAGTACAAATATTTTCCAGAGGATGCCTGCTTTGAAGGACAATATACATGATAGCACGGCATCAGTTATTCAGTATAAGGACGCAAGGACTGTGAAATGACACCAAGCGAACACCTGATTAACCCTCACTTTTAAAGAGGCACAGTGCCTCTTTTAGGTAAAAGAAGCAAATAACAAAGGAGATGAAATAATCAGTAATTGATTCATTTTGACAATTAAGGGGAAGGTGGTTAGAGAACTATGAAGTGATTCTGCCACTGCATCTGTTAACAAAAACCAGAAAGTTCATGGAGCCAAAATGTGCCATTCTCTGATTCTGAAAGTAACCATGTGCAGGAAAGAGAGAATGTAAAGCTGGAAGGGTTGAAGAGAGTTTATTAATTAAAAATGAACACAATATTTCTCTCAGCATTGACATTATTGCTTGTAGTTTGGTTGCAGATGATCCTCAAACTTGAGAAACATTCATTGGAATATCAGAAAACACTGGAGACAGAAATAGACAGGAATGCAGAAGAAATTCATTCAGGGGTCCTTTCTAATTTAGACAGTCAGAAACCTGACAAAGGGAAGCACGTTGTTTTTGATCTTGTAGCCAAGAGTGAAAACAAGGCATTGCAGTGTTAAGCACACTGAGATAACACGGGCTGCAACTGGATGCAGCTTTAACTGAAAGATACTCCAGACTTTGAAGTTAGTTCAATCTGATTTATTGAACCTGTCACACAGTTAGCACAGTTCTCTGTGAGTTCGACTCTCTGCTAGCCTAAGTGTGATTACTCTGACTAAACCAGACTACCTCTTAGCCATGTGCTGGAGGTGTTATGTGATATATACACCCTGACTCACTCTGTAGACGTCCCCAGTGGAAAGAGACGAAATGTGAGTGCCGAGTGCCTTTTATAGTGGGAAACCACCCCTAAGTGTTCTGCCTGCTGATTGGTTATGTCCTGTTCTCTGTGTTCATTAGCTGCCTTTCTGTATCTCATTATGTGCATGTCTGCATATCATGACAGGCATTGTTTGAAGAGAGAGTTCCAAAACCAAAAATGCAAACCTATCAGCAGAAGAAGAACAGAGAGAAGATATTACTCAATAAAGATATTGAGTTGTAGGGAAACACCAGGGGCACTCCATTAACTAATCATTATGTGAACATAAGACTCTCTGAACCAATAAAGTCTTGACTAAAACCACAGGGACTGGCTCAGTTAGAGACTGAGATATGGGGCATGTCAGACATGTTGCAGAATTAAGCGAAAACGCTCTGGTCCAGCCGACCTGGACCTTTCAGACTATTTAAAGTGGCCACAGATGGCAGTGACCTGGGGATTGGGGTAGCCCTCCAGCATTTTAAAGTACATGTCCAACAATAAACAAAGCTTAATTTACACAGATCATAATCCATTTGCGTTTATAAAGACATTTAAAACCAAGAATGCAAAATTATTCTGTTGGAGTTTATTACTGCAACAGTTCAATGTTAAAATTGTACACAGCCCCAGAAAGGATAATGTGATTGTCGATGCTTTGTCACGTGTTTGACGACTGACCAGTTACCAATACAGAGCCTGGGAAGGGGTCTTGTACCATGGTGAAGGATTGCATGGATATGTGTTTGTGATTCATGTCTTGCATACATCAATGAAACTTTGTGCCCTGAAGTTTCATTCTTTTAGGGAAGGAGGTATGTAGGGGATATCCTATTTATTTCCCTTATTTCTGCTTTCTTCTATTTTACCATTCTTATTTTGATCCACGGATGATTAATGGACATTTCTCTTTAAGACAAGCAACTTGTACCTTTAATTCAAGCAGAAAAATCCAGAAGTTACTGGAGAGATCACTTTGCTAGCCTGTGCTGCTTTGAAAAGGAGACCACAAACCTGTCAGCACAGTAGGAGAGATGGCTTGGGATTAGGTTTGATTAATTGGCTGGTGGCCAATGAATTGGCCTAAAAAGCCATACTCTGCCTGGTAACAGGTGGTGATTGGATTACATCGCAGTGGAATGCTTTTCAGAGCCCCAAGAATTCTCTGTTTTGATCCCAGCAGCATGAAGCAAGGCCCTGCTACTCTGTCTCCGAATCTCTCTCCAGAAAGACTGAAGTGAGTGCCTTCTCTCTCCAGAAAACCTGTTAGTGACATCTCTCTCCAGAATGCCTGCTGTGAGTGCTGGATCACTGAAACTACAGAGGTCTGAGTGGAAACAACCCACTGAAAGCAAAGTTTGAAGAGAATAAAGGTGCCAATCCAGGAAAGCTGCTGTGAGCGCTGTATTCCTGAACTTGCAAAAATACCATTATAGGCTGCAAAACAAAGACCTGAACCTGTCAGCTTGCTGTGCAGGAAGGTGTGCTTATTATTTTTTTTATCCCTCTCTACCCTTTTCTGCCAGCTGTATTTACTGCAAAGTTCATTATAGTTATTGTTAGAAATGAACAATAATTGTGGGTAAACTTATAAACATGGTGACTGTAATTATTGGGCATCCAAGAGCCAAAGACTTTGGTATTATAATAAGAATTATTGGTTAATTCACTTGTGACTCCAGGACAAGTGGGTTTGGAATTCACTTGCCCAGGATGTCGAAACAAAAATGAAAACAAGAAGAAATATGAAAGTAGAGTTACACGATTGGTCTCACAGTACCAGTCTCTGAAACAATCAATGACTCTTGCACTACCATTCAGGCAAACTTCATGGAAAATTTGCAGTTATTGAATAATGCAGGGTGACATCTGAGTAACTTCCATTCACTTTTTGCTTTCATCTAGGTCTGATGCTTCGGGAACAGTTGTCTTCTAATACTCCAAGCAGTTGATCCTTTTTGTCTCCCCAATCCCCCCCCCCCCCCCCTCCATCCCACCATCCAAGAAGCGAAACAGCAATCAACCTTTAAACACAATTTTACAAAGCATTTTTTTTTTCAGAGCCATAAACCACCATGTGACTCCAGTGTAAATCATCTACCAGGGTCAAGAGGTTTCCAGCTGCTTTAAAACTGCATAATTACCTTTTCTTGTAAAATCTAGTCTTTTCTAGGAACAGCAGAAACCAGAGTACTTGCATAGGGAAGCACGGTAGTACAGTGGTTAGCACAGGTTGCTTCACAGCTCCATGGTCTCAGGTTCGATTCCCGGCTTGGGTCACTGTCTGTGTGGAGTCTGCATGTTCTCCCCGTGTCTGCGTGGGTTTCCTACAGGTGCTCTGGTTTCCTCCCACAGGTGGATTGGCCATGCTAAAATTGCCTTTAGGCTAGGTGGGGTTACGGGGATAGGGTGGAGGTGTGGCCTTAAGTGGGGTGCTCTTTCCAAGGGCCGGTGCAGACTCGATGGACGTAGTGGCCACATTCTGCACTCTAAATTCTATGATTCTATGATTAAACATTTGAGGGAGAGTGTCTTTTAAAAAAACAAATTCTTCCAGAATGTTCTTAGTCATAGAAGATAAACTGTCTTCCATGATTAATGCATTTATGAAGCTAACCACTCTATCTAGGCCCTCATAATTTAATAAATCTCAATTAAATCTCCCATCAGCCTTCTCTATTCTGCAGGAAACAACCCCAGCTTATTCAATATTTCCCCATAGCTAAATTGCTCCATTCCTTAAAATATTCATGTGGTTGCCCTCTAGACATTCTTTCTGTGATATGGTGACCAATAATGTATGCAGTATTCTAGCTGCAGTCTAACAAGTGTTTTATACTATTCTCTCCTATTACCTGAAGGGATATGTAGAATTGAATTCCTACAGTGCAGAAGGAGGCCATTCAGCCCATCGATTCTGCAATGACCCACCAAAAGAGCACCCCTACCTAGGCCCACTAACCACTCCATCCCTGTAACCCCACCGAACGTGCACATGTTTGGACACTTAAGGGGAGAACATGCAAACTTCAGTCACCCAAGGCTAGAATGGAACCCATTCCCTGGTGCTGTGAGACAACAGTGCTAATCACTGTGCTGCTGTGCCACCCACTATGTAGACATATACTCCAGGGTGTATGTTTCTTGGTACTACACAGTTTCTTACCGTTTATTGTGTATTCCCTTGCCTTGTTTGTCCTCCAAAATGCCTGACCTTTGCTTTTCCAGATGGTGTTCCATTTGCTTATTTTCTGACCATCTGACCAACCCATTTATCTTCTTGCAGTCCATATTTCATTTCCAACTATCAACTGTACTCCAATTCTTCTTCTTTTCTGCAAACCTTTTCAGCATGTTCCATATACTTAACTCTGAATCTTTATTTTATGTGTGTGCTGTCCTGTTAGAGCTGCAGCCATTTGGATGGGACATTAAACCTGGCCTTTTGGGGGATATAAAAATATCATGACACTATTTTGAGGCAGAGAAAGGGGTGCTTTCCCAGCATCCACATCAATATTTATCTTTCTTCATTCAGCAAAACAAAATATTATCTGGAATTTATCAAATTGCTGTTTGTGAGAGCTTGCTAGGTACAAGTTGGTTGCTACATTTCCCATGCTGCAACAGTGACTACATTTCAAAAGTATTACATTGGCGGTCGAGCACTTTGGGATAACCATTGGTTGAGAATGGTATTACACAAATGTAAGTCTTTCTTATCACTATGAACAGCAAGGTCTTGAGCGCTGCAAAATGTCACTAGAAACAGAGTTCCAATAATATGGGAGCTGGCAGATCCCATTGCGAGCTGCAGCGACCACATCTGCAGTAAGTGTTGGCTGCTCGAAGAGCTCCGGCTCAGAGTTGATGAGCTGGAGTCTGAGCTTCAAACACTGAGGCACATCCGGGAGGGGGAGACTTACCTGGACACTATGTGTTTCAGGAGGCAGTCACACCTGTCACAGTAAGTAGTTTAAATCCTGCCAGTGGCCAGGGACAGCAGGGTGTGACTGCAAGTCAGGCAGGTAAAGGGAACCAGGAGTCAGGAACTCAGGAGCCCCAGCCCTTGACTCTGTCCAACAGGTATGAGGCACTTGCTCCCTGTGTGGATAGCGAACAGGGCTGCAGGAAGGATGAGTCAGGTGACCAAGGCACCATGGTTCAGCAGGCCATTCAAGGGGAGGGAGTAAATAGGCAAGTTGTAGTTGTAGGGGATTCTATTATCAGGGGGATAGATAGTATCCTTTGTGAGCAGGATAAAGAGTCCCGCATGGTATGTTGCCTGCCCGGTGCTAGGGTGCGGGACATCTCTGACCGGCTTGAAAGGATACTGGAGAGGGAGGGGGAGGATCCAGTTGTTGTGGTCCATGTTGGTACCAATAACATAGGCAAGTCTAGGAAAGAGGACCTGTTTAGAGATTATAAAGAGCTAGGATTCAGATTAAAAAACAGGTCCTCAAGGGTCATAATCTCCGGATTACTGCCCGAGCCACGTGCAAATTGGCATAGGGAGGCAAGAATAAGGGAAGTTAACACGTGGCTGAAAGAGTGGTGTGGGAAAGAGGGGTTCCTTTTCATGAGACACTGGCATCAGTTTTGGGACGGGGGACCTATACCGTTGGGATGGTCTCCACCTGAACCGAGCTGGGACCAGTGTTCTGGCGAAAAGAGTAAATAGGGTGGTCAATAGGACTTTAAACTAAAGATTGGGGGGGAAGGGAAAGTCAGGGAACCGAGAGGTGAAGTAATCAGTGGGAAGCGTAGCTGCTTAGGAATACAAAAAAGCATGAAAAGACAAAACTCAGGAGAGGTTACGATAGTCCCCATCCCACAAAATATGACACAGTGTATGGAAAGGCTCAGTAAACCAAGGTCCACCACACTAAGAAAACAAAAAGGGACGGTCAATAGAGAATTAAACGTGCTATATTTAAATGCGCGCAGTGTACGGAACAAGGTAGATGAGCTTGTGGCCCAGATTGTGACTGGCAGGTATGATGTGGTAGGCATCACAGAGACATGGTTGCAGGGGGTTCAGGACTGGCATTTAAACATCCAGGGATTCACAACCTATCGAAAAGACAGAGAGGTGGGCAGAGGGGGCGGGGTTGCCTTGTTAATTAGGAATGAAATTAAATCAATAGCACTAAACGACATAGGGTCAGATGATGTGGAGTCTGTGTGGGTAGAGTTGAGGAACCACAAAGGCAAAAAACCCATAATGGGAGTTATGTACAGGCCTCCTAACAGTGGTCAGGACCGGGGGCACAAAATGCACCACAAAATAGAAAGTGCATGTCAGAAAGGCACGGTCACAGTGATCATGGGGGACTTCAATATGTTTGTGGACCCAAGGAAAGGGAATTCATTGAATGTTTACAGGAGGGCTTTTTGGAACAGCTTGTGATGGAGCCCACGAGGGAACAGGCCATTCTGGACTTAGTGTTATGTAATGAGCCAGACTTGATTAAAGATCTTAAAGTAAGGGAGCACTTAGGAGGCAGTGATCATAATATGGTAGAATTCAATCTCCAATTTGAAAGAAAGAAGGTAGAATCAGATGTAAAGATGTTACAGTTAAATAAAGGTAACTACAGGGGCATGAGGGAGGAACTGACGAAAATCAACTGGGAGCAGAGCCTAGTGGGAAAGACAGTAGAACAGCAATGGCAGGAGTTTCTGGGAGTAATTGAGGACACAGTACAGAGGTTCATCCCAAAGAAAAGAAAGGTTATCAGAAGGGGGATTAGGCAGCCATGGCTGACAAAGGAAGTTAGGGAATGCATCAAAGCAAAAGAGAAAGCCTATAATGTGGGAAGGCTACAAAAACAAACAGAGGATAACAAAGAGAGAAATAAGGAAAGAGAGGATCAAATATGAAGGTAGGCTAGCCAGTAACATTAGGAATGATAGTAAAAGTTTCTTTAAATACATTAAAAACAAACTGGAGGCAAAAGTTGACATTGGGCCGCTCCAAAATGACGCTGGTAATTTTGTGATGGGAGACAAGGAAATAGCTGAGGAACTGAATAAGTACTTTGCGTCAGTCTTCACAGTATAAGACATGAGTAATATCCCAACAATTCCGGAGAGTCAGGGGGCAGAGTTGAATATGGTAGCCATCACAAAGGAGAAAGTGCTAGAGAAACTAAGAGGTCTAAAAATTGATAAATCTCCGGGCCCAGATGGGCTACATCCTAGCGTTCTAAAGGAGATAGCTGAAGAAATAGTGGAGGCGTTAGTTATGATCTTTCAAAAGTCACTGGAGTCAGGGACAGTCCCAGAGGATTGGAAAATCGCTGTTGTAACCCCCCTGTTCAAGAAGGGAACAAGGAAAAAATGGAAAATTATAGGCCAATTAGCCTAACCTCGGTTGTTGGCAAGATTCTAGAATCCATTGTTAAGGATGAGATTTCTAAATTCTTGGAAGTGCAGGGTCGGATTAGGACAAGTCAGCATGGATTTAGTAAGGGGAGGTCGTGCCTGACAAACCTGTTAGAATTCTTTGAAGAGATAACAAATAGGTTAGACCAAGGAGAGCCAATGGATGTTATCTATCTTGACTTCCAAAAGGCCTTTGATAAGGTGCCTCACGGGAGACTGCTGAGTAAATAAGGGCCCATGGTATTCGAGGCAAGGTACTAACATGGATTGACGATTGGCTGTCATGCAGAAGGCAGAGAGTTGGGATAAAAGGTTCTTTTTCGGAATGGCAACCGGTGACGAGTGGTGTCCCGCAGGGTTCAGTGTTGGGGCCACAGGTGTTCTCTTTATATATTAACGATCTAGATGACGGGACTGGGGGCATTCTGGCTAAGTTTGCCGATGATACAAAGATAGGTGGAGGGGCAGGTAGTATGGAGGAGGTGGGGAGGCTGCAGAAAGATTTAGACAGTTTAGGAGAGTGGTCCAAGAAGTGGCTGATAAAATTCAACGTGGGCAAGTGCGAGGTCTTGCACTTTGGAAAAAAGAATAGAGGCGTGGACTATTTTCTAAACGGTGACAAAATTCATAATGCTGAAGTGCAAAGGGACTTGGGAGTCCTAGTCCAGGATTCTCTAAAGGCAAACTTGCAGGTTGAGTCCGTAATTAAGAAAGCAAATGCAATGTTGTCATTCATCTCAAGAGGCTTGGAATATAAAAGCAGGGATGTACTTCTGAAGCTTTATAAAGCATTAGTTAGGCCCCATTTAGAATACTGTGAGCAATTTTGGGGCCCACACCTCAGGAGGACATACTGGCACTGGAGCGGGTCCAGCGGAGATTCACACGGATGATCCCAGGAATGGTAGGCCTAACATACGATGAACGTCTGAGGATCCTGGGATTATATTCATTGGAGTTTAGGAGGTTGAGGGGAGATCTAATAGAAACTTACAAGATAATGAATGGCTTAGATAGGGTGGATGGAGGGAAGTTGTTTCCATTAGCAGGGGAGACTAGGACCCGGGGGCACAGCCTTAGAATAAAAGGGAGTCACTTTATAACAGAGATGAGGAGAAATTTCTTCAGCCAGAGAGTGGTGGGTCTGTGGAATTCATTGCCACAGAGGGCGGTGGAGGCCGGGACGTTGAGTGTCTTTCAGACAGAAGTTGATAAATTCTTGATTTCTCGAGGAATTAAGGGCTATGGAGAGAGAACGGGTAAATGGAGTTGAAATCAGCCATGATTGAATGGTGGAGTGGACTCGATGGGCCGAATGGCCTTACTTCCGCTCCTATGTCTTATGGTCTTAACACAATCATGTGTCACCCTTTGCTTCTTAACACTTTGCAAATTTTAAATCAAAATTTCCCTTGGATCCCATGAGTTTTTAGTTTTAAGACTAGTCTGCCGTGCATAATCTTGTCAAAAGTCTTGCTAAAATTCATGTAGACAACATCAAATGCACTATCCTTATCGATCCTGCTTGTTGCCTCCTTAAAACATTCAATGAAGTTAGTCAGACTCTGCCTTTCTTTAACGAATCCATTCTGGCTGTCCTTAATTAAACTATGTCTCTCTAAATGATGATTTATTCTGCCAGAAGCTTTTCCAATAATATGCCCGTGGTTCGGCCAAATGTCCTGTAATTACTCAGCCTACCCTTTTCTAAACAATGCTACGTCCTTCGACTCTGTCACAATTTCTACAGCAAAGGAGGACGAGAAAATGATAATCCTCTCTTGCATCTCTTAACAGCCTTGAATGTGTTTCTTCCGGGCATGGTGATTTATACACCTTCAAGGATGTTAAACACCTTCATGTTTCCTCTTTCACTTTGTTTATCCTATCTAATATTTCACAGTCTTTCTCTTTAAACACGGGATTCTCCTATCTGAAGGCAGAGTGTGGACGCCATCGTAAAAACTAGAGATAAATACGACGGCGTCATCGGACTGCTATGTGTAGTGCTCCTCTGCTCTACAGGAGGCCAGCAGGACACTGGAGCGACCCACGCCACTCCAACTGCCGATACCGGCGTCAAATGGGCGCCGTGGGTCTGCGCATGTGCGCTGCGACCGGCGCGAATGCGCGCATGCGCGGTAGCCTCCTCCTCCGCGCCGGCCCCGGCACAACTTGGCGTAGGGCTACAGGGGCCGGCGTGGAGCAAAAGAGGCCCCCACCACGAGAGGCCGGCCTGCCGATCGGTAGACCCCGATCGCGGGCCAGGCCACGTAGGAGGCCCCCCCCCCCCCCCCCCCCCCCCCCCCCCGCCCGCCCCCACCCTCCTCACCAGGCCACCCCCGACAGGATGGATGCCGAGGTCTCATTGGGTAAGACCAGATGTGAATGGCACTGGTCGGACTCAGGCTTTTTTAGGCGGCCACTCGGCCCATCCAAGGAGGGGAGCACAGTAGCATAGTGGGCAGCATGGTCGCATAGTGGTAAGCACAATTGCTTCACAGCTCCAAGGTCCCAGGTTCAATTCCCGGCTTGTGTCACTGTCTGTGCAGAGTTTGCACATTCTCCCCGTGTCTGCGTGGGTTTCCTCAGGGTGCTCCGGTTTCCTCCCACAGACCAAAGATGTGCAGGTTAGGCGGATTGGTCATGCTAAACTGCCCTTAGTGTCCAAAATTGCCCTTAGTGTTGGGTGGGGTTACTAAGTTATGGGTGGAGGTGTGGGTTTGGGTTAGGGTGTTCTTTCCAAGTGCTGGTGCAGACCCGAATGGCCTCCTGCACTGTAAATTCTATGATCCCGGGCGGAGAATCGCTGGCGCAGCCCCCAACCGGCGCCGCGCCGACCGTGCTGGCGCCAATGGTGCCAATTCTCCACTCACCGGTTAATCGGCGGACGGACGTCAGGGCGGCGTCGCGTGATTCGCTCCCGGCCCGGCGATTCTCCAACCCGGCACGGGCTGAGAGAATCCCGCCCAATATCTGTTTTATCTCCTTCCTTGCAGACACACAGTATTCATTGAGAAAAATGCACAGGTTTTCCGCCTCCACATGCAATTCATCTTTACGGCCTTTAATTGTCTCTACTCTTCCTTGAGTTATCCTTTTAGTCTTCATATATTCACAAGGGCAGTATGGTAATCATGCTTATCAAAGCAATCATTGAAAGATGCATCAGTGATCAATATGTTTCTGAGGTTGAAGTCAAATAGATTACTCCTTCATTTTGATGTCTTCGATATATTATCCAGGTCAACATTTGTAGTTTAGATACTTAGGTCTCTGCTAGTTCACTTCCATTTGGATTTGGATTTGTTTATTGTCACATGCACCGAGGTACAGTGAAAAGTACTTTTCTACGTACAAACAGATCATTTAGTTCATGAAAAGAAAATACGTAATAGGGCAACACATGGTTACACAATGTAAATACATAGACATCGGGTGAAGCATACAGGAGTACAGTATTAATCGATCAGTCCATAAAAGGGTCATTTAGGAGTCTGGTAACAGTGGGGAAGGAGCACTTTTTGAATCTTTTCGTGCGTGTTCTCAGACTTTTGTATCTCCTGCTCGATGGATGATGTTGGAAGAGTACATTCTGTACCTTTGCTTATTCATCAGTATTTTCTCCATGTAGAGTTTCATCTGAAGGATTATGAATGGATTCATCATTAGAAAGGGTTGATAGATTGTTAGCAAATTGGCATGAAGCCATGAGACTGTATATGATATCTGGCAATGTTACTGACCATTATTCCTCTATTATTCCTTTCTCGCAGCTTCTCCTGACCCAATTCAAGCATCCTCCCTCCATCTGGTTCTACACTGTCACTTAGCCAACATGTTTTTTAAGTGTTATCATTTATCAGTGATGCCTCTGTGCCATTCTTTCTGAGGTTCAATTGCACCAGAAGCCCATGGAGCCAGTTTTCATCTCGATTAGGATAATTCAAAATGTTAAGAACGGGTGCTAATTTCTGTCTCGTGCTTTATTCCTTCTTCCTACTCAATAAGACAAATTGCATAATCCTGAAATCAACTGTGCCACTACTCTCTCCAAACTCATTTTAGTCCTGTTCCCCTGATCATGTTCCCACCAGATACATGATCAACCAAGTTACTTTCCTGTCCTCATGTAAACTGTCCTGTAGTTTGTCTTAATTATAAATATTTTCATGTTTAAATTACATTGCAGTGCAATGTTCCTCCTGCAGAATGTTTGAGGTGAGGGACGCCGTCAGTGTCCCTGCTGATTTCACCTGTGGGAAGTGCACCCATCTCCAGCTCCTCAGAAACCGCGTTAGGGAACTGGAGCTGGAGCTGGATGAACTTCAGATCATTCGGGAGGCAGAGGTGGTCACAGATAGTAGCTTCAGGGATGTAGTTACTCTGAAGAATCAAGGTCGATGGGTGACGGTGAGAGGGGCTGGGAGGAAGCAGTCAGTGCAGGGATCTTCTGTGGTCGTTCCCCTCAGTAACAAGTATACCGTATTGGATACTGTTGAGGGGGACGACCTACCAGGGGTAAGTCACGGTGAACAGATCTCCAGCACTGAGTTCGTGCCTGTGGCTCAGAAGGGAAGGAGGAAGAGCAGGAGAGCAATAGTTATTGTGGAATTGATAGTTAGAGGGACAGATAGACAGTTCTGTGGCAGCGAAAGAGACTCACGGATGGTATGTTGCCTCCCGGGTGCAAGGGTCCGTGACGTCTCGGACCGTGTTTTCAGAATCCTTAAAGGGGAGGGGGAGCAGTCACAAGTCGTGGTACACATCGGAACCAATGACATTGGTAAGAGAAGGGACGGGGATTTAAAACAGGAATTTAGGGAGCTAGGGTGGAAGCTGAGAGCCAGGACAAACCATGTTGTCATCTCTGGTTTGTTGCCAGTGCCATGTGCTAGTGAGGTGAGGAACAGGGAGAGAGTGCAGATAAACACGTGGCTGCAGGGATGGTGTAGGAGGGAGGGTTTCAGGTACGTGGATAATTGGAGCACATTCTGGGGAAGGTGGGACCTGTACAGACAGGACGGTTTGCACCTGAACCAGAGGGGCACCAATATCCTGGGAGGGAAATTTGCTACGGTCCTTCGGGGGGGGGGTTTAAACTAATTTGTCAGGGGGCCGGGGAAACGATTGTGTTCCAGAAGCCAGTGTCGAGAGTAGTGAGGTACTGATGAGGGTATCAAGGTCGCAGAGATGTACCGGCAGACAGAAAGGTGGGTTGAAGTGTGTCTACTTCAATGCAAGGAGCATCCGGAATAAGGTAGGTGAACTTGGAGCGTGGATTGGTACTTGGGACTACGATGTTGTGGCCATTACGGAGACATTGTTATAACAGGGACAGGAATGGTTGTTGGAGGTTCCGGGGTATAGATGTTTCAGTAAGAGTAGGGAAGGTGGTAAAAGAGGTGGAGGAGTAGCATTGTTAATCAAGGATAGTTTAACGGCTGCAGAAAGGCAGTTTGAAGGGAATCTGCCTACTGAAGTAATATGGGCCGTAGTTAGAAATAGGAAAGGAGCGGTCACATTGTTAGGAGTTTTCTATAGGCCCCCAAATAGTAATAGAGATGTGGAGGAAGAAATTGCAAAACAGATTATGGATAGCTGTGGAGGTCTCAGGATAGTTGTCACGGGTGACTTTAACTTTCCAAATATTGATTGGAATATTCTCTATAGGTTGAACAGTTCGGATGGGCAGTTTTTGTACAGTGTGCAGGAGGGTTTCCTGACACAATATGTGGATAGACCGACAAGAGGTGGGGCCACATTGGATTTGGTACTGGGTAATGAACCGGGCCAAGTGTTAGATTTGTTTGTGGGAGAGCACTTTGGAGATAGTGACCACAATTCGGTGTCTTTCACTATTGCAATGGAGAGGGATAGGGCCATACGGCAGGGCAAGGTTTATAATTCGGGGAGAGGTAATTATGATGCGATTAGGCAAGAATTAGGGAGCATAAGATGGGAACAGAAACTGTCAGGGAAAGGCACAAAGGAAAAGTGGAGCTTGTTCAAAGAACAAATACTGTGTGTCCATGATAGGCATGTCCCTGTCAGGCAGGGAGGAAATGGCTGTGTGAGGGAACCATGGTTCACAAAAGAGGTTGAATGTTTTGTCAAGAGGAAACAGGAAGAGTATGTAAGGATGAGAAAACAAGGTTAAGTAGGGTCGCTTGAGGGTTACAACGTAGCAAGGAATGAGCTGAAAAAAGGGCTTAGGAGAGTTAGGAGGGGGCATGAGAAGTCCTTGGCGGGTCGGATCAAGGAAAACCCCAAGGCTTTTTACTCATATGTGAGAAATAAAAGAATGACCAGGGTGAGGGTAGGGCCGGTCAAGGACAGTAGTGGGAACTTGTGTATGGAGTCAGAAGAAATAGGAGAGGCGTTGAATGAATACTTTTCTTCAGTGTTCACAAAGGAGAGGGGCCATGTTTTTGAGGATGAGAGTGTGATTCAGGCGGGAAGGCTGGAGGAAGTAGAGGTTCTGAGGAAGGATGTATTAGCAATTTTGAAAAACCCGAGGGTCGACAAGTCCCCTGGACCAGATGGGATATACCCAAGGATTCTTTGGGAGGCAAGGGATGAGATTGCAGAGCCTTTGGCATTGATCTTTGGGTCCTCGCTGTCCACGGGGATCGTGCCAGACGACTGGAGAGTGGCGAATGTTGTTCCTCTGTTTAAGAAAGGGAATAGGAATGACCCTGGTAATTATAGGCCAGTTACTCTTACTTTGGTGGTCGGGAAGATAATGGAAAAGGTCCTGAAAGATAGGATATATGACCATTTGGAAAGATGCAGCTTAATCCTGGATAGTCAACACGGATTCGTGAAGGATAAGTTTTGCCTCACAAATTTGATTGAATTCTTTGAGGAGGTAACTAAGTGTGTAGATGAAGGTAGAGCAGTTGATGTCGTTTACATGGATTTAAGTAAGGCGTTTGATGAGGTTCCCCATGGTCGGCTCATGAAGAAAGTAAGGAGGTGTGGGATAGAGGGAAATTTGGCCAATTGGATAAGTAACTGGCTATCACATAGAAGACAGAGGGTGGTGGTGGATGGAACATTTTCAGACTGGAGACCAGTTACCAGCGGTGTACCACAGGGATCAGTGCTGGGTCCTCCGCTATTTGTGATTTTTATCAATGACTTGGAGAAGGGGGATGAAGGGTGGGTCAGTAAATTTGCTGATGACACCAAGATTGGTGGAGTAGTGGATGAGGTAGAGGGCTATTGTAGGCTGCCAAGAGACATTGATAGGATGCAGAGCTGGGCCGAAAAATGGCAGATGGAGTTTAACTCTGATAGGTACGAGGTGATTCATTTTGGTGGAAAAAATTTGAATGCGGATTACAGTGTCAACGGCAGGGTTCTGAGGAATGTGGAAGAACAGAGAGATCTTGGGGTTCATGTCCACAGATCTCTGAAGGTTCCGTGAAGAAGGCTTATAGCGTGTTAGAGTTTATTAACAGGGGGCTTGAGTTTAAGAGCCGCGGGGTTATGCTGCAACTATACATGACCCTGATGAAACCACATTTGGAGTATTGTGTGCAGTTCTGGTCACCTCATTATAGGAAGGATGTGGAAGCATTGGAAAGGGTGCAAATGAGATTTACCAGGATGCTGCCTGGTTTGCAGGATAGGTCTATTTCCGCGGGTGGATGTAGCTGTTACAAGGGGGCATAACTATAAGATTCAGGGTGGGAGATATAGGAGGGGTGTCTGAGGTAGGTTCTTTACTCAGAGAGTGGTTAGGGTGTGGAATGGACTGCCTGCTGTGATAGTGGAGTCAGACACTTTAGGAACTTTCAAGCAGTTATTGGATAGGCACATGGAGCACACCAGAATGACAGGGAGTGGGATAGCTTGATCTTGGTTTCGGACAATGCTCGGCACAACATCGAGGGCTAAAGGGCCTGTTCTGTGCTGTACTGTTCTATGTTCTATAAACAGTGACAATGTTCCAACACGATTTGTCCAATTTAATTCATTTTGTGGCAGCATCGTTTATTTTTGCTGAGAAAAGGTGTGTCAAAAAGTGGGATTTGAGCATTCATTTATGTTGTGTTTTCTGCAGCACGTGGGTCTAGCACACGAGTTTGAGAGTTTGGTACGTCAAGATGGACGATTTGAAATTGAAAATGATGTCATATTGGGACTGGTGTGCTTCAGAATGAAGGTATGTAAAAATACTGTTAATATTAATCCCACCTGATATTTTCCTCTTCAGCACGGAGATATAGATTTCTAGTCCAAATACTTGTTTCCAAAGGTCCAATACATAGAAGCGCAGACAAGGAAATTGGGGATGGGGTGGAATTGTATGACCTCATCACGATGGCAGCAGAGCCGGAAAATAAGGAAAGCCGTTCAAATGTTAAGGGAGCAGAAGACTCCAGTGTTTGAAGGCGGGGCGCGATGAAACATCCATTCTGTAATAGGAAGGGTTCTAACTATAGGGCCAGTAAAGCTCACCAGCACTTAGATTTCTGAGGCTACAGCAACCACAGGATTGAAGAGAAGATCTGGTGAGGCTGCTCCCCTGTGTGTCTCACTCTTACTACCCACAATGTGTCCAAATATTTCCTTGTGATGTCCCATCAATGCATGAGCACCACCACATCCTCAGATAGTGCATTTCAGATCGTAAACATCATTTGAAAAACATTTTTCCTCCTGCCTCCATTGTTTCTTTTGCCAATTACCTTAAATCGGTGTCCTCTCATTCTTGATGCTTTCACGAGTGAGAACAGTTTTTCACTAACTATCTGAACCCCTCATGATATTGAATACCTCTATCAAATCTCCTCTCATCTTTCTCTTCACCAAGCTATCTTTGGAACTGAAGTCCCCCGTCTCTGGAACCATTAATGCAAATCTATTCTGCACTGTCCCTCTTCCACATTGTTCTGAAAGTGCGGTGCCCAAAACGGGGCTCAATACTCCAGTTGAGAACAAATAAGTGTTTTATACAAGTTTAACATGAACTCCTTGCTCCTGTACTCTGTGCCCCTGTGTGCTTTGCTAACTGCTTTCTCGACTGCTGTCTCAACCTGTCAACCACCTGTGGTTGCACAAGGTGGCACAGTGGTTAGCACTCCTGCCTCACAGTGCTCGGGATCCTGGTTCAATTCCGGCCTTGGGTCACTGTGTGGCGTTTGTACATTCTCCCTGTGTCTGCGTGGGTTTCCTCCAGGTGCTCTGGTTTCCTCCCACAGTCCAAAGATGTGTGGTGGATTCGCCATGGTAAATTGCCCCTTAGTGTCCAGGGTTGTGCAGGTTGGGTTGGGTTATGGGGATAGGGTGAGGTGGACGGGATGATGGGCATGGGTAGGGTGCTCTTTCGGTGCAGACTTGATGGGCTGAATGGCTGCCTTCGGCAATGTAGGGATTCTATGAATAAATTCTGTACATAGACACTCAACTCCTACTTCTCCTGCACCCTCTTTAGAATTATGCCCTTTATTTTATATTGCATCTGTGTTCTTTCTATCAAAATGAATACCTCCACATTTAAGACCATAAGACATAGGAGCAAAAGTAAGGCCATTCGGCCCATCGAGTCCACTCCACCATTCAATCATGGCTGATTTCAACTCCATTTACCCGCTCTCCATAGCCTTTAATTCCTCGAGAAATCAAGAATTTATCAACTTCTGTCTTAAAGACACTCAACGTCCCGGCCTCCACCGCCCTCTGTGGCAATGAATTCCACAGACCCACCACTCTCTGGCTTAAGAAATTTCTCCTCATCTCTGTTCTAAAGTGACTCCCTTTTATTCTAAGGCTGTGCCCCCGGGTCCTAGTCTCCCCTGCTAATGGAAACAACTTCCCTACGTCCACCCTATCTAAGCGATTCATTATCTTGTAAGTTTCTATTAGATCTCCCCTCAACCTCCTAAACTCCAATGAATATAATCCCAGAATCCTCAGACGTTCATCGTATGTTAGGCCTACCATTCCTGGGATCATCCGTGTGAATCTCCGCTGGACCCGCTCCAGTGCCAGTATGTCCTCCTGAGGTGTGGGCCCCAAAATTGCTCACAGTATTCTAAATGGGGCCTAACTAATGCTTTATAAAGCTTCAGAAGTACATCCCTGCTTTTATATTCCAAGCCTCTTGAGATGAATGACAACATTGCATTTGCTTTCTTAATTACGGACTCAACCTGCAAGTTTGCCTTTAGAGAATCCTGGACTAGGACTCCCAAGTCCCTTTGCACTTCAGCATTATGAATTTTGTCACCGTTTAGAAAATAGTCCACGCCTCTATTCTTTTTTCCAAAGTGCAAGACCTCGCACTTGCCCAGGTTGAATTTCATCAGCCACTTCTTGGACCACTCTCCTAAACTGTCTAAATCTTTCTGCAGCCTCCCCACCTCCTCCATACTACCTGCCCCTCCACCTATCTTTGTATCATCGGCAAACTTAGCCAGAATGCCCCCAGTCCCGTCATCTAGATCTTTAATATATAAAGAGAACAGCTGTGGCCCCAACACTGAACCCTGTGGGACACCACTCGTCACCGGTTGCCATTCCGAAAAAGAACCTTTTATCCCAACTCTCTGCCTTCTGCATGACAGCCAATCGTCAATCCATGTTAGTACCTTGCCTCGAATACCATGGGCCCTTATTTACTCAGCAGTCGCCCGTGAGGCACCTTATCAAAGGCCTTTTGGAAGTCAAGATAGATAACATCCATTGGCTCTCCTTGGTCTAACCTATTTGTTATCTCTTCAAAGAATTCTAACAGGTTTGTCAGGCACGACCTCCCCTTACTAAATCCATGCTGACTTGTCCTAATCCGACCCTGCACTTCCAAGAATTTAGAAATCTCATCCTTAACAATGGATTCTAGAATCTTGCCAACAACCGAGGTTAGGCTAATTGGCCTATAATTTTCCATCTTTTTCCTTGTTCCCTTCTTGAACAGGGGGGTTACAACAGCGATTTTCCAATCCTCTGGGACTTTCCCTGACTCCAGTGACTTTTGAAAGATCATAACTAACGCCTCCACTATTTCTTCAGCTATCTCCTTTAGAACTCGAGAATGTAGCCCATCTGAGCCCGGAGATTTATCAATTTTTAGACCTCTTAGTTTCTCTAGCACTTTCTCCTTTGTGATGGCTACCATATTCAACTCTGCCCCCTGACTCTCCGGAATTGTTGGGATATTACTCATGTCTTCCACTGTGAAGACTGACACAAAGTACTTATTCAGTTCCTCAGCTATTTCCTTGTCTCCCATCACAAAATTACCAGCGTCATTTTGGAGCGGCCCAATGTCAACTTTTGCCTCCCGTTTGTTTTTAATGTATTTAAAGAAACTTTTACTATCATTCCTAATATTACTGGCTCACCTACCTGCAACTTTGATCCTCTCTTTCCTTATCTCTCTCTTTGTTATCCTCTGTTTGTTTTTGTAGCCTTCCCAATCTTCTGACTTCCCACTACTTTTTGCCACATTATAGGCTTTCTCTTTTGCTTTGATGCATTCCCTAACTTCCTTTGTCAGCCATGGCTGCCTAATCCCCCTTCTGATAACCTTTCTTTTCTTTGGGATGAACCTCTGTACTGTGTCCTCAATTACTCCCAGAAACTCCTGCCATTGCTGTTCTACTGTCTTTCCCACTAGGCTCTGCTCCCAGTCGATTTTCGTCAGTTCCTCCCTCATGCCCCTGTAGTTACCTTTATTTAACTGTAACACCTTTACATCTGATTCTACCTTCTTTCTTTCAAATTGGAGATTGAAGTCGACCATATTATGATCACTGCCTCCTAAGGGCACCCTTACTTTAAGATCTGTAATCAAGTCTGGCTCATTACATAACACTAAGTCCAGAATGGCCTGTTCCCTCGTGGGCTCCATCACAAACTGTTCCAAAAAGCCCTCCTGTAAACATTCAATGAATTCCCTTTCCTTGGGTCCACTGGCAGCATTATTTACCCAGTCCACCTACATATTAAAATCCCCCATGATCACTGTGACCTTGCCTTTCTGACATGCACTTTCTATTTCGTGGTGCATTTTGTGCCCCTGGTCCTGACCACTGTTAGGAGGCCTGTACATAACTCCCATTATGGTTTTTTTGCCTTTGTGGTTCCTCAACTCTACCCACACAGACTCCACATCATCTGACCCTATGTCGTTTAGTGCTATTGATTTAATTTCATTCCTAATTAACAAGGCAACCCCGCCCCCTCTGCCCACCTCTCTGTCTTTTCGATAGAATCCCTAGATGTTTAAATGCCAGTCCTGAACCCCCTGCAACCATGTCTCTGTGATGCCTACCACATCATACCTGCCAGTCACAATCTGGGCCACAAGCTCATCTACCTTGTTCCGTACACTGCGCGCATTTAAATATAGCACCTTTAATTCTCTATTGACCGTCCCTTTTTGTTTTCTTAGTGTGGTGGACCTTGGTTTACTGAGCCTTTCCATACACTGTGTCATATTTTGTGGGGTGGGGACAATCGTAACCACTCTTGAGTTTTGTCTGTTCATGTTTTTTTGTATTCCTAAGCAGCTACGCTCCCCGCTGATTACTTAACCTCTTGGTTCCCTGACTTTCCCTTCCCCCCCAATCTTTAGTTTAATGTCCTATTGACCACCCTATTTACTCTTTTCGCCAGAACACTGGTCCCAGCTCGGTTCAGGTGGAGACCATCCCAACAGTATAGGTCCCCCCTGTCCCAAAAGTGATGCCAGTGTCCCATGAAAAGGAACCACTCATTCCCACACCACTCTTTCAGCCACGTGTTAACTTCCCTTATTCTTGCCTCCCTATGCCAATTTGCACGTGGCTCGGGCAGTAATCCGGAGATTATGACCCTTGAGGACCTGTTTTTTAATTTGAATCCTAGCACTTTATGATCTCTAAACAGGTCCTCTTTCCTAGACTTGCCTATGTTGTTGGTACCGACATGGACCACAACAACTGGATCCTCCCCCTCCCTCTCCAGTATCCTTTCAAGCCGGTCAGAGATGTCCCGCACCCTAGCACCGGGCAGGCAACATACCATGCGGGACTCTTTATCCTGCTCACAAAGGATACTATCTATCCCCCTGATAATAGAATCCCCTACAACGACAACTTGCCTATTTACTCCTTCCCCTTGAATGGCCTGCTGAACCATGGTGCCTTGGTCAGCTGACTCATCCTTCCTGCAACCCTGTTCGCCATCCACACAGGGAGCAAGTGCCTCATACCTGTTGGACAGAGTCAAGGGCTGAGGCTCCTGAGTTCCTGACTGCTGGTTCCCTTTACCTGCCTGACTTGCAGTCACACCCTGCTGTCCCTGGCCACTGGCAGGATTTAAACTACTTACTCTGACAGGTGTGACTGCCTCCTGAAACACAGTGTCCAGGTAAGTCTCCCCCTCCCGGATGTGCCTCAGTGTTTGAAGCTCAGACTCCAGCTCATCAACTCTGAGCCGGAGCTCTTCGAGCAGCCAACACTTACTGCAGATGTGGTCGCTGCAGCTCGCAATGGGATCTGCCAGCTTACACATCAAGCAGCTCAAGCACATCACCTGACCACCCATCACTAATTAATTAATTAGTTTAATTTAAGTTTATGGTGGGGGCAGCTTCAGCCAATCAGACACTACCCTGCACTTTTAACTGAAAAACAGCACAATTAGATTAACCACTTACCTTTCCTGGTTACCTCACTGCACCAAACTACCAAATTCTCACTGTCTGTATCTCTCTCACTCCGGCTGTGTCTCCTTGACCTGCGCAATGCTAATGATATAATATAATAATGCTAATAATAATAATATAATATGGCACTTACCTCGCACCAATGGATCTTATTATTAGGTTAGAGGAGGAGGGTGGGTGGGAGACACTACACGTGTAGTGTCTCGGGTTTCCTCTGCACCAGAATTTATTGGTTGGGGGGGGGGGCCTTCCCAGAAGTCCGCGGGTCGAAAAAAAACAAACAGAAAAGAAGTGTTTTTTTAAAGGAAAAACTTACCTCCCAGAGATGCCTTGCGCACCGCTCCCGCCGAAATCCAACGGCCTGCTCCTGTGAAGGTAAGTGTTTTTTAAAGGAAAAACCTACCTCCCAGAAATGCCTTGCGCACCGCTCCCGCCGAAATCCAACGGCCTGCTCCTGTGAAGGTAAGTGTTTTTTAAAGGAAAAGCTTACCTCCCAGAAATGCCGTGCGCACCGCTCCCGCCGAAATCCAACGGCCTGCTCCTGTGAAGGTAAGTGTTTTTTTCCGCATTGAACTTTATCTGTCACTTGTCGGCCCATTGCAACAATTTATCTTTATCGTTTCAACATTCTGCATATCTTGCTCACAATTTGAGATGCTTCTAAATTTTATATAAGCCTGTAAATTTTGAACTTCTGCCCTGTATTCCAAGGTTTAAGTCATTAAAATACAGCAGGAAGAGCAAAGGTCCAAACATTGAAGCGGCCACCACTGGAAACCTTCCCCCAATATAGCCAGAAAGCCATCCATTTATCACTAATCTCTGTTTCCTATCATTCAGTCAATTTCATATCCATATTTTTACTGTCTCTTTTGTTCCATGAGCTATAATTTTGCTCACAAGTCTGTTGTGCGGCACCAAATCAAAGACATGCTGGAAGTCCATGTACACCACATCAACTGCATTACCCTCAACAACCCTCTCTGTTTAAAAAATAGCAAGTTAGTTAAACTTGATTTTCCCTTAAGCTCGTGCTGGCTTCCCTTCACGAACCTGCATTTGTCCATGTGACTTAATTCTGCTTGAATTATTGTTTCTCGAAGTTTCCCCACCCCGAAGTTACACTGACCGATGTGTAGCTGTTGGATTTATTGATACATCTTTTACAAACAAGAGTGTGTAACATTTACAAATCTCCCGTACATTGGCACCGCTCTTGAGTGTAAGGAAGACTTAAAAAATGATGGTCACTGCCTTTGCAATTTCCACTCAGCTCTGTCAAGATCCTTGGCTGCACCTCGCCTGGTCCCGGTGCCTTGTAAACTTTAAGTACAGACATTCGGTCCAAGATCTCTATGAATTTTAAACCCTTCTCATGTATTAATCACCACTTCTTTCACTGCGTTGCATCTTCTTCCTTGGTAAAGACAGAATCAAAATATTAAATTCATACCTCAGCTATGCCCCTGCCACCATGCATAAATCCCCAATTTGGTCCCCAATCAGCCCCAGTCCTCCTTTTACCATCCTTTTACTATTTATATGCCTGAAGATGATTTTGGGATTCCCTTTTCAGTTAGCTCCAGTCTTTTTTCATACTCTCTCTTTGCTTCTCTTATTTGCTTTTTCACTTCACTTCTGAACATTCTATATTCAGCCTGGTTCTCTGTTGTATTCTCCGTCCAACAGTTGTCATAAGCACACCTTTTCTTCTTCATCTTAATCTCTATGGGTGCAATCTACCGGCTGTGTCCCACTGGAACCAGGAGAGGTCATCCTGGGATTCCTGATGGCCGTTACGCCTCGCACGATCGAACCAGATCGCACAAGATGTTGCGATCAATCTTGCACTTAGCCATACTGATACTGGTACGAACATCCACCCGGCATCTATCGGCCTTGCTGAGCAGATCCCAATTGGGTGCTGTTCAGCACTGGCCCCCACAAACGGGGACCAGGCGCAACGGTACCTGGGGGGTGTCCAAGGTGATCGGAGGTCCCCGGGTGGTCGGCCTCCAGGTAGGATGGCACCCTGACACTGCTGGTGCCACTTTTGCACTGGCAGCCTGCCTGGCAGTGCCAAGGTGCCAGCCTGACATTTTGCCCGTACCAGTATTGGGCCCGGGAGTGCCCCGCCCGTGTGAGGTGGAGTGCAGGAGGGCTTGATGACCCCCTTATAGCTAAGTTGGGGTGTTGGGGGAATCTGGGAGTTGCATCAGGAGCTGAGAGATCGGGATGCCATTTAAATGGTGTCACAATCTCTTCCTACATGGAGGAGCTGAGCTCGCTGGAGCTTCTCAGTGCAAGAAATGATGATGAGTGCGTCCTCATGGGCGGGGGGGGGGGGGGGGGCGGGATTTTAGTTAAATCACGCACTGTGGGCTGGATTCTCTGGTCAGCAATGCCGAAATCACTTCGGCGATGGGCCGGAAAATCCAAATTCCTGCCATTGCCGTAGCCTGCAAAGCAGCCATCTTGCTGTGCACTCCACTGACCGCCCACCCTGACCCCTGGTTTTGTAGAGTGTCAGGGGTCAGGGGTCCAGACAGTGGAGTGCCGGGGGAACGGCTGATGGCCTTCATCCCAGCCACCGCAGCTCTGGAGGATGCACTGAGGTTGTCCGAGCTGGATCCGCTCAAGGGGGACGCTGCAGCGGCAGAGCCTCCCCCAAAGGAACAGGGGGCAGCCTGTGAGGGTGGGGAGTCGGCCTCCCAACATGCTGAGGAGGAGGGGGTACAAAGGAGGCAACGCATGAGGGCCTCATGTATACCGGCCTGTCATTCGAGGACCTGCCAAACCAGGCATGCCGTCAAATACTCCGGCTGAGCAGGGGACAGTGCGACAAATCTGCTAGATCATGGTGCAGCTGGCACCACAGGGATATGGGGAACTGTTGCCTTGAACATTTAAACCAGAGGATCCTTCCAAGTGCTGAGTGGGGATGTGTCCGGACTCTCTCAGACCTCGGTGCACAGGTGCATTTCCACTGTCTCAAGAGGCCCTATACGCTCGGTCGCCACAATACATAAAATTCAATGTGGACCGAGTCCACCAGTATGTCCGGGCAGAGGGGTTCACCGTCATCACAAAGATGCCCCAGGTCTGGGGGATAATCGATGGGATGCAGGTCATCCTCCAAGTACCGGCCCATGACAGGTCAATCTTCACAAACCAAAAGGGTTGACCAGGGGTTGGACCGTGATGTCGGGATGACCCCCACCTCGGGACCAGGGTGTTGAGGCACCGACTGCCGTTGTCGCAGCCTGCAAAGCTGCTGGTGTGTGACCATGAGCTGCGCATCATGCACGTCTGCACCCAATACCCGGGCAAAGTGCAAGACTACTTTATCCTGGCACATGCAATAGTTCCTGTCCTCTTCGAGGCGCACCCAGCTGAGGGATTGGCAGCTGTGAGACAGGTATTATCCACTTTGGAGACCGGCTACAATGATGCCCATGCAGCGACCAGGGGCGTGAACAATTGATGTTACGGCATCCTGAAGATGCGGTTCAGGTGTCTGGACCGTTCTGGAGGGGCCCTCCAGTATGGCAATATGAGGGTCTCCCACATCGTGATGGCCTGCTGTGTCCTCTACAACATTGTGCAGCGGAGGGGTGATGTGCGGGAGGAGAGGAATGAATGCCAGTCCTCATCCGATGAGGAGGATGCTAGGGAGTGCGAGGATGGGCATGACATGGGTTCTGGGCAGGCCAGCGAGGCTGCACAACTTGTGCCCCTGGGCCGGCGAGCACAGGACGTGCTATTTGTCTCCAGGTTCACAGACTAAGGGGACTTTGGCGGCCGTCTTCTGGGGCGACCAGGCCTGGATGGGCCCACTGCTGCTTGGGTATCCCAGGTGACGTGGTTCTACCCTGTTATGCCCGCTGCCCACCAGACGTGAAGGGGGGAGTCCAAGGTGCTATGGTGTTCCGGTACCTCCACTGCGGGAGTCACTGGCAGAGGCCCCATCACCTCCTCCTCCCTTGGGGTGCCTGATGGCCTCCATGGGACAGGGGTGCGAGCGGAGCTAATCCCTGAGGTTCACCCGCCACCAGGCGCTGCCAGTCCTGGAGGTTAACACCCACCCCAACTAGGGTCTCAATACATGTGGCCATGGCGCACAAGGAGTAGACCACTTCCCTCTGGGCCTGCGCCACATCACACTGCGACTGTGCCACCACCTCCTGCGTCTGTGCCACATCAGCCAGTGACTGTGCCGCCTCCCACTATATCTGTGTCACGTTGGGCAGAGCCCGCGCAATGCCGCTAATGCCATCAGTTGTGACTGGGCCAGAATCTGGAGTGCCTCTGCAATGTCCAGGTGGCTCTGGTACATGGCTGCTTGTGACAGGGAAACCCTGTCCTAAGCCTCGGCCACAGCCTCCACAGATTCCCCCAGGTCATGGACATCTTGACCTATGGCTGAAACCTTCGCCTCCAAGGCCACCACCGTGGACACCACTCATGTGGTGTTGGCCTGAGTGGCATCCATGATCGGCACCACCTCTTGCTCCTGCATTCAGCTGGACTCCTCGGTGCACCTGCAGGAGCTGGATGGTTGCTGACAACTCCCCATGCAGTTCCTGGCTCTGCGACGGCATCTCCACAATCAATGGGACTGTCCATTCCAGAAGCCCACATCTGGACGGCAGCTAGTCCTTTGGGACAGCCCGCCCTCTGACCATCCATCCCCTCAGGGGTTCCTACCGCCACCTGTTGTGCCTCTTCACTGAAGTGTTCAACCGCGGTGAGTGTCTCTGGGATGGTGGAGGGTGTTGGAGACAGTTGTGACGGAAAGTCGACGTGCTCCCCGGACTTGAGCTCCAGGATGTCACGGAATGTGGACTAAGGTCTCTCGTCACTGTCCGTGTCCTTGTCCTGGCTGATCTCCATTTGTGGCTGTGGTGGTGGGGGGGGGGGGGGGGGGGGGGGCGCCAGAAGTGCCAACGCCACCACCAGGCACTCCTGCAAAATACAGACAGGATGCATTATTGCATTGTGGGCCAGTGTGAGATTGGGGTGGGTATGGGGAGGGGGGTGATGATAGAGAGGGTGTGTGGTGATGGTGGAGAGGAGGTGTGGGGGTGGTGTGTGTGTGTGGGGATGGTGTGTGTGTGTGTGGGGGGGTGTGTGGGGTTGGGGGTGGTGTGGGGGTGGTGTGGGGGTGTGGGAGTGGTGTGTGTGGGGGTGGTGTGTGTGTGTGAGGGTGGTATGGGGGTGGTGTGTGTGTGTGGGGGTTGTGTGTGCGTGTGGGGGTTGTGTGTGCGTGTGGGGGTGGTGTGTGCGTGTGGGGGTGGTGTGTGCGTGTGGGGGTGGTGTGTGCGTGTGGGGGTAGTGTGTGCGTGTGGGGGTGGTGTGTGCGTGTGGGGGTGGAGTGTGCGTGTGGGGGTGGAGTGTGCGTGTGGGGGTGGTGTGTGTGTTTGGTGTGGGGGTGGTGCGTGTGTGGGGGTGGTGTGGGTGTGTGTGTGGGGGGGGTGGTGGGGGTTGGTGTGTGGCTGTGTGTTTGTGTGAGGTTGGTGGGAGTGGTAGGGGTGTGTGGGGGTGGTGTGGGTGAGTGTGTGTGGGGTTGGTGTGTGTGTGTGTGGGGGTGGTGTGTGTGTGTGGGGGTGGTGGGGGGGGTGGTGTGTGTGTGTGTGGGGTGGTGTGTATGTGTGTGGGGGGGGGGTGGATGGCGGTGACATGCCCGTCATGGGGAACAGCAACTCAGGGGGGTCTCACTTCCTCGCCTAATGCCGACCTCTGCCTCAGCGACTGCTCTTTCTCCGGGCCTATTGACCACATCCAGTGCCCTCTGTTCCGCTGTGCTGAGGGGCCCCAGATCCGGCGGTCCCCTCCAATCTTCTCCCTTTCATGGCGATGATGAGCGTCCTGCTCCTGGAGATGCAGGGGTGGGGGAACAGAAAATGTACATTGTTAGATAGTTGGATATGTGCAGCCCAAGAGATAGGTAGCTGGTAACTTCAGTGGCCAGGGCACTTGGCCATGACAGCCGGTATGGGAGCCGGCATGTGGTGCAGGGTGGGCCTTTGGCAGCCCTCCAGATGGTGGTGGTGGGGGTGCGGTTAGAGGTGCGTGGGACGGGACTTCCGGTTGCGGCTATGCGGAGCTAAGCCGCACATTCGGCGGCTCCCGCTAAAACTGACGTTTGGGCTCTCCAGAGGAGCCCCAACGGAAATTTTTCGACGTCCACCCCCCATAGTATATGGATTGGACCAGGAGCAGAGAGGTCAAAAAAGCGTTTTTGGAGCAGCGAAAAGTGCGAGGGAGAAAAAATAAGATGGCGGCGGGCGCAGATCAAGCGGCATGGGTGCAGGAGCAGCAGGAGTTTCTCAGGCGCTGCTTTGAGGAGCTGAAGAAAGAGGTGCTGGCGCCAATGCTAACGGCGATCGAGGGGTTAGTGGAGACCCAGAAGGCCCAAGGGGCAGCGATCCGGGAGGTGCGGGGAAAAAACCACGGAGACGAGGATGAGATCTTGGGCCTGGTGGTGAAGATGGAGACACACGAGGCGCTGCACAAGAAGAGGTGGGTGAAAAGATTTGAGGACCTGGAGAACAGGTCGAGGAGGAAGAATCTTCGGATTCTGGGTCTCCCTGAAGGAGTGGAGGGGGCCGATGCCGGGGCATATGTAAGCACGATGCTCAACTCGCTGATGGGTGCGGGGACCTTTCCGAGTCCCCTGGAGCTAGAAGGGCCTCACCGGGTCCAGGCGAGGAGACCCAAGGCCAACGAGCCGCCAAGGGCTGTAGTGGTGAGGTTTCACCATTTCGTGGATAGAGAATGTGTCTTGAGATGGGCCAAGAAAGAGCGGAGCAGCAGGTGGGAGAATATGGAGATCCGAATCTATCAGGACTGGAGTGCAGAGGTGGCAAAGAAGAGAGCTGGTTTTAATCGGGCCAAGGTGGTGCTCCATCGGAAGGGGGTGAGGTTCGGAATGCTGCAGCCAGCCCGATTGTGGGTCACGTTTCAGGATCGACACCACTACTTCGAAACGCCTGAGGAGGCTTGGACCTTTATACAAACTGAAAAGTTGGACTCAAACTGAGGGTCTGTGGTTGTGGGGGGGATGTCGGTTGTATACAGGGTTTTAACTATGCGTAGGGGATGTTCCACGAGTTGGGTGATGGATGGGAATGGGGGAAGAGATCTGATGGGGAGACTGTGAGAGATGTGGGCGCCGGTGCTGGAGGGAGGGGAGGCCCGGGGATGGGGGAATTGAGATAAGGCCGCAACAGGAGCGGCGCCAGAGGGGGCGGGGCCGGCTCAGGAAAGCGCAGGCTTTTTCCCGCGCTAGGGAAGTATGGAGGAGGGGGATGGGGATGGGGTGGAGGAACGCACACTGATTGCTGGGGAGGGGGGATTCCCACACGGGGGGAGTCAATGGGACGGCAGGGGAGGCCGGGGTCAGCAGGAGTCAGCTGACTTATGGGAGTGTTATGGGGGGAGCAAAAGAGCTAGATATAGATCTGGCGGGGGGCAGGGGAGCGGGGGGGGGGGGGGGGGGGAGGGTTGCTGCTGCATTGGCCGATGGGGAACTGGAAACACAAGAGGTGGTCGGGGCGGGTGGCCCCGTCTGGGGGACTGGAGAGTGCAGGAGGCGCGGGCATGGGACTGGCCTAGAAAAGGAGATGGCTAGTCGGCAGGGGGGCGGGACGGGAAGCCCCCCAATCCGGCTGATAACTTAGAATGTGAGGGGCCTGAATGGGCCGGTTAAGAGGGCCCGAGTGTTCGCGCACTTAAAGGGACTGAAGGCGGACGTGGTCATGCTTCAGGAGACACATTTGAAGGTGGCAGACCAGGTCAGGTTGAGAAAGAGATGGGTAGGACAGGTATTCCATTCGGGCTGGATGTGAAGAACAGAGGGCTGGCAATACCGGTGGGGAAGCGGGTGTCGTTTGAGGCCAAGAATATTGTAGTGGACAATGGAGGTCGATACGTGATGGTGAGCGGTAGGTTGCAGGGGGCGTGGGTGGTATTGGTAAACGTATACGCCCCGAACTGGGATGATGCTGGATTTATGAAGCGCATGTTGGGGTGGATTCCGGATCTGGAGGCAGGAAGCTTGATAATGAGGGGGAATTTCAACACTGTGTTGGACCCAGCATTAGATCGCTCCAGATCTAGGACGGGGAAGAGGCCGGCTGCGGCCAAGGTGTTTAGGGGGTTTATGGACCAGATGGGGGGAGTAGACCCGTGGAGATTTGCTAGGCCCCTGGCCAGGGAATTTTCTTTTTTCTCTCACGTACACAGAGCCTACTCCCGGATAGATTTTTTTGTTTTGAGTAGGGCGCTGATCCCCAAAGTGGAGGGAACGGAGTACTCGGCCATAGCTATCTCAGACCACGCCCCACACTGGGTGGAGCTGGAGTTGGGAGAGGAGAGGGACCAATGCCCGCTGTGGCGTCTGGATGTGGGATTACTAGCGGATGAGGAGGTGGGCGGGAGGGTGCGGAAGTGCATTGAAAGGTATTTGGAGGCCAACGACAACGGGGAGGTGCAGGTGCGGGTAGTATGGGAGGCGCTGAAGGCGGTGGTCAGGGGAGAGTTAATCTCCATCAGGGCTCACAGGGAGAAGAGAGAGGGCAGGGAAAGGGAGTGGTTAGTGGGGGAGATCCTAAGGGTAGACAGCAGATATGCAGAGGCCCCCGAGGAGGGACTACTGAGGGAGCGGCGAAGTCTCCAGACGGAATTCGACTTGTTGACCACAGGGAAGGCAGAGGCACAGTGGAGGGAAGCACAGGGGGCGACGTACGGGTATGGGGAGAAGGCGAGCTGGATGCTGGCACATCAGCTCCGTAAGAGGATGGCAGCGAGGGAGATAGGTGGAGTTAAGGATAGCAGGGGAACTACGGTGCGGAGTGCGGTGAAAGTAAATGAGGCATTTAAGGACTTTTATGAGGAGCTGTACAGATCTCAGCCCCCAACGGGGGAAGAGGGGATGCAACGATTTCTCGATCAACTGAAGTTCCCAAGAGTGGAGGAGCAGGAGGTGTCTGGTTTGGGGGCGCCAATTGGGTTGGAGGTGGTTAAAGGACTGGGGAGCATGCAGGCGGGGAAGGCCCCGGGGCCAGATGGGTTCCCGGTTGAGTTTTACAGGAAGTATACGGACCTGTTAGCCCCGTTGCTAGTGAGGACTTTCAATGAGGCAAGGGAGGGGGGGGACCCTGCCCCCGACAATGTCCGGGGCGCTGATCTCTCTAATCCTGAAGTGGGACAAGGACCCACTGCAATGTGGGTCGTGTAGACCGATCTCGCTCCTCAATGTGGATGCTAAGTTGCTGGCAAAAGTGCTGGCTACGAGAATTGAGGACTGTGTCCCGGGGGTGATTCATGAGGACCAGCCGGGATTTGCAAAGGGCACGCAGCTAAACACCAATGTGCGGAGGCTCCTCAATGTGATTATGATGCCCTCGGTGGAGGGAGAGGCGGAGATAGTGGCAGCTATGGACGCGGAGAAGGCCTTTGACCGGGTGGAGTGGGAGTATCTCTGGGAAGTGTTGCGGAGGTTTGGGTTTGGGGAGGGGTTTATCAGGTGGGTTAAGCTCCTATATAGAGCCCCGGTGGCGAGTGTGGCTACGAATTGACGGAGGTCGGAGTATTTTCGGCTGTATCGAGGGACGAGACAGGGGTGCCCCCTGTCCCCCCTGTTTGCATTAGCAATTGAGCCTTTGGCTATGGCATTAAGGGAGTCCAGGAAATGGAGGGGGGTGGTCCGAGGGGGAGAGGAGCATCGGATGTTGCTTTATGCCGATGACCTGTTGCTGTATGTGGCAGATCCAGTGGAGGGGATGGTGGAGGTCATGCGGATCCTAA
This sequence comes from Scyliorhinus torazame, assembly GCF_047496885.1. Classification (NCBI taxonomy): domain Eukaryota; kingdom Metazoa; phylum Chordata; class Chondrichthyes; order Carcharhiniformes; family Scyliorhinidae; genus Scyliorhinus; species Scyliorhinus torazame. Next base: position 144,563,663 of record NC_092712.1, on the reverse strand, counting down.
GGGAGTTTGGGGACTTCTCGGGCTATAAGCTCAATGTAGGGAAAAGTGAGTTATTTGTGGTGCATCCAGGGGACCAGGGAAGAGGGATAGACGACCTACCATTGAGGAGGGCGGAAAGGAGCTTTTGGTACTTGGGGATCCAGGTAGCTAGGAGCTGGGGGGCCCTGCACAAACTTAATTTGACGCGGCTGGTGGAGCATATGGAGGAGAACTTTAAAAGATGGGATGTGTTGCCACTCTCGCTAGCGGGCAGGGTACAGTCAATTAAAATGATGGTCCTCCCGAGGTTTCTTTTTGTGTTCCAGTGCCTTCCTATTATGATTACCAAGGCCTTTTTTAAGCGGGTAGGTAGGAGCATCATGGGTTTTGTGTGGGCAAACAAGACCCCGAGTGTAAGGAGGGGGTTTCTGGAACGTAGTAGAGACAGGGGAGGGCTGGCGTTGCCGAATCTGGGTGGCTATTATTGGGCAGCCAACGTGGCGATGATCCGTAAGGGGGTAATAGAGGGAGAGGGGGAGGCATGGAAGAGGCTGGAGATGGTGTCCTGCAAAGGAACGAGCCTGAGGGCGCTGGTGACGGCACTGCTGCCGCTCTCGCCGATAAGGTACACCACGAGTCCGGTGGTGGCGGCATCGCTAAAGATCTGGGGGCAGTGGAGACGACATAGGGGTGAGATGGGAGCCTCAGTGTGGTCCCCGATCTGGGAGAACCATCGGTTCATCCCAGGATGGATGGACGGGGGGTTTTGGAGCTGGCATCGGGCAGGGATCAGAAGGATGGGGGACCTGTTTATAGATGGGACGTTTGCGAGCCGAGGGGCGCTGGAGGAGAAGTTTGGGTTACCCCCGGGAAATGCGTTCAGGTATATGCAAGTGAGGGCGTTTGTGAGGCGGCAGGTGAGGGGATTCCCGTTGCTCCCGGCACAGGGGATTCAGGACAGGGTGATTTCGGGAGTATGGGTCAGAGAAGGCAAGGTTTTGGCGATATATCAGGAGATGAAGGAAGAGGAGGAGGCTTCGGTAGAGGAGCTGAAGGGCAAGTGGGAGGAGGAGTTGGGGGAGGAGATTGAAGAGGGTCTGTGGGCTGATGCCCTGAGTAGGGTTAATTCCTCTTCCTCATGTGCCAGGCTCAGCCTGATACAGTTTAAGGTTATTCACAGAATGCATATGACAGGGGCGAGGCTGAGTAGGTTCTTTGGGGTGGAGGACAGATGTGGGAGGTGCTCGGGAAGCCCGGCGAATCGCGCCCACATGTTCTGGTCGTGCCCGACATTGGATGGGTTCTGGAGGGGTTTCGCAAAGACTATGTCCAAGGTGGTGAAAGTCCAGGTCAAGCCAAGTTGGGGGCTGGCATTATTTGGGGTGGCGGACGAGCCGGGAGTGCAGGAGGCGAAAGAGGCCGGCATTCTGGCCTTTCCGTCCCTGGTAGCCCGGCAGAGGATCTTGCTTATGTGGAAGGACGTGAAGCCCCCCAGTGTGGAAGCCTGGATAAATGACATGGCAGGGTTCATTAAACTGGAAAGGATAAAGTTTGCCTTGAGAGGGTCTGCGCAGGGGTTCTTCAGGCGGTGGCAACCGTTCCTAGACTATCTCGCGGAGCGTTCGAATGAGGTCGGTCGGCAGCAACACAGGGAGGGGAGGGGAGGGGGGAGTCTCTTTCGGGGGGGTGGGGGGTAGTTGGGCGGGCAGGAGAGGTTTTTTTTCCCTAGGGGTACTTGTAAAAAGCACATGGGAGGGTTATCATGTGCGGGAGAAACCCATTGTATAAGTTCTGTAGTATGTTTGATTGATATGTTTATGTTTTGTTCTGTTCTTTTCTCTTTCTTTTTTCTGTTACCGGGGGGGCTTAATTGGTTGAAAATATTTGTTGGAAAAACTTTGAATAAACATATTTTATTTGCGTGGGAGGGGGGTTGGTGCTCTGGGCACCGTGCTGCCTACTCACCTGGGCACCCTGAGGTCGTGCAGTTTTCTGCGGCAACATTGGCCGGTCCTAGCACTGTTGACAACGGCGCACGTGACCTCTTCCATCTGCATCCAGGCATGGTGAATGGCAGTGGCTGGCAGTCTCCTTCCCACCCCGGGGTACAGGGTCTTCTGCCTCTCCTCCATAGCGTCTAGCAGTGTTTCCAGTTCCACGACCATGAAACAGGGTGTCGCTCACCTTGCTGTCTCCTTGGGTGGGATGATGTGTGTGGGGAGTGAAGTGTGTTTATGCGGCTGCAGCTTGTCAGCCTCCCGAGTGTCACCCTGAACCTGGCGAATCCGGCACTGCTTATTGGAATCGATCGTGTTCCACGTGACGCAGTGCTAACCTATTCGCGGTTGATGAATTGTTCTGGGAACGGCGCCAATTTTCCCTTCATAGAGCATCAATTCAGTTCCGGGGTCAACAGTTAGTCTCTGAAACAGAGAATCCCACTGTTCAGCCCATTGTTCAGTTTGTTTCTGCTTTGACTCCAAAATATTCAGGTCACATCCATTCTTACCCCATTGAAGTTGACCTTCCCCCAATTAGTTCTTCTTACTCTGGTTCGGTCTTTGTCCTTTTCCATAACCAGTTTAAACACTGGGCTGGATTTTCCGTTTTGGAGACGAAATGCCCACGTTGTCGGGAAAACTGCGGGGTTGGATTCTCCACCCAGCCGTGCCACATTTCAGGTTCACCCCGCCGGTGGGATGCTGTTACACCGGCTGGTCAATGGGGTATCCCATTGTGGGGCAGTCCCACACTGTCGGGAAACCCCCGGGCTGCCGGCAAACCGGAGCATCCCGTCGGCGGAGAATCCAGCCTGAGGTCTTTTATGGCAGGTGTCAAAAGGACACTGTTTCCCTATTTTGCTGGGGGCTAGCAGGGAACCGACGTAGAGCTCGCAGCTCTAACTGCTGATACGACCCCGTGCACTTCCGGGTCAGAGGCCGCGCATGTGCACGGCGGCGGCCTGCAGCGGCCGCGCCATGTTCCATGGCGAACTCAGCCCGCGGAGCTGGACCGCTGAAATAGTGCCCCGCATCAGCCGCTCGCGCTCCCGGACCGCCCGCCTACATTGCCCCCAGGCCCAAATGAAGCCCACACCCTGCCCGTCAATTGGCCCTCTCCCGACTGTGGCGGCCCTGGATTCATGTCTGCGGCTGCAGAAGCACCAATATAGTTCCTTAACGATTGAATCTCCTATTGATGTTACGTTTCCACACTTCCTTGACCCCTTCTGTACAGCTGAGACACCTATGGAGTTATTGACCTGGCTCTGGCTGCATTCTCCAAATGAATACTGGTTTGAGTGAGATGCACTTAGGGACTCCTGTACTTAGAACATAGAACAGTACAGCACAGACCAGGTCCTTCGGCCCTCGATGTTGTTCCGAGCCTTGTCCGAAACGAAGATCAAGCTATCCCACTCCCTGTCATTCTGGTAACTGGTCTCCAGTCTGAAAATTTTCCATCCACCACCACCCTCTGTCTTCTATGTGATAGCCAGTTACTTATCCAATTGGCCAAATTTCCCTTTACCCCACACCTCCTTACTTACTTTGTGAGCTGACTATGGGGAACCTTATCAAACACCTTACTAAAATCCATGTATACGACATCAACTGCTCTACCTTCATCTACATACTTAGTTGCCTCCTCAAAGAATTCAATCAAATTTGTGAGGCAAGACTTACCCTTCACGAATCCGACTATCCCGGATTAAGCTGCATCTTTCCAAATGGTCATATATCCTATCCTTCAGGACATTTTCCATTAACTTACTGACCACCGATGTAAGACTAACTGGCCTATAATTACCAGGGTCATTCCTATTCCCTTTCTTGAACAGAGGAACAGCATTCGCCACTCTCCAGTCCTCTGGCACTATCCCCGTGGACAGTGAGGACCCAAAGATCAAAGCCAAAGGCTCTGCAATCTCATCCCTTGCCTCCCAAAGAATCATAGGATATATCCCATCTGGCCCAAGGGACTTGTCGACCCTCAGGTTTTTCAAAATTGCTAATACGTCCTCCCTCAGAACATCTAACTTCTCCAGCCTTCCCAGCTGTATCACACGCTCATCCTCAAAAACATGGCCCATCTCCTTGGTGAACACTGATGAAAAATATTCATTCAACGCCTCTCCTATCTCTTCTGACTCCATGCACAAGTTCCCACTACTGTCCTTGACCGGCCCTAACCTCACCCTGATCATTCTTTTATTTTACATAAGAGTAAAAAGCCTTGGGGATTTCCTTGATCCGACCCACGACTTCTCATGCCCCGTCCTAGCTATCCTAAGCCCTTTATTTTAGCTCATTCCTTGCTACCTTGTAACCTTCAAGTGACCAACTGAACCTTGTTTTCTCATCCTTACACACGCTTCCTTTTCCTCTTGACAAGGCATTCAACATCTTTTGTGAACCATGGTTTCCTCACACGGCCATTTCCTCCCTGCCTGACAGGGATATACCTATCAAGGACACACAGTATTTGTTCCTTGAGCAAGCTCCACTTTTCATTTGTGCCTTTCCCTGACAGTTTCTGTTCCCATCTTATGCTCCTAATTCTTGCCTAATCGCATCATAATGACCCCTCCCCCAATTATAAACCTTGCCCTGCCGTATGGCCCTATCCCTCTCCATTGCTATAGTGAAAGACACCGAATTGTGGTTACTATCTCCAAAGTGCTCTCCCACAAACAAATCTAACACTTGGCCCGGTTCATTACCCAGTACCAAATCCAATGTGGCCCCACCTCTTGTCGGCCTATTCACATATTGTGTCAGGAAACCCTCCTGCACACACTGTACAAAAACTGCCCCATCCGAACTGTTCGACCTATAGAGGTTCCAATCAATATTTGGAAAGTTAAAGTCACCCACCCTGACACCTCCACACATATCCATAATCTGTTTTGCAATTTCTTCCTCCACATCTCTATTACTATTTGGGGGCCTATAGAAAACTCCTAACAATGTGACCGCTCCTTTCCTATTTCTAACTTCAGCCCATATTACTTCAGAAGGCAGATCCCCCTCGAACTGCCTTTCTGCAGCCGTTAAATTATCCTTGATTAACAATGCTACTCCTCCACCTCTTTTACCAACTTCCCTACTCTTACTGAAAAATCTATACCCCGGAACTTCCAACAACCATTGCTGTCCCTGTTCTAACCATGTCTCCGTAATGCCCACAACATCGTAGTCCCAAGTACCAATCCACGCTCCAAGTTCACCTACCTTATTCCGGATGCGTCTTGCATTGAAGTAGACATACTTCAACCCACCTTCCTATCTGCCGGTACACTCCTGCGACCTTGATACCCTCCTCAGTACCTCACTACTCTCAACACTGGCTTCTGGACTACCGCTTGTTTTCCCAACCCCAGACAAATTAGTTTAAACCCCTCCTGTAGAGCCGTAGCAAATCTCCCTCCCAGGATATTGGTGCCCCTCTGGTTCAGGTGCATACTGTCCTGTCTGTACAGGTGCCACCTTCCCCAGAATGTGCTCCAATTATCCACGTAATTGAAACCCTCCCTCCAACACCATCCCTGCAGCCACGTGTTTATCTGCACTCCCTCCCTATTCCTTAACTCGCTAGCACGTGGCACCGGCAACAAACCAGAGATGACAACATGGTTTGTCCTGGCTCTCAGCTTCCACCTTAGCTCCCTAAATTCCTGTTTTAAATCCCCATCCCTTCTCTTACCTATGTTGTTGGTGCCGATGTGTACCACGACTTGTGACTGTTCCCCCTCCCCTTAAGGATTCTGAAAACACGGTCCGAGACGTCATGGACCCTGGCACCCAGGAGGCAAAAACCATCCGTGAGTTTCTTTCGTTGCCACAGAACCGTCTATCTGTCTCTCTAACGATTGAGCCACAGGGACGGACTCAGTGCTGGAGATCCGTTCACCATGGATTACCCCTGGTAGGTCGTCCCCCTCAACAGTATCCAAAGCGGTATACCTGTTACTGAGGGGAATGACCGCAGAGGATCCCTGCACTGACTGCTTCCTCCCAGCCCCTCTCACCATCACCCATCTATCTTGATTCTTCGGAGTAACTACATCCCTGAAGCTACTATCTATGACCACCTCTGCCTCCCGAATGATCCGAAGTTCATCCAGCTCCAGTTCTAGTTCCCTAACGCGGTTTCTGAGGAGCTGGAGATGGGTGCACTTCCCACAGATGAAATCAGCATGGATACTGACGGCGTCCCTCACCTCAAACATTCTGCAGGCGGAACATTGCACTGCCTTCCCTGCCATCCCCCCTCGATAACTTGCGGATAAAACCAAGAAAAAGAAAGAAAGAGCTTACCTGATATTCACTCAATCCCTTAGGTTAGAGGAAATGGAAGGGTGGGGGACACTACAAGTGTTGTATCCCGGGTTTAGGAACCGCCCAACTTAAATACAGGTAAAAATAAAACACTTAACCAGCAACCACTGTGCCCCGCACGAATACAGCAATCAGCTTTTATGGGCCCGTGCAAACAATTTAAATCTTTGCTACTTACAAGCACTCACTCAGCAACCACTGCGTCCCACACGAGAACAGCAATCAGCTGTTATGGGCCCGCGCAAACAATTTAAATCTTTACAACTTACCCGGCAGTCATTCTGTCCTCACTCTGACCGGATTCAGCTGGAAACCCCCAACAGTACGTTTAAAAAAAATTTACTCCCCCTCTCAGCAAGCACTCACTCAGCAACCACTGCCCCCTTCCCGATAACAGCAATAAGCAACTTCCTGCCTGTTTCTTCTCGACTGTCTGATGATCACCCATTCGCACTCAATTTCCATATTCTTAAACTGCAGGATAACTACGTCTATACATGTGCTATGCATGAAACTCTCGACCTCCCAGACATACCGCAGTGAGGAAAGCTGCTGCTAATGTTCTGAAAAGGGGCTCCAGCTGTGAATGTAAACTTATTGGCAAAATAACTACAGGGCAATGAGAGGAAATGTTTTCATTCAATTGACAGGGTTTGGAATGTTCAACCTGAATAGTGGAAATTGATTCAATGAATAATTTTAAAAGGGATTTGGTTAGTGATGCTCGATCAATCACTCCAGAAGAGAGATTGGAAGACAATTGATGGCTTTATTGGACTAGATGTTTCCCCCAGCAGTGCAGGTACAGAATGCGGCTGCTGGGGAGACACGGACTCTTATACTCTGCCTTACTGGGCGGAACCAGCAGGCAGGCATCACCCATGATCTTCATGCCCCAGGTACCTCCCACACCAATGGTCTTACAGCCTCAACCTAGGTACCGTAACACCCCTAATACAGACTACCACATTCACCCCCTGTTAAAAAAAAGTCCCACGGGAGTGGTGGTCTCGCATCATACAGTGGTAGAGGTTATGGTGATACCCGTTGGTGGTACAGTGTTTTGCCTTATTACATGTCACAATTATTTACAGTATTCATTTTACATGTGAAAATGAAATGAAATGAAAATCGCTTATTGTCACAAGTAGGCTTCAAATGAAGTTACTGTGAAAAGCCCCTAGTCGCCATATTCCGGCGCCTGTTCGGGGAGGCTGTTACGGGAATCGAACCATGCTGCTGGCCTGCCTTGGTCTGCTTTCAAAGCCAGCGATTTAGCCCTGTGCTAAACAGCTACATGTCAGAATGAAGCAATTAGTCGATCGGGGGCCCTGGTTGTCCTCTGTGATCGTCGCAGTTTCGGCGGTGATGCGGGTGCCGGCTCGGGCATCCGTGACTCCATGAGCGTGACTTTGGCTTCTTCGGTAGCTTCCTCATCCCTGGGTGGGACCAGTGGAAGAACCGATCCACCTGGAAAGGGGACAGCCGTGGGGTGCACCGGTGGGAGGGAGGGTGGGGTTGGTGGGGGGGATGTGGTTGGGGCTCTAGTGGGCGCCAGGTCCCATAGGGAGACCGCATCCTGCCGGCCGTTGGGTTATGCCACGTAGGCGTACTGAGGGTTAGCGTGAAGGAGGTGGACCCTCTCTACCAATGGGACCGACTTGTGCGCCCGCACGTGGTTGCGGAGCAGAATGGGACAAGGATCTGCCAGCCATGTTGGTAGCGAGGTCCCGGAGGACTTCCTAGGGAAGACAAGGAGACGTTCATGAGGTGTTTCGTTTGTCGTGGTGTACAGCAGTGATCGGATGGAGTGGAGTGCATCAGGAAGGACCTCCTGCCAGCGGGAGACTGGGAGATTCTTGGACCGTAGGACGGTCTTCCAGACCATTCCGTTCTCCCTCTCTACCTGTCCGTTTCCCCGGGGGTTATAACTAGTCGTCCTGCTCAAGGCGATGCCCTTGCTGAGCAGGAATTGACGCAGTTCGTCGCTCATGAAGGAGGACCCCTTATCGCTGTATATGTAGGCAGGGAAACCGAAGATACTGTGGAGGGCTTTTATGACGGTGGCTGCGGTCATGTCGGGGCATCGGATGGCGAATGGGAACCGGGAGTATTCGTCAATCACATTCAGGAAGTACGTGTTGGGGTCGGTGGAGGGGAGGGGCCCTTTGAAGTCCATACTGAGGCGTTCAAAGGGACGGGAAGTCTTTATCAGGAGTGCTTTCTCTGGCGTGTAGAAGTGCGGCTTGCACTCCGCGCAGATTTGGTGTTCCTGGTGGCGGTCCTGATCTCCTCGGGGGAGTAGGGCAGGTTACGTGTCTTGAAAAATGGAAGAATCGAGTGACCCCCCGGGTGGCAGAGGTCCTCATGGAGGGCCCGGAGTCGGTCCACTTGTCCATCAGGAGACTCGTTTAGCTTCCCGGGACGATACAGGATCTCAAGGTTGTAGGTGGAGAGCTCGATCCTCCACCGTAAGATCTTATCGTTCTTTATCTTGCCCCGCTGTGCATTATCGAACATGAAAGCTACCGACCATTGGTCAGTGAGGCGCATGAATCTCCTGCCGGCCAAGTAATGCCTCCAGTGCCGCACAGCTTCTACTATGGCCTGGGCTTCCTTTTCAACGGAGGAATGAAGGATTTCTGAAGCATGGAGGGTGCGTGAGAAGAAGGCCATGGGCCTGCCCGCTTGGTTGAGGGTGGCCGCCAGAGCTACGTCAGACGCGTCGCTCTCGACTCGGAAGGGAAAGGATTCATCGATTGCGTGCATAGAGAACATAGAACATTACAGCGCAGTACAGGCCCTTCGGCCCCCGATGTTGCGCCGATCTGTGAAACCACTCTAAAGCCCATCTACACTATTCCCTTATCGTCCATATGTCTATCCAATGACCATTTGAATGCCCTTAGTGTTGGCGAGTCCACTACTGTTGCAGGCAGGGAATTCCACGCCCTTACTACTCTCTGAGTAAAGAACCTACCTCTGACATCTGTCCTATATCTATCTCCCCTCAATTTAAAGCTATGTCCCCTCGTGCTAGACATCACCATCTGAGGAAAAAGGCTCTCACTGTCTACCCTATCCAATCCTCTGATCATCTTGTATGCCTCAATTAAGTCACCTCTTAACCTTCTCTCTAACAAAAACTTCCTCAAGTCCCTCAGCCTTTCCTCATAAGATCTTCCCTCCATACCAGGCAACATTCTGGTAAATCTCCTCTGCACCCTTTCCAATGCTTCCACATCCTTCCTATAATGCGGCGACCAGAGTTGCACGCAATACTCCAAATGCGGCCGCACCAGAGTTTTGTACAGCTGCAACATGACCTCATGGCTCCGAAACTCAATCCCTCTACCAATAAAAGCTAACACACCGTACGCCTTCTTAACAGCGCTCTCAACCTGGGTGGCAACTTTCAGGGATCTGTGTACATGGACACCGAGACACCATTAGCCCAGTACTCTGTCTTCCTGTTATTCCTTCCAAAATGAATCACCTCACACTTTTCTGCATTAAACTCCATTTTCCACCTCTCAGCCCAGCGCTGCAGCTTATCTATGTCCCTCTGTAACTTGTAACATCCTTCTGGACTGTCCACAACTCCACTGACTTCAGTGTAATCTGCAAATTTACTCACCCATCCTTCTACGCCCTCCTCCAGGTCATTTATAAAAATGACAAACAGCAGTGGCCCCAAAACAGATCCTTGTGGTACACCACTCGTAACTGGACTCCAGTCTGAAAATTTCCTTTGTCTTCTTCCAGCTAGCCAATTTCTGATCCAAACTGCTAAATCACCCTGAATCCCATGCCTCCGTATTTTCTGCAGTAGCCTACCGTGGGGAACCTTATCAAACGCTTTACTGAAATCCATATACACCACATCAACTGCTTTACCCTCATCCACCTGTTTGGTCACCTTCTCAAAGAACTCAATAAGGTTTCTGAGGCATGACCGACCCTTCAGAAAACCGTGTTCACTATCTCTAATCAAATTATTCCTTTCCAGATGATTATACATCCTGGGCAGGATTCTCCAACCCCCGCCGGGTCGGAGAATCGGCGGGGGCTGGCTTGAATCCCGCCCCCGCCGGTTGCCAAATTCTCCGGCACCGGAGATTCGGCAGGGGCGGGAATCGCGCCGGTTGGCGGGCCCCCCCCCCCCCCCCCCCCCCCCGGCGATTCTCCGGCCCGGATGGGCTGAAGTCCCGCTGCTGGAATGCCTGTTCCGCCGGCGTGGATTAAACTACCTCTCTTACTGGCGGGACAAGGCGGCGCGGGTGGGCTCCGGGGTCCTGGGGGGGCGCGGGGCGATCTCGCCCCGGGGGATGCCCCCACGGTGGCCTGGCCCGCGATCGGGGCCCACCGATCCGCGGGCGTGCCTGTGACGTGTGGGCACTCTTTTCCTTCCGCCTTCGCCATGGTCTCCACCACGGCGGCGGCGGAAGAGAACCCCTCCACTGCGCATGCGCAAAGCCCTTTCCCGCCAGCTGGCGGGGCGGAAATCAGTCCGTCGCGGGCCTAGCCACTCAAGGTTAGGGCTCAGCCTCTCAAGATGCGGAGGATTCCGCACCTTTGGGGCGGCGCGATGCCGGACTGATTTGCGCCATTTTTGGCGCCGGTCGGCGGACATCGCGCCGATTACGGAGAATTTCGCCCCCTATCTCTTATAAACCTTTCCAAGATTTTGCCCACAACAGAAGTAAGGCTCACTGGTCTACAGTTACTGGGGTTGTCTCTACTCCCCTTCTTGAACAAGGGGACAACATTTGCTATCCTCCAGTCTTCTGGCACTATTCCTGTAGACAAAGATGACTTAAAGATCAAAGCCAAAGGCTCAGCAATCTCCTCCCTAGCTTCCCAGAGAATCCTAGGATAAATCGCATCCGGCCCAGGGGACTTATCTATTTTCACACTTTCCAGAATTGCTAACACCTCCTCCTTATGAAGCTCAAGCCCTTCTAGTCTAGTAGCCTGAATCTCAGTATTCTCCTCGACACCATTGCCTTTTTCCTGTGTGAATACTGACGAAAAATATTCATTTAGCACCTCTCCTATCTCCTCGGACTCCGCGCACAACTTCCCACTCCTGTCCTTGACTGGCCCTACTCTTACCCTAGTCATTTGTTTATTCCTGACATATCGATAGAAAGCTTTAGGGTTATCCTTGATCCTATCTGCCAAAGACTTCTCATGTCCCATCCTGGCTCTTCTTAGCTCTCTCTTTAGGTCCTTCCTAGCTAACTTGTAACTCTCGAGCGCCCTAACTGAACGGCATCGTGGCCTTTGCGATGTCCGTCTTTATGCGGCTGAAGGCCTGACGGGCCTTTGCCGACAGGGCAAAACTGAGGATTGGATTAGTGGGTGGGCCTTGACCGCATAATTGGGGACCCACTGGGCGTAATATGAAAAAAGTCCCAGGCATCGTTTCAGGGCCTTGGAGCAGTGGGGGAGGGGAAACTCCATGAGGGGGTGCGTGCGTTCGGGATCTGGGCCTATGACTCCATCATGCACTACGTAGCCGAGGATGGCTAGACGGTCGGTGCTGAACACACATTTGTCCTTGTTGTTGGTCAAGTTAAGGGTTTTTGCGATATGGAGGAATTTGCGGAGGTTGGTGTCGTGGTCCTGCTGGTCGTGGCCGCAGATGGTGACATTGTCGAGGTACGGAAACGTGGCCCGCAAACCGTACCGGCCAACCATTCGGTCCTTCTACCGTTGGAAGACCGAGACTCTATTTGTGACACCGAAGGGAACCCTTAGGAAGTGGTAGAGCCGCCCATCTGCTTCGAATGCAGGGTACTTGCGGTCGTCCTGGCGGATGGGGAGCTGGTGGTAGGCGGATTTGAGGTCCACTGTGGAAAAGACAATACTAAAAAATTGTATTGTGCAATCAGACTGACCAAATCAGATATGCGGGGGAGAGGGTACGCGTTGAGCTGCGTATACCTGTTGATGATCTGACTATAATCAATGACCATCCTGTGCTTCTCCCCGGACTTTACAACCACTACTTTAGCTCTCCAGGGGCTGTTGCTAGCCTCGATAACACCTTCCTTCTGTAGCCGCTGGACTTCCGACCTAATGAAGGTCCGGCCCTGGGCACTGTACCCTCTGCTCCTGGTGGCGACGGGTTTGCAATCCGGGTTGAGGGTCGCAAAAAGGGAAGGCGGGTCGACCTTGAGGGTCGCGAGGCTGCAGACAATGAGGGAGGGTATAGGGCCGCCAAATTTAAAAGTTAAGCTCTGGAGGTTGCATTGTAAGTCCAACCCCAGGAGCGTGGCAGTGCAGAGGTGAGGGAGGACGTAAATTCGGAAATGTTTTAATTCTCTTCCTTGGACCGAGGTTAGCTATGCAGAACCCCTTGATCTCTACAGAGTGAGACCCGGAGGCCAGGGAGATTTCTTTGGTTAACTGGGTGTATGGGAAGAGAACAGCGCCTTACCGTGTTGGGGTGTATGAAGCTCTCTGTGCTCCCGGAGTCGATCAGGCAGGATGTTTTGCGCCCGTTGTTGAGTACGGTCGTCGTCGCGGTCGAGTGTTCGGGGTCGAGACTGGTCCAGGGTCACCGAGGCGAGTCGTGGTACAAATTGGAGATTTTCCTCAGGCGGTGTGTGGTCATCCGAATCGGGGTCCTGAGACTCCAGCCAAGATGGCGCCGCCCACGGGTCGCACATGGCTGGGGGTGGGCAAGATGGCGGCACCCACGCATCGCACGTTGTCCATGGGGAACAAGATGGCGGCACCCGGGGCCCGTAAATTGCTGGGGAAAAAGAAAATGGCGGTGCCCGCGGCCCGCACATGGCCCGTGGAGAGAGTTGTGGTGGCGGCCCCGGAGACAGCGGCGACCGCCCGGGCCTGGCATACTGCCACAAAATGGCCCTTTTTGCCACAACCTTTGCAGGTGGAGGAGCGGGCCGGGCAGCGCTGCCGGGGGTGCTTGGCTTGTCCGCAAAAATAACAGCGGGGCCCCCCGGTAGCCGCGCGGCCCAAGCTTGTGGGGGGATGCATCGGGGTTGTCCGCGGGTGGGTTCCACGCTGCCCAAGTGGCTGCCGCGCAGTCGGGACCGTACGCGCAGGCGTTTCTGGAGGCCACATCCAGGGAGCTAGCAAGGGCCCGTGCCTCCTTGAGGCCTAGTGTCTCTTTCTCCAGCAGCCGCTGATGGATTTGGGAGGACAGCATACCTGCAACGAATGCGTCCCAGATTAAAAGTTCTGTGTGGTCGCTGGCTGAAACTTGCGGGCCGTCACAGTTCCTAACCAGTACCAGGAGCGCGCGGTAGAATTCATCCAGCGATTTCCCCCGGGATTTGTCGCCTTGTCGCTAGCAGATGCCGGGCGTAAACCTTGTTTACTGGGCGAATGTAGTGTCCTTTCAACAGGGTCATCGCGGCCTCGAAATCATCTGCATCCTCGATGAGGGTGTAGATCTCTGGGCTCACCCTAGAGTGGAGAACTTGCAGTTTCTGGTCCTCCGTGGATGCAGTCGTGGCCGTCCTGATGTACCCTTTGAAGCACGCCAGCCAGTGTTTGAAGGTTGCCACTGAGTTTGCCACGTGGGGGCTGAGTTGCAGACACTCCGGTTTGATTTGGAGCTCCATTCTTTAAAATCTAGTCCAATAAATTGATGCCTGATCAATAACTCCAGAAGCGAGATTGGAAGACAATTGATGGCTTTATTGGACTAGATGTTTCCCCCAGCAGCGCAGGTACAGAATGTGGCTGCTGGGGAGACACAGACTCTTATACTCCGCCTTACTGGACAGAGCCAGCAGGCAGGCTTCACCAATGATCTTCATGTCTCAGGTACCTCCCACACCAATGGTCTTTCAGCCTCAACCTAGGTACCGTAATACCCCTAATACAGACTACCACAGTTAGGTACTTGAGGATGAAGAATTTATAGGATTAGGGACAAAATACAGGGGTGTGGAATGAAGCATGTCTGCTTTCTCAAAGAGCCAGCATAGGTACGATATGTTGAATACCCTCCTTTTGTGCTGTCGGTTTTATGATTCCACATTGGAAAGTTTGCAGTTTATTAAAATTTGCATGGTTATAAAAAAGTAAAAACATCCTTCAAGATCTTTCTGGTGTACTTCATTTTGTTTAGGGTTCAAACGAGCTAAATGAAGATCTCATTCAAAGAATAAACAAAATGGGAAAGATTCACATTGTGCCATGCCAACTTCGTGACAAGTTTGTCCTCAGGTTTGTTTTATGTGCACAAGCAGCTGAAAGTAAACATGTTCAATATGCTTGGCAGAACATAAAGGAGATCGCGACTGACCTTGAAAAAGATCATCAGTAATATGCTACTTCGGCAAAGAATTCCAGCTTCATTGTTATATATATTGGTGTTAAATGACTGCATTTTAATTTTATTTTTGTCAATGATGTGATTTTGATGCTGATCTGGATGATCAGAGAATAATGTAAACCAATCATTCCCATGCACTAAATCAAATAAATTCATAAATAGCTTGTGTGTATTTTGCACTGTAGATTTTATTTTGATTCCTTGTGTGTTCAACAAATACCGTTGTGTATTGAAAAATGTAATGATTGCTATTCATGTTTGGCTCTTTCTTACTTCATTGTTGTACTCTATTTTGCTAAACCGGGCTGTTGTAGTTCAGAGTCGCTGCTTACATCCTCAAGAACATTTACACTACAACATCTAGTTGGGTTGTCTGAGGGCACATCCGGGATAATAAAGAGGTACTGGATCAATCCCATCCTATTTGTAAGCAGTCAAAAAACTTTCTTTTTAAATTGTAATCCCAAATTATTTAATCACTGCTCAAGCAAATAATTAACAGTAATACATTGACAGTAGCTATTGGTTTATGTATTGTGAGAAATAAATGGTGTGCAAATTCTAAACTGAACTATACTTTCTTGTTTAATTTTATTCTGACCACTACTGAAGTGTTAAGTTAG
Source organism: Scyliorhinus torazame (assembly GCF_047496885.1). NCBI lineage: Eukaryota > Metazoa > Chordata > Chondrichthyes > Carcharhiniformes > Scyliorhinidae > Scyliorhinus > Scyliorhinus torazame. The sequence goes on along the minus strand of NC_092712.1, from coordinate 144,548,400 downwards.
ATTCTCAGAGTCAGGAGAGAGGCTACTCTTTAACTTCAGGTCAAAGATTTTTTTTTTAAAGCTTTGGTTCATACACTTGAAACATTTATTGGAGTATCTTGGAATTTGAATCTTAATTATTTCAGGTTATATTTATTAATTACACAGCATGTTTATGTATGAATAAGTTGATTTCTGCCTCAAGCTACTTGGACAGAGAAAGCTAAAGAAAACTTGAAAAGATTTAGGATGGGGCAGGATTTTTGCCAGTGCAGCTGCTTTTGGTAGAAAACAGTGGTGTGACCAGTTGTTTTTTCCAGACTGGAAGAAAATGTGTAGTGGTGTCTCCCAAGGGTTATTGTTGGGATCACTGCTCCTTTTGATACGTATGAATGAATTGCATAATTTAAAATTTGCGAATTACTTGAAATTCAAAATTTTATACTGAGTAATTTGAAAGAGTGTAATAGACTTCAGGAGGACATAGACAGGTTATTGGATTGGGCAGACAAATGGGGCGGGATTCTCTGATCCTGACGCTAAGTGTTGACACCGTCATAAATGCCGTCGCATTTCCCGACGGCGTCAACATGGCCTCAGGATCAGCAATTCTGGCCCCTACAGGGGGCTAGCACGGCAATGGAACGACTCACGGCGCTCCATCTGCCGATCCCAGCGTCAGATGGGTGCTGCGGGGTCGGCGCATGCGCAGTGGAACCGGCGCGATTTCTGCGCATGCGCGTTGTCTCCCTTCTCCATGCCGGCCTTGACGCAACATGGTACAGGGCTACAGGGGCTGGCGCGGAACAAAGGAGGCCCCCAGCCCGAGAGGCCAGCCCGCCGATTGGTGGGCCCCGATGGCGGGCCTGACCACAGCGGAGGCCCCCCCCCCCCCGGATCGGACCGCCCCATCCCACGTGCCGTCCCCGGACCCTTCCACGCCGAGGTCCTGCCGGATAATACCAGGTTAGAATGGCGCCGACGGGACTCGAGTTTTTTGGTACGGTTGCTTGGCCCATCCTGGGCGGAGAATCGCTAGTTGGGCCCTGTAGAGCGGCCCCCTCCGCTCTGCGGAGAATCGCGTCGGGGCGGCATGTTGCGATTCGCACTAGCTGTGGCGATTCTCTGGGCTGGCCCCGGGGTGAGAGAATCCTGTCCATGGCATTTTAAGTGGGGTGCGGGAACGGAGAGGCCTGGGAGGCATTTGCATACACAAATCTTTGAAGGTAACAGGACAACTTGAGAAGGCTGTTTTCCAGGATGTGGGATGCTTGGCTTTATAAATTGACCATTGGGGTGGCACAGTGGTTAGCACTGCTGCCAATGGTGCTGAGGACCTGGGTTCGATCCTGGCCCCAGGTTACTGACTGTGTGGAGTTTGCACATTCTCCCCATGTCAGCGTGGGTTTGACCCCCACAACCCAACGATGTGCAGTTTAAGTGGTTTGGCCACTCTAAATTGCCCCTTAATTGGAAAAATATATTGGGTTTAAAAATCGAATACTGGAGAACAAAGGCAAGGAAGTCCTGCAAAATCTTTATAAAGCATTGTTTTTATCCCAGCTGGATGTTATGTTCAACTCTGGATACCACATTTGAGGAAGTGGTCAAGCCTTTGAGAGGTTGTAATGGAGATTTGCTAGAATGGTGCCAAGGTAAAAATCATGGGGCGCGATTTAACGGGACAAAAATAGAGTCCCGTTTTGGGTTGGTATGGTGCTCACTATTTAATGGGACTTTGCCGGGGAGGTTTTAGCCTCAGGGAGGAGCACGCTGTTGAGGCCGACTTCATATCCTGCACCGTATGAGACCAGCTCATTGGTGTAGGAAGAGTTTTTGCAGATCGGGGCACCATTTTTAAATGCCGTCCCGATTGTTCAAACCCCCCTCAGCCACACCACCGCAGCCTCTGGACCTCCCCCAGGAGGTGCCAGGATGGCAGGGTCCAGGGTGCCAGCAGTAGTGCCAGGGTACTACTCTGTCCAGAGCCCGAGCATCTGGGAGGTTTTAAATGGACTGGGAGAATGCCCTACTGGTGTCATTTCGGCTGGTCCCAAGGTTGTGGAAACCAGTGCAGAAATACTTAAATGAGCCTAACGGCTTATTTAAATATGTTCATCTGTATCTCGCGCACCGAGGACGAAATCCAGATTATGACGTCTCACGAGATCTCATTAAAGAAGTTTTGAGCATTGCGAATCTTGCAAAAGGCTACTCACAAGATATGGCCTTGTTGCGTCACAAGTTGGGTGTGTCGAGGCTATTAAACCGCGCCCTTGAATAAGTGAAAAGATAAAAAAAAACTGAGGTTCCTCTTCTTTGAGCAGAGACGTTCAAGAGGAAATTTGAAAGAGGCATTCAAAATCTTGAAGGGGTTTAAAAGATTTAATAAAGAGAAACTGTTTCCACAGAACTTTTTCTATTCATTGATCAGATGTGGGCGTCGCTGGTTAGTACAGCTTTCTTGCCCATCCCGAATTGCCCTTGAACTGAGTGGCTTGCCAGAGGGTATTTAAGAGTCAACCACGTTGTTATAGGTCTGGAGTCACATGTAGGCCAGACCAGGTAAGGACGGAAGATTTCCATCCCTAAAGGTACATTAGTGAAGCAGATGGGATTTTACAACAGTCGATAATGGTTTATTGGTCGTCATCAGATTTTTATTTCCAGAATTTTACTGAATTCAAATTGCACCATTGCCTTAGTTTGATTCAAACCCAGGACCCCAGAGCAGAACGCTCGGTCCCTGGATTATGAGTCCAATGGCAATACAACCACATCATTGCCTCCCAAACAAAACAGATGCCAGGAGAGGGAAACAATGTAGTGAGTTGTTCTGATGTGGAATGGGTGGGAGAAGTAGATTCAATAACAAATTCCCAAAAGAAATTGGATAAATACTTGAAGGGGGATATTTTCAGGGCTATGCAGGAGCAGGGGATAGGCACTAATTAGATAACTTTTGCAAAGTGCTGGCATGGACCAAATGGCCTCTGCACCGTATGAATCCACCTTCTATGACTTAAAGCAGCAAGTATCAAGTTAAAAATGCTTCACTTTTCTCACAATTATTGCAAAATGCTTTCCCATGTCAACTTTTTGCACTTATGAAAAGATCGCAATTGCTTGAATTCAAACTTGGTTTGTATTATTATGAACATTATGCTCCCCATTTCAGCTTTCCAGTGTTTCTTCCATTCTATGTTCCAGGCCAGAGTCCCAGCTTTCATTCTCCATAAACATGACCTGATCGAAAACACTGCTGTCTGTTGTTCACTAATGTCCCTGTGCACAGTGACCTATTCTGGATGCTCGGCGAGGAACTCAATTTTAAAATCGCCATACCCGTTTTCAAATCCCTTGATGGTTTCTCCCCCCTTCATTATCTCCATAATCTCCTCAATCCCCACAACCTTCCAAGATAACCGAGCTCCTCCAATTCTGGCCTTTTGTACATCTCAATGTTCATCCCTCCACCATTAACAACCTGCCGTTTAAGCCCCAAGATCTGGAATTCTGTCCCACATCTCCGTACCGCTCCCTCCTTTAGCGGCTTTCCTTAAATGTTCTTTCTTGACCAACCATTTGTCTGGTTAACACTTATGTGACTCAAGTGTCAAATATTGCCTGATCGTGCTCCTGTAAAGAAGCTGGGGATCTTTTACTGTATTAAAAGTGTCATGATGTTGTGGTTTGTTTCTCGCGTGTTTGGGTGTGTTATGGGGTGATGTGTTTTCTGTGTGTCGGACTATTTGGTGGTGTGTTTGTGTGTGGATATATGTGGTGGGAATTCTCCAACCGTTGGAATTCTCTTTTCCCGCTGGCAGCGCATCCCCGCCTGACAATTTCCCAGCGGCGTTGTGTCGCTTCAATGGGAAATCCATTGACAAGCGGTGGGAAGAGATACTTTCGCCTCAGCGAATGGGCACACGGGACAGTGGGGACACACGGGACTGGGGGGGGGCGGATAATTCCGCCCATGCTATTTGTGTGTGAATGTATTGTAACAATCCCAGTTGATATTATAACTGGACGGAAGTGCCCAGAATGGAAATGTGGTTCAAAAGACTATGGGCGGATTCTCCAAAATGATTTCTAAGTTAATTTGTGGAGGGTTTTCAGGGAGCTTTTTGGCGAGTTCCCCACCGCTATTCAATGACACTGAGTCACTTTTTTGGGCCCCGGGGAATTTCTCACCGGTTTCGCCCACACTTGAGAAATGTTTTCAGCACTGGGGAGCCGAACTCAGATATGGGCCCACCATTTTGAAAGTGCCCCGATCTCTAAGTGTGGGTCCCTCACACTCCTGCCACAAAGTGAGGACACCCCACTATGAGGTCCCTGTGGGCCGCCTCTTCAGAATCCCCCCACACCCCCTAACAGCATCCCTCCCTTCCAGGAACCACACCCATCACCCCTCCAACCTTCCAGAGGCCCCTATTTACCGGCCCTGCACTCCCCCAAAGTTCAAACGCCCCTTCCATCCTCCTTTCATGGGCATAGCCCCCCTCATCCCTGGCCCTTGGCAGTGCCAGCCAGGCAGTGCTCTTGTCAATGTGGCATTGCCATCCGGGCACTTTAGCAGTGCTCAGGTGGCAGTGCCTAGGTGCCCATGTTCAGAGGGGAGGGCCAGGGACCCACCCTGCAGTTACCCAGGGGTCTCCGAAGTCCCAGGAGAGCCCCCGGGTGCCTTTTCGCCTGGTCCATGTTTGTGTGGACTAATGCTGAACGGCGCTCGGCTGCAGCCTTGCTGGAGAGGGTGATGCATCCTGCGTTGCTGGTGCATAATGGGTAAGTGGATTCCGGCATGTGCTGATTGGACAGGCCCCTTGTGGGCGTTTTTCAGATTCCAACACGTAGCGGGACTTGGGTGAATCCTGCGAGACGCGAAGACAGTCAGGAAGTCCGTGAAAGGGCCCTCCCAGTATTCACCAGCCATACCGTACTCAAGCGAGAGCGCACTGCAGCCGGTGGATCGCGCCCTGTAACTTTTACTTTTAATATAAAATTTGGGGGAACAGAGTCGCAGCAGCACTAATTAGTTTCAGCAAGAAATGGCGTGATTCTCCAGCCTCGTTACGCTCCAGCTGAAGCGAAACGAGGCGGTGAATAGCGGTAGTGGCCAAAAACGAGAACCGCGCCAAGCGCCAAACAGTTTTTGATGCAACTAGCCCGTTCCCGTAGACTAAATCGGGATCACGCCGTAGCGAGGCGAGAAACCAATTATCACCACTAAAGCTCAATTTCCATACAATTAATGAGATCAACCCCTTATCCAACGGCCTCCCGTCATTCAGCGGCATCGCCAGCAAGTGCTCACGCTGTCACTGATTAGTACTCCTTTTGAAAAACATAAACCTGGCGGAAGGGCTTCTGTGGGGAGCTGAGGAGGTGACTAGCCATCTTTGCGCACAGGCAAAGAACCCGGGGGTGCTAGGCTTGCCAACCAAGTGTTCGGTCGTGGGTGAGGGCCCCTCGGCTTGGGGTGGGAAGCTGAAAACTTGGAATGGGAAGCCCCGGAGGTGGAGCTGTTGAAGGAGCAGCAGAAGCTGCAGATTGAGTTTGGGTTGTTATCTGTGGAGAAGGCGGTGGGGCAGTTGAGAAGGGCAAGAGAGGTGGTGTACGAATATGGGGACGAGGCTAGCAGGATGTTAGCCCACCAGCTGAGGAAGCAGAAGGCGGCGAGGAAGATTGGGAAGGTAAACGACAAAGCGGGAATACGGTCTTGGACCCGGGGCAGGGTGAACGGGGTGCCTAGGGTGTCATAATATACACACATGTATATGATGGTGCACAGACAGGCAGTGATTGGCACACAGGATGAACAGTGAACACACAGCACACAGCAGCCAATCACCAGACAGGACACAACCACTATAAAGCCAGAGGGCACTAGTTTTCCCGCTCTCTTGGGATCCAGCCTCTGAGACAGTCAGAGCCCATGAGCAGCAACTAGAAGATACACCATGTGGTAGTAAGATAGTCTGGTCAGGTTAGCCTCAGGTCTCCAGTCAAGTCAGCATAGTGTCGACCCACAGTTAAAGTATGTTAACAGTTCAGAGTTCAATAAAATCAATTTGCATTTCTTCAAGTGTTGGAAGCCTGTCTCTCTCACTGCTGCAGCAAACGCAGTCCTCGCAGACCCGGCATACCCAACACAAAAAAAAAATTCTATGACATCACAGGGACTTTTATTGCAGATTATATGAGTCAGAACCCCCCAGCCGGACTGGAGGGGATAAGGTGGGTTTCAGAGGGATTGGAGTTTACGAGGGTGGAAGAAGATCTGGTGGAGAGCCTGGGGTCCCCAATTGGGCTGGTTGAAGTGGTGGAGGGGCTGGAGGCGATGCAGTCAGGCAAGGCCCCAGGGCTGGACAGGTACCCAGTGGAGTTCTATGCAAAGCTCTCGGGAGTGCAGGGGCCCTTGCTGGTAAGGGCGTTTAACGAGGCTAGGGAGCGAGGGGTGTTCCCCCAGAGAGCGAAGGGTGCTCTTTCCTCCCCCCCCCCCTCCTGATGATGTCACAAGCCTCGATTTCTCTCCTTCTGAAGCGGGCAAAGGACCCGGAACAATGTGGGTCATACAGGCCAATCTCCCTGCTAAATGTCGATGCCAGGCTAGGGGTGATAGGGGAGGACCAGATGGGGTTTGTGAAGGGGAGACATTTGGTGGCGAACATTAGAAGGCTGTTGAATGTGATACTGATGCCCTCCGAGGGAAGGGAGGTGGAGGTGGTGGTTGTCATGGATGCGGGGAAGATCTTTGATTGGGTGGAGTGGGAATACTTATGGGAGATCTTGGGGCGGTTTGGGTTTGGGCAGGGGTTTGTGGACTGGGTCTAATTGCTCTACCAGTCACTGGTGGCGAGTGTGCAGACACACCGAGTGAGCTTGGATTATTTTAGGCTGCACTGGGGAACAAGGCAGGGGTGTCCACTCTCCCTACTGCTATTTGCCTTGGCTATAGAGCCACTGGCGATGGCGCTGAGAGCATTGAAGGACTGGCAGGGGATAGAACGGGGTGGGGGGTGGTGTTGGAGCACAGGGTCTCGCTATAGGCGGACGACCTGCTTTTGTATATTTCTGATCCACTGGGGGGCATTAGAGAGATTATGGGGATCCGAGAGGAAATTGGATGGTTTTCGGGGTATAAATTGAATACGGGTAAAAGCGAGGGCTTTCTGATTCAAACAATGGGACAGGAGAGGAGCTTGGAGGTGATGCCGTTCAAGGTGGTGGGAGGGAGCTTTCGGTATTTGGGCATCCAGGTGGCGCGGGAGTGGGAGCAGCTACACAAGCTGAATCTGACTCGGTTGGTGGAGCAGATGAAGGGGGACTTCAGAAGGTGAGATATGCTCCCGTTGTTACTGCCGGGTTGGTGCAGACAGTAAAGATGACGGTTCTCCCAAGGTCTTTTTTTGTATTTTAGTGCCTGTCTATTTTTATCCCCAAAGCCTTCTTTAAGACGATGAATGCTGTGATTTCAGGGTTTGTGTGGCGGGTAAAACCCCGCGGGTAACGAAGATGCTGCTGGAGCAGGGTCGAGGATGGGGGGGTCTGGCCCTACCAAACTTTATAAATTATTAATGGGCGGCGAACATAGTAATGGTCAGGAAGTGGGTAGTGGGTGAGGGGTAGGTGTGGGAGGGGTTGGAGGCAGCCTCATGTAGGGGCACAAGTTTAGGGCCACTGTTAACGGCACCCCTGCCATTCTCGCCAGCTCAGTACTCCACAAGCCCAGTAGTAGTGCGGGGCAGCACGGTAGCACAAGTGGATAGCACTGTGGCTTCACAGCGCCAGGGTCCCAGGTCGATTCCGCGCTGGGTCACTATCTGTGCGGAGTCTGCACGTTCTCCCCGTGTCTGCGTGGATTTCTTCCGGGTGCTCCGGTTTCCTCCCACAGTCCAAAGACGTGCAGCTTCGGTGGATTGGCCATGATAAATTGCCCTTAGTGACCAAAAAGGTTAGGAGGGGTTATTGGGTTACGGGGATAGGATGGAAGTGAGGGCTTAAGTGGTTTGGTGCAGACACGACGGGCTGAATGGCCTCCTTCTGCACTGTTTGTTCTATGTTCCATGTTCTAGTGGCTGCCTTGAGGGTGTGGGGACAGTGGCGGAAGCTTATGGGGATGGAGTTGGTAAGGGCACCAATTTGTGGCAACCACCGGTTTGTACGGGGGGGCTGAAGGGGGGTTTCGGGGGTGGCAGCGAGCTGGAATCGAGCAGTTTGGGGAATTGTTTATCGCTGTGGGCTTTCCGTATTTGGGGGAATCGGAGGAGGTGTTTGAGCTGCCCGGTGGGAAAGGGTTCCGCTACTTGCAGGCGAAGAACTTTGTGCAGAGGCAGGTTTCGACCTTTGTGCACCTGCCACCCCAAGGGACACAGGACAAGGTAGTGTCGAAAACGGGAGTGGTGGAGCGGAAGGTCTCGGAAATTTATAAAGAGCTCATGGAATGGGAGGGAGCCCCAATAGGGGAGGTGAAGCAAAACTGGGAGGATAATCTGGGCAGGGAGTTAGAGGTGGGTTTGTGGGAGGATGCCCTGAGTAGAGTCAACTCGTCCTCGTCGTGTGCCAGGCTTAGCCTGATACAATTCAAGGTGGTCCACAGGGCGCATATTAAACTGGCCAGAATGAGTAGGTTCTTTGAAGGGGTGGAGGATAGGTGTGGGCGCTGTGCAGGTGGGCCTGCGAATCATGTCCATATGTTTTGGGCATGTCCGAGGCTTCAGGGATTTTGGCAGGGATTTGCCGATGTCACGTCCACGGTATTTAAGATACGAGTGGTTCCGAGTCCAGAGGTTGCGGTTTTTGGTGTGTCAGAAGACCCGGGAGTCCAGGAAGCGAGAGAGGTTGATGTGTTGGCCTTTGCCTCCCTGCTAGCCCGGAGATGGATCTTATTGGCATGGAGGGACTCGGGGGTGTGGGTTGGTGACATGGCCGGGTTTCTCAGGCTTGAGAAGATCACGTTCTCCCTGAGAGGATCGATGCTTTGGTTTCCTGCCCCAACAATGTGGTGCACACTGATGAAGATGGCTGGTAAAAATGAAGATGATCTGTCCTCGAGCCTTGGCTCTGCGGTGCAGGATATTAAATACCAATTCCAAGAGTTGCAAGGCATCTTTATGGAGGCAGTGACGGTGTATAAAGGAGGTTCTTGTGTCTCTGATGGAGGGCTGATTGCCGATTGAGTTCCTGTTGCAAGGTCTGTCGTCCATTTTGAGGATTTCAGGTGAGGACGAGGTGGAATGGGTTAGGCAATCCGGTCATGCCCGGTGTCTCCAGTCAGCTGGTGGAGAAATTCCCAGCCGAATTTGATAACTTACTGCCATGTTTCGGGAATCTCGATTTGGAGGCTAGGTATCTCAAATTCAATGGAGCACATTTAATCCTCTCTCCAAGCCTGGGGTTGGGTTGGCCAGGCCTACCAAACTCTGCTTCTGTTTGGTCTTGTTCCTGTTGTCAGTCGAGAGGGGTTGGCGGCACCTGGGCTAGCTACGCTGCTCGCCCTTCTGGTGTCTAGGTAGTCGACCGGCTGGGCTCGGGTGAGTTTGGATTTTGGAAGTTATGAGGCTCATGCTCCAAATATTGGAATCTTTGGACGACCCTGAAGATCGCGCTCTGCTTCAGATCCTGCTTTACCTAGATATCTATTTTCTTTGAGTGCCAGTGGAGTTGTTTTTATCCTGATGACTGCCTCGTTCCTCAGTTGGTATCCTGGATTTTACTCCTTGATAATCATGGTGTTGTCTGTTAATATCGTCAATTTGCAGGGAAGTAAATGTTTTGGCTGTGGTGTCCTTCACCACTGGTCATCCTGATTTAATAAGGTTTTATCGTGTTAAGCTGAATATTGATTTTGGGATTTGTGCACAGCTACTCTATCCGAATATATCTTTGAGGGGTGAGATGAGAAGAGCCAGAGCGGGGCGAGGGTGTGGGTGTTAAGGTTTAGATTTGTCCTCGCTACTTTCGAGGAAGGTCTCCCACAGTCAGAGATTTTCTTTTACTTTTGGCTGCGCCTTTTTCATCTTCAGGCCCAGGCGGACTGTGCATTATCCTGATGGGGACTGGGGTTTGTTGGACTCCTCTTCAGGGGGAAGTCAGGGTATCGTGTCCTGTATGGGACTGAACTGACTTAGCTTCGGAATGGTTTAGCGGCTGGGGTGTTACGGGAGACCCTAGAGCCGGTTTCTTTTCTTTGTAGTGGTGCTGGGCTAGGCCGGGCTTGGCATCATGGTCAGTTTCCTGTTGTTCCTTAGACGGGGGTACCTCCCTTGGGGGTGTCGCGGGGGAGTCGGGTGGGGATAGGTCCACATCCGGAGAGTTGAAGTTTGGGGTAGGGTCTGGAGATTGTGTCTAGTAATTATCCTTATTCGTCTTGGTCGTTGGAAGGGGTCCACTTGATGGTTGGTTGGCCGGTTCTCTTCTATTGTAATATCTCAGGAGGTGGTCTGTGGGTCCGAGGGATTAGTTTGGACAGTTCTTGTCCTTCTTCTTCACTCTTCCTCTGACATTGAGAGGTTTTGGAGTCTTCTACTTCTCAGGGATCTGTGCTCCAGGACCCCAACTGTTCACATTATATATTAATGATTTGGACGAGGGAACTAAATGTATTGGGCAGGATTCTCTGTTGGCGGGAACCTGCACTTCATTGTCAGCGCACTCATGCCCGTGGAATTCCCGTGCCGTGGGGGTGGCCACAATGGGAAACCCCATTGGCCAGCTGCCGTGACGGATGATCCCCCTGCTGGCGGGGGGGGGGGTGCCGTGCCAGAAAGTGGGTCTGGCAGGATGGAGAATCCCGCCATTACCTCCCAATTTGCGGATGATACAAAGTTGGATGGGAGGATGAGCTGTGACGAGGATGCAGAGATGCTTTTGCAGGATTTGGACAGACTGAATGGGCACATGCATGGTAGATGCAGTATAATGTGGACAATTGTGAGCTTATCCGCTTCAGTAGCTAAAATAGGAAGGCAGATTATTATTTGAATGGGTGTAAATTGAAAGAGGCAGATACTCAGCAAGACCTTGGTATCCTTGTGCATCGGTCACTGAAAGTAAGTGCGCAGGTACTGCAGGCAATAAAAAAGGCAAATGGTATGTTGGTCTTCACAGCAAGATTTGAGTATAGGAATAGAGATGTTTTACCGCAATTGTTTTACTGCAATTCCATCCTATATCTTGCCCATCCCAGGTGGCCCCGTTCTCTGCCCCTGACCATGTCATCTCTCACCCCCTGCCGCGTCGTAACATCCTCCCCGGCCCCCCCTTTCTCCCTTCCCCCCCTCCCCCTCTGGGCCTTCTCCGCCACTACCTCACTTCCGTTCATTAGCATAATCTGCTAGCCCAGCCGCCCATGCACAAAGGCACCTACCAATGACCTCCCCCACCCTACCCCCACTCCTCAACTCAAGGAGGAAGGCTCCCTGCTGCACTTACCCTCCCCCAAACAAGGACTTCTGCTGAACTCTGGGCAGCCTTCTCCAAAAGCAAACAAACAAACGTTAAACACAAAGAGTCCCATAAAAAAAGAGGGGGGGGTTGGGAACATCCATCCCCACATGAACTTCTCACCCCTACAACCCCTTACAATCTCAACATTAAACAGCCCTTCATGGCGCCGAGGTCCCAGGTTCGATCCCGGCTCTGGGTCACTTCCGTGTGAAGTTTGCACATTCTCCCGTGTTTGCGTGGGTTTCGCCCCCACAACCCAAAGATGTGCAGGGTAGGTGGATTGGCCGTGCAAAATTGCCCCTTAATTGGAAAAAATGAATTGGGTACTTAAAATTTTTTAAAAAACATTAAACAGCAAACCCACCCCAAAAAAAGACACAAATTCCCAATCTCTACCCCCACTTCAAACATTCTCACAACCATGACAAAGTGCCAGCACCCAGTTCCCAAGCATTGCCGCTCAGTTCTCCCCCAGTTTATGCTCCTTTTGCCGCTTCTGGGGTCTCAAAATAATACTCTCGGCCTCCGAAAGTCACCCATAATTTTGCCGGGTAGAGCAAACCTGATCTGCCTTGGCCTTGTTGAAGCCTGCCCGCCTCATTACCAACTCGGCCCCGATGTCCTGATAAATTCTGACATTATTCCCCTCCCAGTCACAGGTAAGCTTCTCCCTGGCCCATCGCAGAATCTTCTCTTTCTCCACAAATTTGTGGAGTCTCATGATCACCGCACGCATTGGCTCCCCAGCTCTAGGCTTCTGCCTCAGGGACCTATGTGCTCTGTCCATTTCAGGCACCTTATCTAGAACCCCTTCTGCCACCAGCCTCGCCAGCATTTTCAAGACGCACCTCGTGTCACTCATACCTTCCACTCCTTCAGGCAGGCCCAATATTCACAGGTTCTGCCTTCTCGAGGTATTCTCCTGTGCTCCTCCACCTTTGCGCTCAACATTTTACACAGGTCGCCGATGAGCCCCATCTCCGCCTCCATAGCCACAACACGATCGCTGTGGTCCAAGATCACTCCTTCGACCTCCCGAATCTGTGACCCCTGCACCTCCAAACACCTCTCCACCCATTCCAGAGAACTTTTCAGGGGTGCCACAGCTCCTTCGATGGCCTTTGCACGATCCTACCACATTTCTTTCCTCTGCTGATGGAATTCCGCCTTAATAAAAGCCATCAGCTCCTCCTTCTGGGGCCTTCCAGCTTGCATCAGCCCTTCCCCCACCTGCATGTTTACACTGGCTGTTGCTGCAGCACAGCCTGTTCCAACTTTTCAGCCAAATCTCTCCCTGTTTTCTGCCGAGTCTGCTAACCAGCAGACATAATACTCCCGGGGGAAACTACTCCTCCAACATTCAATTACGTCTTTTCATCAAAATTCCACCCAGTATCGGGTAAAAAGAGCTCTTTTCTGTGCCTTTAAGCAGGCGCTGCCCTGTATGTGACCACTCACTCCATGGTCAAAACCAGAAGTGTCCATTATTGTTTATTTATAATTACAATGAACAGAACATATCACTATTTATCCAAAAATACCTGAACAGTTACAGTTAAGTTTACAAGCCTTACCGCTATTTACATCAAAAAGCAAAGCATATTATGAATACAGATTTCATTTAAAAAGTTAATACCTTCAAGCATTCCCTGAAAAAAAAGGTTTGCTATATTCCATTTCATAGTAAATCAGTTTTGCATTGTGTGAAATTTAATCTGTGATAAGCAAATCCTATCGCTGGAAAAGGTGCATTGATTGGTTAAATGATTGGTTAAATCTTCATGCAAAAAAACAATAAGGAGCAGACCCAAACAAATTGAAATGCATTACCTATTTCCAGTTTGATGGGTGAATTAGCTTGCTGTTAAATATAGACACACTGATAATGTTAATAACCAAATAGGTTTGGTATGTCCTCCTTAAGCCAAAGATGATATGCCACATGATGATTTTTTTCGGCCAAGACAAAAATCAACAGGCTTCATCAACCCTGAGAGTCCCCTTTTACTGTACATTCATATCACAAATACAAAAATAAAATATAATTGGTTTCTGGTATTGACAGCCAGCCAAATTGGCCCAGTCAAATTGAAGTGTGCCAAAATTTCAATGGAGGAACTCAACCAAGCTGATAGTGTGAATATAATTATAGTATATGCATATTATCTGCTGCACTAAATAAGGCTAATTAATGAATAATTATTGAGCATTCAAACCATCAGACACCACATTTTATCATAAGGCACAAACACCTTTTCCACCTCCAAATGTAAATATAATTTACATTCATGAATATGCAAAGGATGCAATATTGATGTGAAAATTCTGACTGTTTTTAAGGTATCTGGAACTCGGTCTCAAAAATACTCAACTCTTTTGGAATCTTATTTTTGGAACCACTGATATTTTGTTACATTTAAATGCCTTCAGCCAGGCATTGGCTGTGTGGAGCGGTTTATTCAACTTATTGCAAAAGCATGCATGTACATTCTTGTGTGTTGGCACATGAGGCAACCTTTTCTTTGAATGGGGCACTTTGAGAAAAATATGACACAATAGAAAAACATTAAAATCATTCACTTGTAACAAAGGCAAGCATACAATGCCCTTCAACTCAAATCAAGCATAACTTGACAGGTTATTTGTAAACTATAGTGTTCTACTTCTACACATTCTCTTAAAACAGGGCTGCCTTTATCGTTGTTAGAACTGCATTTGAACACCATCTTGTATCTTTTACAACACTGTCATCTGAAGTGCAGGATTTTGTAAAAATATATGATGCCTATTTTAAGAATAGGTTTTGTACATTTTGAAAACATTTGGTTTCTCGAGCTGCTGTGAAATCTAAATAGAGTAATGACGTTTTACTGCTGTGGGCGAATGAAAGGTCACTGACCTGTCCAATGTGAATGACCTTGATTACCAGGGCTTGACAATAGAACTCTCTAGAAGATAAAACACTACAATAAACCAATTTCATGTGCAATTAAACAATTAGATAAACCTAGAGTAGCAATGGTATCTGGTGCTAAGGAGCAAATTCCCAGAAAACAAGATTGAATCTGAATACTCAAAGATCTGGTCTAATACGAGTGCTGGTGGCAATTTTCATTTTGGGTAAAAGCCTCCCATTTTACATCCCACCTGATTCCCCACTTCACTGAAGTCAATGAAGGGGAATAAAAGACACCCAATCAGGAACTGCCATTTTCCACCTGCGCAGAAAGTAAGAAAACCCCCTCTTGTATTGAAACCCATACTTACTAAATATTTTTCAGTTATCTCCAGAAAGTACTTTAAAAATTGATTGAACTTCAATGAATCATTGTTTCAAAACTTGATTTAAACACAGCATTTCACAGCAGTAAAATGGGTTCGATCTGTTTTCTTGATCGATCTGTTTTAACTTCCAAAAGCAATAGCCATATGATTTGTCCCATTCTTTCATGATCTCTACACTTTAAACATTGCTCATAATAAACTGCATTCAGGAAGTAAAAGAAATACTGTAGGGTATGAAATGTCTCCAGTAATAGGATGATGCCTATTTTTCTTTTTCATTTGAATGAGCAAATAGGTAGCCCATTTTAAAAAACATACAAAGTTTGCACAAGGTTACTCCTGAGCAGGTGCAATAGTCAAGTTTTTGTTGTCACAAACAAATTTTTTATATATTTGTAGTTTTTCTTGAAGATCTTTCAGTTCCTAAAAAGTGATTATTGAAACTTGCAAATGTTTAATTGCTCAGCCCATCTTTTCTTCTGGATTACGACATATTTTGTGAACAAGACGTTATACCCTCAATTCATTTAGTCTTCAATTTATGCTTTTATTGGATTTCACAGTTCTGTTAATGAATGCAGTTCATTTTCTCCAAAAGACTCCAGAGCGGATGCAGAGAATCAGGTAGCAATTCAAGTCTATTGTAGCAAATTCAAACCAGTGAACAACAATCAACGGTTATAAGGAAATCTGGGAACAGTAATGCTTTAGTTTGCAAGGAAGGATTCCTCGGTTCAATTGATAAAATTCAACAAGCTGGATCTGATCAGTAAATCTGGTATTTCTGTCATCAAGACTGAAGACAAGTTGTCCATTATCTTCAAATTGGGGGTAAAATTATTTATTAAAAAATGCATAACATATGCAATAAACTTTACAAAAAGTTATAAATGTTTAAAACTGACACCACACATTTAACCCTCTGTTTTATAAGAAAGACATGTACATTATATTTGTTACAAGAGATGACTGAATCCTACTGACAGAAGAATTGCGCTAGTTACAGACTCTTATTGAACATATGTGTTCCACTAGTTAAACATTCCTCATATATCATAACATGTCAAATAAGTTTAACTTTTTCAGTATTTTAGGTGGAATTCAGCAATTCTATAAAGAATTAGAATAACCATTTCTAAAGCAGCATATCTTAAGTTACAACTGATTCCCTGATGATAATGAATCAAAGTACAATGCTCGGCACAACATCGAGGGCCGAAAGGTCTGTTCTGTGATGTACTGTTCTATGTAAAGTACCATGATATTTAACTTGGGAGTACAAATCTTCAATTCTGTCACTCTCTAGTTCCTGTATGGTTGGAGAGTGAAAGAGCATTTAATCACCTCAAGATTGAGGCCTTCTTCAGGCCAAAGCAGAATGTGTTAAGTTTGCACACAATCTTCGATCCATCAGCCAACCATTCCAACTGTCCCTAACAGAAAGCAGAAGCTGGAACCACTAAACAATTGATGAAGCTCAAAATACAATTAAAATCCTCCTGCGGATGCTAAAAATTACAACCCTAGTATTCCTAACCCTGACAAAATTAGTTCATGGGCCCACACTCCATCAATGATACTAAATGCAGTCACAGCAACATCTCCAACATAAAGGCAAACAGTTCCTCCTGCATCTTTGTCTCTTGTTTTCTCCCTTTCCACTCCCTGTTCTTCAACCTCACTTCTCATCCCCACACTTGCACTGACTCACATTTCTTTCCCCTTAACTAATCTTCCCATTTTGAATCTTTTGACAGTCTTCTTCCTTCCATTCTTTCTCTACTCTTGCAATCTTCCTATACACCCCTCTATCCCATACTTCCACTTCCTTTTTTAAATACATTTAGAATACACAATTCATTTTTTTTTGCAATTAAGGGCCAATTTAGCGTGGCCAAAACACCTACCCTGCACATCTTTTGGGTTGTGGGGTCAAAACCCACGCAAACACTGGGAGAATGTGCAAACTCTGGGAGAATGTGCAAACTCCACACAGACAGTGACCCAGATCCGGGATCGAACCTGGGACCTCGGTGCCATGAGGCAGCAATGCTAATGCCACCGTGCTGCCCCCTTACTCCCACTTCTAAACCTCTCCCTTCTCATCCTGTCCCTAGTCTTCCTCACCCCTGGCAGCCTTACATTTCTCCCTAACTCACTCTTGCCCTTTCTCTGACCCCCAACCTTGTTTATTCTTAATCTCCTCGCCCTATTCTCTTTCTCTTCACATCCTCTCTCTCTCCCTTTTCCTTTCTTCTTCCCCCTCTTCTTTCTCCAACCACTCCATTTCACTCCTCTGCTCTCTTGTTTCCCTTGCAATAGTTCAACTATCTCCCTATCCTCCAACCTAGAAATACCCATTGGTTTTGACTTCTTTTTTGCAGTTTCATTAAACTTCATTAAACAAAAACTGACCATGTTGAAGGACAGGCCGAGAAACTTTGAATGATAATAAATCTCATTTGGTACCACCTGAAATTCTCACGTGGAGTTGAGTCAGTGTTAGTTAGTTGATAATTAGTTGATATACCTACAGTATTTATCAGTTCCAAATAGCTGGAAGTAATTGTATCTTTGTGTTATCAGTTGGAACTACCTAAAAGCACTTGCCAGTAAAGAAATTATGAATTATTCATGGTTTATAAAAAGGGGACAATAACATAAATCCAAGACATTTAGAAAGATGATTGAAAACTTACTGGTAATATCTGGAAATGCCAGATCTTCTGTTGACAGTATAATGTTAGCACAAATGTCTATGGGTTACTCTGACTACCTCTCAGAAGAAATAACCTGCATGAACAAAATCAAAATTATAACCACTTATTAAAATTGTACGCAGAAGTGCTACACGTGAAAAAGTAAACAATGGCGGCAGCAGTCAGAACTGCAATCATCCCATTTAATACTGTAATGGCCGTGCGACTGAATATATTCTCCTCTGTCTGTAGCTCATGGGAGAAAATTAGTGAAACGTTCTCGGACTCAGGAATATTGTCAAAGTTAGACGAGAGGAATGAGTGAGTTCAAATTTGTTATTTTTAAATCTTTAAATATTTTTGGGATCAACTTCTCAAACAACTCATGCACTGAGGTTGCAAAGAGTAGGGATTTTCAAAGTTTGGGTCGTAACCTGAGGGTGATTCGCAGGCCGTTTAGAGGGTCGCAGAGCGATCGGTCACACCATTCCAGGGGTGGTCGCGATCATGGGAGAAGCACCCAACAGCCGCTACCAGCTTTTACATCAAGAATGGCCACCTTTTGAATGGAAATAAATGAGGCTGTGTGGAGTCTTCTAGCCAGAAGCAGCAGCAGAGAGCAGGTTATTTGAATTCAGCACACTTGAATTCAAGCGCTCTCCAGGTATGTACTTTTGGCGGCAAATCATGGAGCAGTGTTGTTTCCATTTTCCAGTTGTTGGCAAGCACAGTAAGTGAATTGTGAAGATTTTTCTGAAAAGTGAAAGACGGCCAGATACTCAAATAGGCAGTTGACCTACTGGGCAGGATCTATAACAGAATCTGCTGTAGAGAACCGTTCAGGAGAGTCCAGGGCAGGACAGAACAGTGTTAGTATTAGCTCAGGACAGAGTTCCAGGCCTCTGGTTAACAGCCTACAAAGAAGAAACCTAACTCAGAAACAAAGCAGTATAAAGGTGATTTCTTGAGGTATGGTTCTGTCAATTGTGCCAATACAAATAAGGATGCAAAGCCCATGTGTGTTATATGCAAGGAAGTACTGGCAAATAAGAGGAAAAGGTTTTAGATTTTTTTGTAAATTTACAGTACCCAATTCTTTTTTTTCCAATTAAGGGGCAATTTGGCGTGGTCAATCCACCTTCCCTGCATACATCTTTGTTGTGGGAGCGAGACCCACGCAGACACGGGGAGAATGTGCAAACTCCACATGGATAGTGACCCGGGGCCGGGATGAAACCCGGGCCCACGGCGCCATGAGGCAGCAGTGCTAACCACTATGCCGCCCTCGAGAAGTTTCAGATTGTGAAAGAAAAGTGAAGTTGAGACCTCAGAGTCAATTTCTAACTTAGGGCTGACTCCAAAATAAAATACTACGGTGCTGTAGCTGACCTGTACTACTGAGAAAACATAACTTTCTTTACCCGTCAGTCTGGCCTCAATAAAACTTGAGATGGATTTGTAGGCATAGCATTAGTTATTTTTTTATTTGACTTGCAAGTCTGACTCGTTTCACAAAAACCCAGGCCGCAAGCTGCCTCCTAGCTCTCCAGAATCGAGTAATTCTGTAGACCAAAGAAATCTCTACCAACACATTCAAATGGCATCAAGTTTCACATACACGATTCCCATAGGTCATCCTATACCCCTCCTGACCTGGCCATACATCCTAATTGGCTCACTTCTCATTCCTTCCCCTGGCCTCTTATTACCCAGCATCCTTTTCTCCTCATTCTCTAAACACCCCATCCCCCCCCTCCTTTGTCATGCTCTCTGAAATCCTTTGTCTGTGAACTAGCATAAATTAGACTGGCCTATATCTACATTACAGTAACTAATATCTTTAAAGTAACTATTTTATATCACATTCGTCATTCCCTCCTTTTATCATTTCATGATAACCTAGCTATTCAATCCGTAGCTACGGCCTCTCATCTAAAAAGATTTGTCGCTGCATTTCCAATTCCTGTTGTAGCCCCCCCTCATCCGCTGCACCCTCATGGATCCTAACAGCCAAGATCCTAGGGGTGTCTATCTGTTCCAGTGCACCCCGCATTCTACCCATCACGCATTTAAGGATGGCCAGGCCCACAAAGATGCAGCCAAGTGCCACTGCTAAATACATGGCCATATTTATCAACCAGTCCTTCCAACTTCCAAATCCCCAGTTACCCCAAGAGCCAGGTTCCTGCATTCCGTCCAGGTGATCCCGTATGCGATCCATAAATTTAGTGATGTTAGTGGTTAAGTCTTAAACTCCCATGATACACTTTCCCTGCACTATGGCGCATACCCCACCCTCACGGGCCAGAAGATAGTCAGGAGCATACCGGTTCTGCAGTGCAAACAACTGCAGCTGAGACAATTCCTTGGTTATTGTCCCGAGGGCTCCCAAGGTTTCGTTCCCCAGGATGTGGGGAAATAGCCGGTTGTGCTGAACCTGGATCGTAAGGAAGAGTGACTTGCTCGGGCGGTGGCTCGGAATGCTGACAATGAACCACCGTTTGGGGAGTGCCCCAAAGCGGTGAAACAGAAAATAACCTAGACACCACTGCGGGGTTCGGGTAGCAGACAAGCCGTCCCTGGCCATACAAGCGGTGGTAAATCTGGTAGAAGAGATTCATACTACCCAGGTTTTCCTCAGTCTGGGCCCTAAATGACTTACATGTATCTCCTGATAACCTACGTTCTAGTTGTACTCCCCTCCTTACACGCCCCGTCCTCTTGCTAGTCCCCCTCTCTCTCTCTCACAACCCCTTCCTACCCTCTCCGCACGGTCTGACTTTACCTTTGTGGCGCCAATCTTAACACATCCAAAATCAAATTTACATGCACTCCAAAAACAAGGCAATGTCCATGCAATGTTCCCATCCCATCGCCGGGACTGGTGCAATTGCTTCATGAGTCCTGCATTGTCCGTTAATTTGATGACCTTCCATGAGTCGATTACATGCCCTCGTATATGGGGGCATTGAGAAACATCACCTCTGCATAAACAAAACGTCCTTGTAGCTTGGTTGGGGTTACAAATATAGATAATATTTCCCTGTTCCATGTCCGCCGCCGATGTCACTCCAAACAAGGTGAGGCCGAAGATCACACAGGCGGTGCATAGCCACCCCATCATGCTCCATACCTGTAAAATAGCGCTGGGGAAGGGAGGCAGGTTAATCTGTCCAAGGAAATGAGGCCCGTTATCAGAACTCAACTGAGCTGGTATACTGTACCGGGGAATGATTTCCCGCATCAGAACTTTAACCACAGTAGCAGCTTTATTATTGATAGTCGGATATGCCTCAACCCATCTGCTGAACACATCCACAATGACCAAAACATATGTATAACATTGACACCTGTCTAACTCAATGTAATCCATTTGGAGCGTCTCAAAGGGACCACTGGGCAACGGGGTTTGCCCCTTCCCACAAGGGATACCTTTGCCGGTGTTATATTGCTGACAGATTAAACACCGATTACTGATACTCTGGGCCAACCCCTGCATTTTAGGGTGCCACCAAGTGTCCAGCAATAAATTACTAGTCCCCCGAGCCCCACAATGAGTTGCAAAGTGTACACATTCAACGACCCATAAAGCCAGTACATCAAACATACAAGTCTGATGTGCTGGCGTGGTCCATAAAGAAGAAACAGAATCATATGTACAACCTAATCGTTTCCACATTTGTTTATCACTCTGAGGAGCGTCCTCCTGTAACCTTATGACGTCTTGGATGGTTGGCATTGGCTTGTCAGAGGCAGACCTATTTATTGCAGAACGTTTAGTCTGCCCTAACATTTTAGGCACCATCACTTGCTGAATTTGCGTGGCTGTACGCGCTGCACAATCTGCTTGTTCATTACCAACGTCGACTGGGGTCTTACCATTTGTATGGGCAGCGCATTTAATGACGGAAATCCGCGCGGGCATAAGGAGGGCCTGTAGTAGGTCATTAACTAAACCCCGGTGGGATATTTGACCACACACAATCATGTCAGATTGTTCTAACGGAATATCACTCAGATCGTCCCTTATTGTGGTAGTTTCCTGAATCAAGGCTAAACAGTCGTGGCCAGGTGCGTCTTCATGGACAGGGGGACCACTAAGAAAACAGGCTGGATTGATAGTGGTACAGTATTTAAATGTCAGACGTGGATTGTTCAAAAGGTATATCTCATACCTATTCTGACGAGCTGCGGTAAGATGCTGAGTCTGCAGTTGCCTCTGTAGTGCGATGACCGAGTGGGAGCTATATACCGTAATATCCTGTTGGAGAGTGAGAGCATGTAACGGCTATGCGATGGCATTGATTGAACGTAAATCCTGTACTAATCGGTACTGGTCTGGCTTGGCTGGTTTAGGCACAGCAAGTATGGGGGTGTTACATTCTGATTGGCAAGGGACCAAAATACCCTGTTGCAACAGCTCTCGGATTAATTTGTCTATGGACGGGGCAGCTTGGGGTTTCGGGGGTATTGCCGAATGGAAGGCAGCTTTACATGGTCCTTAATCGTTACCTTAATAGGTGTAACATTTGCCTTTCCCACTTGTGATGGGTATTCCGCCCAGACCTGTGGATTGACATATTCCAAAACATCACGTCCCCGGTGATGCTGCAGTCGAGTGTGAATCGTTTCAGGGACCTCAAAATATTTTATGGCAGTGCCGTCTGGCGTGACTTGGAGTGCGTACTCTGTTGGATCCGAATGATCCACTACCCTCCTTACCATAGGCCCCAGATCCTTGGCATGGTACTGGTCGTGGACCTGACGTGTAATATGAGGGCTTACCGAAGCTGACTGTGGCCATAAAAGTGGTGGTATTGTAACAAAATCGGCTATACCTTCTTTTCCCATGACTGTGGCTGTAACCTTGACTGGCCATTCGGTCCCAATTAACGGCCGGTATTTGTCCTCCAACACCCTGTTTTGTCCGGTTCTGTCATAGGCCAGGGTAACGTGATGCAGTGAATGTTCAATGTCTAACGTCCACCACTGGGGGGTGATAGAAATATAGCACTGTTGTCTCATCCTCCATGATTGAACCATTACCCCTTCGTCTCCGCACTCTAGCTGTAGCTGGAAGGTACACAGTAAATCTCGGGCCAACAAGTTACAGTCCAATCCAGTAGTCACTACAAACTGATGATCCGCAGACTTATTCTCGTAAGTGACTGTCACAGGTTCAGAAATAGGATACTCACACACCTGTCCTTGGAACCCCGACAAATGCTGCGTGTGGTCAGATAGTGGTAGTCGAAGTTCTGATTGCACTGAAGACATGGCTGCTCCAGTGTCGATTACAAATGGGTAATGTTGATCTCCTATCTGCAGAGAAATAACAGGTTCCCTGTCCGATTGGAGAGTCCTTATGACTAAATTAGCTAGTCAATCCTGTGTTGGGAAAAGGGTTTGCCTGGGAGAAGTAGTGTACCTCGTCTGTCCTCCCCTTGGTGGGTACCCCCTCCTTTGGGTCGGGTAGTCTCCTTCTGCTGCCCGTCTTTTAAAGGGGCATTCCTGTTGCCAGTGATCTGCACGGCCGCAATTAAAACATGCATTGTTCCCTCTATATCTGCCCCGTCCTCTTTTCCCAGTAGACCAATGGCCCCTTAGAGGGGGCGGCAGTTGTAAAGCTGTTGGTGCATACGGTGGGCCATAAAGAGGAGCTGAGGGTCCATTTGGGTGGGTTTGATATCCTCCCCCGTGTTGATCCATCCACCCAAAGTCACAATATTGGGGTTCCAGCTGGTAAGCCACCGTTTCTGCCGCTGGTTGGGGTCTCAGATCATCCTTTTTCATTACATACTCAGTCTTAATCTTTGTAACTGAGCCTCCTTCCTGGCCTACACCCTCATTCCATTAAAATCTAACTGCCCTGGCCATTTGAGAAGGGTCGTTCTCTGTCCAATTCATGTTATTACATTTCACGGCAGTAGCCACGGAAGGTGGTAGGCAATGCATCAACATAGCACAATATTGAGGGGAATTCTGACCTTTTGATATGGCAAGTCACCTGACTGCCCACGGTAGATTTCATTAAAACGTTCCAGAAATTCCTCTGGCTCTTCAGTCTTTTTATGTTTGAGATCTAAGATAGCAGAAATGTTTATGGGCTTTTGAAATGTGATATTCAACGCATTCAGGATTTGTGTCCATCTATCATCGTCCGACGCATGGGCTTGCTGGAGTGCGGCATGGCTAGCATAATTCAAGTGATTGAGATGATTGCGGTACTCTGCTGGGGTTAAAAGCTGCTGGACTCGGGCCCAGAGGTCCCTAGAATCAGCTTGATAAACTGAGATGGTAGTTCTCAGATGGTCCACAAAAGCAGCAGGAGATTTCTTCCTGTCTGGGATTGCAGCCATAATAGCCATCATCTCACTGGGTCTCCATGGGAAATAAATGTCTATCGTGGGCTGGGCCGCCGCCGTCACAGCGTCAGGGTTTGGTATTTTCCTAATCGGCAACTGTCTCAGAATCTCACTAGGGGGCGCTCTAGCTGATTCCTCTGGCTCTTCCAAAACTTTGACGTCCTTCCCTGTCACTAGAGGGAGCTCCAGCTCCTCAGAACCATCCCTATCCTCTTCCTTTGTTCTCACACTTTTTTTGTCCTACTATATCGGTCTGAAGGGATTTAGGTGGTATTCGTGATTGTTTCTGGATAGGATCAGGCCCTTCTCTCGCTGTCCGAGATTGGGTTCTAGAGCTAACTGGGCTTGTTGAACAGAGCTCCCCTTCTCTTGCAGACAGTGAAGATGGTAAAATAGGACCCACGCTATCAACCGAAGGGGCTGGAGAGACTGGCATGGTTTGAATCTGGGGAGCAGTGACTGAATATAAATTATGATACTCTGGTGGTACCGGAATTAGTGCAGATAATGCTACTGGTGCAGTCGGAACCTTGTCAAATTTTCAAAATCTTCATTATCTGTCTCTGTCAATGCAAGGCCAGCCATTGAACTACGTAGCCCATTGTTTTTTTTCCCCCCACCCTCTCTTTACTTGTGCGGTATTTTTTTGAATGCACACTCCTTTTTCAAGATGTCTAGCATTTTCTTTTTTACCCTCTTCACTAATTGGAATCCCCATTTTAAGCGCATTTTCTTGCCAACTTAATAACATGATCTTATCCCTCTCATGTTGACAATATTGTCTCCATAATCTAATTAACTCTTTAGCTTTCATACTTTGGCTCTCTTTTTTAAAATTATTATTTTTAAAATGTTTTTCTTTGCCTATTTATAACCAACGGCAATTTTTGCTACTTGGCAAAATGATTGAAAAGGTTTTAACAGTGTTCTTTTAAAACTTAAAATGTTTGAAAATGCAAATTGAATTACTGCAACCTGCAAGCTTAGCTCTGATCTCAACTCAGAACTAAATTAACGATTTGCTTAACACAAACTTGTATAACTTTTACAACTTAATTAATTCTTTATCGTAACAATTTTTCGTTTAACAAGTTTTTCTTACATTCACAAAAATGTTGGCTGCTATCAATGAGGGAGCAGTTAGCTGCGGTGATTTATACCGGAGCAAAGTCAAATGTCATCTCCAGATTTACACTTTTTAAAATGGTGTCAGTGTGTTTCTTTAAGTTTCTATTAATTCACAAATAAAATGAGATAAACATTATTTCAAGTAATTAAAACTTAAGATTCTGGCAATTTCAATCAATTGCTTGCGAAAATAATAAACTTTTATCAAAGAGGTGGAGAAACCCATTGGTTTCCTTTAATTTATTCAAAACATAACTTTGCTGGAGTTTCACTGACTCGAAAGAAAGGTATCCAATTACACCACAAGCTGTCTATAAGATCTACAAGATAATTAGGAACTTGCCACTAGATAGCAAATCACGATTTTGGCCTTTCCTGTTGTTTAGCCAGTGCACCCAGTCTGAACTGGGTGCAATGTGGTGGTTAAATCGCACCCAAAGTGAATGTATTCCTATTGTCATGTGAGAGTACCTTTAAAAATTGGGTGTTTAAGAAATGTACCTTTAAGAAATGGGTGTTTATCAGTGATGTCAGAGTGTGGGTGGAGCTGGGCTGTCTGTCAGCTTTTTACTTTTGTTTTAGGCTGTTTGCTGCACAGTGTGTTTTAGTTTTGTTTTCTGTGTTGGAGCTGAAGCCAGACAGAGCAGGTGTACTGTTGATCTCTCTGCCATGAAAAGACTATCTCTTGATCATTTGGTGAATTCAGAATTATAAATGTTTTCAGTAGTGAATGTAAACCTGATGTGCTTCTGTTAAAAGGTGTTTCTTCTGTTTTCTGGATGTTGTTTGGGAGGTTATTAAGGATTACTTAGTGTTGTATGTTTTGGGGGTTGTATTTGAATTAATAGTTGCTAAGATGTTCACTGTATGTTTTAAAAAGGTTAACTTGAGTTCATAGAATAAACATTGTTTTGCTTTAAACAATACTTTTCCATTTCTGTTGTACCACACCTGTAGAGAGGGCCGTGTGCTCCCCATACCACAATCTATTAAAAATTGTGGGTCAGGTGAACTCCATGATACACTTAAAGTTTTTGTGTTGTTACCAGTGGCAGGTGAACCTTTACCAGTGGCAGGTGAACTTTTGTGGACCTTATCAGATTGAAAGGAAATTAAGTGAGGTGAATTATGTGGTAAAAACACCAGATAGAAGGAAGATTCACCGAGTGTGTCATGTGAATATGCTTGAATGATACTTTGAAAGGGAAAGAGAGAAAAAGGAGGAGGTTTTAATGATTCTAACTCAAAGTGATGAACCAGATCCAGATGGCTTGGAATTTGACATTCCTCAAATTAAATTGGAAAACGAGGACGTTCTTAAAAATTGGGATAAATTGTTGAGTTACCTTCCAGAGGAAAAACAAACCGACCTGAAAGAGTTATTGATATCACATGGGCAAGTTTGTAGAGATAAATTGGGAAGTACTAAAATGGCTATACATGATGCAGATGTGGAAAATGCTGTTCCAATCAAACAACATCCATACAGACTTAACCCTTTAAAATTGGCACAGGTTAACAAAGAGATTGAGAGTATGCTTAAAAATGGCATAATTGAAGTGGGTTGCAGCCAATGGAGCTCACCCATAGTAATGGTACCAAAACTAGGCGGCACCCAATGGCTGTGTGTGGACTATAGAAAGGTTAATGCAGTTACAAGAACGGACTCTTATCCTAACCCATGTTTGGAGGAGTGCATTGAGAAAGTGGGACAATCAGCTTTTATTTCCAAACTGGATTTACTTAAAGGTTACTGGCAGGTACCTTTATCCGAAAGGGCAAAGGAGGTTTCAGCTTTTGTGACTCCAGATGGTATATACCAATTCAAAGTTATGCCATTTGGTATGAAAAACGCCCCAGCCACATTTCAACGGTTAACTAACAAAGTTATTTCAGGATTACCCAATTGTGTGGTATACATGGATGATCTGGCAATTTTCAGCCAGACATGGACAGAACATTTGAAACATCTGATGGAGTTATTCGATCGACTTCAGGAGGCAGGTTTGGTGATAAACCTAGCCAAAAGTGAATTTGGAAAAGCCCAAGTCACTTTCCTTGGCCATACAATCGGACAGGGTCGAATGGTCACAGGGGATGTGAAACCAACAGTTATTGAGGAGTTTTCAATACCCTCAAGACGAAGGGAAATAATGCGATTTCTTGGCATGAGTGGATTTAATCGAACATTTGTGCAAAGGTTTTGTAGCATGATTGTTCCACTGATGGACTTGCTGAAGAAACGTCGAAAATTTCAGTGGACAGCGGAGTTTCAACAGCCATTTGACTGCCTGAAAACTGTGATAACCAATGCACCTGTGTTGGGGAATTACAAGTGACTCTGTGATCTAATTGAACTAAAGTATCTGACTTTAAAGAGAAATGCCGAGGCATAGAGAAAAGGATGGATCGTGCAGAGACCTTCTTGTCCAAAGGGACTGTCAATCGAGAAGGATTCAGTTGGAGGAAGAAGAACAAAAAAAATGGACTATATTATTATACCTGTTTGCGTGTGTTTTTTGAAATGAAAAAGTATATTTACAGTGTGAATTTCTTAAAGGATAGTGAAAAGGTGAAAAATGAAACCATCTTGAAGTTGATGGTTTATTTTTTTTCTTGGGGAGAGGTGTCATGTGACAGTACCTTTAAGAAATGGGTATTTAAGAAATGTATCGTTAAGAAATGGGTGTTTATCAGTGATGTCAGAGTGTGGGTGGAGCTGGGCTGTCTGTCAGCTTTTTACTTTCATTTTAGGCTGTTTGCTGCAGGGTGTGTTTCAGGTTTTTTTTCAGTGTTGGAGCTGAAGCCAGACAGAGCAGGTGTACTGTTGATCTCTCTGCCATGAAAAGACTATCTCTTGATCATTTGCTGAATTCAGAATTATAAATGTTTTCAGTAGTGAATGTAAACCTGATGTGCTTCTGTTAAAAGGTGTTTCTTCTGTCTTCTGGATGTTGTTTGAGAAGTTATTAAGGATTACTTTGTGTGGTATTCTTGGGGGTTGTATTAGAATTAATGGTTGCTAAGATGTTCACTGTATGTTTTAAAAAGGTTAATTTGAGTTCATAGAATAAACATTGTTTTGCTTTAAAAATACTTTTCCTTTTCTGCTGTACCACACCTGTAGAGTGGGCTGTGTACTCCTCATACCACAATCTATTGAAAGTTGTGGGTCAGGTGAACCCCATGATACACTTTGGGGTTCTCTAAACCCTGGTCCATAACACTATGAGAGAAGATGTTAGAGCATATTTTGGGAGCGGACGTTGGAAACTCTCATATGACAATCACTTGGGGGGGGATTCTGAGGAGAAATCCACAACACTAACATTGTGTGCAGATGAGACCATTGTGGCTTCAAATGCACTTTGTCATCTGCATTAATGTTAATACCTCTGTGTAATTGTTAAGTTAAAGGAGGAGTAAATAAAAGGCAGCACGGTAGCATTGTGGATAGCACAATTGCTTCACAGCTCCAGGGTCCCAGGTTCGATTCCGGCTTGGGTCACTGCCTGTGTGGAGTCTGCACATCCTCCCCGTGTGTGCGTGGGTTTCCTCCGGGTGCTCCGGTTTCCTCCCACAGTCCAAAGATGTGCAGGTTAGGTGGATTGGCCATGATAAATTGCCCTTAGTGTCCAAAATTGCCCTTAGTGTTGGGTGGGGTTACTGGGTTATGGAGATAGGGTGGAGGTGTTGACCTTGGGTAGGGTGCTCTTTCCAAGAGCCGGTACAGACTCGATGGGCCGAATGGCCTCCTTCTGCACTGTAAATTCTATGAATATTGTATTGTAATCTATTTTTAATTTTTATTAATTTTCTTGTTGAAACTAATTAGTTTTGTTGCCAATTCACACCGGAGATGCCAATAATGTTGCTCCTTTTAACTGGATACTGATGTGACAGTTAATACTGATGATATTGCTTTTCAGAGTCGCCAGGTATCAAATGATACCACCACAAGGTTTAACCGGATATCGACCAAAGACCCAGCAACCAGTTAGTTAGTTCAAGTTCAATAATAGTTTATTTACACACAAGAATTACTTTGACATGCAACATAAACACTACAAGCTAAATTACACCTAACACTACAACAACCTGTACTTAACTTCAGGCACCCGGCTTTATGCAGAGGAACAAGGCCTTTGTTCAGATCTTGCGTGGCTGGGTCTGGAGAAGTGACTTTGTTTCTGCTGGGCTCATCCGTCTGGTAGCGATCGTTGGGCTTGAACTTGCTTCTGGTCGTGATGCTGCGATTGGTTTTAGGTGTAAGCTGGGGCCAAGAGAGTGCCGGTGCGCCGGGGCCAAAAGAGACTGAACACATGCCAGTGTCTCTTTTTATCCTTCGGGGTTTCACGCTCTTTTGGGTGGTCCTTAGCTTTGGACCCAATAATTCAGCAAGCTTCGATTACTGCCTTTGATTTTAGCCAATAAAGGGGGCGGGTGCCTTGATGGCTGGGCGTGCCCCGAGTGGTCATTGACCTTGACTGTTTGGGCTTCCTGGGTGAAGGGAGTGGCGCTGATGCATTTGAATCTGTATCTGAAACCTGATACAAGTCTTTTGTCCTTGGGAAATGGGCCATGAGAATGCAAATCGGCTGGGTGTTTCGATAGTGTCTGGTTATCTAGTGGCAAATATGCACTTAAGCTCTGAGTTTGTCTGGATCCTGCATTGGCCATATTTCCCATGATTCTTTGCAAGTGGCAATACTTCCCTTTGTAAGTGGCCATGTTTCCCTTGTAAGTGGCCATCCCAGATGGCTACATCCCGTCCTTTTGATCCCAAACGCGAAGCGTGGTGGATCATACTATTGGTCCTTCATCCGTCTTTGGTGTGCCGGTTACCCTTGGTCAAGGACAGGTCCTACACTTCTCTGTCCTATGTTTTTGGAGCAATTACCTAAGTTTTTAATGCATCACACATTCAGAAATTCTAAGGGGCCACTATAAACATTTCATCATACATTCAACTTATTTACACAAGGAAGCCTCGACATGTCATTACCTAAGCTACACTCATGCTGCTGGCAAATTTCAAACAGAACTTATAATACAGTACAAAAATTTTAAACAACAGCAGCATCACATTTCTACTTAAGTCATTACACTCATAGAAAAATACAACCTTTATTTTGTCAGTAAAAAGGTTTAAAAGGTTTGTGGGAATTTGTGGATTCCAAGGAAAGGGGCTCGGAGTGTGTATATCGGGGAGCGGGAGGCTCTCCTTCGCCATTTGCAGAGTCTAAGTGTCTGAACGACACTGCAGAGTATTGCTATTACCAAGAGGGCTTCTACTGTACAGGAGAGGGAATACCACTTTACAATGTTTTTGCACCATGTGAAGGTATCAGTGTGTATCTCTATGTGTGGTGTGGTGTCCGGGCTAGGGGAATCGTGTTGTGTGGTTATGTTTGGGGCCAGTGTGGGGTACAAAGGCTGTTAACGCACGCAACTGTCGGGATCCAACGATGATTATAATGGAGGTCATCAGTTCTGTCTTCATCTTCTTGTCATTTTGTTCTTCGTTCTTCGTATATTCCTGGGGTGCAAGAATAATATCTGTTATTGTCCTTGGTTAATATCTCGTTTTGTTTGTCTTTCTCTTCTGAACTTCAATTACCCATTGGAATCGTCAACATTACGGATAGTCAGAGGCTTTTTCCCAGGGTAGAGGGGTCAATTACTAGGGGGCATAGGTTTAAAGTTCGAGGGACACGATTTAGAGGAGATGTACGAGGCAGGTTTTTTTACACAGAGGGTAGTGGGTGCCTGGAACCCGCTGCCAGAGGAGGTGGTGGAAGCAGGGACGATAGTGACATTTAAGGGGCATCTTGACAAATACATGAATAGGATGGGAATAGAGGGATACGGACCCCGGAAGTGTAGAAGATTTTAGTTTAGACGCACAGCATGGTCGGCGCAGGCTTGGAGGACCAAAGGGCCTGTTCCCGTGCTGTACTTTTCTTTGTTCTTTGTTCATGTGTGACTCGCTCATTATTTTTTGAAATTTCCATTTTGGAGATAAGACATCCGAAAAAAAAAAAATTCTATTAAAGTGCAAGGAATCTCGCAGCTTGTGATCAATGCGTATAGCAGCAGATTTTGTTTCAACCAAGTGTGTTGAACATGTAAATAGCAGTTGGGGTAGCGACCAAAGAGTCGCTGAAAGTAAAGAGTTGAGTGCAGAGACTGTGGCAAAAAGCATTCTTTAAACCACACGCAAAAAGAACAGATAAGGGGAAACAAAGACCTACCAAGGACAGTAAGGAAGTGTTAAGAACTTTTCCAAATTACTCGCAATGATGGGAACATGGGATGCGTGTGAGCCGCGGCAGGGCAAGAATGGGTGGACTTCCTCGGGTAGGGCGGTGATCAGTGCCGTTGCTCCACTACCCGAGCTTGGCTGACCGAATACATAGGGGGTCCTCAGGCACGGCGGGGATTAGTGCCATTACTCCACTGCCTGGGTGACCTTACACGAGCGGAAAGAATTTGTAACATATGGACTCCGACAATGTGCAGAAGAGTAACCATGACTGCATCAAGAAATTGAGTAAATGAGCGACATTAATTAAAACATGTGAGATCGGAAGAATGAACTGTATCAAGAAATTCCATGTCGAAGTGACATTAACTAAAACCATGTAAGATCAGAAATAAAGAAAGGAAGAAAGCAGGCAGGCTCCATCAAAAAATAGGACACCGTAATTCACATGCGGTTCCTTTTTCTCATCATCTGGACACCTCAGGGTTCAGTATGAAAAAGCGTCGCGAAAGGGTTACCGTAACGGTAGTCATCACCATTTCCCCATTTGCCAAACTAGTGTCTGCCGTTTTCGTGCCGTGACCGCGTGGGCCGTTGTGGGATCCGAATCGTCGTTCCTTATCAATCGATATGAGTTATCGTGGTGCCAATGGGGAATTCTTTGGTCATGAGGGGTGGTAGCTGCAAAAGGTAAATTTCTCTCGTCAGGGGATGACGGTGGCTCTGGCTGTGGCCGTGAAAGGGGCATAGGGGACCAAACATGTCTTGGTCATGGTTCCAGGGGCTAAGGCCTGGGCGGTTGTGCCATTGGTCGTTGATTTCCAATAAGTCTGGAGTGCTGGCGCTAGCGTCTGAATCAAGTTCAAGGTGGAAAGTCGTTCCTGTGGGCGGAGACACAGTCGGTCCTGTGGATGTGCTGTCCTGGCTGGGGAAGGGCCGATTATAGGTTGTCAGTGGGCGGGGCGTACTCATCTGCCATTGCCAGGTAGATGTGGTGTGAGTGGCTGCATTGGGTTCCATAAACTTTAAGCTGGTTGATATGGAACCAACCAGGGGCTGTTTAGCACAGGGCTAAATCGCTGGCTTTGAAAGCAGACCAAGGCAGGCCAGCAGCACGGTTCAATTCCCGTAACAGCCTCCCCGAACAGGTGCCGGAAATGTGATGACTAGAGGCTTTTCACAGTAACTTCATTTGAAGCCTACTTGTGACAATAAGCGAATTTCATTTCATTTCAACCTGATTTTCCATTAGGGTACGTTATTTTGTATACAGAAGGGCTTACTTTATCCGAAATGGAATATGGTCCTGCAAATTTAGGGGAGAGGAACGAACTTGGTTGTATAGGATACCATCACTTGCTGACCGACTGTATACTCTACTGGGTGGACTGTTTTATCAAAGCAGGCCTTACTCTGCTTTTTCCGAGCACCTAGTTGGACAGCTGCAGCGAGCTGGGCTGCTTTAATATTTTCCGTGAGTTGTTGGACTGCTTTTTCGTGGGTGAGGGCGGTGACTGTGGGGCTGGCCAAATCAAGTCCTAATAAATATTCAGTTCCTTTCATGGGTAGTCCGATCATGAGGGTGTGGGGGGTGAATCCTGTGGAACTTGATACCGTGTTCCTAATAAACATAAAGGCGAATGGGAGAACTATGTCCCATGTGGTGTTGTGCTGTTGCACCATTTTCCTAATAGTAGCTTTCAGGGTCCGATTCATACGTTCCACAATGCAGCTAGATTGTGGGTGACAAGCAATGTGGAATTTTTATTTTATTCCAAAAATCATTAGGACATTCTGCATAACTCTGCATGTAAAATGAGAACCTTGGTCCGATTCAATACTGCGGGGAAGTCCCCATCGTGTAAATATCTGCTGCGTTAAAATCTTGGCTGTTGCCTTAGCCGTGTTTGCCCTGGAGGGAAATGCTTCCACCCATTTTGTGACGGTGTCGATCACTACCAACACATATTTAAAACCATTTCTGCAGGGGAGGAGGGGACCAATATAATCAAGCTGTAAATTCATCCATGAGCCATTAACAGGTCGGGTGTGTCTTAATTGTCCTTTCCTGGAATACCTTTCTGGATTATTCTGTGCGCAAATTAAACAATTTTCAATATAATGCGTGACGTCTACTTTTAAATCGGGCCACCAGCCAAAGGTCTTATCTGTGTCTGTGCCCATTGTGCAATTGGCAAATTATCTGGTTCCTGTCCTGGTGGGGACCACATAAATTCCATTCTTTAAAATTATTCCGTCCTGTACCGTCAGTGTGTCCTTGAATTTGGCGTAGGGGGCTGGGCAGGTACTGTCTAAAATTTGTCTAAGAGTGTCGTCTGCCTTTTGGACCTGGGCTAAATCTTCGATATTTGTCTGTGAGGCCTGTATCAGCTCACTCTCGGGGGTTGCCAAAAGTGACCGTGTCATGATCTTGCCTTTGGTAGGGCATCTGCCTTTACGTTACCGGGTGGGGACGAACGATGATGGCTTCTGACTTTTATTATGCCATATGTGCGGTCTTTAGCTGTTTCATGAATGTGCTTCAATAATGGGGCTGAGGGTAGGGGTTTACTGTCA
Source organism: Scyliorhinus torazame (assembly GCF_047496885.1). NCBI lineage: Eukaryota > Metazoa > Chordata > Chondrichthyes > Carcharhiniformes > Scyliorhinidae > Scyliorhinus > Scyliorhinus torazame. The sequence continues at coordinate 144,514,648 of NC_092712.1, read as the reverse complement.
GCGGATATAAATCCTCTAGATTCCCACAGGAGCAGGAATTCTGTCAAACTGTTACAGACATATAAACTGTCCGAATATATATCTGCGGGGGTCGGGAAAGAATCTGGGTGCTGCAGTACATATGCAATTGCGGCTAATTCGGCTGCCTGCGATCCTAAGTGACCTGGCAATTTTAGCGATATCTCCTCTAATGCGCGTCCCTCTGCGTCTTCCACATGAATACCGCATCCTGTTATTCTTTTTCCATTATCAATGGTGGAGGAATCGTCTACATAAATTTTTTAAGAGCTATCCGTGGTTGGGGAATTCTGAGCTTTATTTCCGACAGGTGGGTGTAATGATTTTGGAATAAAGGGTCCTGTGCAGTGATTGGCTGCAATGATCTGGCACTCATGTGGGGTTCCTTCATACTGGAAATTATCCGCTAACAATTTGTGGGACTTTGTCCATTTAACTGTGATGTCCCTTCCTTGTAGGAGCAGGGTCCAGCGAGCTGCTCTGATCTGGCTAACTGAACCGTCCTTTAACCTACCATCTAACAGTAGCTGCGTTGGGGTGTGCTCGGTTAAAATCGTTACGGGGTTGAGGCAGGTGATATATGCTCACAACACTGCGACCAAGTGCCGTTCACAGGCTGAAAACCCTTGCTCCACGGGATCCAAAACTCGTGAGGCATAGGCTACGGGTCCTAAACGATCATGTCTTTCTTGGAGTAGTACGGCCGATAGGGTTCGGTCGGTGGTCGCTACTTCTATGGCATATGGAAAGTGTGGGTCTGGTACCTGCAAAGTGGGGGCTGTACCTAGGGTGCGTTTTAATGCATCAATGGCGTCCGTGTGCTGTGGAAGCCATTCCCATGGGGCGTTCTTTTTAAGGAGCTCGGAAAGTGGGGCTGCCTTTGTGGCAAAACCATCTAAAGGTTCCTACAATAACCAACTAATCCTCAAAATGACTGGAGTGCAGTGACATTGTGGGGCAAAGGCAATTTAACTATCGATTCAATCTGTTTCTGTTCTATCTCTGTTTTCCATTGTGTGATAATGGTGCCGAAGTAAAGGACCTTTTCTTTTATGATCTGGGCTTTTTTCGGGTTAACTTTACATCCAATTGAGTGTAGGAGACCTAATAATTCGGAAAGAAGCTTAACGTGCTCTTCCCTTGTGTCAGTTTGTAGAAGCAAGTCGTCCACGTACTGAATGAGGCATTCAGGTCGGCAGAATTTGGATAGTCCGTTGGCCAATTGTCGGTGAAAAATGGAGGGGGAGTTGTTGAAACCTTGCGGGAGGCATGTCCATGTATACTGCTGTCCTTGGAACGTGAAGGCGAATTTGTATTGGCAACTCTTATCGAAAGGAATGGACCAAAGCCATTGCTAATGTCCAGTACCGTAAAATAGTTTGACTGTAGCCCCTGCTTCAGTATTGTTTCGGGACTCGTGGCAACGGTGGGGGCTGCTCATGGAGTTACTTTATTGAGTTCTCTGTAATCTATAGTTAGTCTCCATGAACCGTCTGCTTTTCTTACGGGCCAAATTGAGGCTTTGTTTGTTGAGGCTACGGGCCGAATTACACTTTGATCTGGCAAACTTTGAATTACTTTTGCAATTTCTCCCTCAGCTGGCTGTGGGAAACTTCTGGGGCTTGGGATCGGGACCTGTAATGGTGACTATTCCTGGATTTTTCCACAATCGTGCTTGTGCTGGGTGAAGGATGTTTTATGACTCCTTAGGACCTCTCCGATTGTCTTATCTTTGGTAATTGCTTGTGGGTCAAACCAATAATCTCCCACTGAGCATATTCTGTGTTCGTAGTCTCCTACTGTGAGCGTGGCGGGGGCTCTTGCTGTTCTGGCCATTTTCCAAACACACTTATTCACGGGGTCAAAGGAAAGGTTGTGTGAGCTCATAAAGTCGATTCCTAAAATGTGCTCTGCTTGTTCTATGTTTGGGGCAAGTCCACTAAAACAACGGAGTGCTTGGTCTTTGTGTTTCCGATTTGAATATCTATGGGGGCTGTAATGTATCCCTGCTGTACAGGTCCTGTGAACCCACTAAGAGTGATGGTGTCTGTGGTGGGCCATTTGTCGCGCTGAAACATTGTGGAGGAGTTTAAAGTGGTGCGGGACCCTCCTGTGTCCCAAAGGAACTTTACTGGGTGTCCCCGGACTGTGCCTGTGACTACTGGTCTGCCTGATTTGTCGTAGACCCATGTTGGGGAGTCCGAACACTGTCAATCTGTGTTATTGGTCGCTGCATTATCTGATCGGGTGCTAATGCTGTGTATGGGCCTAACATTGTTCCTAGGTGGGGCGTTCGATTGCTGGTTCGGGGGGGCGTTGCATTCGCGGGCGTAATGTCCCTTTTGTCCACAATTATCGCAACCTCGTGGTGCCTGTGCTCTGGGATGCTGTCCTTGATTTCTACCCTCATTTACCCATGCGGAGTCCTGGTGTGTCCTGACTGGGTTCATATTCGCTTCTGCCTTCTCCTGATCTGCCTTTCTATGTAGGGATTGTTCCCAAGCTCTGGAGAATCTCTTTAAAACCCACACTTCTTTATGTGTGGTGGCTGCGGGGTCATTATTCACACAGGCTTTTTGACCTGCTTCTGTGGCGTGGGAGGCTAAAGTGTGGGCCCATTTGGTTGTGTTGTCGACATTTAAGTGTGCGCGGACTAAATCCCCAAAGACCGCTTTAAAGTGTATCCAAAGGCGTCCTGTGTACACAGTCGGATGCTCTCCCTTCTTTTGTCTACATCGGTTCAAATCTTCTACAGGGTCTCCTCTGTTATAACCAATCGCGTCTCAAATAGCTGCCTTCATCTGCTGGAGGCTTCCTCCTCCTACATTCTGTGGATCTGGTAATGCTGAGCTAACGGATGGATCAAGGCTCATTACTATAAGCTTCACTTCCTCCAGTTCGTCCAGACCATACATAACTGTCTGTTGTCTTACTCGCTCAAAGAAATGGTGCGGGTCTGCTGTGGGTTGGAATGGTTCTATTTTGGCGCAGGCATCTCTCAATTGTGTGATGGTTAGTGGGGTGGTGTACACGAAATCGGGTTCATCGTCAATCGGTGACTTGCGCTGAGTGGTGACTGGCTTCATGGGGTTGTGTGCTGACTGTGCAGTCAGTGATGCGGGTGTTTTCCTTTTCATGGCCTGATTCTCAGTGTCTTCTACGTATCTATTGTCAGTTTCATTGAGTTCCTGCCAATCGGGGCCATTTTCCTGATCTAAATTCGGTCCAAAGGCGTCTCTAAATCCGTTGTGCACTGAGAGCAGTGACTGTAACCTGGCTATTTGTTGCCTACATTTGGCGTGATCTACTGAATTCTGCCTTTGTTCCGTTGTGGAACTATGGAGTGCTCGTAAATCTGCCTTCAAATCTGCGCATTATTTCTTTAACTGTTGTACCTGTTCTGTCTCTTCGCTTACCAAAACTGCGCGTTGTGTATCTTGGTAGGCCTTGTCGTATTGTGTCTGAAATCTGCTCAGGTGAACTATATAAGATTGGTGTGCCCATTTGACATCAGCCATCTCCTTGTCTTTAGCTGCGAGCTGCGATCGGAGTTGCTCATTAATCTTCTCGTATTCACTAAAATTTCCCTTAACTCTTCTCCTCTTTCCCTACAAGCTGTCTGCGGAGCATCCTCACGACCTCCTCTGTGCCTCGCAATTGTGCCAGACAGGACACGATTGCCATCGGCTTACAAACTTTTCCTACATTCTTTTTATGTACCTCGGTTAGGTTATCCCACCAGGTTTGTCCTATACTACCTGGACCTGACTCATTTTAACAAAACTCGGACCAAAGGGGCCATCCTTTCCCCTTCAAATACTTCCGTAATTCCTCTTCCCATATGGGGCACTGCTCTGCTCTACTGGTCGCTGTGACCTTGGGTTCCTGCGGGTTCATTAGGTATTCCATTGCCTTTGCTGCCATTGCTACTAGTATCTCTTTTCCTACCGTTAATTTGGGACAGGGGGAATAAGGCGCCGATTTGTACAACGGATATGGCCTAAGCTATTTTCCGGTTCACAATACTCCTGATTGTTTCACGCAACAAAATCTAACAAGTTTACCTTATATCCCTGTTAGTACGCATGCAAGTTAATACACACTTCCGAATCTTGGCGATTTGATCGATACGGGCCTTACACTTGTGGTTTCTTTCACTTTTCTCAATTGGATTTCTAATGCAAAGTTTTGTGGGCTCTCTCGGAGTGACAAAATCACTTCTAGGTCGAGTCCTGTCAGATGTCGCCAATAATGTTGCCAATTCGCACCGGCGGCGCCAATAATGTTGCTCCTTTTAACTGGATACTGATATGACAGTTATTAATTATGATATTGCTGACTTCCGGTTGCGGCTATGCCTAGGTAGGTCACACGTTCGGCAGCTCCCGCCGGGAACGGACTTTTGGGCTCTCTAGAGGGGCCCCAATGGCAATTGTTTGACGACTTCCAGTGTGGGAAGGTGACAGCAAGGTCCTCCCAACATTATATGGATTGGACCAGGAGTGGAGCGGTGAAAAAAGTGATCTTGGAGCAGCGAAAAGTGAGAGGGAGAAAAAACAAGATGGCGGCGTGTGGAGACCAAGCAGCATGGGCGCTGTGGTCGCAGGAGCAGCAGGGGTTTCTTAGACGCTGCTTTGAGGAGCTGAAAACCGAAATGCTGGCGCCAATGAAGGCGCTACTGAGAAACTAGTGGAGACCCAGAGGGCCCAGGGGGCGGCGATCCGGGAGGTGCAGCAAAAAGCCTCGGAGAACGAGAATGAGATCTTGGGCCTGGCGGTGAAAGTGGAGGCGCACGAGGCGCTGCACAAGAGGTGGTCGGAAAGATTTGAGGACCTGGAGAATAGGTCGAGGAGGAAGAATCTTCGGATTCTGGGTCTCCCTGAAGGAGTTGAGGGGCCCGATACCGGGGCATATGTGAGCACGATGCTCAATTCGCTGATGGGTGCGGGAGCCTTCCCGAGGCCCCTGGTGCTAGATGGGGCGCACCGGGTCCTGGCAAGGAGACCCAAGGCCAACGAGCCGCCAAGGGCTGTAGTGGTGAGGTTTCACCGCTTTATGGACAGAGAGTGTGTCTTGAGATGGGCCAAGAAAGAGCGGAGCAGCAGGTGGGAGAACACGGAGATCCGAATCTACCAGGACTGGAGTGCAGAGGTGGCCAAGAAGAGAGCTGGCTTTAACCGGGCCAAGGTGGTGCTCCATCGGAAGGGGGTGAGGTTCGGAATGCTGCAGCCAGCGCGACTGTGGGTCACATTCCAAGATCGGCACCACTATTTTGAAACGCCCGAGGAGGCTTGGAGCTTTATACAGACTGAAAAGTTGGACTCAAATTGAGGGTCTGTGGTTGTGGGGGGGATGTCTGCTGTATATACGGTTTTAACTACGTGTAGGGAATGTTCGCTTGGTTGGGTGCTGGATGGGGATGGATGAAGGGATTTGATGGGTAGGCTGTGGGAGAGTGGCGCTGGTGGTGGAGGGAGGGGGGGCCCGGGGTGCGGGGCCGGCTCAGGAAAGCACGGGCTTTTTACTGCGCTAGAGAAGGACGGCGGTGGGGGTCGGAGGCGAGCACACTGACTGAGGGGGAGAGGGGATTCCCACACTGGGGGGGTCGATGGGAAGGCGGGAGAGGCCGGGGTCAGCAGGAGTCAGCTGACTTACGGGAGTGTTATGGGGGGAGCAAAAGAGCTAGATATGGATCTAGCGGGGGAGGGGGGGGGGGGGGTATAGGGTTGCTGCTGCATTGGCCAATGGGGAACTGGAAATAGGAGAGGTGGTCGGGGGGGGGTCTGCCGTCTGGGGGACTGGAGGGTGCGGGAGGCGCGGGCACGTGACTGGCCTAGAAAAGGAGATGGCTAGTCGGCCGGGGGGAGGGGGGGGGGGGGGTGAGAAGCTCCCCAGTCCGGCTGATAACTTGGAATGTGAGGGGCCTGAACGGGCCGATCAAGAGGGCCCAGGTGTTCGCGCACTTGAAGGAGACACATTTGAAGGTGGCAGACCAGGTCAGGTTGAGAAAGGGATGGGTAGGACAGGTATTCCATTCGGGGCTGGATGCGAAGAACAGAAGGGTTGCAATACTGGTGGGGAAGCGGATGACGTTTGAGGCCAAGAATATTGTAGTGGATAATGGAGGTAGATACGTGATGGTGAGCGGTAGGTTGCAGGGGGTGTGGGTGGTACTGGTAAACGTATATGCCCGAAACTGGGATGATGCTGGATTTATGAAGCGCATGCTGGATCGGATTCCGGACCTGGAGGGAGGAAGCTTGATAATGGGGGGGGATTTCAACACGAGCATTAGATCGCTCCAGATCCAAGTCGGGACCAGATGGGGGGAGTGGATCCATGGAGGTTTGCTAGGCCCCTGGCCAGGGAATTCTCATTCTTTTCCCATGTATATAGAGCCTACTCCCGGATAGATTTTTTTGTTTTGAGTAGGGCGCTAATCCCGAAAGTGGAAGGAACGGAGTATTTGGCCATAGCCATCTCAGACCACGCCCCGCACGGGGAGGAGCTGGAGTTAGGAGAGGAGAGGGACAAGCGCCCGCTATGGCGTCTTGATGTGGGATTACTGGCGGATGAGTAGGTGTGCGGAAGGGTGCGGGGGTGCATTGAGAGATACTTGGGGGCCAATGACAATGGAGAGGTGCAGGTGGGGGTGGTCTGGGAGGCGATGAAGGCGGTGGTCAGGAGAGAGTTAATCTCCATTAGGGCCTACAGGGAGAAGAGAGAGGGCAGGGAGAGGGAGAGGTTGGTGGGGGAGATCTTAAGAGTGGACAGGAGATATGCAGAGGCCCCCGAGGAGGGGCTACTTAGGGAGCGGCGAAGCCTCCAGACGGAGTTTGACCTGTTGACCACAGGGAAAGCAGAGGCACAGTGGAGGAAAGCACAGGGGGCGGCGTACGAGTATGGGGAGAAGGCGAGCCGGATGCTGACACACCAGCTCCATAAGAGGGTGGCAGCGAGGGAGATAGGTGGAGTTAAGCATAGCAGGGGGAATACGGTGCGGAGTGCGGTGAGAGTAAATGAGGTATTCAAGGACTTCTATGAGGAGCTGTACAGATCTGAGCCCCCAGCGGGGGAAGAGAGGATGCGACGATTTTAGGATCAACTGAGGTTCCCGAGGGTGGAGGAGCCGGAGGTGGATGGTTTAGGGGCGCCAATTGGGTTGGAGGAGCTGGTTAAAGGATTGGGGAACATGCAGGAGGGGAAGGCCCTGGGGCCAGATGGGTTCCCGGTCAAGCTTTATGGGAAATATGTGGACCTGCTAGGCCCGTTGTTAGTAAGGACTTTCAATGTGGCAAGGGAGGGGGGGACCCTGCCCCCGATAATGTCCGGGGCGCTGATCTCGCTGATTCTGAAGCGGGAGAAGGACCCACTGCAATGTGGGGCGTATAGACCGATCTCGCTCCTCAACGTGGATGCTCAGTTGCTGGCAAAAGTGCTGGCTACGAGAATTGAGGACTGTGTCCCTGGGGTGATTCATGAGGACCAGACGGGATTTGTAAAGGGCAGGCAGCTAAACACCAATGTGCGGAGGCTCCTCAACGTGATTATGATGCCATCGGTGGAGGGAGAGGCGGAGGTAGTGGCAGCTATGGACACGGAGAAGGCCTTCGACCGGGTGGAGTGGGAGTATCAGTCCGAGGGTGAGTCGTTGAGGAGGCCAGCAGCTTAAGTTTTCGATTTGCACTGGATTCTGGAATGCCTATCAGACAGATAGTTCACATCAGCTTACAGGAGGTTCACAAATGTCATCTTTTTAAAAAATATATATTTTATTCAAGATTTTTGGCCAAACATAACAGTACATAGTGTTTCTTTTACACAACAATAAAGCAATATAAATAACAGTGGCCAGTTTTAAACAAATAAATAAATAATATATAAACAAAAACAAAACTGAATGGCAACTGCCTTGTCCAAAATAAATACTCTCCAAAAATACAATCCAACAATCCAATATACAATTACCTATAACAAATACCTATACATATTATACATATACAATAACATCTCTGAGAGTCCGTTCGATTCCCCCCCCCTCCCCCCTGGGTTGCTGCTGTTGTCTACTTCTTTTCCATTCCCTCTATCTTTCTGTGAGGTAATCGACGAACGGTTGCCACCGCCTGGTGAACCCCTTAACACGAACTTAATCCGTTCTAACTTTATAAACCCTGCCATGTCGTTTATCCAGGTCTCCACACCCGGGGGTTTGGCTTCCTTCCACATTAACAATATCCTGCGCCGGGCTACTAGGGACGCAAAGGCCAAAACGTCAGCCTCTCTCGCCTCCTGCACTCCCGGCTCTTCTGCAACCCCAAATATAGCCAACCCCCAGCTTGGTTCGACCCGGACCCCCACCACCTTCGAAAGCACCTTTGCCACCCCCACCCAGAACCCCTGTAGTGCTGGGCATGACCAGAACATGTGGGTGTGATTCGCTGGGCCTCTCGAGCATCTCGCACACCTATCCTCTACCCCAAAAAATTTACTAAGCCGTGCTCCAGTCATATGCGCCCTGTGTAACACCTTAAATTGTATCAGGCTTAGCCTGGCACACGAGGACGATGAGTTTACCCTACGTAGGGCATCAGCCCACAGTCCCTCCTCAATCTCCTCCCCCAGTTCTTCTTCCCATTTCCCTTTCAGCTCATCTACCATGATCTCCCCCTCGTCCCTCATTTCCCTGTATATATCCGACACCTTACCATCCCCCACCCATGTCTCTGAGATCACTCTGTCCTGCACCTCCTGCATCGGGAGCTGCGGGAATTTCCTCACCTGTTGCCTCGCAAAAGCCCTCAATTGCATGTACCGAAATGCATTCCCTTGGGGCAACCCATATTTTTCCGTCAGCGCTCCCAGACTCGCAAACGTCCCATCTACAAACAGATCTCTCAGTTGTACTACCCCAGCTCTTTGCCATGCTCCAAATCCCCCATCCATTCTCCCCGGAACGAACCTATGATTGTTTCTTATCGGGGACCGCACCGAAGCTCCCGTCCTTCCCCTATGCCGTCTCCACTGCCCCCAAATTTTCAATGTAGCCACCACCACCGGGCTTGTGGTGTATTTCTTTGGTGAGAATGGCAATGGTGCCGTCACCATTGCTTGTAGGCTAGTCCCCCTGCAGGACGCCCTCTCCAATCTCTTCCACGCCGCTCCCTCCCCTTCTCCCATCCACTTACACACCATTGAAACATTGGCGGCCCAGTAGTACTCACTTAGGTTCGGTAGTGCCAGCCCCCCCCCACTGTCCCTACTACGCTGCAAGAATCCCCTCCTCACTCTCGGGGTCTTCCCAGCCTACACAAAACTCATAATACTCTTCTCGATTCTTTTGAAAAAAGCCTTCGTGATCACCACCGGGAGGCACTGAAACACAAAAAGGAATCGCGGGAGGACCACCATTTTAACCGCCTGCACCCTACCTGCCAATGACAGGGACACCATGTCCCATCTCCTAAAGTCCTCCTTCATCTGTTCCACCAACCGTGTTAAATTAAGCCTGTGTAATGTACCCCAATTCTTGTCTATCTGGATCCCCAAGTACCGGAAGTCCCTTGTTAGCTTCCTCAACGGTAAATCCTCTATCTCTCTGCTCTGCTCCCCTGGATGCACCACAAACAACTCACTTTTCCCCATGTTCAGTTTATACCCTGAAAAATCCCCAAACTCCCCAAGTATCCGCATTATCTCTGGCATCCCCTCCGCCGGGTCCGCCACATATAGCAACAAATCATCTGCATACAGAGATACCCGGTGTTCTTCTCCCCCCCTGAGTACTCCCCTCCACTTCCTGGAACCCCTCAATGCTATGGCCAGGGGTTCAATCGCCAGTGCAAACAATAACGGGGACAGAGGACATCCCTGCCTCGTCCCTCTATGGAGCCGAAAATAGTCAGACCCCCGTCCATTCGTAACTACGCTCGCCATCGGGGCCCTATACAGCAACTGTACCCACCTGATATACCCATCCCCAAAACCAAATCTCCTCAGCACCTCCCACAAATAATCCCACTTCACTCTATCAAATGCTTTCTCGGCATCCATCGCCACCACTATCTCCGCTTCCCCCTCTGGTGGGGGCATCATCATTACCCCTATCAGCCTCCGTATATTTTTATTCAGCTGTCTCCCCTTCACAAACCCAGTTTGGTCCCCATGAACCACCCCCGGGACACAATCCTCTATCCTCATTGCCATTACCTTGGCCAGAATCTTAGCGTCCACATTCAGGAGGGAAATGGGCCTGTAGGACCCGCATTGCAGCGGGTCTTTTTCCTTCTTTAGGAGGAGCGATATCGTTGCCTCTGACATAATCGGGGGCAGCTGCCCCCTTTCCCTCGCCTCATTAAAGGTTCTCATCAGTAGCGGGGCCAGCAAGTCCATATATTTCCTATAGAATTCAACTGGGAATCCGTCTGGTCCCGGGGCCTTCCCCGCCTGCATGCTCCCAATCCCTTTCACCACTTCCTCCGTCTCAATCTGTGCTCCCAGTCCCACCCTCTCCTGCTCCTCCACCTTAGGAAATTCCAGCTGATCCAGAAAGCACATCACTCTCTCCTTCCCATCCGGGGGCTGAGCTTCATATAATCTTTCGTAAAATGCCTTGAACACTCCATTCACTCTCTCCGCTCCCCGCTCCATCGCTCCCTCCTCATCTCTCACCCCCCCTATCTCCCTCGCTGCTCCCCTTTTCCTCAGTTGGTGGGCCAGCAACCTGCTCGCCTTCTCCCCTTATTCGTACTGTACACCCTGTGCCTTCCTCCATTGTGCCTCTGCATTACCCGTAGTCAACAAGTCAAATTCTACATGTAGCCTTTGCCTTTCCCTGTACAGTCCCTCCTCCGGTGCCTCCGCATATTGTCTGTCCACCCTCAGAAGTTCTTTCAACAACCACTCCCTTCCCCTACCCTCCTGCTTTCCTTTTTGTGCCCTAATAGATATCAGCTCCCCTCTAACCACTGCCTTCAGCGCCTCCCAGATCACTCCCACCTGTACCTCCCCATTATCATTGAGTTCCAAGTACCGTTCAATACAGCCCCTCACCCTTAAACACACCCCCTCATCTGCCAATAATCCCATGTCCATTCTCCAGGGTGGACGCTGTTGTTTTTCTTCCCCTATCTCCAGGTCCACCCAATGTGGAGCATGATCCGAAATGGCTATAGCCGTGTACTCCGTCCCCGTCACCTTTGGGATCAGTGCCCTTCCCAAAACAAAAAAATCTATTCGTGAATAAACTTTGTGGACATAGGAGAAAAATGAAAACTCCTTACTCCTAGCTCTACTAAATCTCCAGGGGTCTACTCCTCCCATCTGCTCCATAAAGTCCTTAAGCACCCTAGCTGCAGCCGGCCTCCTTCCGGCCCTGGACCTCGATCTGTCCAGCCCTGGGTCCAGCACCGTATTAAAATCTCCACCCATTACCAACTTCCCCACTTCTAGGTCCGGGATTCGTCCTAACATATGCCTCATAAAGTTGGCATCATCCCAGTTCGGGGCATACACGTTCACTAATACCACCACCTCCCCTTGCAATTTGCCACTCACCATCACGTATCTGCCCCCACTATCCGCCACTATAGTCTTTGCCTCAAACATTACCCGCTTCCCCACTAGTATGGCCACCCCCCTGTTTTTTGCGTCTAGCCCCGAATGAAACACCTGCCCCACCCATCCTTTGCGTAGTCTGACCTGGTCTATCAGCTTCAGATGCGTCTCCTGAAGCATAACCACATCTGCCTTAAGTTTCTTTAGGTGTGCGAGTACCCGTGCCCTCTTAATCGGCCCGTTCAGCCCTCTCACATTCCACGTGATCAACCGGGTTGGGGGGCTCTTTACCCGCCCCCCCTTGACGACTAGCCATCTCCTTTTTCAATCCAGTTCCTCACCCGGTTCCCACGTAGCCGTATCTCCCCCAAGCGGTGCCCCCCCGCCCCGACCCCCCCCATACCAGCTTCCCCTTCTCCCCAGCAGCAGAAACCCATTTAACCCCCCCCACCCCCGCTAGATCCCAAACTAGCGTAATTGCACCCCTCATGTTGCTCCCAGAAGTCAGCAAACTCTGGCCGATCTCGGCTTCCCCCCGTGACCTCGGCTCACACTGTGCGAGGCCCCCTCCCTCCTGCTTTCCTGTTCCCGCCGTGATTACCATAGCGCAGGAACAAAGCCTTTTGGCCCCGCCCCCAATGGCCGGCGCCCTCAGCTCCTCATCCTCCCTCCCCCCCTCCCCCATGACATGGGGAAGAGAGAAAAGTTACAGGGTCGCAGGATTAACAACTTGGGAAGTCATCTCTTCCCTCTTTTCCCCCCTTCATCCCACATATTCACCCCCCCCCACTTTGTCCCAAACGTTCTTTTTATGGCCCGCTCACTCCAGTTTCTCCTCGACAATAAACGTCCACGCCTCATCTGCCGTTTCAAAGTAGTGGTGTTTCCCTTGATGTGTGACCCACAGTCTTGCCGGTTGCAGCATTCCAAATTTAATCTTCCATTTGTGCAGCACCGCCTTGGCCCGATTAAAGCTTGCCCTCCTTCTCGCCACCTCCGCACACCAATCTTGATATATGCGGATCACCGCGTTCTCCCACCTACTGCTCCGAGTTTTCTTTGCCCATCTGAGGACCATCTCTCTGTCCTTATATCGGAGAAATCTCACCACTATGGCTCGAGGAATTTCTCCAGCCCTCGGTCTTCGCGCCATAACTCGATAGGCTCCCTCCACCTCCAGCAGACCCGGCGGGGCCTCCGATCCCATTAACGAGTGCAGCATCGTGCTCACATATGCCCCAACGTCCGCCCCTTCTACACCTTCGGGAAGACCAAGAATCCTTAAATTCTTCCTCCTCGCATTATTCTCCAGCACCTCCAGCCTTTCCACACACCTTTTGTGTTGTGCCTCGTGCATCTCCGTTTTCACCACCAGGCCCTGTATGTCGTCCTCATTCTCAGCAGCCTTTGCCTTCACGACCCGAAGCTCCTGTTCCTGGGTCTTTTGCTCCTCCTTTAGCCCCTCAATCGCTTGTAATATCGGGGCCAACAGCTCCTTCTTCATCTCCTTTTTGAGTTCTTCCACGCAACGCCGCAGGAACTCTTGTTGGTCAGGGCCCCATATTAAACTGCCTCCTTCCGACGCCATCTTGCTTTGTGCCTGCCTTCCTGGCCGCTGCTCTAGAGGATCCACCGCAATCCGGCCACTTTCCTCTTTTTTTCCATCCGTGTCCAGGGGGGATTCCCTTCTGGATTACAGCACAGTGTTTTTTGCCGTTAAAATTGCCGTTGGGGCTCCTATCAAGAGCTGCCGAAACGTGCGACCTAGCTGGTCATCGCCGCACCCGGAAGTTCCCACAAATGTCATCTTAAGCATTACACTTTCCTGAAGCATTTCTATTAGCCAAGCTGCATATTTCTCAGAGTAAATTCAGGCCTCATTTTTACCATATATCAAATTCCCTACATTCCCTACTTAAGAGGCTCTAAGGACCAGCATTGCATTGGGGAAACTCTTAAAACTGGAATAAACAACACTGCATAAAATACATAGCAAAAACAAATTTTACAAATTAACATTATCTGAAGCTCATGACAGAAACTTTCATCATTCAAACCCAATTTGTTACATTTGAAGGTATTTTTCAATGGAATTAATAGCAGTGTTTCATGACAACATTATAAAAATATATCATTCTTTCACTTTCTGCACATTACATATACTTTAAACATACTTTAAACATGCACAAAATTGATCCAACCTATAGGAACTCTCCGATATGTTTGCTGTCTCTCCTCAGTGCAGCTGGAACATAACTAAAAGTGTGTAAACAAGTAGGGGTAAATACTGACCTACCATAGTGCTGGCCCATCACTTCTTTTTTTTCATATAAATTTAGAGTACCCAATTAAGGGGCAATTTAGCGTGGCCAATCAACCTACCCTGCACATCTTTGGGTTGTGGGGCCGAAACCCACGCAAACAGGGGGAGAATGTGCAAACTCCACACAGAGTAACCCAGAGCAGGGATCGAACCTGGGACCTCGGCGCCGTGAGGCCGCAGTGCTAACCCACTGCGCCACCGTGCTGCCCTTGGCCCATCAAAAATGTTGTTCAAAAATCCAATAAAAAACATTTATTAAAAAAAAGAAACAGTCAAAACCTTGGTCCAAAAGCACCTCAGAAGCCTAATATAATTGACCAGACATACATGCTAATGAAGGTAAAAATCCCTTTAAACATGTTTTTTTTTTTTAATATATTTTTATTCTCCTCCTTTTTCACATTTTCTCTCGCATTTACACCCATCAACAATAAATAATAATCAGCAAGATATCTCAATCCCCACAATAACAACGATCCCATCCGCCCACCAACCCCCAAACCTCAGCCTGCATGTTTACATAAACAAATGACAAAAAGGAATCAGGGATTACCCAGAGTCACCCTTAATCTACACAGCCCCCCAACCCCCCCCCCCCCCAACATCCCCCCCTCCCCAACTAAAGTTCGATGTTATCCAGTTCTTGAAAGTTCATAATAAATAGTGCCCATGACTTGTAGAACCCTTCCGAGCTTCCCCTCAGTTCGAACTTAACCTTCTCAAGGGTCAAGCATTCCAACAGGTCCCCCCGCCACGCCAGGGCACTGGGTGGAGAGGCTGCTCTCCATCCCAGGAGGATCTGCCTTCGGGCGATCAACGAGGCGAAGGCTATGATATCTGCCTCCGCACCCGTTTCCAACCCTGGCTGGTCCGACACCCCGAATATGGCCTCCTGGGGACCCGGGTCCAGTTTCACACGCACTACCTTGGAAATTACCCTAAACACCTCCTTCCAGTACTCCACTAGCTTTGGACATGACCAAAACATATGAACGTGATTAGCGCCCCCCCCCACCCCCGCCACGCTCACACACATCCTCTGCTCCTTCAAAAAATCGGCTCATCCTAGCCCTCGTGAAGTGCGCTCTATATACCACCTTCAGCTGTATCAGCCCCAACCTCGCACGTGAGGTGGAGGCATTCACTCTCCGCAGCACCTCACACCAGACCCCCTCCTCTATAACTTCTCCCAGCTCTTCCTCCCACTCTACTTTGATCCCTTCCAGTGGTGCCTTATCCTCTTCCAAAATAGCTCCATACACCGCTGACACTGCCCCCTTCTCCAGTCCCCAATGTAGCCACCTAAAATGGCTGATCCCGATTAATTTGGCCAAACCCCGATGTAAAATGGCGAACTGAAAAGGCTGATGGGAAAATCAGCCAACAGGACTCAAATGGACAGCTGCAGACAGAGCAGTGTATTCGGCTCTGGGGAAGTCGGCCCAGACCGATACCTGCAACCATTAACAGCACATCAACCCAGCCATCTGCAGTTTAATCGGCCATCCCCGGGAACAATTGCTACAAATTAGCAATTGAAAGCCGATCCAGACCTGTCGGCGCCGGCAGTGGCTGAGACAAAGAAAGGTGAACGACCACCCCCCGATCAAGGAATCGCCCCATTATTGGAGCATATCGAACCCAGTGATTGGGACCAAGTCCAATCACTTGGGACCAGGGTCAAGGTCCGCCCCGAGAGGCGGGAATCCCCTGGGAACTATAAAGATAGGGGCCAAGTTCAGATCGGCCCTTCTTCTCCTACTCGCAACCTTCAAGACCCTTCGACGAAAGAACAAGTAAGTCTTACTCCAGCGATCGCTACCTGATAGGTGTTCCAGACTATCGACCCGTACCAGCCTTTTTGAATCCCGCAGGCCAGACCCAATTCGATAGACCATTCGTTTCCCTGACCTGGTGGGCCATCACCAAAGTTAAGTATTGGCCTTTAGTGGTAGGTAATAGTCTAGAAGTAGGATTATTGTATAAGTATTTATTGCTGTATATAATAAATGATCGTTGATATAACTTTTACTAAGCGGTGTGCTGCATTATTAATCATTACTTGAGCTTGAACCACGTGGCGGTATCAGAAAGATACCTGGCGACTCGTGAGCAAAGGTGACAGAATTAGAGCTAATAAAACTAAGGCTAACACCTCCTCCAGCAATGTGGAGGCCGGTTCCTCTGGGAAACTCTCTATCTCCTTCCTGGCAAAATCCCGAACCTGCATGTACCTAAACACTTCTCCCTACTCTAGCCCATACTTCGCTTCCAGCTCCCTCAATCCTGCAAACCGACCCCGAAGAAACAAATCTTTTAGTGTCTTAATCCCCTTCTCTTCCCATTTCCGAAAACTTCCATCCCACCTCCCTGGCTCAAATCTGTGATTCCCTGAATCGGCATTTCCCTTGACCCTAAACCCAATCCGAAGTGTTGGAGAAACTGCCTCCAGATTTTCAATGAAGCTATTATTTCCGGACTCCCTGAATATTTCCCCGGAGCTATCGGGAGCGGCGCTGTTGCTAGTGCTTTCAGCCCCGACCCCCTGCACAAACTCTCCTCCATTCTGACCCACTGAGAATCAACCCCTCTGACCCAGCTCCGCACCTTCTCCACATTCGCTGCCCAGTAGTAGTACAACAGGTTCGGGAGACCCAAACCCCCTGCCTGCCTTCCCCTCTGTAGCAGCACCTTTCTCACTCTGGCCACCTTCCCTCCCCATATGAATGAGGTAATCCTTCCCTCGATCTCCCTGAAAAAAGACTTTGGCAGGAAAATTGGTAAGCATTGAAAAATAAACAGGAATCGCGGCAACACATTCATTTTAACCGCCTGTACCCGACCCGCCAGTGACAGAGGAAGGCCGTCCCACCTTGCCAGATCGGCTTTCACTCTCCCCACCAAACTAGTGATGTTGTACCTGCGAAGCCTCCCCCACTCCTGGGAAACCTGCACCCCCAGACACCTAAAGTGAGTCCCTGCCCTACGGAATGGCAGACCCCCCCGCCCCTGCCCCCATCCCCGGCCGAGACACTACAAAATACCCACTCTTGACCAGGTTCAGCTTGTGCCCCGAGAAAGACCCAAATACCCGCAGCAGCTCCAATATTCCTCCTATCGACTCACTCGGTTCCGACACACACAGCAGCAAGTCGTCGACATATAAGGACACCTTATGCTCTACCCCCCCCCCCCCACCCCCCCCCCCCCCCCCCCACCCCCCCCCCCCCCCGCACTATTCCTTTCCATGCTCCCGAACTTCTCAAGTGCAAACAGCAGGGGGGTCATAGGACATCACTGTCTCGTCCCACGGTGGGGAGAAAAGTATCTCAAACTGAGATTATTTGTGCGGACACTCGCCTTCGGCTCCTTATATAATAGCTTTACCCAGTTCACAAACCTTGGTCCAATCCCAAACCGCTCCAGCACTGCCAACAAGTACCCCCATTCTACCCGATCAAACACCTTCTCGGCGTCCAATGCCACAACTACCTCTGTTTCCTTCCCTTCCGCCGGTGCCATAACAACGTTCAAAACCCTCCTAATGTTCGAAAACAGCTGCCTTCCTTTCCCGAATTCCGTCTGATCCTCTCCTATCACCTTCGGGAGGCACTCCTCCAGCCTTCCCACCAGTACCTTCGCCAACACTTTTGCATCCACATTCAGAAGTGATATGGGCCTATACGACCCACACTCCGCCGGATCCTTATCTTTTTTTAGCAACAGTAAAATCGATGCCTGCCCCAAGGTTTGCGGCAACACCCCCTTCCCTATCGCCTCCTCAAACATCCCCACCATTAGGGGTGCCAACCTATCCTTAAATTTTTTATAATATTCCACCGGAAACTCATCCGGCCCTGCCACCTTCCCCGACTGCATCCTCCCAATCGCATCCTTTATCTCCTGCTCCACTATTGCTCCTTCTAGTGTAGCCATGTCCCCCTCCCCTAGCCTCCGGTACTCCAACCCATCTAGAAATTCCTGCATCTCACGGTGTAGCCAGTTAGAATCACAAGGAGGGCTTGTAGCCAGTTAAAATGGCTAACACCCGATTTAGAATGGCCAACCCCGATTTAAAATGGCGAACGGAAAAGGCTGATGGGAAAATCAGCCAACAGGACTAAAACAAGCAGCTGCAGGTAAAACTGTGTATTCGCCTCTGGGAAGGCCAGACAAGATCGATACCTGCAGCCATCAGCACAACAAAACACCAGCCGTCTGAATATGAATGAGCAATCCCTGGGAACAATGTGCAACATTTTAGACACAAAGTCAACCCAGACTTTTCGGCGCCAACAGGAGCCTACACAAAGGGAGGTGAACGATCACCTCAAGACCGCCCATCGATCAAGGAATCGCTCCAGCATTGGAGAATATCGAACCAAGTGATTGGGACAAAGTCCAATCACTTGGAACCAGGTACAGGGTCCGCCCCGAAAGGCGGGAAGTCCCTGGGGACTATAAGTATAGAGTCCAAGTTCAAATCGACCCTTCTCCTCTCAGCCACCCTCCTGCCACCCTTCTGCTGACCTTCTGCAACAGCCGCTCAAATCGTAAGTCTTACTTCAACGCTCGCTACGAGATAGGCGCTCCTAGCTATCGATCTGTACCAGCTTCGAATCCCGCAGGCTCAGAACACAAACGAAAGGACATTTGTTTCCCTGACCTGGTGGGACATTTCCAAGTTAAGTATTGGCCTGTTAATTGTAGGAAGTAGCTTAGAAGTAGTATTTATGCATGAGTATTGATTACTGTATATAATAAATGTGCGTTGATTTAACTCTTACTAAGCGGTGTATTGGATTATTGATCATTACTAGGACTTGAACCACGTGGCGGTATCAGAAAGATACCTGGCGACTCAAGAGCAAAGGTGATAGAACAGAGCAATTAAACTAAGGCTAAATTTAGCAGCAACATTTGGCGACATCCTGACGGGACCCAATCTAGAAATGGAAAACTACTCCGGGAGAACCCAAGAATTTGAATTAGAAACCCAATTAGAAACAGAAAACCACAAGTGTTCAAGCAGTTCTGATCAATATCCATAATTCGGAAGTGTGTGTATGCATGCGTAACTAACAGGACTATAAGGTAAAATTGATAGATTTTTGTTGCGTCAAAACTGTCGGAAGTTTGTATATCGGAAAGTAGCGAAGGCCGTACCCGTATTTACAACACCGCCTTAGCCCCCTGTTCCAAATTTAAAAGAAGAGGCATTCGGATAGGCAAGATGACAATGCAGGCAATGCAGCGCCTCATGAATCCTGAGGAATTTGCGGTCGCAGCGACCAGCAGCAGTAGAGTGGGACAGTGTCCCATTTGGGAGGAAGAAATCAGGAAATATCTCAAAGGGAAAGGATGCCCCTTTGGAATGATTTCTGTGATAATGAGGAATCAGGTCCAGGAGAATAGGGCATACTTGGTGGGAGAACCTGAGCGAGATCCACAAAAAGAGCTTGGGAAAAGCTCGCAAGCCGATGGCAATCGTGTCCTGTTTGGCACAATTGCGAGGCACAGAGGAGGTCGCTAAGACGCTCCGCAAAGAAGTTGAGGGCATACATCGGATGAGTAAGGTCGATGTAAGCGAAGTAGAAAGAGAGAATTTAGAATTGAGGATGAAATTGGCAGCAAAAGATGGAGAGGTGGATGACGCCAAACGGGCTCACCAGTCTTGTCTGGCGCATTTAAGCAGCTTCCAGTCTCCATACGAAAAGGCCTATCAGGACACGCAACGTGCAGTCCTGGTACGAGAGGAGACAGAAAAACAGGTAGAGACATTGCAGAAACAGTGTAGTGACCTCAAGGCAGCATTGAGAGCACTTCATGCTGCCACCACGAGAACAAAGACAAAGCACATTAGACCACGCAAAGTGCCAGAAGCAGATTGCAGAGCTCCAATCGCTGCTTTCTGTTCAAAAAGATTTTCAGGAAACCTTTGGGGAAAAGTTAGATCAGGTAGACGGCCCTGATTGGGAAGAGTTAAACGAAACAGCGCAGAGATATGTTCAGGGAACATGTGCGCAGGGAAAGCCCCAAAAGAGAAAAGCACCCCAACCCCCCACACAGCAGATAGTTCAGGCTCCAATGAATCCAGTAACCACCCACCGCACAGCCACATCGGACGAGGCGGAATATCTATATTCCAGCCCCTTAACAGTGACCCAATTACGGGACGCGTGCGAG
Source organism: Scyliorhinus torazame (assembly GCF_047496885.1). Lineage (NCBI taxonomy): Eukaryota > Metazoa > Chordata > Chondrichthyes > Carcharhiniformes > Scyliorhinidae > Scyliorhinus > Scyliorhinus torazame. The sequence goes on along the minus strand of NC_092712.1, from coordinate 144,494,568 downwards.
AAAAGCACACCGTCCCTCCCCACCTCAGACCCCCACCATTTCTTTGCCACAGTTAGGTATCAGGTGCACATGTACGGCCTGGATGTGCGAGTAAAGCTCACAGTTTTAAGTTTAGATCCGTCGGTAGCAGCAGCCCTTCCCGATCCACAGAATGTAGGAGGAGGCACCCTTTCAGAAATGCATACCGCGGTCCTGGATGCGATCGAGTATAACCGGGGTGACCCTGTAGATGGCCTCAACAAATGTAGGCAGAAGAAATCTGAGCACCCCACAGCGTTCGCAGGATGCCTGTGGATTCACTTCGCAGCAGCCTTTGGAGACGTAGACCGTGCCCATTTGTCCCCAGACAACATGACCAAATGGACCCGCACCCTTATCTCCCATGCCACAGAAACAGAACAGAAAGCTTGTACGAGTTATGATCCCTCAGACGAGGCCCATAACGAGAAATGGGTAGTGAAGAGATTGTCCCGCGTTTGGGAACAATCTGTTCAAAGTAAACCCATCGTTAAGAATAGCGAGGAAAGGCAGGCCGGCGCAGATATGCAGGCAGTAAAAACAGCACACCACAACCCCGCATGGGTGAATGAGGGAAAGAACAGCCCCCCACCCAAGTCACAAGAGTGTTACAACTGCAGACAGTTGGGACACTTCGCAAAAGAGTGCAAGCCCCTAAAAAGCCACAGAGAGCCCAACAGACAGGCACTCTGATTAAGAAAAAGACAGAGCCCATCCATAGCGTTAGCGCCCGTTCAGATCAGACGGACCTGACCGGAACGGACTGACGGTGTACGGGCTCCCCCAGTTGGGTCTGCGACACCCTTTGGGATAGGTCAGGACGACCGGTAGTTGCAGCAAAAATTCGGGGACAGCCTATCGAATTTCTATGGGACACAGGAGGGTCCCGCACCACAATAAATTCCTCAACCCTGTTTCAAAAAGATACGTGGCCCACTACAGCCACTATCACCCTCAGCGGCTTTACAGGCCACTCACAGCAGGGACACATCACAGCCCCTGTACCCATTCCAATAGGCACCATCACCACCAAGCACCCCGTGGTTTTAGTTGACCAGCCCCACACAGCAGAACACATTCTGGGAATTGATTTAATGAATTCCCATCACCTTTCATTCGATCCAATCAACCAGTGTGTGTGGAAGATGGCGAAATCCGCAAGAGCCCCCGCAACGCTCAACATAGGAGAGTATATGAACAAAATTAGCGCCGTAGGCGAATTTTGGTTCAACCCGACCATGCTTAGCATGGACAAGCAGGTTAAGGCAGTTCTGCAAAAGAACAGGGCAGCATTTGCGACCCACAAGCACGACTGTGGACGGATGACTGGCTCCGTACAAATAACAGGACCTGACCCTGGACCCCCAAAACAGTATGGATTTCCCCAAGAGGCAAAGGGAGAAATCACAAAAGTAATAGAGAGCTTGTTAGAGCAGGGCGTACTTAGATCAGTAGCCTCCACTGATAATGCCCTGATTTGGCCAGTGAAAAAGCCCGATGGATCATGGCGACTGACCATCCATTACCGGGAAGTCAACAGAATCACCCCCGCAGCAGTCCCCACAGTAGCGACAAGCCCCGAGACCATGCTCAAGCAGGAACTCAATTCCCGATACTTCACGGTTTTGGACGTCAGTAATGGATTCTGGTCCATTTCATTGGCAAAGGCGTGCCAGTACAAATTTTCCTTCACTTTTAAAGCACAGCGGTACACGTGGACATGCCTGCCACAAGGATTCCACAACTCCCCCTCCATTTTACACCGACAGCTGGCAAATGGTTCAGCAAAATTCTCTTGCCCCGAATGTCTGGTACAGTATGTAGACGACCTACTACTGCAGACAGACACCAAGGAAGAGCACATTGTGCTTCTGTCCGAACTCCTGGAACTATTAAATTCAATTGGTTGTAAAGTCAACCCCAAAAAGGCCCAGGTTTTGGAAGAAAAAGCGATATATTTGGGAACAATTATCACGCACGGTAAACGTGAGATCGAGCATAAAAGGATTGATTCGATTGCTAAATCGCCCCTTCCCCAGAACGTTTCAGCCCTCCGGTCATTTTTAGGACTGGTTGGCTACTGCCGAAACCACATTGACGGTTTCACCAGCAAGGCAGCACCCCTCTCAGACCTCCTAAAGAAAGGAGCCCCCTGGGAATGGCTTCCGCAGCATACGGATGCTGTGGACTCTTTAAAACAGGCACTCATTGCAGCCCCCGCAGTTCCAGACCTGCTTTCCCCTTACCAGGAACAGCACGACCAGTTAAGGCCCGTAGCTTATGCCTCCAGAATTTTAGATGCTGTGGAGCAGGGATTTTCAGCCTGCGAGAGGCACCTGCTCGCAGTATTCTGGGCAGTCCAGTATTTTTCATTTCTTGCCGGACTGAACCCCATCACAATTCTCACCGAACACACCCCCACCCAACCTTTACTGGATGGACGACTCAAGGACGGTACAGTTAGTCAGATTCGAGCAGCGAGATGGACCCTTCTCTTGCAGGGACAGGACATCACTGTGAAAAGGACAAAGACACACGCCTATTTAGCCGACAATTTACAGTATCCCGGAACCCCCCATGAATGTGAGATTATCTCTCCACACCACAACACAGGCCGCTTTATCGCTAAAACACCCCCCAGAAAGATAGGTAATTCAACTCAGAGCCCTCCGCACACGGACTCGTGTGAGCCCATAAAGATTTATGTGGATGGATCTTCCACAGTCTTGGATGGGCAGCACATAACAGGTTGCGGTACAGGTGTCGAGGACGCACAGGGACGCGCCCTCGAGGAATTATCGTTAAAACTACCGGGACACTTCGGCGCGCAGGCAGCAGAGCTTGCGGCCATCGCATATATAGTTGAACACTCCTTCCCCAGCCCAGCAGACATATACTCGGACAGCCTCTATGTCTGTAACAGCCTTACGGAATTTCTGCCCCTGTGGGAAGCAAGAGGATTTGTTTCCGCAGACGGAAAACCCCTCCCCTCAGCCCCATTGCTCCGTCATATTTTAGAAAAAGCCCAGAACAGGACTTATGGGATAATCAAAGTCCGCAGTCACCATCGTTCCTCCCTCCCTGGAAATGTGAAAGCCGACGCACTGGCTAAAGCAGGTTCCAGACATGGGTATTTTTGGACACCCCCCCGAAAGCCAGTGAGTGCAGTTCAGGTCTCACAGACAAAGATCGAGGATCTAGTGGAGGCCCAGAAGCAGGACACCAATCTCACGGAGATTGTAAAGGGAAACTATCCAGCTCCCTATGGGAGATTTAGAAATGCACTGACCACACATGACGGTGTGGTGTTAAAGGACAACCTTTATGTGATCCTGAACAGGACAGGAACCAATTGATTTGCTTGTTCCATGACGGTCATGGACATCAGGGAATCGATCCCACCACAGCCCATCTCAAGCAGCTTTGTTGGTGGCCGAGTTTAAAGGAAGATGTAACCCATTACATAGAAAATTGTCTCATCTGTGCGCAGAATAATTCCAGACAGATATGTCAAAAAGGCCCAACTCAGCCACACCCGACCCGTTAATGGCCCCTGGACTAACCTCCAGATTGATTTTATAGGACCATTGCCCCCTTGTAGGAATGGTTATAAATATGTACTCATGGTGATAGACACGTTTACAAAATGGGTGGAAGCATTCCCAGCCAGAACAAACACAGCAAAGACCACAGCCAAGATTCTGACCCACCACATCTTTACAAGATGGGGACTCCCCCGCAGCATTGAATCCGACCAATGTTCCCATTTTACGGGACGGGTCATGCAGAACGTCCTCACGATATTTGGCATCACCCAAAAATTCCACATAGCATACCACCCCCAGTCGAGTGGTATCGTGGAGCGCATGAATCGGACCCTAAAAACCACCCTCAAAAAAATGGTCCAGCAGAACAACACCACTTGGGACTCAGTCCTCCCTTTTGCGCTGATGATTTTGCGTAACACTATTTCTACCTCCACAGGTTACACCCCACACACTCTCATGACCGGACGCCCCATGAAAGGCACAGAATATTTGTTAGGTTTTTACCTGACCAGCCCCGAAGTGACAGCCCTCACACACGAGAAAGCCGTGGAGCAATTAGTTGCAAATGTTAAAACGGCTCAGCTAGCAGCCGCAGTAAAATTGTTTCAACAAGACAGTGCATGCGACTGAGTATAGTATCGGACAGCAAGTGATGCTTTCTGTATATAACCCCAGCACATTCCTGTCGCCAAAATACTCAGGTCCGTATTCCATTGCAGATAAAGGAGGCCCTTCCGTTTATAAGATAAAGTACCCCAATGGTGAGACTGCATGGTTTCATATAAACCAGCTGAAGGCTTATGGAACACAGTCGAACCACGCACACCACATCATGCTCGACGCAGCACACCACGCCCCGCCCACAGCCAACGTATCCCTACCATCCCCCAACACGTCCAGCCCAGCCACGGATTCGACCTCGACTCCACCCCGAAATAGACACTCCGCCCCGGAACGCCCACAGACTGCAGCAGCAGAGACAGCGACTGTGACTCGGACGATAGCCACAGCACGCCTCCCTACTATCCCCATGCAACCGGACCCACACCCAGCGACTCCGACTTCGATCCAAGTGATCCCTTCCTGATCACTTTCCTGAACAAACCCCACCACCGAACACCGAACCACACTGACGACCCCGATTTTGTCCCCACACAACTAGACACCAATTATTGGCACCGTGACAACTCATTCCGACTCGTCGCAACGGCGAGAGCAACCCCAACTCACACCATGCAGCCCTTTCAGCCCTAATCCACTCCAGAGTTTGGAATCCGGGAGTAGAGGACGACCTTGGGTCTGACTCCCAAACCGCCAACCCCTTTGCGACCCTGTTCGCAGCCAAGAACTGAGGTGTCCAGATGATGTTTTGAAGGAACCACTTAGGAGAAGTGTTGTCCTTTCTGATGGAACCTACAGAATGTTTTATGTTGTGTGTACGTTTGTTAAATGTTGTATGTCCGACAGGAGAATTTTTTTCTCACTGCACCACGCCTATTCGGCCGAAACCTCTGAGGACTTGGCAGACACTAGTTCAGAGGAACTAGCTTGTCTGCAGACACTTGTTCGGGTGCCAGACGCCCGCTCGTAACTTCCCTTCTGGTTCGAAGGATAGAACCACTACGGCAGCCCCACCACGACGACTACATTTTTTTCCCATTCTTGTCGGTTGCTCAGGCAGTGGAGAAACGGCTTGAGACCCGCCCTGCCTGGGAACCCCCCGCTGGTCAACTACGCTCGGGTAGGAGAGATACGGCATTGGTAGCCGCTCTACCCGGGGACTCCATCCAACTCTTACCCGTCACGGCCCATACGCACCTCATTTGGCATTTTTCAGTTCAAAATGTTTTGTTTGTTTAGGTAACGTTTAGGTTGCCGGCCATCTGCTATTTACATCCTGGAACATTTGGATGGTAAATCAGCACTGGTTCATTATTGGGAAGTGTGCCGTGTCATAAAATTTGTTTTTTTTTTTAAATGAGGGAGTCACACATAGTGACCAATTATAAAGGGAGTAATTGGCACTAAAGGGCAGACACACTAGCATACCAGATATTAAACAAAGATAGTTACAGACACTATGCTTGTCTCTACAGAACTCCAGGACCGGAGGAAACAAAGAAAGAAAAGGACAGAGAACAGCCATGAGGACTTCCTTCATATGGATCAACATACTGTTTATGGACATTTGGTTGCGCGCGAATGCGAACCCCATGACTTCAAGACCCCCAGCTGTTAATGTTTCACTTTCCCGCAGTACCCAGAGCGCAGTCATCAGCGACACTACATCATCTTGGTGTGCCAGGTTTATAACCTGGTACTCCCTGTCCTAGGTGATCGAAACACTACTAGCGTTGGCGATACTCTGCTGCATCGTGCAGACTATGCGTCTACGGAAATGGAGAAGGAGAGCCTACCGCGCTCGAACCCCGGTATATAGGATCAGATCCCCTATGTTCGGTTATGACCAGACCCCTGACCCCCGCGATCTATAATAAAGTACATTCACTTGCGTTAATTGTTATTGTAAATAAAGAACTGTAAAGAACCTTTTCCTGAGCAAATTGTATGATCCTGAGCTTGACTGCCAAGCCAGGAAAGACTGTATGAAATGCTATGATTTTGTTGTATGATTGAGGAAGTTAGGATAATGGAATGTTTAAGTGAGTGTAGTATATTAAGAATAAGTTAGAGGTTCCCAGTTTATTGTTTTGTAATGCATGTCCCTGTCTGACATAGCGCCCTTAGAATTGTTAGTTAAAACTTTTTGTGCATAGCTATGGTCAGTGCAGAGGCCATGAGGGAAGTGCCCCCCCCCCCCCCCCCCCCCCCCCAGGTCAGGAAATGGAAAGCAACGTAATGATGTGATCCTTCACGCTTCGCGTTAGGATCACAAGTAGGGTTTGTAGCCAGTTAAAATGGCTAACTCCCGATTTAGAATGGCCAACCCCGATTTAAAATGGCGAACGGAAAAGGCTGATGGGAAAATCAGCCAACAGGACTAAAACAAGCAGCTGTAGGTAAAACTGTGTATTCGCCACTGGGAAGGCCAGACAAGATCGATACCTGCAGCCATCAGCACAACAAAACACCCGCCATCTGAATATTAATGAGCAATCCCCGGGAACAATGTGCAACATTTTAGACACAAAGTCAACCCAGACTTTTCGGCGCCAACAGGAGCCTACACAAAGGGAGGTGAACGATCACCTCAAGACCGCCCATCGATCAAGGAATCGCTCCAGCATTGGAGAATATCGAACCAAGTGATTGGGACAAAGTCCAATCACTTGGAACCAGGTACAGGGTCCGCCCCGAAAGGCGGGAAGTCCCTGGGGACTATAAGTATAGAGTCCAAGTTCAAATCGACCCTTCTCCTCTCTGCCACCCTCCTGCGACCCTTCTGCTGACCTTCTGCAACAGCCGCTCAAATCGTAAATCTTACTTCAATGCTCGCTACGAGATAGGCGCTCCTACCTATCGATCTGTACCAGCTTCGAATCTTGCAGGCTCAGAACCCAAACGAAAGGCCATTCACTTCCCTAACCTGGTGGGCCATTTCCAAGTTAAGTATTGGCCTGTTAGTTGTAGGAAGTAGCTTAGAAGTAGAATTTATGCATGAGCATTGATTACTGTGTATAATAAATGTGCTTTGATTTAACTCTTACTAAGCGGTGTATTGGATTATTGATCATTACTCGGACTTGAACCACTTGGCGATATCAGAAAGATACCTGGTGACTCAAGAGCAAAGGTGATAGAACTGAGCAATTAAACTAAGGCTAAAGTTAGCAGCAACAAAGGTCTCCCCCGGGTGGCTCTGACTTGTACAACCTCGCATAAAACTCCTCAAAAACCTTGTTAATCAGCACTGGAGCCACCACCAACTTCCCTGCCCTATCCTTCACCTGAAGAATTTCCCTTGCCGCTGCCTCCCTCCGGAGCTGACCTGCTGACCCCGCCTTATCTCCATGTTCATAAACTGCACCCCTTGCTCGTCTCAGTTGACGCACCACCTTCCTGGTGGACAGTCGGTCGAAGCTCGCCTGTAGTTCCTTCCTCTTTTCCAGCTTCGCCGGGTCCCCATCCTCTGCATACCTCCTATCTACCTCCAACATCTCATCTATTACCCTCTGCCGCTCCAACCTCTCCTCTTTGTCCACCCTGGCCTTAAACAAAATTACCTCACCCCTCACCACCGCCTTTAGAGCCCCCCAGACGACTGCCTTCGACACCTCACCCGTACAATTGAAACCTACATATTCCTTAATTACCTTTTCAATTTATCCACCCAATGTGGAGCGTGATCTGACACTGCAATTGCAGAGTATTCCGACCCCTTGACTCCAGCCAGCAAAGCCTTCCCCACCACAAAAAAGTTGATCCGCGAGTATACCTTATGGACCGCTGAAAAAAACGAGTATTCCCGTTCCCTTGGGTGCAGAAACCTCCAAGGGTCCACCCCTCCCATTTCCACCATTAGCCCAGCCAGCGCCTTCGCCCCCCCCCCCCCCCCCCCCCTGATGGGACCAGCAAGCGCAGCCGTGATCTGTCCAACCTTGACTCCTGCACCAAGTTCCAGTCCCCCCCACAATCAGCTCATGAGTGTCCAAGTCGGGAATAGCCCCAAACACCTTCCTCGCAAATCCCACATCGTCCCAATTGGGACCGTATACACTTAACTGCGCCACTAATCTCCCCTCCAGCGCCCCTGCCACAATCACATATCTACCCCCCTGATCTGGCACCACCTTCTCCATCTGGAAGCATACCCTTTTGCTGACCAGCACCGTTACCCCTCGAGCCCTTCCATCAAATCCGGAGTGAAACACTTAGCTAACCCAGCCCTTTTTAAGTCTCACCTGGTCCTTCACCCCCAAGTGAGTCTCCTGCAGCATTGCTACATCGGCTTTCAAACTTTTAAGATGTGCAAGCACCCGTGACCTCTTGACCGGACCTCCTAACCCTCTCATGTTCCACGTGACTATCCTTACTGGGGGTCTCTCACCACCCCCCCCCCCCCCCCCCCCACCTTTCTTATCCACCATCACCATACCACCGGGCCCTGCCCCATAAGCCTGACCCGCCCCTGTCCATTGTTAACATCGAACCCCTTCCCCTCTCTCAAGAACCCCCCTACAAAAACCCCCCCCAATATCCATCCCTCCACTCCCTCTTGCTCGCCTCGTAGGCCCATTGAAGCCTGCTATCCAGGCTCCAACATCCGCAGTCCTCCTCTCACCTCACCCCTGTTCACTAACTGACTTTAGTTAGCTAGCGCGGGTGGCTCTCCCCGCCAAGACCTCTCGCCCCCTTCCACCCAGTCCCAGAGAAAAAAACTCCAAAACAAACCCAACAATCCAATCCCTACAATTCACTAACATAACATTTAACCGTCACAACACAGAACGCCATTAACTTAAACTCTGTAACAATGCAAAGAGAAGTAAATTTCAATACAAATCAGTAAAAAGAAAGTTGTAACATTTGTACATTTTCCAGCCGTTCAAACACAGTCCACAGTCTCTCTTCCAGTTCCGCTCTTCACGTCTGTCCCAAGCCTTCTGCCCTCACAAACGCCTCAGCCGCCTCCGCTGTCTCAAAATAAAAGTCTTTGGCGTTATATGTCCCTTGAAACATGTTTGAAAAGTGATACAAATTGTTTCCACCATGATTTGCTGCATGGTTTTAGGGATGTGATGTTTCAGGTTTGCACTAATAATTTAACAATGGCAGGCTTTATTGTATAAGGGCTGAAGGAAGCAGCACCATGCAATGGAGATGGTGGAAAGTGCATCAAGAAGGTCAAGGGCCAGATTGGAAAAGCAAACAATGAGTCGATAAGGGATGCCAGTTTTTAAAATAGGATTTTCAACAACTGGCAGAAAGCAAGAGTTGTCCATGCAGCTGCCAATCCTGTTCCTCCTGGTGAAATCACTGGATTTATTATGCCACTACTGATACATTCTACATCAAGTGCTGTTGGGATTTTATTCCCTCAGGCACTTTATCCTGTGACATTTATCGCTGCCTTTGGCAACTTTAATCCACAACAGAGAAATAAGGGGCGGGATTATCTGACCTCCCGCCGGGTCGGAGAATCGCGCGACGCGGCTCCGACGCCGGGATGGCATTCTCCGATGCGTGCCAAAACGGGCGACCGTGCATGGCGCCCGGCCGCAGGGAGAATCGCAGAAAGCGGCCGTAACGGCGATTCTCTGATGGAGCAGGAATTCTCCGGGCCGGATGGGCCGAAGTCCCGCCGGCGTGACTGGATATCACGTCGGCGCCGTTCTAACATGCTCTAAAACAGCGTAACCAGTCGTGCTGGCTGACGCTGCGGGAGGAGGTGGGTGACGGCGTGGGGGTGGGGAGCCAGGGAGGGGGAGCGGGACGGCCGTGTCTGCGGGCGGTGTGGGGGAGGCTGGTCCCACACATCGCTGCCGGGGGTGGGGGTGGGGGGGGTGGTCCCACACATCCGCTGCAGGGGATGGGGGGGGGGGGTGGTCCCACACATCCGCTGCCGGTGGGGGTGGGGTTGGTGAAGGAGCGCTGGGGTCGACAAAGGCTGCGGGTGACCACGGCCCGCCAGGGCAGGGCGGATCCAACGACCAGACCCCATGACGGCGGACACGCAGTTGTCCACCCAACCCGTTCGCTGTCACGGCGCAGGCAGCCCAGCCGTCCTGACATGTGCCGGACCTCCCCACCCTCTCACCAAACTGGCGGCACACACCAGCAGGTAGGTAGAGGGCAGCACACACGGCAGCCCCCCGCTGAGGGCAGTGCCACCAGACGGTGGCCCTGGCAGGGGGGGACGTCCGGCGGGTGCCAGGGCACCGAGGGAGCTGGCAACCGGGCCGGCCATGTAGCCCATGGCACCTGGTTGTGGAGGGGGGTATACGAATGCTGAAAACCTGTCTACTCCCACCCCCTACAGATCGTACAATGTTTAGCCAGCTTCCAGCGTTGTTGGCCACCGTGGTGGAGGCTGCTGCCCTGCATGAGGCCCAGTGGGAGCTGGAGCACGGGCGTGACAGGGAGGTGGCGGAGACTGTTATAGAGCAGCGGGCTGCAGTGGGGCACGTGCAAGGCGCCCAGACGGCAGGGCCGCACGCACGAAAGGCACAGGAGGAGCACCACGCTGTGCGGGAGCCAGAGCACGGGGATAACAAGGAGGACGAGGAGGGTGTGCCATGGCCACGGAGGCGTCCGATGCGACAAAGTGTGTACCAGCCCTGCATGTCCTTCGAGGACCTCCCGGACAGGGCGTGCAGGAGGAGACTCCGGATGAGCTGGGAGAGCGTCGCCCACATCTGCCACCTGATGGCATACCTGTCCCCACGTGGGACCGGGAGTGGACATGCCCTCCCGGTGGCCGTCAAGGTGACGGTCGCCTTCACCGTCTTCGCGACGGGGTCGTTCCAGTCGCCGAGGTGGGACCTGTCCGGCATCTCCCAGCCATCGGTGCACAGGTGCATCGGGGCCACCACTGACGCCCTGTACGACATAGCGGACCAGTACATACAGTCCCTTGTGGATCGCGCCCACCAGGATGCCCGCGCAGCGGGTTTCGCCGCTGTTGCCCGGATACCCATGGTGCAGGGGGCGATGGATGGAGTGCACATCGCCATGCGGCTCACCTCAGAGGAAAGGGCCATGTGCTTGAACAGGAAGGGTACGTTCTCAATGAACGTGCAGATGGTCTGTGACCACAGGATGACGATCCTGCACATCTGCGCCAGTACGCTGGCAGTGTGCATGACTCCTTTATATTGGCCCAATCATTCATCCCCACCATGTTCGAGGGACACCGCCCCCGGCTGCGGGGATGGTTGCTGGGCGACAGGGGGTATCCGTTGTGGTCGTGACTGATGACTCCGATACGGAGGCCACAGACTGACGTGGAGCGGCGCTACAATGATGCCCATGCAGCGACCAGAAGTGTGGTCGAGAGGTGCTTTGGGCTACTGAAGATGTGCTTCAGGTGCCTGGACCACTCTGGGGGGGCCCTCCAGTACCCATCGTAGAGGGTCGGCCACATCGTCGTGGTCTGCTGCGTCCTGCACAACATAGCCCAGCAGAGGGGCGATGTGCTGGAGGAGGAGGATGGTCACGATGAGGAGAACTCTTCTCCAGATGAGGGGGATGGCGAGGGGGAAGCCGATGCACGGGACATGTGGGATGGACGGCAACAAGAGGCTGCCCAGCGCCGCCGGCTGGCCCAGCACACACGGGTGTCACTGGTAGCTGCACGTTTCAGCGACCACGGTGGGGGTCAGTAGTGGTGGGCATGGGCACAGACAGCAGAGTTCGGCACCTCCCCCACCACCGACCACCCTCACCTCCCCCACCACCACATCAACCTCACCTCCCCCACCACCACATCAACCTCACCTCCCCCACCACCACAACACCCTCACCTCCCCCACCACCGACCACCCTCACCTCCCCCACCACCACATCACCCTCACCTCCCCCACCACCGACCACCCTCACCTCCCCCACCACCACATCACCCTCACCTCCCCCACCACCGACCACCCTCACCTCCCCCACCACCATATCACCCTCACCTCCCCCACCACCACATCACCCGCATGCATACCACTGCTCCATGACACATTGACCTGTGGCACACGGTTGATGGCGTAAGTGGGTCTAGTACAAGGCATGAAGGATAATGACAGCCCGCTCTGCTATGTGCTCCAAGCCATACATCATTCGACAACGTCTGACTCATGGCCACATCAAGACCCTGGCTGGAGGCGGGTCGGCGTGGGGGAGCCGTGGGAGGGGTGGGGGGTGGGGGGGGGGGAGGTGGTGCGGTGCAGGGTCGCACATCACAAGCACCGGAGCTCACCTTCTATCGCAGCACACACTGGCACACAGTCCCCGCCCCATCCCCGCACGCATCGGACAGAGTGCAAAGGCAGCTCAAAAAGGTGTGGAATGTGTTTAACAACAGACGTCTTGTACATGAGCCCGAGTCCATTTAACTATTCTGTGCCCTGCACCCGTGCCAACTTACTCATCTGTGTCTACCTTTCTGGCCTTACGGGGCCTACAACTGATGCACGATCAATGACCACTAACGCAAGGTTGTAGTCCAACTGAAGGCTTTAATACGCTAGATGTTTCCCCAGCAGCTCAGGTACAGAATGAGGGCTGCTGGGGCGGCAAGGGTTGTTATACTCCACCTATCAGGGCGGAGCTATTATACGCTCTAGCCAATAGAAAGCATACAGTTTCCACCAATGGTGCTTTAGCCTATCAGGTACCGTAATACCTATAATACCACATTCACCCCCTGTTAAAAAAAGAGTCCGGCGGGGGTGGTGGCCAGAAACTACAAAACATAACAACATGGTACAATTAGTTATGGAGGTACCGTAATACCTCCGTACAGTGTTTAGTAACTATTTACAAGTCTGGTATCTATGGTACATTTGGTGGTTTATATTTACAGTTTACAGTTAAAATGATGCAATCAGTCGATCGGGGGCCCTGGTCGTCCTCTGTGATCGTCGGAGCCTCGGTGGTGACTCCGGTGGAGGCTCGGGTGTCTGTGACTCCAGGAGCGTGGCTTCGATCTCCCATGGCAGCTTCATCACCCCTAGACGACGCTGGTGGGGAAAACGGCTGACCTGGGAAGGGAACGCCTGCGGGGGACGTCGGTGGGTGGGGGGCCTAGACAGGGGCGGTAGAAGGACCGATCCTCCTGTAAGGTGCTGTGATGGAGGGGAGGGTGGGACTGCTGGCTGGAATGTACACGGAGTTCCGGCAGGCGCCAGGTCCCGTAGGGAGACCGTATCTTGTCGGCAGTCGGGGTGATGATGCTTAGCATGGAGCAGATGGACCCTCTCGACCAACGGGTCCGACTTGTGCGCCCACACGTGTTTTCGGAGCAGGATGGGTCCGGGTGATGCCAGCCAGGTCGGGAGTGAGGTCCCAGAGGAGGACTTCCTAGGAAAGACAAGGAGACGTTCGTGAGGTGTCTGATTGGTGGTCGTACAGAGTAGTGACTGGATGGAGTGGAGGGCATCCGGAATCACTTCTTGCCAGCGGGTGACTGGGAGGTTCCTGGACCGTAGGGCCAGTAGGACGTGAAGTGTTGGGTACTCTGCTACACAGACGAACCGACACGGTTGCGAATGGTACAACGCAGTCTTAATTCAAACATCGGTAGCCTTGTGGATAGCACAATTGCTTCACAGCTCCAGGGTCCCAGGTTCGATTCCATCTTGGGTCACTGTCTGTGCGGAGTCTGCACATCCTCCCCGTGTGTGCGTGGGTTTCCTCCGGGTCCTCCGGTTTCCTCCCACAGCCCAAAGATGTGCAGGTTAGGTGGATTGGCCATGATAAATTGCCCTTAGTGTCCAAAAATTGCCCTTAGTGTTGGGTAGGGTTACTGGGTTATGGGGTTACTGGGTAATGGGGAGAGGGTGGCGGCGTTGACCTTGGGTAGGGTGCTCTTTCCAAGAGCCGGTGCAGACTCGATGGGCCGAATGGCCTCCTTCTGCACTGTAAATTCTCTGATCTGATCTCTGATCTATTTACACTGATAAACTGTTTACTGAGGTTCGATCATGACCCTTGATTCTGTGGACCTATTCCTAATTCTATCTTGTAGTGGCACTCAGCACATGGTGGATGTCTGAGTGGCTTGTAATGAGCTCTGTGCCCTGAGCCGTCTCCTGCTCGAGTGCCCCGGAAGTGTCGTGTTCACTGTTTTGTACTGTGTATGCTCTTGCCTGTGATTGGCTGTCAAGTTGTGTGTGTTGATTGGTCCGTTAATCTGTCCATCAGTATGTATGTATGTATGTATGTGCTATGATGTTTACCTGAATATCATGACATCCCCCCTTTTTTTACAAGAACATGTGCCTACGTGGTCATAAATAGAGATGTGTACTGAGTGTAGCTAAATGCGTGTATGTGCAATATTTACAGCATGTACATGGGGCTAAACTATATACAAGGGGCGATGTCGGGTGCGACATAACAACGAGGTTGTACCATAAACAAAGAACGGGGAAATGTTGAACGACAAAACTAATTCCTGTAACGATAAGAACATAAACATATTAATACAGTGGTAGTATGAGTTCAATGTACAAGCAGTCTCATAAGTCCAGCCTAGGAGGTGGGCGACGAATTTGGGTTGACTGCCTCAAGGGTGGGCCTGGAACCACCGGCTGAGGAATGGGCCTGGCCACGGGCGACGACGGAAGGGGCATGGTGGCAGGCAGCTCCACGAAGTCGATATCAGGAACAACAGGAGGGCGCGGTATCGGTGTAAGTTCCCGTAGCGAGCGTGGAAGTAGGCAAAGAGCCCGGCGATTGCGCCTATGAATGGATCCATCAGGCATGCGAACCAGGAATGAGCGGGGAGCAACGCGTCGGAGAACTTCGGCAGGTGCTGACCAGCCACCTTCTGGTAGGTGGATGCGGACTTCGTCTCCAGGGGCCAGGGCGGGAAGATTAGTTGCCCATGTGTCATATGCCCTCTTCTGGCGACCGCGCTGCTGTTGCATTCTGTGTAGTACCGGAGCATGGTTGGTTGTGGGGACCAGAATGGAAGGCACAGTGGTCCTGAGGGCGCGACCCATCAACAGCTGGGCTGGTGAGAGGCCAGTGGCTAGTGGGGCCGAGCGCTAGGCCAGCAGGGCTAGGCAGAAATCCGATCCGGCAGCAGCAGCCTTGCAGAGGAGCCGCTTGACGATGTGAACGTCCTTCTCCGCCTTTCCATTGGACTGGGGATGCAGAGGGCCAGACGTCACGTGTGAGAAACCATACGAGGCAGCAAAAGATGACCATTCCTGGCTGGCGAAACAGGGCCCATTGTCCGACATGACAGTCATCGGAAAGCCGTGGCGAGCGAAGGTGTCTTGGCAGGCCCTTATGACAGCAGACGATGTCAAATCGTGCAGGCGTATGACCTCTGGATAGTTGGAAAAGTAGTCAATGACGATGACATAGTCCCTGCCGAGCGCGTGAACGAGGTCCACACCCACCTTCGCCCAGGGGGATGTCACCAGCTCATGGGGCAGAAGCGTTTCAGGAGGTTGGGCCGGTTGAAACCTTTGGCAGGTGGGGCAGTTGAGCACCATATTGGCAATGTCATCACTGATGCCCGGCCAGTATACCGCCTCTCGGGCCCTCCATCTGCACTTCTCAATCCCCAGATGGCCTTCGTGCAGTTGGTCGAGGACCAGCTTGTGCATGCTATGCGGAATCACAATCCGGTCCAGCTTTAGAAGGACGCCATCAATGACGGCCAAGTCATCTCGGACATTGTAGAACTGCGGGCACTGCCCTTTGAGCCACCCTCCCGTCATGTGGCGCATCACACGCTGTAGAAGGGGGTCAGCCGCAGTCTCCCGGCGAATACGGGCCAGACTGGAGTCGTCAGCTGGCAGATTTGCCGATGTGAAAGCCACCTGCGCTTCGACCTGACAGACGAACCCCTCCGAATCTGGCGGTGTGCTCACTGCTCTAGATAGGGTTTCCTCAATGATAAGGTTCTTACCCGGGGTGTAGACCAGTTGGAAGTCATACCTCCTAAGTTTAAGTAGGATGCGCTGGAGGTGAGGGGTCATTTCGTTCAGGTCCTTATTTATGATGCTGACCAGGGGACGATGGTCAGTCTCAATGGTAAACCAGGGGAGACCATACACATTGTCATGGAATTTGTCTATCCCGGTTAGCAAGCCCAGGCACTCCTTTTCGATCTGCGCGTAGCGCTGTTCTGTGGGGGTCATGGCCCACGAGGCATAGGCGACCGGGGCCCATGTCGCAGTGTCATCCCGCTGTAGGAGCACCGCCCCAATGCCGGATTGGCTGGCATCAGTCGAGATTTTAGTGTCACGAGATGTGTCGAAAAACGCCAATACCGGTGCTGTGGTGAGCTTAAGTTTGACCTCCTCCCATTCCTGCTGGTGTGTGTGTAGCCACTGGAACTCCGTGGACTTCTTGACGAGGTGGCGCAGAGCTGTCGTGTGGGAGGCAAGGTTGGGAATGAACTTCCCCAGGAAGTTGACCATGCCTAGGAAGCGTAGCACTGCTTTCTTGACAGCCGGCTGCGGCATGGCTGTAATGGCGCTCACCTTGTCTGCATCCGGACGGACCCCTGACCGGGAAATGTTGTCCCCCAGGAACTTCAGCTCGGTTTGGCCGAAAGAACACTTGGCTCGGTTGAGGCGCAGGCCGTTTTCCCGTATGCGCGCAAAGACGCGCTGGAGACGGTAGATGTGCTCCTGTGGTGTGGTGGACCAGATGATGACGTCGTCCATGTTGCCGCGCACCCCTTCGATGCCTTCCATCATCTGCTCCATGATCCTATGAAAGACCTCGGATGCCGAGATGATGCCAAATGGCATTCGGTTGTCGCAGAACCTGCCGCAAGGGGTGTTGAAGGTGCACAGCTTTCGGCTGGACGGATCCAGTTGGATCTGCCAAAAACTCTTTGAGGCATCCAGTTTTGTGAAGATTTTAGCCCGGGCCATTTCGCTCATGAACTCGTCCCGTTTGGGTATGGGGTCGTGTTCCCTCATTATGTGGTTGTTGAGGTCTTTTGGATCAATGCAGATCCGGAGCTCGCTGGAAGACTTCTTAACACACACCATGGAGCTGACCCATGGCGTGGGCTCCGTGACCCAGGATAGGACCCCTTGGTCCTGGAGATCCTGCAGCTGCTGCTTGAGGCGGTCTTTGAGTGGCGCTGGGACCCTGCGAGGTGCGCGAATGACCGGGGTGGCGTCCGGTTTGAGCTGAATTCTGTAGGTGTAGGGCAGTGTTCCCATGCCCTCGAATGCCTCCTGGTTGTGGGCGAGGAGCGATTGGAGCTGTGCGCTGAACTCTGCATCCGGGAAGTCAGATGTGCCGTCTGGAGAGAGTAGACTCGTTGCACGAGGTGGAGAGCCTGTGCACCTAGCAGGGAGTCCTTCGATGATCCGACTATCTCGAATGAGAGTGTGGCCGTATATGTGTTGTGTGTCACCTGGAGCTGGCAGGATCCCATAGCCGGGATAACGTTCCCATTGTAGTCGACCATCCTGCAACGGGATGGCCGAATTGGTGGTCTGACCTTTATGGCATAGAAGGCTGACCATGCTATGAGGTTGGCGGAGGCGCCAGTGTCCAGACGGTTGTCTGAGTGGCTTGTAATGAGCTCTGTGCCCTGAGCCGTCTCCTGCTCGAGTGCCCCGGAAGTGTCGTGTTCCCTGTTTTGTACTGTGTATGTTCTTGCCTGTGATTGGCTGTCGTGTTGTGTGTGTTGATTGGTCCATTGATCTGTCCATCAGTATGTATGTATGTATGTGCTATGATGTTTACCTGAATATCATGACAGGACGGTCTTCCAGACCATTCCGTTCTCCCTCTCTACCTGTCCGTTACCCCGGGGGTTGTAACTGGTCGTCCTGCTCGAGGCGATGCCCTTGCTGAGCAGGAATTGACACAGTTCGTCGCTCATAAAGGAGTACCCCCTATCACTGTGTATGTAAGCGGAGATCCCGAACAGTGCAAAGATGCTATGGAGGGCCTTGATGACAGTGGTTGCGGTCATGTCTGGGCAGGGGATGGCGAATGGGAACCGGGAGTACTCATCAATCACTTTCAGGAAGTACGTGTTGCGGTCGGTGGAGGGGAGGGGCCCTTTGAAGTCCATGCTGAGGCGTTCAAAGGGACGGGAAGCCTTTATCAGATGCGCTTTCTCTGGCCGGTAGAAGTGCGGTTTGCACTCCGCGCAGATTTGGCAGTCCCTGGTGGCAGCCCTGACGTCCTCGATGGAGTAGGGCAGGTGCGGGTCTTGACAAAATGGAAAAAGCGAGTGACCCCTGATGCACAATCAATTAAACTCAAAGACGAGGTTGTAACATAACTGACGGCTTTAATAGACTAGATCTGTTCCCCAGCAGCTTTGGTACAGAATGAGGGCTGCTGGGACGGCACCGGTTCTTATACCCCACCTGTCAGGGCGGAGCTACATACCAAACAGCCAATGGTAAACTCCTAGGTTTACCCAATGGTCTACAGCCTCTCGGATACTGCAATACCTGATAATACCACAACCCCTGGGTGGCAGAGGTCCTCATGGAGGGCTCGGAGGCGGTCCACTTGTGAGGTGGCACATGTGCCGCGGGACAGGCGTCAGGAGGCTCGTTTAGCTTCCCGGGACGATACAAGATCTCATAGTTGTAGGTGGAGAGTTCGATCCTCCACCGCAAGATCTTGTCATTTTTTATCTTGCCCTGCTGTGCATTATCGAACATGAAAGCAACCGACCGTTGGTCAGTGGGGAGAGTGAATCTCCTGCCGGCCAGGTAATGCCTCCAATGTCGCACAGTTTCTACTATGGCCTGGGCCTCCTTTTTGACTGAGGATTGGCAGATTTTGGAAGCATGGAGGGTACGTGAGAAGAAGGCCACGGGTCTGCCCGCTTGGTTGAGGGTGGCCGCCAGAGCTGCGTCAGACGCGTTGCTCTCGACCTGGAAGGGGAGGGACTCATCGATGGCGTGCATCGTGGCCTTTGCAAAGTCTGCTTTGATGCGGCTGAAGGCCTGGCGGGCCTCTATCGACAGGGGAAAAGCTGTGGATTGGATCAGGGGACGGGCCTTGTCCACATAGTTGGGGACTCACTGGACGTAGTAGTTAAAAAACCCTAGGCAGCGTTTCAGGGCCTTGGGGCAGTGAGGGAGGGGGAACTCCATAAGGGGGCGCATGCGTTCAGGGTCGGGGCCTATAACTCCATTTCGCACTACGTAGCCGAGAATGGCTATACGATCGGTGCTAAACACGCATTTATCCGTATTGTATGTAAGGTTAAGGGTCTTAGCGGTCTGGAGAAATGTTCGGAGGTTGGTGTCGTGGTCCTGCTGGTCGTGGCCGCAGATGGTGAAATTATCGAGATACGGGAATGTTGCCCGTAAACCGTACCGGTCAACCATTCGGTCCATCTCGCGCTGGAAGACCGAGACCCCGTTAGTGACACCAAAGGGAACCCTTAAGAAGTGATAGAGCCGCCCATCTGCCTCAAAGGCAGTGTATTTGCGGTCACTAGTGCGGATGGGGAGCTGGTGGTAGGCGGACTTGAGATCCACTGTGGAGAAAACCTTATAATGCGCGATCCTGTTTACCAGGTCGGATATGCGGGGGAGAGGGTACGTGTCCAGCTGCGTAAACCTGTTAATGGTCTGACTGTAGTCAATGACCATCCTATGCTTCTCCCCGGTCTTTACCACCACTACTTGAGCTCTCCAGGGGCTGTTACTGGCTTCAATCACCCCTTCCCGCAGTAGCCTTTGGATCTCTGACCTAATAAAGATCCCGTCCTGGACACTGTAGCGTCTGCTCCTGGTGGCGACGGGTTTGCAATCCGGGGTGAGGTTCGCAAACAGGGAAGGCGGGTCGACCCTAAGGGTCGCGAGGCCGCAGACAGTAATGGGAGGTATAGGGCCGCCGAATTGGAAGGTCAGACTTTGAAGGTTACACTGGAAGTCGAAACCCAGGAGTGTAGCCGCGCAGAGGTGGGGAAGGACGTAGAGACGGGAATTTTTGAACTCCCTTCCCTGGACTGTGAGGTTTGCTACACAAAACCCCTTTATCTCCACTGAGTGGGAACCGGAAGCCAGGGAGATTTTTTGATTAATGGGGTGGATGAGGAGAGAACAGCGCCTTACCGTGTCAGGGTGTATGAAGCTCTCCATGCTCCCAGAGTCAATTAGGCAAGACGTCTCGTGCCCGTTGATGAATACGGTCGTCGTAGCAGTTGAGGGTGTTCGAGGCCGAGACTGATCCAGGGTCACCGAGGCTAGTCGCAGCAGTTGAGAGTTCTCTTCGGGCAGTGCGTGGTCAGCCGAGCTGGGTCCTTGGGGTTCATCCAAGATGGCGTCTCCCATTGGTCGCACATGGCTGGGGGTGGACAAAATGGCGGCGCCCATCCCTCCAACATGGCGTCCGCGGAACAAGATGGCGGCGCTCGGGGTCCACACGTGGCCCTGGGATATGAAGATGGCGGTGACCGCTGGCCGCACGGGGCCCGTGGTGAAGTTAGTGCTTGCGGTCTGCATTCGCCGCTGGAGACCGCGACAACCGCCCGGGCTTGGCATACCACAAAGAAATGGCCCTTTTTGCCACATCCCTTGCAGGTGGATATGTGGGCCGGGCAGCGCTGGCGGGGGTGCTTGGCCTGCCCGCAAAAGTAGCAGCGGGGCCCCCCGGGGTTGCCAGGCCGCCTTGCAGCGCAGGCCTGTGGGGGAGTGGGGGAAGTCTTGGGGTCAGCCGCGGAGGGGTTCCACGCTGCCCAGGGGGCTGCCGCGCGCTCGGGAACGTAAGCGTGGGCATTCCTGGAGGCCACGTCCAGGGAGCCTGCAAGGGCCCGTGCCTCCCTGAGACCCAGGGTGTCCTTCTCTAACAGGGGCTGGCGGATTTGTGAAGATAGCATACCTGCCACGAAAGCATCCCGGACTAAGAGTTCAGTGTGTTCGCTCGCCGAAATTTGCTAGCAGCCGCAGCTTCTGCCCAACTCCAGGAGTGCACAGTAGAATTCCTCCAGCGATTCCCCAGGGGTTTGTCGCCTTGTTGCAAGCAGGTGCCAGGCGTAGACATGGTTTACCGGGCGAATATAATGTCCTTTTAGCAGCTCTATCGCTGCATCGAAGTCTTCCGCTTCCTCGATAAGGGTGTAAATCTCCGGGCTCACCCTTTAGTGCAGGACGTGCAGTTTCTACTCTCCCGTGAGTGCGTTTTCAGCAGTCTCGAGATACCCTTTAAAGCACGCCAGCCAGTGCTTAAAGATTGCCGCTGAGTTCGCTGCGTGGGGGCTAAGTTGCAGACACTCCGGCTTGATTCGGAGATCCATCCTTTCTTCTTAAAAATCTAGCTTATTAAATTGATGCACCGTCAATGACCACTAAAGCCAGGTTGTAGTCCAACTGAAGGCTTTAATAAGCTAGATGTTTCCCCAGCAGCTCAGGTACAGAATGAGGGCTGCTGGGGCGGCACGGGTTCTTATACTCCGCCTATCAGGGCGGAGCTATTATACACTCTAGCCAATAGAAAGCATACAGTTTCCACCAATGGTGCTTTAGCCTATCAGGTACCGTAATACCTATAATACCACAATGACTAAGTCTCGATGTTCCTCCAGATGGTACAGCAGAACTGGAGGTGGACTCCTGTGATTCCTGCCCTGTGACTAGGGTCCCCTTTGGCGTCTGTTTTCTGGGGCGGCCTGGCCTGGATGGGCCAGGCTGCATCCCGGGCAATTGGGATGGTGTGGTGCCCGCTGTCCACCAGATGCACCAGGGACGGTGGGGGCGGGGGGGGGGTCCGAGGTGGCGCAGGTTCCGGGACCCTCCTGCAGGGGGACCCGGAATGGGCCCCAGCACCTCCTCCGCCCTCAGACTGCCCGGTGGCCCCCAGGAGTCTCCATGGGATGGGGGTGGGAGCGGATCCAGCACCCGGGGCACCACCATCACCTGGCGCTGCCAGTCCTGGAGGCCCGCGCTGGTATCGACCAGGGTCTGGACGTTCGCAGCCATGGAGCTCAGGGAGTTCGCCATCCCTGTCTGGCTCTGTACAACGCCGTCCATCACCCGGGCAATGGCGCTGATGCTCTCAGCGATGGTCTGCTGAGACCGCGCCAGGCTGTTCAACAGGCCCTGGCTCATGGCTGCCTGTGAGACGGCAGCCATGTCCTGGGCCGCAGAGGCCGTGTTCACAGATATCCCCAGGCCTTACAAACTCAGTCCCATGCCCGATACCGTCGCCACCTTGTCTCCACCGCGGACGCCACCCGTGCGGTGTTGGTCTGTGTGGCTCTCATGACCGGCACCATTTCCTGCTCCTGGACGCGGATGCACTCCTGCACTTGCGTTTGCAGGTGCTGGAAACCGGCTGTCTCCTTCTCACGCCCCAGGGTCCCTGACTGCATCGGGTCTATGGGTGGGCGGGGGAATTCCAGGAACCCGGGACACGTCTGGGCAGCAGGTGTTTGCCAGGGCTGGGCTGCCCTCCCACCATCCGGCCCCTCGGCTGCTCCTACCTCCATCTGCTGTACCGGAGCAGCTGTGCGGTGCGCACCAGTTAGTGTTCCAGAAGCCTCACCACTAAAATGGCCGCCCGAGGTGAGAATATCTGCAGTGGCGGAGGGTGCAGGGGACGGCTGTGACCCAACCTCAGTGTCTTCATCGGAGCTGCGGTCGGGCGTCCCCCCTGGGCTGCCATGTCCTGTATGTCCGTCCCCTCCATGGTGGTGGCGTGTTGTGTTCTTTCATGTCTGTCTGTGCCCTGTGTGCTGGTGACCTGTGTCGTCACTGGACTGGGCCGGAGGGCTGATGTTGGAGCTGCCCACCCCGTCACTGCTAGAGTCCCTGTGGGCTGGCCGTCCAGACGCTGGCCGGGGGTGGAGTCTGCCAGGTGCGCCCGTTTGATCTGCATCGGCTGGCCGTCCAGGCGCTGGCCGGGGACGGTGTCTGCCAGGTGCTCCGGGTCGGTCACCGCGTGGCCCTGCGACACACAATACACCATCATGGGAAGGCAGGTGGAGGGAGGTGTGGGTTGCGGTACGGGGTGAGGGGGGAGTGCTGAGGGGGGGAGTGCTGAGGGGAAAGGGCTGAGGGGGGAGTGCTGAGGGGAAAGGGCTGAGGGGAAAGGGCTGAGGGGGGAGTGCTGAGGGGAGAGGGCTGAGGGGGGAGTGCTGAGGGGGGGAGTGCTGAGGGGAAAGGGCTGAGGGGGGAGTGCTGAGGGGAAAGGGCTGAGGGGAAAGGGCTGAGGGGAAAGGGCTGAGGGGGGAGTGCTGAGGGGAGAGGGGTGAGGGGGGAGTGCTGGGGGGGAGAGGGCTGAGGGGAGAGTGCTGAGGGGAGAGGGCTGAGGGGAGAGGGGTGAGGGGGGAGTGCTGGGGGGAGAGGGCTGAGGGGAGAGTGCTGAGGGGAGAGGGGTGAGGGGGGAGTGCTGAGGGGAGAGGGGTGAGGGGGGAGTGCTGAGGGGAGAGGGGTGAGGGGGGAGTGCTGGGGGGAGAGGGCTGAGGGGAGAGGGCTGAGGGGGGAGTGCTGAGGGGAGAGGGCTGAGGGGAGAGGGCTGAGGGGAGAGTGCTGAGGGGAGAGGGCTGAGGGGAGAGGGCTGAGGGGGGAGTGCTGAGGGGAAAGGGCTGAGGGGGGAGTGCTGAGGGGAGAGGGGTGAGGGGGGAGTGCTGGGGGGAGAGGGCTGAGGGGGGAGTGCTGAGGGGAGAGGGGTGAGGGGGGAGTGCTGGGGGGAGAGGGCTGAGGGGAGAGTGCTGAGGGGAGAGGGGTGAGGGGGGAGTGCTGAGGGGAGAGGGGTGAGGGGGGAGTGCTGAGGGGAGAGGGGTGAGGGGGGAGTGCTGGGGGGAGAGGGCTGAGGGGAGAGGGCTGAGGGAGGAGTGCTGAGGGGAGAGGGCTGAGGGGAGAGGTCTGAGGGGAGAGTGCTGAGGGGAGAGGGCTGAGGGGAGAGGGCTGAGGGGGGAGTGCTGAGGGGAAAGGGCTGAGGGGAGAGGGCTGAGGGGAGAGGGCTGAGGGGAGAGTGCTGAGGGGGGAGTGCTGAGGGGAAAGGGGTGAAGGGGGAGTGCTGGGGGGAGAGGGCTGAGGGGAGAGTGCTGAGGGGAGAGGGCTGAGGGGAGAGGGGTGAGGGGGGAGTGCTGGGGGGAGAGGGCTGAGGGGAGAGTGCTGAGGGGAGAGGGCTGAGGGGAGAGTGCTGAGGGGAGAGGGGTGAGGGGGGAGTGCTGAGGGGAGAGGGGTGAGGGGGGAGTGCTGAGGGGAGAGGGGTGAGGGGGAGTGCTGGGGGGAGAGGGCTGAGGGGAGAGGGCTGAGGGGGGAGTGCTGAGGGGAGAGGGCTGAGGGGAGAGGGCTGAGGGGAGAGTGCTGAGGGGAGAGGGCTGAGGGGAGAGGGCTGAGGGGGGAGTGCTGAGGGGAAAGGGCTGAGGGGGGAGTGCTGAGGGGAGAGGGCTGAGGGGGGAGTGCTGAGGGGAGAGGGGTGAGGGGGGAGTGCTGGGGGGAGAGGGCTGAGGGGAGAGTGCTGAGGGGAGAGGGCTGAGGGGAGAGGGCTGAGGGGGGAGTGCTGGGGGGAGAGGGCTGAGGGGGGAGTGCTGAGGGGAGAGGGGTGAGGGGGGAGTGCTGGGGGGAGAGGGCTGAGGGGAGAGTGCTGAGGGGAGAGGGCTGAGGGGAGAGGGGTGAGGGGGGAGTGCTGGGGGGAGAGGGCTGAGGGGAGAGTGCTGAGGGGAGAGGGGTGAGGGGGGAGTGCTGAGGGGAGAGGGGTGAGGGGGGAGTGCTGAGGGGAGAGGGGTGAGGGGGAGTGCTGGGGGGAGAGGGCTGAGGGGAGAGGGCTGAGGGGGGAGTGCTGAGGGGAGAGGGCTGAGGAGAGACGGCTGAGGGGAGAGTGCTGAGGGGAGAGGGCTGAGGGGAGAGGGCTGAGGGGGGAGTGCTGAGGGGAAAGGGCTGAGGGGAGAGGGCTGAGGGGAGAGGGCTGAGGGGAGAGTGCTGAGGGGGGAGTGCTGAGGGGAGAGGGCTGAGGGGGGAGTGCTGAGGGGAAAGGGCTGAGGGGAGAGGGCTGAGGGGAGAGGGCTGAGGGGAGAGTGTTGGGGGGAGAGGGCTGAGGGGAGAGGGCTGAGGGGGGAGTGCTGAGGGGAGAGGGCTGAGGGGAGAGGGCTGAGGGGAGAGTGCTGAGGGGAGAGGGCTGAGGGGGGAGTGCTGAGGGGAGAGGGCTGAAGGGAGAGGGCTGAGGGGAGAGTGCTGAGGGGAGAGTGCTGAGGGGAGAGGGCTGAGGGGAGAGGGCTGAGGGGGGAGTGCTGAGGGGAGAGTGCTGAGGGGGGAGTGCTGAGGGGAGAGGGGTGAGGGGGGAGTGCTGGGGGGAGAGGGCTGAGGGGAGAGTGCTGAGGGGAGAGGGCTGAGGGGAGAGGGGTGAGGGGGGAGTGCTGGGGGGAGAGGGCTGAGGGGAGAGTGCTGAGGGGAGAGGGGTGAGGGGGGAGTGCTGAGGGGAGAGGGGTGAGGGGGGAGTGCTGAGGGGAGAGGGGTGAGGGGGGAGTGCTGGGGGGAGAGGGCTGAGGGGAGAGGGCTGAGGGGGGAGTGCTGAGGGGAGAGGGCTGAGGGGAGAGGGCTGAGGGGAGAGTGCTGAGGGGAGAGGGCTGAGGGGAGAGGGCTGAGGGGGGAGTGCTGAGGGGAAAGGGCTGAGGGGAGAGGGCTGAGGGGAGAGGGCTGAGGGGAGAGTGCTGAGGGGGGAGTGCTGAGGGGAGAGGGCTGAGGGGGGAGTGCTGAGGGGAAAGGGCTGAGGGGAGAGGGCTGAGGGGAGAGGGCTGAAGGGAGAGTGTTGGGGGGAGAGGGCTGAGGGGAGAGGGCTGAGGGGAGAGGGCTGAGGGGAGAGTGCTGAGGGGAGAGGGCTGAGGGGGGAGTGCTGAGGGGAGAGGGCTGAAGGGAGAGGGCTGAGGGGAGAGTGCTGAGGGGAAAGGGCTGAGGGGAGAGGGCTGAGGGGAGAGGGCTGAGGGGAGACGGCTGAGGGGAAAGGGCTGAGGGGAGAGTGCTGAGGGGAGAGGGCTGAGGGGAGAGTGCTGAGGGGGGAGTGCTGAGGGGAGAGTGCTGAGGGGAGACTGCTGAGGGGAGAGGGCTGAGGGGAGAGGGCTGAGGGGAGAGTGCTGAGGGGGGAGTGCTGAGGGGAGAGTGCTGAGGGGAGACTGCTGAGGGAAAAGGGCTGAGGGGGGAGTGCTGAGGGGGGAGTGCTGATGGGAGAGTGCTGAGGGGAGAGGGCTGAGGGGAGAGTGCTGAGGGGAGAGTGCTGAGGGGAAAGGGCTGAGGGGAGAGGGCTGAGGGGAGAGTGCTGAGGGGAGAGTGCTGAGGGGAAAGAGCTGAGGGGAAAGAGCTGAGGGGGGAGTGCTGAGGGGAGAGGGCTGAGGGGAGAGGGCTGAGGGGAGAGTGCTGAGGGGAGAGGGCTGAGGGGAGTGTGCTGAGGGGAGAGTGCTGAGGGGAGAGGGCTGAGGGGAGAGTGCTGAGGGGAGAGTGCTGAGGGGAGAGGGCTGAGGGGAGAGTGCTGTGGGGAGAGTGCTGAGGGGAAAGGGCTGAGGGGGGAGTGCTGAGGGGAGAGGGTTGAGGGGAGAGGGCTGAGGGGAGAGTGCTGAGGGGAGAGGGCTGAGGGGAGTGTGCTGAGGGGAGAGTGCTGAGGGGAGAGGGCTGAGGGGAGAGTGCTGAGGGGAGAGTGCTGAGGGGAAAGGGCTGAGGGGGGAGTGCTGAGGGGAGAGGGTTGAGGGGAGAGGGCTGAGGGGAGAGTGCTGAGGGGAGAGGGCTGAGGGGAGTGTGCTGAGGGGAGAGTGCTGAGGGGAGAGGGCTGAGGGGGGAGTGCTGAGGGGAAAGGTCTGAGGGGAGAGTGCTGAGGGGAGAGTGCTGAGGGGTGAGTGCTGAGGGGAGAGGGTTGAGGGGAGAGGGCTGAGGGGAGAGTGCTGAGGGGAGAGTGCTGAGGGGAAAGGGCTGAGGGGGGAGTGCTGAGGGGAGAGGGTTGAGGGGAGAGGGCTGAGGGGAGAGTGCTGAGGGGAGAGGGCTGAGGGGAGTGTGCTGAGGGGAGAGTGCTGAGGGGAGAGGGCTGAGGGGGGAGTGCTGAGGGGAAAGGTCTGAGGGGAGAGTGCTGAGGGGAGAGTGCTGAGGGGTGAGTGCTGAGGGGAGAGGGCTGAGGGGAGAGGGCTGAGGGGAGAGGGCTGAGGGGAGAGTGCTGAGGGGAAAGGGCTGAGGGGAGAGGGCTGAGGGGAGAGTGCTGAGGGGGGAGTGCTGAGGGGAGAGGGCTGAGGGGAGAGGGATGAGGGGGGAGTGCTGAGGGGAGAGGGCTGAGGGGAGAGTGCTGAATGTAGAGGGCTGAGGGGAGAGGGCTGAGGGGAGAGGGCTGAGGGGAGAGTGCTGAGGGGAGAGTGCTGAGGGGAAAGGGCTGAGGGGGGAGTGCTGAGGGGAGAGGGTTGAGGGGAGCGGGCTGAGGGGAGAGGGTTGAGGGGAGAGTGCTGAGGGGAGAGGGTTGAGGGGAGAGGGCTGAGGGGGGAGTGCTGATGGGAGAGTGCTGAGGGGAGAGGGCTGAGGGGGGAGTGCTGAGGGGAGAGGGCTGAGGGGAGAGTGCTGAGGGGAGAGTGCTGATGGGAGAGTGCTGAGGGGAGAGGGCTGAGAGGAGAGGGCTGAGGGGAGAGGGCTGAGGGGAGAGTGCTGAGGGGAGAGTGCTGAGGGGAGAGGGCTGAGGGGAGAGGGCTGAGGGGGAGGGCTGAATGTAGAGGGCTGAGGGGAGAGTGCTGAGGGGAGAGGGCTGAGGGGGGAGTGCTGAGGGGAGAGTGCTGAGGGGGAGGGCTGAATGTAGAGGGCTGAGGGGAGAGTGATGAGGGGAGAGGGCTGAGGGGAGAGGGCTGAGGGGGAGGGCTGAATGTAGTGGGCTGAGGGGAGAGTGCTGAAGGGAGAGGGTTTAGGGGGGAGTGCTGAGGGGAGAGGGCTGAGGGGGGAGTGCTGAGGGGAGAGTGCTGAGGGGAGAGTGCTGAGGGGGGAGTGCTGAGGGGAGAGGGCTGAGGGGGGAGTGCTGAGGGGAGAGTGCTGAGGGGAGAGTGCTGAGGGGAGGTGCTGAGGGGAGAGGGCTGAGGGGAGAGTGCTGAGGGGAGAGTGCTGAGGGGAGAGGGCTGAGGGGAGAGGGCTGAGGGGAGAGTGCTGAGGGGAGAGGGCTGAGGGGGGAGTGCTGATGGGAGAGGGCTGAGGGGGAGGGCTGAATGTAGAGGGCTGAGGGGGGAGTGCTGAGGAGAAAGGGCTGAGGGAGGAGTGCTGAGGGGAGAGTGCTGAGGGGAGAGTGCTGAGGGGAGAGGGCTGAGGGGAGAGGGCTGAGGGGGAGGGCTGAATGTAGAGGGCTGAGGGGGGAGTGCTGAGGGGGGAGTGCTGAGGGGAGAGGGCTGAGGGGAAAGGTCTGAGGGGAGAGGGCTGAGGGGAGAGTGCTGAGGGGAGAGTGCTGAGGGGAGAGGGCTGAGGGGAAAGGTCTGAGGGGAGAGGGCTGAGGGGAGAGTGCTGAGGGGAGAGTGCTGAGGGGAGAGGGCTGAGGGGAGAGGGCTGATGGGAGAGTGCTGAGGGGAAAGGGGCCAGGCAGGGGGGTTACCTCACTTGGTGGCATGCCCCCGATCGTGGCATGGGCAATCTCCCGGTCCTCAGGTGCACCATGTATGTCCAGTGCCCTCTGCTCGTGCACAGTGAGGGTCCGCAAGTCAGATTCATCCCCTCCGGCTCGGGCACGCTCTCGTTGGTTATGGGCGCTCTTCTGCTGGGTGAGGGGGGGGAAATGACAGCATTGTTAGGCGGTGTGATGCATGCAGTTGGATCTATTTTGGCATGGGTGCACAGGGCACACGGCCAACGCCGCTTGCATGGGTGGCTGCAGTCATGCGGGTCACGGCTGTAGTTGTACCGTCCCCCTGGGGACGGGGTTGGTGTCACACATGTGGGGGGTAGTGGTGTTGGTGCCATGGGCACATTTCTGGGTACACACCCTGCCTGCCCTCAGTAGGTCATTGAGCTTTTTGCGACACTGCTCGCCAGTCCTGGGTGTCAACGCGATGGCACTGACGGCCGCACCCACCTCCCTCCACAGACACCGGGCCTCGTTGGATGGGACCCTCTGGCTGGGTCCAGGGTACTGACGCCTCCTCCTCTCCTCGAGGGCATCCAGGAACATCTCCAGGTCGTGGTCCGTGAACCGGGGTGCTGCTCCGCGTGGCATCATGTTGCTTCATTGGCGGCCTGTGCGCTACGCCGCCTTATGTGCGTCGATTGCGTGCCGCCGGGTCTCCGACGCTGCTCTGAGGCTGCACCCCTGCGCTTCCCGCCGCGCAAGTGCTAGCCCCCTTGTATATTCGAGAATGGGGTCTGGGAATGGGTGCCGACCGCGGAGTGAAACACTCCCGTTTTGACGCCGGCACCGACACTCTACTGTTGGAGCAGAGAATCGCGCCCAAGACTTCTCCTCTTCTGCATTTCCTCAACTTAATTATGGCTGGAATTCACAGAATGCTAAACTCCCTATAGTGCAGGAGGCGGCCATTCGGCCCATCAAGTCTGCACCGACCATTTGAAAGATCACCCTACACAGACCCAATCCCCGCCCTATGTCTGTAACCCCACCTAACCTTTGCGCAATTAGGTGCAATTTAGCATGGCCTATCCACCTAACCTGCACATCTTTGGACTGTGGGACGAAACCGGAGCACCCGGAGGAAACCCACGCAGACACAGAGAGAATATGCAAACTCTACACAGACAGCCACCCGAGGTCGGAATCGAACCCGGGTCCCTGGTGCTGTGAGGCAACACTGCTAACCACACCATCCGTTCACACCAATCGGGATTCTCCGGTCCCGGTGTAGTGAATGGAGCTTAATCTGGGCCCCAAATTCTTCACTGGCAGCAGTGGCGGGGCTAACTGGGATCAGAGAATCCAGCACTCAGCGGGTCTGGCAGCATTTGTGGAGCGATAAACAGAGTTAATGGGGTGAATTTTACGACTGCGCCCGCCGCAGGAATCGTTACGGACAGGATGGAAAATTTGATGAGTCATTTAAAGGTCTGTTGACCTCGGGCAGTAATTTCCGATCTCAGCGGGGGCGACCGGAAAATCCCATCCAACATTGAGTCCATATTGCTCTTTTAACTCACATTTTTATTCTTTTTAAGCTGCATATAGAATAATTCATTTAACTAGAAAGGTCATTGTTGACTTAACGCGAACCCTCCTACAGACTAAAAAATTTCTTTGACCTATGTCACAAGTGCTGCCATTTTACATCCATTAGCCCTGAAGCAAGCGCTCGACATACTGCAGAAGGCCCATCAGAGAAGATTAACCTGATCCGATAAATAAAATTAGTCCTCTACTGCCTTAATATATGCCTTTCAGGATCAGAATTGATAATTTTTCAATTTAATTGCAAATATATATCTATTTGTTCAATCTATGCACATGCAAATTTCAAAACAATGAATAGAATCATAATTGTGATCTATTAAAGCTTTCGATGGGTATGTGGTATATTTTCAGGGATCATTTGGCTCAGGGAGAGGGAAATTAAAAGCCGTAACCTTGCTGAGGGGAGAGGGCTGAGGGGAGAGTGCTGAGGGGAGAGGGGTGAGGGGGGAGTGCTGAGGGGAGAGGGGTGAGGGGGGAGTGCTGAGGGGAGAGGGGTGAGGGGGGAGTGCTGGGGGGAGAGGGCTGAGGGGAGAGGGCTGAGGGGGGAGTGCTGAGGGGAGAGGGCTGAGGGGAGAGGGCTGAGGGGGAGAGTGCTGAGGGGAGAGGGCTGAGGGGAGAGGGCTGAGGGGGGAGTGCTGAGGGGAAAGGGCTGAGGGGGGAGTGCTGAGGGGAGAGGGCTGAGGGGGGAGTGCTGAGGGGAGAGGGGTGAGGGGGGAGTGCTGGGGGGAGAGGGCTGAGGGGAGAGTGCTGAGGGGAGAGGGCTGAGGGGAGAGGGCTGAGGGGGGAGTGCTGGGGGGAGAGGGCTGAGGGGGGAGTGCTGAGGGGAGAGGGGTGAGGGGGGAGTGCTGGGGGGAGAGGGCTGAGGGGAGAGTGCTGAGGGGAGAGGGCTGAGGGGAGAGGGGTGAGGGGGGGAGTGCTGGGGGGAGAGGGCTGAGGGGAGAGTGCTGAGGGGAGAGGGGTGAGGGGGGAGTGCTGAGGGGAGAGGGGTGAGGGGGGAGTGCTGAGGGGAGAGGGGTGAGGGGGGAGTGCTGGGGGGAGAGGGCTGAGGGGAGAGGGCTGAGGGGGGAGTGCTGAGGGGAGAGGGCTGAGGGGAGACGGCTGAGGGGAGAGTGCTGAGGGGAGAGGGCTGAGGGGAGAGGGCTGAGGGGGGAGTGCTGAGGGGAAAGGGCTGAGGGGAGAGGGCTGAGGGGAGAGGGCTGAGGGGAGAGTGCTGAGGGGGGAGTGCTGAGGGGAGAGGGCTGAGGGGGGAGTGCTGAGGGGAAAGGGCTGAGGGGAGAGGGCTGAGGGGAGAGGGCTGAGGGGAGAGTGTTGGGGGGAGAGGGCTGAGGGGAGAGGGCTGAGGGGGGAGTGCTGAGGGGAGAGGGCTGAGGGGAGAGGGCTGAGGGGAGAGTGCTGAGGGGAGAGGGCTGAGGGGGGAGTGCTGAGGGGAGAGGGCTGAAGGGAGAGGGCTGAGGGGAGAGTGCTGAGGGGAGAGTGCTGAGGGGAGAGGGCTGAGGGGAGAGGGCTGAGGGGGGAGTGCTGAGGGGAGAGTGCTGAGGGGGGAGTGCTGAGGGGAGAGGGGTGAGGGGGGAGTGCTGGGGGGAGAGGGCTGAGGGGAGAGTGCTGAGGGGAGAGGGCTGAGGGGAGAGGGGTGAGGGGGGAGTGCTGGGGGGAGAGGGCTGAGGGGAGAGTGCTGAGGGGAGAGGGGTGAGGGGGGAGTGCTGAGGGGAGAGGGGTGAGGGGGGAGTGCTGAGGGGAGAGGGGTGAGGGGGGAGTGCTGGGGGGAGAGGGCTGAGGGGAGAGGGCTGAGGGGGGAGTGCTGAGGGGAGAGGGCTGAGGGGAGAGGGCTGAGGGGAGAGTGCTGAGGGGAGAGGGCTGAGGGGAGAGGGCTGAGGGGGGAGTGCTGAGGGGAAAGGGCTGAGGGGAGAGGGCTGAGGGGAGAGGGCTGAGGGGAGAGTGCTGAGGGGGGAGTGCTGAGGGGAGAGGGCTGAGGGGGGAGTGCTGAGGGGAAAGGGCTGAGGGGAGAGGGCTGAGGGGAGAGGGCTGAAGGGAGAGTGTTGGGGGGAGAGGGCTGAGGGGAGAGGGCTGAGGGGAGAGGGCTGAGGGGAGAGTGCTGAGGGGAGAGGGCTGAGGGGGGAGTGCTGAGGGGAGAGGGCTGAAGGGAGAGGGCTGAGGGGAGAGTGCTGAGGGGAAAGGGCTGAGGGGAGAGGGCTGAGGGGAGAGGGCTGAGGGGAGACGGCTGAGGGGAAAGGGCTGAGGGGAGAGTGCTGAGGGGAGAGGGCTGAGGGGAGAGTGCTGAGGGGGGAGTGCTGAGGGGAGAGTGCTGAGGGGAGACTGCTGAGGGGAGAGGGCTGAGGGGAGAGGGCTGAGGGGAGAGTGCTGAGGGGGGAGTGCTGAGGGGAGAGTGCTGAGGGGAGACTGCTGAGGGAAAAGGGCTGAGGGGAAAGAGCTGAGGGGAAAGAGCTGAGGGGAGAGTGCTGAGGGGAGAGGGCTGAGGGGAGTGTGCTGAGGGGAGAGTGCTGAGGGGAGAGGGCTGAGGGGAGAGTGCTGAGGGGAGAGTGCTGAGGGGAGAGGGCTGAGGGGAGAGTGCTGTGGGGAGAGTGCTGAGGGGAAAGGGCTGAGGGGGGAGTGCTGAGGGGAGAGGGTTGAGGGGAGAGGGCTGAGGGGAGAGTGCTGAGGGGAGAGGGCTGAGGGGAGTGTGCTGAGGGGAGAGTGCTGAGGGGAGAGGGCTGAGGGGAGAGTGCTGAGGGGAGAGTGCTGAGGGGAAAGGGCTGAGGGGGGAGTGCTGAGGGGAGAGGGTTGAGGGGAGAGGGCTGAGGGGAGAGTGCTGAGGGGAGAGGGCTGAGGGGAGTGTGCTGAGGGGAGAGTGCTGAGGGGAGAGGGCTGAGGGGGGAGTGCTGAGGGGAAAGGTCTGAGGGGAGAGTGCTGAGGGGAGAGTGCTGAGGGGTGAGTGCTGAGGGGGGAGTGCTGAGGGGAGAGGGTTGAGGGGAGAGGGCTGAGGGGAGAGTGCTGAGGGGAGAGTGCTGAGGGGAAAGGGCTGAGGGGGGAGTGCTGAGGGGAGAGGGTTGAGGGGAGAGGGCTGAGGGGAGAGTGCTGAGGGGAGAGGGCTGAGGGGAGTGTGCTGAGGGGAGAGTGCTGAGGGGAGAGGGCTGAGGGGGGAGTGCTGAGGGGAAAGGTCTGAGGGGAGAGTGCTGAGGGGAGAGTGCTGAGGGGTGAGTGCTGAGGGGAGAGGGCTGAGGGGAGAGGGCTGAGGGGAGAGGGCTGAGGGGAGAGTGCTGAGGGGAAAGGGCTGAGGGGAGAGGGCTGAGGGGAGAGTGCTGAGGGGGGAGTGCTGAGGGGAGAGGGCTGAGGGGAGAGGGATGAGGGGGGAGTGCTGAGGGGAGAGGGCTGAGGGGAGAGTGCTGAATGTAGAGGGCTGAGGGGAGAGGGCTGAGGGGAGAGGGCTGAGGGGAGAGTGCTGAGGGGAGAGTGCTGAGGGGAAAGGGCTGAGGGGGGAGTGCTGAGGGGAGAGGGTTGAGGGGAGCGGGCTGAGGGGAGAGGGTTGAGGGGAGAGTGCTGAGGGGAGAGGGTTGAGGGGAGAGGGCTGAGGGGGGAGTGCTGATGGGAGAGTGCTGAGGGGAGAGGGCTGAGGGGGGAGTGCTGAGGGGAGAGGGCTGAGGGGAGAGTGCTGAGGGGAGAGTGCTGATGGGAGAGTGCTGAGGGGAGAGGGCTGAGAGGAGAGGGCTGAGGGGAGAGGGCTGAGGGGAGAGTGCTGAGGGGAGAGTGCTGAGGGGAGAGTGCTGAGGGGAGAGGGCTGAGGGGAGAGGGCTGAGGGGGAGGGCTGAATGTAGAGGGCTGAGGGGAGAGTGCTGAGGGGAGAGGGCTGAGGGGGGAGTGCTGAGGGGAGAGTGCTGAGGGGGAGGGCTGAATGTAGAGGGCTGAGGGGAGAGTGCTGAGGGGAGAGGGCTGAGGGGAGAGGGCTGAGGGGGAGGGCTGAATGTAGAGGGCTGAGGGGAGAGTGCTGAAGGGAGAGGGTTGAGGGGGGAGTGCTGAGGGGAGAGGGCTGAGGGGGGAGTGCTGAGGGGAGAGTGCTGAGGGGAGAGTGCTGAGGGGGGAGTGCTGAGGGGAGAGGGCTGAGGGGGGAGTGCTGAGGGGAGAGTGCTGAGGGGAGAGTGCTGAGGGGAGGTGCTGAGGGGAGAGGGCTGAGGGGAGAGTGCTGAGGGGAGAGGGCTGAGGGGAGAGGGCTGAGGGGAGAGTGCTGAGGAGAAAGGGCTGAGGGAGGAGTGCTGAGGGGAGAGTGCTGAGGGGAGAGGGCTGAGGGGGGAGTGCTGATGGGAGAGGGCTGAGGGGGAGGGCTGAATGTAGAGGGCTGAGGGGGGAGTGCTGAGGAGAAAGGGCTGAGGGAGGAGTGCTGAGGGGAGAGTGCTGAGGGGAGAGTGCTGAGGGGAGAGGGCTGAGGGGAGAGGGCTGAGGGGGAGGGCTGAATGTAGAGGGCTGAGGGGGGAGTGCTGAGGGGGGAGTGCTGAGGGGAGAGGGCTGAGGGGAAAGGTCTGAGGGGAGAGGGCTGAGGGGAGAGTGCTGAGGGGAGAGTGCTGAGGGGAGAGGGCTGAGGGGAAAGGTCTGAGGGGAGAGGGCTGAGGGGAGAGTGCTGAGGGGAAAGGTCTGAGGGGAGAGGGCTGAGGGGAGAGTGCTGAGGGGAGAGTGCTGAGGGGAGAGGGCTGAGGGGAGAGGGCTGAGGGGAGAGTGCTGAGGGGAAAGGGGCCAGGCAGGGGGGTTACCTCACTTGGTGGCATGCCCCCGATCGTGGCATGGGCAATCTCCCGGTCCTCAGGTGCACCATGTATGTCCAGTGCCCTCTGCTCGTGCACAGTGAGGGTCCGCAAGTCAGATTCATCCCCTCCGGCTCGGGCACGCTCTCGTTGGTTATGGGCGCTCTTCTGCTGGGTGAGGGGGGGGAAATGACAGCATTGTTAGGCGGTGTGATGCATGCAGTTGGATCTATTTTGGCATGGGTGCACAGGGCACACGGCCAACGCCGCTTGCATGGGTGGCTGCAGTCATGCGGGTCACGGCTGTAGTTGTACCGTCCCCCTGGGGACGGGGTTGGTGTCACACATGTGGGGGGTAGTGGTGTTGGTGCCATGGGCACATTTCTGGGTACACACCCTGCCTGCCCTCAGTAGGTCATTGAGCTTTTTGCGACACTGCTCGCCAGTCCTGGGTGTCAACGCGATGGCACTGACGGCCGCACCCACCTCCCTCCACAGACACCGGGCCTCGTTGGATGGGACCCTCTGGCTGGGTCCAGGGTACTGACGCCTCCTCCTCTCCTCGAGGGCATCCAGGAACATCTCCAGGTCGTGGTCCGTGAACCGGGGTGCTGCTCCGCGTGGCATCATGTTGCTTCATTGGCGGCCTGTGCGCTACGCCGCCTTATGTGCGTCGATTGCGTGCCGCCGGGTCTCCGACGCTGCTCTGAGGCTGCACCCCTGCGCTTCCCGCCGCGCAAGTGCTAGCCCCCTTGTATATTCGAGAATGGGGTCTGGGAATGGGTGCCGACCGCGGAGTGAAACACTCCCGTTTTGACGCCGGCACCGACACTCTACTGTTGGAGCAGAGAATCGCGCCCAAGACTTCTCCTCTTCTGCATTTCCTCAACTTAATTATGGCTGGAATTCACAGAATGCTAAACTCCCTATAGTGCAGGAGGCGGCCATTCGGCCCATCAAGTCTGCACCGACCATTTGAAAGATCACCCTACACAGACCCAATCCCCGCCCTATGTCTGTAACCCCACCTAACCTTTGCGCAATTAGGTGCAATTTAGCATGGCCTATCCACCTAACCTGCACATCTTTGGACTGTGGGACGAAACCGGAGCACCCGGAGGAAACCCACGCAGACACAGAGAGAATATGCAAACTCTACACAGACAGCCACCCGAGGTCGGAATCGAACCCGGGTTCCTGGTGCTGTGAGGCAACACTGCTAACCACACCATCCGTTCACACCAATCGGGATTCTCCGGTCCCGGTGTAGTGAATGGAGCTTAATCTGGGCCCCAAATTCTTCACTGGCAGCAGTGGCGGGGCTAACTGGGATCAGAGAATCCAGCACTCAGCGGGTCTGGCAGCATTTGTGGAGCGATAAACAGAGTTAATGGGGTGAATTTTACGACTGCGCCCGCCGCAGGAATCGTTACGGACAGGATGGAAAATTTGATGAGTCATTTAAAGGTCTGTTGACCTCGGGCAGTAATTTCCGATCTCAGCGGGGGGCGACCGGAAAATCCCATCCAACATTGAGTCCATATTGCTCTTTTAACTCACATTTTTATTCTTTTTAAGCTGCATATAGAATAATTCATTTAACTAGAAAGGTCATTGTTGACTTAACGCGAACCCTCCTACAGACTAAAAAATTTCTTTGACCTATGTCACAAGTGCTGCCATTTTACATCCATTAGCCCTGAAGCAAGCGCTCGACATACTGCAGAAGGCCCATCAGAGAAGATTAACCTGATCCGATAAATAAAATTAGTCCTCTACTGCCTTAATATATGCCTTTCAGGATCAGAATTGATAATTTTTCAATTTAATTGCAAATATATATCTATTTGTTCAATCTATGCACATGCAAATTTCAAAACAATGAATAGAATCATAATTGTGATCTATTAAAGCTTTCGATGGGTATGTGGTATATTTTCAGGGATCATTTGGCTCAGGGAGAGGGAAATTAAAAGCCGTAACCTTGCTGAGGGGAGAGGGCTGAGGGGAGAGTGCTGAGGGGAGAGGGGTGAGGGGGGAGTGCTGAGGGGAGAGGGGTGAGGGGGGAGTGCTGAGGGGAGAGGGGTGAGGGGGGAGTGCTGGGGGGAGAGGGCTGAGGGGAGAGGGCTGAGGGGGGAGTGCTGAGGGGAGAGTGCTGAGGGGAGAGGGCTGAGGGGAGAGTGCTGAGGGGAAAGGGCTGAGGGGGGAGTGCTGAGGGGAGAGGGCTGAGGGGGGAGTGCTGAGGGGAGAGGGGTGAGGGGGGAGTGCTGGGGGGAGAGGGCTGAGGGGAGAGTGCTGAGGGGAGAGGGCTGAGGGGAGAGGGCTGAGGGGGGAGTGCTGGGGGGAGAGGGCTGAGGGGGGAGTGCTGAGGGGAGAGGGGTGAGGGGGGAGTGCTGGGGGGAGAGGGCTGAGGGGAGAGTGCTGAGGGGAGAGGGCTGAGGGGAGAGGGGTGAGGGGGGATGCTGGGGGGAGAGGGCTGAGGGGAGAGTGCTGAGGGGAGAGGGGTGAGGGGGGAGTGCTGAGGGGAGAGGGGTGAGGGGGGAGTGCTGAGGGGAGAGGGGTGAGGGGGGAGTGCTGGGGGGAGAGGGCTGAGGGGAGAGGGCTGAGGGGGGAGTGCTGAGGGGAGAGGGCTGAGGGGAGACGGCTGAGGGGAGAGTGCTGAGGGGAGAGGGCTGAGGGGAGAGGGCTGAGGGGAGAGTGCTGAGGGGGGAGTGCTGAGGGGAGAGGGCTGAGGGGGGAGTGCTGAGGGGAAAGGGCTGAGGGGAGAGGGCTGAGGGGAGAGTGCTGAGGGGAGAGTGCTGAGGGGAGAGGGCTGAGGGGGGAGTGCTGAGGGGAGAGGGCTGAGGGGAGAGGGCTGACGGGAGAGTGCTGAGGGGAGAGGGCTGAGGGGGGAGTGCTGAGGGGAGAGGGCTGAAGGGAGAGGGCTGAGGGGAGAGTGCTGAGGGGAGAGTGCTGAGGGGAGAGGGCTGAGGGGAGAGGGCTGAGGGGGGAGTGCTGAGGGGAGAGTGCTGAGGGGGGAGTGCTGAGGGGAGAGGGGTGAGAGGGGAGTGCTGGGGGGAGAGGGCTGAGGGGAGAGTGCTGAGGGGAGAGGGCTGAGGGGAGAGGGGTGAGGGGGAAGTGCTGGGGGGAGAGGGCTGAGGGGAGAGTGCTGAGGGGAGAGGGGTGAGGGGGGAGTGCTGAGGGGAGAGGGGTGAGGGGGGAGTGCTGAGGGGAGAGGGGTGAGGGGGGAGTGCTGGGGGGAGAGGGCTGAGGGGAGAGGGCTGAGGGGGGAGTGCTGAGGGGAGAGGGCTGAGGGGAGAGGGCTGAGGGGAGAGTGCTGAGGGGAGAGGGCTGAGGGGAGAGGGCTGAGGGGGGAATGCTGAGGGGAAAGGGCTGAGGGGAGAGGGCTGAGGGGAGAGGGCTGAGGGGAGAGTGCTGAGGGGGGAGTGCTGAGGGGAGAGGGCTGAGGGGGGAGTGCTGAGGGGAAAGGGCTGAGGGGAGAGGGCTGAGGGGAGAGGGCTGAAGGGAGAGTGTTGGGGGGAGAGGGCTGAGGGGAGAGGGCTGAGGGGAGAGGGCTGAGGGGAGAGTGCTGAGGGGAGAGGGCTGAGGGGGGAGTGCTGAGGGGAGAGGGCTGAAGGGAGAGGGCTGAGGGGAGAGTGCTGAGGGGAAAGGGCTGAGGGGAGAGGGCTGAGGGGAGAGGGCTGAGGGGAGACGGCTGAGGGGAAAGGGCTGAGGGGAGAGTGCTGAGGGGAGAGGGCTGAGGGGAGAGTGCTGAGGGGGGAGTGCTGAGGGGAGAGTGCTGAGGGGAGACTGCTGAGGGGAGAGGGCTGAGGGGAGAGGGCTGAGGGGAGAGTGCTGAGGGGAGAGTGCTGAGGGGAAAGGGCTGAGGGGAGAGGGCTGAGGGGAGAGTGCTGAGGGGAGAGTGCTGAGGGGAAAGAGCTGAGGGGAAAGAGCTGAGGGGGGAGTGCTGAGGGGAGAGGGCTGAGGGGAGAGGGCTGAGGGGAGAGTGCTGAGGGGAGAGGGCTGAGGGGAGTGTGCTGAGGGGAGAGTGCTGAGGGGAGAGGGCTGAGGGGAGAGTGCTGAGGGGAGAGTGCTGAGGGGAGAGGGCTGAGGGGAGAGTGCTGTGGGGAGAGTGCTGAGGGGAAAGGGCTGAGGGGGGGAGTGCTGAGGGGAGAGGGTTGAGGGGAGAGGGCTGAGGGGAGAGTGCTGAGGGGAGAGGGCTGAGGGGAGTGTGCTGAGGGGAGAGTGCTGTGGGGAGAGGGCTGAGGGGAGAGTGCTGAGGGGAGAGTGCTGAGGGGAAAGGGCTGAGGGGGGAGTGCTGAGGGGAGAGGGTTGAGGGGAGAGGGCTGAGGGGAGAGTGCTGAGGGGAGAGGGCTGAGGGGAGTGTGCTGAGGGGAGAGTGCTGAGGGGAGAGGGCTGAGGGGGGAGTGCTGAGGGGAAAGGTCTGAGGGGAGAGTGCTGAGGGGAGAGTGCTGAGGGGTGAGTGCTGAGGGGAGAGGGTTGAGGGGAGAGGGCTGAGGGGAGAGTGCTGAGGGGAGAGTGCTGAGGGGAAAGGGCTGAGGGGGGAGTGCTGAGGGGAGAGGGTTGAGGGGAGAGGGCTGAGGGGAGAGTGCTGAGGGGAGAGGGCTGAGGGGAGTGTGCTGAGGGGAGAGTGCTGAGGGGAGAGGGCTGAGGGGGGAGTGCTGAGGGGAAAGGTCTGAGGGGAGAGTGCTGAGGGGAGAGTGCTGAGGGGTGAGTGCTGAGGGGAGAGGGCTGAGGGGAGAGGGCTGAGGGGAGAGGGCTGAGGGGAGAGTGCTGAGGGGAAAGGGCTGAGGGGAGAGGGCTGAGGGGAGAGTGCTGAGGGGGGAGTGCTGAGGGGAGAGGGCTGAGGGGAGAGTGCTGAGGGGGGAGTGCTGAGGGGAGAGGGCTGAGGGGGGAGTGCTGAGGGGAAAGGGCTGAGGGGAGAGGGCTGAGGGGAGAGGGCTGAAGGGAGAGTGTTGGGGGGAGAGGGCTGAGGGGAGAGGGCTGAGGGGAGAGGGCTGAGGGGAGAGTGCTGAGGGGAGAGGGCTGAGGGGGGAGTGCTGAGGGGAGAGGGCTGAAGGGAGAGGGCTGAGGGGAGAGTGCTGAGGGGAAAGGGCTGAGGGGAGAGGGCTGAGGGGAGAGGGCTGAGGGGAGACGGCTGAGGGGAAAGGGCTGAGGGGAGAGTGCTGAGGGGAGAGGGCTGAGGGGAGAGTGCTGAGGGGGGAGTGCTGAGGGGAGAGTGCTGAGGGGAGACTGCTGAGGGGAGAGGGCTGAGGGGAGAGGGCTGAGGGGAGAGTGCTGAGGGGAGAGTGCTGAGGGGAAAGGGCTGAGGGGAGAGGGCTGAGGGGAGAGTGCTGAGGGGAGAGTGCTGAGGGGAAAGAGCTGAGGGGAAAGAGCTGAGGGGGGAGTGCTGAGGGGAGAGGGCTGAGGGGAGAGGGCTGAGGGGAGAGTGCTGAGGGGAGAGGGCTGAGGGGAGTGTGCTGAGGGGAGAGTGCTGAGGGGAGAGGGCTGAGGGGAGAGTGCTGAGGGGAGAGTGCTGAGGGGAGAGGGCTGAGGGGAGAGTGCTGTGGGGAGAGTGCTGAGGGGAAAGGGCTGAGGGGGGAGTGCTGAGGGGAGAGGGTTGAGGGGAGAGGGCTGAGGGGAGAGTGCTGAGGGGAGAGGGCTGAGGGGAGTGTGCTGAGGGGAGAGTGCTGTGGGGAGAGGGCTGAGGGGAGAGTGCTGAGGGGAGAGTGCTGAGGGGAAAGGGCTGAGGGGGGAGTGCTGAGGGGAGAGGGTTGAGGGGAGAGGGCTGAGGGGAGAGTGCTGAGGGGAGAGGGCTGAGGGGAGTGTGCTGAGGGGAGAGTGCTGAGGGGAGAGGGCTGAGGGGGGAGTGCTGAGGGGAAAGGTCTGAGGGGAGAGTGCTGAGGGGAGAGTGCTGAGGGGTGAGTGCTGAGGGGAGAGGGTTGAGGGGAGAGGGCTGAGGGGAGAGTGCTGAGGGGAGAGTGCTGAGGGGAAAGGGCTGAGGGGGGAGTGCTGAGGGGAGAGGGTTGAGGGGAGAGGGCTGAGGGGAGAGTGCTGAGGGGAGAGGGCTGAGGGGAGTGTGCTGAGGGGAGAGTGCTGAGGGGAGAGGGCTGAGGGGGGAGTGCTGAGGGGAAAGGTCTGAGGGGAGAGTGCTGAGGGGAGAGTGCTGAGGGGTGAGTGCTGAGGGGAGAGGGCTGAGGGGAGAGGGCTGAGGGGAGAGGGCTGAGGGGAGAGTGCTGAGGGGAAAGGGCTGAGGGGAGAGGGCTGAGGGGAGAGTGCTGAGGGGGGAGTGCTGAGGGGAGAGGGCTGAGGGGAGAGGGATGAGGGGGGAGTGCTGAGGGGAGAGGGCTGAGGGGAGAGTGCTGAATGTAGAGGGCTGAGGGGAGAGGGCTGAGGGGAGAGGGCTGAGGGGAGAGTGCTGAGGGGAGAGTGCTGAGGGGAAAGGGCTGAGGGGGGAGTGCTGAGGGGAGAGGGTTGAGGGGAGCGGGCTGAGGGGAGAGGGTTGAGGGGAGAGTGCTGAGGGGAGAGGGTTGAGGGGAGAGGGCTGAGGGGGGAGTGCTGATGGGAGAGTGCTGAGGGGAGAGGGCTGAGGGGGGAGTGCTGAGGGGAGAGGGCTGAGGGGAGAGTGCTGAGGGGAGAGTGCTGATGGGAGAGTGCTGAGGGGAGAGGGCTGAGAGGAGAGGGCTGAGGGGAGAGGGCTGAGGGGAGAGTGCTGAGGGGAGAGTGCTGAGGGGAGAGTGCTGAGGGGAGAGGGCTGAGGGGAGAGGGCTGAGGGGGAGGGCTGAATGTAGAGGGCTGAGGGGAGAGTGCTGAGGGGAGAGGGCTGAGGGGGGAGTGCTGAGGGGAGAGTGCTGAGGGGGAGGGCTGAATGTAGAGGGCTGAGGGGAGAGTGCTGAGGGGAGAGGGCTGAGGGGAGAGGGCTGAGGGGGAGGGTTGAGGGGGGAGTGCTGAGGGGAGAGGGCTGAGGGGGGAGTGCTGAGGGGAGAGTGCTGAGGGGAGAGTGCTGAGGGGGGAGTGCTGAGGGGAGAGGGCTGAGGGGGGAGTGCTGAGGGGAGAGTGCTGAGGGGAGAGTGCTGAGGGGAGGTGCTGAGGGGAGAGGGCTGAGGGGAGAGTGCTGAGGGGAGAGTGCTGAGGGGAGAGGGCTGAGGGGAGAGGGCTGAGGGGAGAGTGCTGAGGAGAAAGGGCTGAGGGAGGAGTGCTGAGGGGAGAGGGCTGAGGGGAGAGTGCTGATGGGAGAGGGCTGAGGGGGAGGGCTGAATGTAGAGGGCTGAGGGGGGAGTGCTGAGGAGAAAGGGCTGAGGGAGGAGTGCTGAGGGGAGAGTGCTGAGGGGAGAGTGCTGAGGGGAGAGGGCTGAGGGGAGAGGGCTGAGGGGGAGGGCTGAATGTAGAGGGCTGAGGGGGGAGTGCTGAGGGGGGAGTGCTGAGGGGAGAGGGCTGAGGGGAAAGGTCTGAGGGGAGAGGGCTGAGGGGAGAGTGCTGAGGGGAGAGTGCTGAGGGGAGAGGGCTGAGGGGAAAGGTCTGAGGGGAGAGGGCTGAGGGGAGAGTGCTGAGGGGAGAGTGCTGAGGGGAGAGGGCTGAGGGGAGAGGGCTGAGGGGAGAGTGCTGAGGGGAAAGGGGCCAGGCAGGGGGGTTACCTCACTTGGTGGCATGCCCCCGATCGTGGCATGGGCAATCTCCCGGTCCTCAGGTGCACCATGTATGTCCAGTGCCCTCTGCTCGTGCACAGTGAGGGTCCGCAAGTCAGATTCATCCCCTCCGGCTCGGGCACGCTCTCGTTGGTTATGGGCGCTCTTCTGCTGGGTGAGGGGGGGGAAATGACAGCATTGTTAGGCGGTGTGATGCATGCAGTTGGATCTATTTTGGCATGGGTGCACAGGGCACACGGCCAACGCCGCTTGCATGGGTGGCTGCAGTCATGCGGGTCACGGCTGTAGTTGTACCGTCCCCCTGGGGACGGGGTTGGTGTCACACATGTGGGGGGTAGTGGTGTTGGTGCCATGGGCACATTTCTGGGTACACACCCTGCCTGCCCTCAGTAGGTCATTGAGCTTTTTGCGACACTGCTCGCCAGTCCTGGGTGTCAACGCGATGGCACTGACGGCCGCACCCACCTCCCTCCACAGACACCGGGCCTCGTTGGATGGGACCCTCTGGCTGGGTCCAGGGTACTGACGCCTCCTCCTCTCCTCGAGGGCATCCAGGAACATCTCCAGGTCGTGGTCCGTGAACCGGGGTGCTGCTCCGCGTGGCATCATGTTGCTTCATTGGCGGCCTGTGCGCTACGCCGCCTTATGTGCGTCGATTGCGTGCCGCCGGGTCTCCGACGCTGCTCTGAGGCTGCACCCCTGCGCTTCCCGCCGCGCAAGTGCTAGCCCCCTTGTATATTCGAGAATGGGGTCTGGGAATGGGTGCCGACCGCGGAGTGAAACACTCCCGTTTTGACGCCGGCACCGACACTCTACTGTTGGAGCAGAGAATCGCGCCCAAGACTTCTCCTCTTCTGCATTTCCTCAACTTAATTATGGCTGGAATTCACAGAATGCTAAACTCCCTATAGTGCAGGAGGCGGCCATTCGGCCCATCAAGTCTGCACCGACCATTTGAAAGATCACCCTACACAGACCCAATCCCCGCCCTATGTCTGTAACCCCACCTAACCTTTGCGCAATTAGGTGCAATTTAGCATGGCCTATCCACCTAACCTGCACATCTTTGGACTGTGGGACGAAACCGGAGCACCCGGAGGAAACCCACGCAGACACAGAGAGAATATGCAAACTCTACACAGACAGCCACCCGAGGTCGGAATCGAACCCGGGTCCCTGGTGCTGTGAGGCAACACTGCTAACCACACCATCCGTTCACACCAATCGGGATTCTCCGGTCCCGGTGTAGTGAATGGAGCTTAATCTGGGCCCCAAATTCTTCACTGGCAGCAGTGGCGGGGCTAACTGGGATCAGAGAATCCAGCACTCAGCGGGTCTGGCAGCATTTGTGGAGCGATAAACAGAGTTAATGGGGTGAATTTTACGACTGCGCCCGCCGCAGGAATCGTTACGGACAGGATGGAAAATTTGATGAGTCATTTAAAGGTCTGTTGACCTCGGGCAGTAATTTCCGATCTCAGCGGGGGCGACCGGAAAATCCCATCCAACATTGAGTCCATATTGCTCTTTTAACTCACATTTTTATTCTTTTTAAGCTGCATATAGAATAATTCATTTAACTAGAAAGGTCATTGTTGACTTAACGCGAACCCTCCTACAGACTAAAAAATTTCTTTGACCTATGTCACAAGTGCTGCCATTTTACATCCATTAGCCCTGAAGCAAGCGCTCGACATACTGCAGAAGGCCCATCAGAGAAGATTAACCTGATCCGATAAATAAAATTAGTCCTCTACTGCCTTAATATATGCCTTTCAGGATCAGAATTGATAATTTTTCAATTTAATTGCAAATATATATCTATTTGTTCAATCTATGCACATGCAAATTTCAAAACAATGAATAGAATCATAATTGTGATCTATTAAAGCTTTCGATGGGTATGTGGTATATTTTCAGGGATCATTTGGCTCAGGGAGAGGGAAATTAAAAGCCGTAACCTTGCCTAGTTCGATTGTTAGAGATCAAAGAAAAACA
Source organism: Scyliorhinus torazame (assembly GCF_047496885.1). Classification (NCBI taxonomy): domain Eukaryota; kingdom Metazoa; phylum Chordata; class Chondrichthyes; order Carcharhiniformes; family Scyliorhinidae; genus Scyliorhinus; species Scyliorhinus torazame. The sequence goes on along the minus strand of NC_092712.1, from coordinate 144,449,967 downwards.
TAAGTTATTTTCCTGAGAAGAAGGTGCAAATTTTTACATTTAGAGACCATGGCAGCAATTTCTGAGTTTACCGTGTTTACCTCATAAAGTCCCAGAAAGGTGTTGCAGGTATCATACTGCAACAATTGTACTATAAAAGTTCTATTACTTATAACATCAAAGGGAGTTGGCACCAAAGATTGCTAATCCGCATTTCTATTTGCATGCAAGCTTAATGTGTTCCATTTTGCATTGGGGAAGATAGCAGAGGAAGCCATTTCTGAAATCAAGTTACACACTTCCCTACAAGTGTATATTGCAGACAGATAGCAGAGGTTCTGTGCAGTCAGTAGAGAGAAAAGGTTGCTTTGGCTTCACAACCAAAAGCAGGAGGGAGACAGTCTCTAGTTGAAGATACACATCCTGCAGTCTTTTAGAAAATCTGGGAGATTTGCCTTGGCAAGGCCAGGAGGAAGTATCATAAGAAAACTGTATACTGCTGGTGGTGGATTGCAGAAACCGTCAAAAACTAAGGGAAATGTCTAGAGATGGTCACTCTGAATTATTACTCAGCTAAACAGGTATACAGAAACCCATTGGAAGCTGGAAGTGACTCCTGACTGCCCAGAGAATTGTAATTTCATGAGATTGGGATAGGTGGCAAGTCACAGAATCCCTACAGTGGAGAGAGAGGTCACTCGGCCAATCGAGTCTGCACTGACACTTTGAAAGACCACCGTACCTGGACCAAATCCCCCACCCTATTCCTGGAACCCCACCCGAAGGAGCAATTTTAGCATGACCAATCCACCTGGCCTGCACATCTTTGGGCTGTGGGAGGAAACCGGAGCACCCTGAGGAAACCCATGCAGACACGGGGAGAATGTGAAAACCCTACACAGTCACCCGAAGTTGGAATCAAACCCAGGTCCCTGGAGCTGTAAGGCAGCAGTATTAACCACTGTGCCACTGTCACTTTCTGTAATTACAAAAAGAAAATAGTATTGAGCAACAGTTTTTGTCAGTCATTTGTCACAGTAAGAGTTTTAAAATGAGAAATATAGTTAGGTTATTCATTCACCTACTAATTGGAATTTAAATGTATTTTTAAACGTTATTGGCCTTTGTGGAGATTGTAACATCAAGACTTCTAATTTTCCTATGAATTAATTGAAGAACCTTTTGTTAAGGGGATGTCATGTCTGCCCAACTTGATTGAATGTTTTGAAGAGGTAACCAGGTGTGTAGATGAGGGAAGTGCATTTGACGCAGTGTACTTGGACTTCAGCAAGGCTTTTGATAAGGTCTCACATGGGAGACTGAGACTGACAGCGAAGGTAAGAGCCCATGGGATCCAAGGAAATTTGGCAAATTGGAAACAAAATTGGCTGAGTGGCAGGAAGCAGAGAGTGATGGTCGAGGGCTGATTTTCTGACTGGAAGCCTATGTCCAGTAGGGTCCCACAGGAATCAGTGTTGGGGCCATTGCTGTTTTTGGTTTATATAAATGATTTAGTTATGAATGTAGGAGGGTTGGGGATGTCCCGGAGGACTGGAGAATAGCCAATGTTGTTCCTCTGTTTAAGAAGGGTGGCAGGGATAATCCCGGGAACTACAGGCCGGTGAGCCTTACTTCAGTGGTAGGGAAATTACTGGAGAGAATTCTTCGAGACAGGATCTACTCCCATTTGGAAGCAAATGGACGTATTAGTGAGAGGCAGCACGGTTTTGTGAAGGGGAGGTCGTGTCTCACTAACTTGATAGAGTTTTTCGAGGAGGTCACTAAGATGATTGATGCAGGTAGGGCAGTAGATGTTGTCTATATGGACTTCAGTAAGGCCTTTGACAAGGTCCCTCATGGTAGACTAGTACAAAAGGTAAAGTCACACGGGATCAGGGGTGAACTGGCAAGGTGGATACAGAACTGGCTAGGCCATAGAAGGCAGAGGGTAGCAATGGAGGGATGCTTTTCTAATTGGAGGGCTGTGACCAGTGGTGTTCCACAGGGATCAGTGCTGGGACCTTTGCTCTTTGTAGTATATATAAATGATTTGGAGGAAAATGTAACTGGTCTGATTAGTAAGTTTGCAGACGACACAAAGGTTGGTGGAATTGCGGATAGCGATGAGGACTGTCTGAGGATACAGCAGGATTTAGATTGTCTGGAGACTTGGGCGGAGAGATGGCAGATGGAGTTTAACCTGGACAAATGTGAGGTAATGCATTTTGGAAGGGCTAATGCAGGTAGGGAATATACAGTGAATGGTAGAACCCTCAAGAGTATTGAAAGTCAAAGAGATCTAGGAGTACAGGTCCACAGATCACTGAAAGGGGCTACACAGGTGGAGAAGGTAGTCAAGAAGGCATACGGCATGCTTGCCTTCATTGGCCGGGGCATTGAGTATAAGAATTGGCAAGTCATGTTGCAGCTGTATAGAACCTTAGTTAGGCCACACTTGGAGTATAGTGTTCAATTCTGGTCGCCACACTACCAGAAGGATGTGGAGGCTTTAGAGAGGGTGCAGAAGAGATTTACCAGAATGTTGCCTGGTATGGAGGGCATAAGCTATGAGGAGCGATTGAATAAACTCGGTTTGTTCTCACTGGAACGAAGGAGGTTGAGGGGCGACCTGATAGAGGTATACAAAATTATGAGGGGCATAGACAGAGTGGATAGTCAGAGGCTTTTCCCCAGGGTAGAGGGGTCAATTACTAGGGGGCATAGGTTTAAGGTGAGAGGGGCAAGGTTTAGAGTAGATGTACGAGGCAAGTTTTTTACGCAGAGGGTAGTGGGTGCCTGGAACTCACTACCGGAGGAGGTAGTGGAGGCAGGGACGATAGGGACATTTAAGGGGCATCTTGACAAATATATGAATAGGATGGGAATAGAAGGATACGGACCCAGGAAGTGTAGAAGATTGTAGTTTAGTCGGGCAGTATGGTCGGCACGGGCTTGGAGGGCCGAAGGGCCTGTTCCTGTGCTGTACATTTCTTTGTTCTTTGTTTGGTTGATCATAAGCTTGCAGATGATACAAAATTGGTGTGGTGGTAAATAGTGAGGAGGTTAACCTTCGATTACAGGAGAATATAGACGGGCTGGTCAGATGGGCTGATTAGTGACAAATGCAATTCAATCCAGAGAGGTAATGCACTTGGGCAGGACAAACAAGGTGGGCTTATCCTGGTGGGGGCCTATGTTCCTCCGCGCCAGGCCCCTGTAGCTCTCCGCCATGTTGCGTCGGGGCCGGTGCGGAGAGCTATTCGCGCTGGCCGTAGCGTCCATGCGCGGACCTGCGGCGCCCGTTCTGATGCCGGTATCGGCAGCTGGAGCAGCCTGAGGCTCTCCAGTGCCGTGCTGGCCCCCTGTGCGCCGCAGGATCGCTGATCCTAGGGGCCTGTTGATGCCGGCGTAAAACGCTCTGGCTTATACGACGGTGTCAACACTTAGCTCCAGGATCAGAGAATGCCGCCCCAAGTGTTGTCGCTGGCGCAGGATTCATGGACTTCCACGACACTAAAACAACGCCGCACCTGGACCGATTCAACAACCGTTAATGGGCTAGCACCAGCGCCATGTGGAACACAATCGATTCCAATGAGAAACACCAGATCCGCCGGGTCCAAGAATGACACTCAGGAGGCTGACAAGCTGCAGTCATATATACACAGTTCAATCCCCACACACACCATCCCAACTCACAAGGTGGCAGCAAGACGCGCGGCGCCAAGATTCACAGACACCGAGCTTGAGCCCCACCTGGAAGCACTGGAGCACTGTACCCGGCCCAGGAAAGAGGCTTCCAGCTGTCGCCATTCGCTGTGCCTGGGTGCAGGTGGCAGAGGCCGCCAGCGCCACCAGCAACACTGTCCGACCGGCCTGCACAGAAATTGCACAATCTCCTCAGGGTGGCGAGGGTGAGGAGGCAGCACTGCGCCCTAGCACTAACCCCCAACCCTAGCACTAACCCCCAACCCACACACCCGTAACAGAACGCCCAGCCCCCCCACCCAGAGGGCATCTGAACCCACATGCTGAACTACATGCCGGCACCCATACTGGCCGCCATGGCCGGGTTCCCTGGCCACTGAGGCCAACAGTTACCCGCCTCCTGGATACGTGAGAAGAAGGCCACGGGTCTGCCCGCTTGGTTGAGGGTGGCCGCCAGAGCTACGTCAGACGGGTCGCTCTCGACCTGGAAGGGGAGGGACTCGTCGATGGCGTGCATCGCGGCCTTTACAATGTTCGTTTTGGTGCAACTGAAGGCCTGTCGGGCCGCTATCGACAGGGGAAAAGCTGTGGATGGATCAGGGGACGGGCCTTGTCCGCATAGTTGGGGACCCACTGGGCATAGTAACTGGAAAAACCCTAGGCAGCGCTTCAGGGCCCTGGAGCAGTGAGGGAGGGGGAACTCCATAAGGGGGCGCATGCATTCAGGGTCGGGGCCTATAACTCCATTTCGCACTACGTAGCCGAGGATGGCTAGGCGGTCGGTGCTAAACACGCATTTATCCTCGTTATATGTAAGGTTAAGGATCTTTGCGGTCTGGAGGAATTTTCGGAGGTTGGTGTCATGGTCCTGCTGGTCGTGGCCGCAGATGGTGACATTATCGAGATACGGGAATATTGCCCGTAAACCAGACCGGTCAACCATTCGGTCCATCTCGCGCTGGAAGACCGAGACCCCGTTGGTGACACCGAAGGGAACCCTTAAGAAGTGATTGTGGTATTATCAGCTATTGCGGTACCTAAGAGGCTGATGACCATTGGTTAAACCCAGGAGTTTACCATTGGCTGTTGATACGTAGCTCCACCCTGACAGGCGGAGTATAAGAACCAGTGCCGTCCCAGCAGCCTTCACTTTCTGTACCGAAGCTGCTGGGGAACAAGTTCTAGTCGATTAAAGCCTTCAGTTATGAAATCACTTCGTCTTGAGTGTAATTGATCGTGCATCAATTTAGTCGACTAGATTAAAGCTGGAAGGATGGATCTCCGAATCAAACCGGAGTGCCTACAACTCAACGCTGACGCGGAGAACTCGGCTGCAATATTTAAACACTGGCTGGCATGCTTTAAAGGCTACCTCGAGACGGCCGGAGGCACCCCCTCAGAAGAACAGAAAATGCATCTCCTGCGCTCAAGGGTCAGCCCTGGGATCTACACCATCCTCACCGTCATCCCCATCCTCACCCCACACCACCCTCACCGTCATCTCCACATCACCCTCATCTCCACTGCTCCCACTCCCCCCCCCGCCCCCCCCCCCCCCCCCCCCCCCCATCCCGCGGTCTAATCATGTGTCTTGTCTTGTGTCTTGCAGGACCGGCTGGTGATGGGGCGGATCCACATGGTGTCCCCGCCCCCAGCCAATGCCACAGCCTGAGCCCCCCCCCACCCCACCACCACCTCCCATCACCCCCACCCTGTGTGCCAAGCAGTGACGAGGACAAAAGCATGGCCGGGAGCCCTCGACACGAGACCAAAGCCACCCCGGAGCTCCAGTCCTGGGATGACACAGAATTCCTGTCACAGCTGTCTCCAACACCGTTCACCATCCCAGAGACACCTCGGTTGGGCACTTTAGTGAAGAGACTCCTGGGGCACACTCTGGTGCCCACCACAAAGCTGTGCACACAGGTAGAGGTTGGAACACCCAAGGGGGTGGACGGTCAGTGGGCGGGCCGAACCCAGGGACTAGCTGCCGTCCAGATGGGTCTCGAGCTTCTAGAATGGACATTCCCATCTATAATGGAGATGCATTCACAGAGCCAAGGACTACATGAGCGGTTGTCAGTGGGCTTCCAACATCTGCAGATGCAGTTGGAGGAGTCCAAACTCTTGCAGGAACAGGAGGTGGTGCCGACCATGCGAGACACCCAGGCCCCCACCACACGGGTGGTGTCCACAGTGGAGGCATTGGGGGCGAGTGTTTAGACTATGGATCAATGTGTCCAAGGTCTGGGGCATTCTGTGCAAGCGCTGGCCGAGGTCCAGGATAGGGCTGCCGTCTCACAGCAACCATGTGCCAGAGCCCCTTGGATATCTCAGCAGCGCAGTGGACTGGTCCATATTTAAGAACTCAGTGACCAACTTAAATGAGTATGCCACCACCGTCACAGACTTCATCAGCAAATGTGTGGACGACTGCGTGCCAAAGAAAGCAGTACGTGCGTTTCCCAACCGGAAACCATGGCTCAATCGCGAGATTGACTCCCTACTGAAGGACAGATCTGAGGTGTTCAAGGCAGACGACCCTGACCTATACAAGAAATCCAGGTACGACCTCCGCAAAGCCATCCGGAATGCCAAGAGAGAATATCAAACCAAGCTAGAGTCACAGACAGACTCTCAGCGGTTGTGGCAAGGACTAAACAACATAACGGGCTACAAAGCGAAGCCGAACAGTATCTCTGGCAGCAGCGCACCCCTCCCCGATGAACTCAATGCATTCTATGCTCGGTTCGAGCAGGAAACTAACAATCCGCTGGCGAGTGCAACAGCAGCCCATAACACACCCATACCCACCATCACAGCTTCCGAAGTCAAATCGGCCTTGCTGAAAGTGAACCCTCGCAAGGAAACAGGTCCGGACAGGATCCCGGGTCAGAGCCTGCGCGGACCAGCTGGCAGATGAGTTTGTGGACATCTTTTACCTGTCCCTACTCCACTCCAAGGTCCCCACCTGCTTCAAGAAGACCACCATCATGACGGTGCCAAAGAAGAACCAGGCAACGTGCCTAAATGACTACCATCCCGGTGGCCCTGACTTCAGTCATAATGAAGTGCTTCGAGAGGTTGGTCATGAAGTGCATCACCTCTGTACTCCCAGAACACCTTGACCCATTGCAATTCGCATACCGCCGCAACCGTCCACAGCAGACGCCATCACCCTGACCCTACACTCATCCCTAGAGCATCTCGACAACAAATGAAATGAAAATCACTTATTTTCACAAGTAGGCTTCAAATGAAGTTACTGTGAAAAGCCCGTAGTCACCACATTCCGGCCCCTGTTCGGGGAGGCTGTTACGGGAATCGAACCATGCTACTGGCCTGCCTTGGTCTGCTTTCAAAGCCAGCGATTTAGCCTTGTGCTAAACAGCCCTAACAAGGACTCCTACATCAGATTCCTATTTATTGACTCCAGTTACCCCTTCAACACCATAATCCCAGCCAAGCTCATATCAAAGCAACAAAACCTAGGACTTGGCTCCTCATTCTGCAACTGGATCCTCGACTTTCTGACCCACAACCACAATCAGTAAGAATAAACAACACCTCCTCCACAATAGTTCTCAATACCGGGGCCCCGCAAGGCTGTGTACTTCTATGTGGCCCCTTCTATACTCCCTGTACACACACGACTGCGTGGCAAAATTGGTTCCAACTCCATCGACAAGTTTGCTGACGTACGACCACAGTGGGCCAGATCTCAAATAACGCCGAGTCAGAATATAGGAGGGAGTTAGAGAACCTAGTGGAGTGGTGTAGTGACAACAATCTCTCCCTCAATGCCAGCAAAACTAAAGAGCTGGTCATTGATTTCAGGAAGCAAAGTATTGTACACACCCCTGTCAGCATCAACGGGGCCGAGGTGGAGATGGTTAGCAGCTTCAAATTCCTAGGGGTGCACATCTCCAAAAATCTGTCCTGGTCCACCCACGTCTACGCTACCACCAAGAAAGCAGAACAGCACCTATACATCCTCAGGAAACTAAGGAAATTTGGCATGTCCACACTAACTCTTACCAACTTTTACAGATGCACCATGGAAAGCATCCTATCGGGCTGCATCACAGCAACTGCTCGGCCCAAGACCGCAAGAAACTTCAGAGAGTCGTGAACACCGCCCAGTCCATCACACGAACCTGCCTCCCATCCATTGACTCTATCTACGCCTTCCGCTGCCTGGGGAAAGCAGGCAGCAAAATCAAAGACCCCTCCCACCCGGCTTACTCACTCTTCCAACTTTTTCCATCGGGCAGGAGCTACAAAAGTTTGAGATCATGCATGAACAGACTCAAAAACAGCTTCTTCCCCATTGTTACAAGACTCCTAAACGACACTCAATGGACTGACCTGATTAATACTACACTCCTGTATGCTTCACCAGATGAGGGTATCATGTAGTTACACTGTGTACCTTGTGTTGTCCTATTATCTATTTTCTTTTCATTTCATTTCATGTACTTAATGATCTTTGACCTGCTCGCAGAAAAATACTTTTCATTGTACCTGGGTACACGTGACAATAAAAATCCCAACTCCAATCCAATCCACATCTGAAAACGGCCCAGTCACAGCAGGCCATTGGTTGGAACATCGGTGGCATTCCCCAGACGCTGACCGACGTGCTGCAGACACAGAGGGAGATGGCCCCATCACTGGCTGATGTGTCAGTGACCCAGCAGGTGGTGGCACAGTCACAGCGTGATGTGGTGCAGTCTCAGGCGAAGATGGTGTGGTAGTAGAGGTATTACAGTACCTGATATGCTGGAGCACCATTGGTGGAAACTGTATGCTTTCTATTGGTTAAGATGTATGGTAGCTCCACCCTGCTAGGCGGGGGATAAGAGCCCGTGCTGCCCCGGCAGCCTTCATTCTGTACCTGAGCTGCTGGGGGAAATATCTAGCTTATTAAAGCCTTCAGTTGGGCTACAACCTCGCTTTAGTGGTCATTGATCATGCTGCAGATGGTCCACTCCCTGCCCTCCATGGCTGCGAGCACGCAGACTCTGTTTAAGACCAGAGCGGGCCTCCAGGACTGGCAGCGCTAGGTGACGGGGAGCCTCATGGGATAGCTCCACTTGCACCCCTGTCCCATGGAGCAGCCTGGGGGCCACCGGGCACCCCGAGGGACGGAGAAAGAGAATTTTTAAAAACAGACGCAGCATTTCAGATTCCTCCCTCCTGCCCCTGGCACATCTGGTGGGCAGAGGACAGAACAGGGTGGCACCACGCCACCTAGGACACCCACGCAGCAGCCGGACCTATCCAGGCCGGGTCCCATCAGAAGATGGGTGCCAATGGAGACCCAGGCCCCATGGTGAATCACAACATGCCGCCTCCACTCTTGATGTGCCGTCTCGAGAACCACCTAGACGAAGCTTACAGGCCCGGAAGGCCAGAAAGTTAGACACTAGTTAAGTTGGCATGGAAGCAGGGCACAGATTAGTTATTGGGGCTAGGGCATGTATCTGTATATATCTGTGCGCATTAAACACCTGTGCACACTGTTACAACCTGCCTCGGTGCTTTGACAGATGGGTGTGAGGGGTGGGCTGGACTGGGCTGGCCAGAGAGTCTGCGTGGCAGGGCAGGGGTGGCGTGGGGGGGTTGGAGGGGAATGGGCAGATGTTGTGGGTGGGCTGTGTTCCTCCTCTCCCACTCCAACCATCCCCACCACCGCCACCCCAGGGATCCAATGGGACTGTGTGGTGGAAGGGCCAGCACGCACGCATGATTCAGCCAGATGGGCATTGGGAAATACTACCCTGGGCAGGAATCAGACGTTGTCAAACGATGTGATGCACCAGAGCTCATTGCAGAGCAGGTTGTCATCATCCTCCATTCCCTGGATCAGGCCTGTTGTTACTGCGAACCCAGAGCCCACACCCTGGTGGTGCAGCAGGTACGTATCATTGAGGGGGGGTTGCGGCCGTGCTCCTCGCCAGTCCCCCACTGCTAGTCTGTGAACCCAGAAGTGATAAGAGCGTCCCATGCGCGTTGGCCCTGGTGCACAAGCCTGCGGCCTCCCGTGCCTGCTTGGCCCACGTCCTGCCTATCCTGGCCGTCCCCGCATCCTACTCATGGGATGAGGCCAGGCATTCATCCTCCTCTTCCAGCTTGTCGCCACTCTGCTGAGCGATGTTGTGGAGGGCCCAACAAGCCCCTATGATGCAGGTTACCATCTCAGCGTCATACTGGAGGGCCCCTCGAGAGTGGTCCAGGCACCTGAACACCCCAGTTCGCTCCATGGGCTTCATTGTAACGAGTCTCGGCATTCGTCTGTCGCCTCTGGATAGGCATCATCAGCCACGACAGCAGTGGATAACCCCTGTTGCCCAGGAGCCAACCCACCAGCCCGGGGGTGGGGGTTCGGGGGGGTGGGGGGGTGATGGCTTGGACATGTCAGGAATCGTCGAGTGTGCCAGGGTGAAGGCGCCATGCACACTGCCTGGGTATCGGGCACAGACGTATATGATGCACATCTGATGGTCACATATCAGCTGCACAGTCATTGAGAGGAACTCCTTTCATAGAATCATAGAATTTACAGTACAGAAGGAGGCCATTCGGCCCATGGAGTCTACACCCGCCCTTGGAAAGAGCACCCTACCCAACCCCATACCTCCACCCTATCCCCGTAACCCAGTAACCCCACCTAACCTTTTCTTTGGAGACTAAGGGTAATTTAGCATGCCAATCCACCTAACCGGCACATCTTTGGACTCTTGGAGGAAACCGGAGCACCCGGAGGAAACCCACACTAACACGGGGAGAACGTGCAGACTCCACATAGATCGTGACCCAAGCCGTGAATCGAAGCTGGGACCCTGGAACTGTGAAGCAACAGTGTTAGCCACTGTGCTACCAAGCCACCCTTCGGTTTGTGTAGAGTTGCCTGCCGTCTGTAGATGCTCGTAGGTGGACATGCATCCCGTCGATCACCCCCTGGACCTGGAGTATGTCAGCAATGACAGCAAACCCCGCTGCCCGGGCATCCTGGTGGTTTTGGTTCACGGTTAAGTAGATGTATTGTGCCGACCGGGTCTATAGGGCCTCCATGATGGCGCAGATACACATGTGCACCTCCTACTCCTTGGCCCGTTGGCCGGCTGGCTCTCCATCCTGGCCGGGTTGCCTCCTGTTCCTCTGGGGCAGGCTCCACTGCTGTACGCTCCAAGGCTGCACACGCTGCTGCTGTAGCTTCCTCCTCCTCAAGCAGCTCCAGCTCGTACAGCCGCGCAATGGTGACCAGCAGGAAGGCCACCATTGCTGATTGAATTCCAATGTCCATTGTCTGCAGGGGGTGAAAGGCCGACATGTTAGCATGGTGTTTACCACTGTGCCCAATCTGGTCCACTGGGCTACAAGGTGCCGCAGGTTGGCACATGCGAATTCCGCATGTTCCCCCCTCATCCCCGCACCCCTGGCCCCATCGGGGCCATGGAGGCCTCTGGCCCTGATGCCAGTCCTTGTTGCCAGGAGTACCATCAGCTGGCACTGCCCATGCCATCAGTACACTTCGTGGCCCCCGTCCGGCGCTGGGGTTGGTCTCCTTGGAAGCGAGATGATCAAGGAGTTATATGATAGATTTGCTCATAATTGTGAGATGTTTGAACAGAGTAAATAGCAAGACAAATTGTTCCCATTGATGCAAGGGTCGAGAATCAGAGGACACCAATTTAAGATGTTTGGCAAAAGAAGCTAGAGTGACATCAATAACTATTTGCTTGGCAGTGGTTCGTATCTGGAATGCACTATCTGAGAGAGTCGTGGAGGAAGAGCCAATGATTATTTTTAAAAGGCAATTGGATGAACACCTGAAGAGTGAGCATTTACATGGTCCCTGCGAAAGGGTGGGAGGGATAGAATTAGTTGTGTTACACTTGTAAAGAACCGGCATGTTTTGACAAATGATTTCTTCTTTGCAGTCACCATTCTATGATTCTAATGATTCAAATGCAAACATTGATAAGACGTAGGGGTACAAATTTTGATCCTTCATGGAGCTGCAGGTAATGAGCAGATGCAGATATTTGCGTCTGAAGACCCGCACATCTAGACATAGGAACAGCTTCTTCCCCACAGCTACTGGACTCCTCAACGACTCTCCCTTGGACTGATCTGTTCCCTGTCAGAACACAACTCACGATGCCCTATGCTGCTCTTGTTTGGCCTTGTTCCGCACTGTAATCCCACAGGGATCAGTGCTGGGACCTTTGCTCTTTGTAGTATATATAAATGATTTGGAGGAAAATGTAACTGGTCTGATTAGTAAGTTTGCAGACGACACAAAGGTTGGTGGAATTGCGGATAGGACTGTCAGAGGATACAGCAGGATTTAGATTGTTTGGAGACTTGGGCGGAGAGATGGCAGATGGAGTTTAATCCGGACAAATGTGAGGTAATGCATTTTGGAAGGTTTAATGCAGGTAGGGAATATACAGTGAATGGTAGAACCCTCAAGAGTATTGAAAGTCAAAGAGATCTAGGAGTACAGGTCCACAGGTCATTGAAAGGGGCAACACAGGTGGAGAAGGTAGTCAAGAAGGCATACGGCATGCTTGCCTTCATTGGCCGGGGCATTGAGTATAAGAATTGGCAAGTCATGTTGCAGCTGTATAGAATCTTAGTTAGGCCACACTTGGAGTATAGTGTTCAATTCTGGTCGCCACACTACCAGAAGGATGTGGAGGCTTTAGAGAGGGTGCAGAAGAGATTTACCAGAATGTTGCCTGGTATGGAGGGCATTAGCTATGAGGAGCGGTTGAATAAACTCGGTTTGTTCTCACTGGAACGAAGGAGGTTGAGGGTCGACCTGAAAGAGGTCTACAAAATTATGAGGGGCATAGACAGAGTGGATAGTCAGAGGCTTTTCCCCAGGGTAGAGGGGTCAATTACTAGGGGGCATAGGTTTAAGGTGAGAGGGGCAAGGTTTAGAGTAGATGTACGAGACAAGTTTTTTTTTTACACAGAGGGTAGTGGGTGCCTGGAACTCGCTACCGGAGGAGGTGGTGGAAGCAGGGACGATAGTGACATTTAAGGGGCATCTTGACAAATACATGAATAGGATGGGAATAGAGGGATACGGACCCAGGAAGTGTAGAAGATTGTAGTTTAGTCGGGCAGCATGGTTGGCACGGGCTTGGAGGGCCGAAGGGCCTGTTCCTGTGAGATCAATACATCACGTGATCAGACTCTTTTTCTTTTGAAAAATATTTTATTGAACATTTATATTGTAAATTTAACACAATGGACAACCACGAGTCCCAAAACCAGCCAACATGGCTTCCATAAGCAACATCCCAACAAAAATTCCCCACCAAACCGCTCAAACATTTCCCCCACCCCTCCTCTTTTTAACCCCCCCTCCTCCCCCGCTGACAGCTTAGTTCCTTCCAAAGAGGTCGATAAACAGTTGCCAACTCCATGCAAACCCTTCCAACGAGCCATTCTGGGTAAACATAATTTTCTCAAGCCTGAGAAACCCAGCTATGTCACTCACCCACGCCCCGACTTCGGGAGTTCCGAGTCCCTCCATGCTAGCAAGATCCATCTCCGGGCTACCAGGGAGGCAAAGGCCAAGACATCAGCCTCTCTCGCTCCCTGAACTCCCGGGTCTTCAGACATACCAAAAATCCCCACCTCTAGAACTGGGACCTCACTTGCTTTCAGAACCTCCGACATAACATCAGCAAACCCCTGCCAGAACTCCCCAAGCTTCAGACAGGCCCAAAACATATGGACATGATTCGCGGGACTACCTGCCCACCGCCCACACCTATCCTCCACCCCCTTCAAAAACCTGTTCATCCGGGCCACAGTCATATGCGCCCTGTGGACCACCTTAAATTGCTAAGCCTTGCGCACGATGAGGAGGCATTAACTCTCCTCAGGGCATCCTCCCACAACCCAGCCTCCAGCTCCCTACCCTACTTTTCCTCCCATTTCGGCTTCACCTCCCCTATCTGTGCTCCCTCCCAGTCCATCAGCTCCTTATAAATTTCCAATACCATCCCCCTGTGATCAGACTCTTAAAGTGGGACTTCCGGTTGCGGCTATGCAGAGCTATGTCGCACGTTCGGCAGCTCCCGCTTGGAACGGACTTTTGGGCTCTTTTCAGGGCCCCCAACGGCATGTTGTCGACATTTCCCGGTGTGGGAAGAAGACTGCAACATTACCCCGACAGTGTATGGCTTGGACCAGGAGCGGGGCGACTAAAAAAGTGGTGGTGAAGCCAAAGAAAGTGCGAGGGAAGAAAAGCAAGATGGCGGCGGGTGGGGACCAGGCAACGTGAATGCAGTGGGCGCAGGAGCAGCAGGAGGTTATCCAGCACTGTTTCAGGGAGCTCAAAGCGGACCTGCTGGAGACCCAGCCTGCCCAGGGGGTGGCGATCCGCGAGGTCCGACAAAAGATCTCAGATAACGAGGACGGGATCTTGGGCCTAGCGGTAAAGGTGGAGGCGCACAAGGTGCTCCACAAGCAATGGCAGGAACGGTTCGAGGAGATTAATAATCGATCGAGGCGGAAGAATGTGCGGATCCTGGGCCTCCCGGAGGGGCTGGAGGGCTCGGAAGTGGGGGCCTATGTGGTCACCATGTTAAACTCGCTGATGGGAGCGGGGTCCTTCCAGGGACCCCTGGAGCTGGAAGGGGCCCATAGAGTGCTGGCGAGGAGGCCCAAGGCTAACGAGCCGCCGCGGGCGGTGCTGGTGCGGTTTCACTGGTTCGCTGATCGGGAGTACATACTCAGGTGGGCCAAGAAAGAGAGGAGCAACAGGTGGGCAAATGCGGAGGTTCGAGTATATAAGGACTGGTGCATGGAGGTGGCGAAGAAGAGGGCCGGGTACAACCGGGCGAAGGCGTGCTGCACAGGAAGGGGGTGAAGCTTGGCATGTTGCAGCTGGCGCGCCTGTGGGTCACCTACAAGGACCGGCACCATTATTTTGAGTCCCCGGAGGAGGCATGGGCCTTTGTTCAGGCCGAGAAGCTGGACACAGACTGAGGGTCGGGATGGGGGGTCGGGCGTGGGGATGGTCGGGGATTGTTGTTGTTGTGTTACATTTTGAGGGGGGGTTCTTTGTTCTTGTTCAGTTTTGGTTCGGTGTGGGTGGTTAGGGTGGGTTGGGCACTGTTTTGGTTGGGTCTGTCAGGTGGGCTCTTGGAGGGGGGCAAGTAAACGGAGTTGGGGTGGATGGCTGGTAGGGGGGATGGGGCCCCGCGGGGAGGGTGAGGCCCGAGTCGGGGGTGAGGGGACTGGGCCTGTAAAAGGAGCTGTGACAGAGGAGGCGGGGCCAGGCAGGTGGAAAGCGCGGGCTTTTTCCCGCGCTGAAGGCAGGAGGGGTCGGGGCCGGGGCCGGGAAGCGCGTTTTTTTTCCCGCGCTTGGGATGGAAAGGGGAGACGGAGAGCCTGCTAGTGGGTAATGGAGGGGGAGGGGAAATCCCACATTGGGAGGAGTCGAAGGAGAGGCGGGAGCGGCCGGGGTCAGCAGGAGTCAGCTGACTTGGGGGAGTGCAATGGGGGGAGCAATGCAGCTAGGAGGGGTCCTGGCTAGGGGGTGGGAAGGAGGGGGGAGTGGGGGGGAACCGGGTTGCTGCTGGTATGGTCAAGGGCGAGCTGGAGCGAGTAGAGGGGGTTGGGAGGGGGTCTGCCGCCGTGGGCAACGAGCGGGGCATGGGGGGCGGGCGCATACTGGCCGAGGAGGGGTTATGGCTAGTCGGCGGGGGAGGGGGCAGGTAGCCCCCTGATCCGGCTGATAACCTGGAACATAAGGGGACTGAACGGGCTGGTCAAGCGGGCCCGGGTGTTCGCGCACCTGAAGGGGCTGAAGGCGGATGTGGTCATGCTCCAGGAGACAAACCTGAAGGTGGCAGACCAGGTAAGATTGAGGAAGGGGTGGGTAGGTCAGGTGTTTCATTCGGGGCTTGATGCCAAAAATCGTGGGGTGGCGATCTTGGTGGGAAAGAGGGTGTCGTTTGAGGCGTCGAGCATTGTGACAAACAATGGCAGCAGGTACGTAATGGTAAGTGGTAAGCTGCAAGGGGAGAGGATGGTGCTGGTCAACGTGTACATCCTGAACTGGGACGATGCGGGTTTTATGCGGCACATGTTGGGTCGGAGCCCGGACTTGGAAGTGGGGGGCCTGATAATGGGGGGGGGACTTTAACACGGTGTTGGATCCGGCACTGGATCGCTCCAGGTCTAGGACGGGTAGGAGGCCGGCGACGGTTAAAGTGCTGAGGGGGTTTATGGACCAGGGAGGGGTGGACCCTTGGAGATTTGCAAGCCCGGGGGCGAGGGAATTTTCATTCTTCTCGCACGTTCATAAGCCCTATTCCCGGATCGACTTTTTTGTTATGAGTAGGGCGCTGATTGCGGAAGTAGAGGATACCGAGTACTCGGCGATAGCCATTTCGGATCACGCCCCGCATTGGGTAGACCTAGAGCTGGGGGAGGAGAGGGACCAGCATCCGTTGTGGCACTTAGAAGTGGGGCTGTTGGCGGACGAGGAGGTGAGTGAGCAGGTCTGAAGAAGCATAGAGAGATACCTGGAGGCCAACGATAACGGGGAGGTCCGAGTGGAGATGGTCTGGGAGGCGCTGAAGGCGGTGGTTAGGGGAGAGCTGATCTCCATTAGGGCCCACAAGGAGAGGAGGGAGCAGAGGGAGAGGCTGGTGGGGGAGATGGTGAGGGTAGACACGAGGTATGCAGAGGTGCCGGAGGAGGGATTGTTGAGGGGAGGCGTGGCCTCTAGGCCAAATCTGCCCTGTTGACCACCAGGAAGGCAGAGGTGCAGTGGAGGAAGCCCAGGGGCGATTTATGAGTATGGGGAAACGGCAAGTCGGATGTTGGCGCATCAGCTTCGGAAGCGGGACGCAGCTAGGGAGATTGGGGGAGTTAAGGATAGGGAGGGGGGGTAGTGTGGTGCGGAGTGGGGTTGGCATCAATGGGGTCTTCAGGGACTTTAATGAGGAACTGTATCGGTCCGAGCCCCCACTGGAGGAGGGAGGGATGGGCCGCTTTCTGGACCAACTGAAGTTCCCGGAGGTGGAGGAGGGACTGGTGGCGGGATTAGGGCCCCCGATTGGGTTGGAGGAGCTGGCCAAAAGGATAGGGAGCATACAGGCGGGGAAGGCACGGGGGCCGGACGGTTTCCCGGTCGAATTTTACAAAATATATGTGGGCCTGTTGGGCCCATTGGGTTCGGACCGTTAATGAGGCAAGGGAGGGGGGGAGCGTTGCCCCCGACGATGTCCCGGGCACTGATCTCCTTGATCCTGAAGTGGGACAAGGATCCCCTGCAGTGTGGGTCTTACAGGCCGATTTCATTGTTAAATGTAGATGCCAAGGTGCTAGCGAAGGTCTTAGCCACGGGAATTGAGGATGGGGTGCCGCAGGTCATCCATGAAGACCAGACGCGGTTCGTGAAGGGGAGGCAGTTGAACGCGAATGTGAGGAGACGCCTGAGCGTTATTATGATGCCGGCGAGGGAGGGGGAGGCGGAGATAGTGGCGGCGATGGACGTTGAGAAGGCCTTTGGTAGGGTAGAGTGGGGGTACTTGTGGGAGGTGCTGAAGAGGTTCAGGTTTGGGGAGGGGTTCGTCAGTTGGGTTAGGCTGTTGTATGAGGTCCCAATGGCGAGTGTGGCCATGAACAAGAGGTCTGAGCACTTTCGGTTGCATCGAGGGACGAGGCAGGGGTGTCCCTTGTCCCCCCATCTCTTCGTGCTGGCGATTGAACCTCTGGCTATGGCATTGAGGGAGTCGAGGAACTGGAGGCGGCTGGTGAGGGGTGGGGAGGAGCATAGGGTGCTGCTCTATGCGGACGACTTGCTGCTATATGTGGCAGACCCGGTGGGGGGAATGCCGGAGGTAATGAGGATCCTCAGGGAGTTCGGGGATTTCTCAGGGTACAAGCTCAACATGGGGACGAGCGAGTTGTTCGTGGTTCACCCAGGGGTCCAGGAGAGGGGGATTGGCGAGCACCCACTAAAAAGGGCGGAGAGGAGCTTCAGGTATTTGGGGGTCCAGGTGGCCAGGAGCTGGGGGGCCCTGCTTCGACTTAATTTCACGAGGCTGGTGGGGCAAATGGAGGAGTAGTTTAAGAGGTGGGACGCGTTGCTGCTGTCCCTGGTGGGTAGGGTGCAGTCAGTCAAGATGAGGCAGCACGGTAGCATTGTGGATAGCACAATTGCTTCACAGTTCCAGGGTCCCAGGTTCGATTCCGGCTTGAGTCACTGTCTGTGCGGAGTCTGCACATCCTCCCCGTGTGTGCGTGGGTTTCCTCCGGGTGCTCCGGTTTCCTCCCACAGTCCAAAGATGTGCAGGTTAGGTGGATTGGCCATGGTAAATTGCCCTTAGTCTCCAAAATTGCCCTTAGTGTTGGGTGGGGTTACTGGGTTATGGGAATTGGGTGGAGGTGTTGACCTTGGGTAGGGTGCTCTTTCCAAGAGCTGGTGCAGACTCGATGGGCTGAATGGCCTCCTTCTGCACTGTAAATTCTATGAATCTATGATGGTGCTCCCAAGATTTTTGTTCCTGTTTCAGTGCCTCCCCATTCTTATCCCAAAGCCTTCTTTAGGCGGGTCAACAGGAGCATAACGGGGTTTGTGTGAGCGCGAGGGACTCCGAGGGTGAGAAGGGTGTTCCTGGAGCGGAGTAGGGATGGGGGGGGCTGGCGCTGCCCAACCTCTGTGGGTACTATTGGGCCGCCAATGCGGCGATGGTGCGCAAGTGGGTGATGGAGGGGGAGGGGGCGGCATTGAAGAGGCTGGAGACGGCGTCTTGTGAGGGTAGGGTTCAAGTCTGGAGGCGCTGGCAACGGCACCGCTGCCGCTCCCTCCAATGAGGTATACCACGTGCCCGGTGGTGGCGGCTGCCCTCAAAATTTGGGGGCAATGGAGGCGGCACAGGGGGGAAGTGGGGGCCTCGGTGTGGATCCCGATACGGGGGAACCACCGGTTTGTCCCAGGGAGAATAGATGGAGGGTTTTCGGGGTGGCACAGGGCAGGGATAAGAAGGTTGGGGACCTGTTTGTGGACGGGAGGTTCGCGAGCCTGGGTGAGCTGGAGAAGTACGGGCTCCCTCCAGGAAACGCCTTTAGGTATCTACAGGTAAGGGCGTTTGCCAGGTGGCAAGAGGTGGAATTCCCGCTGCTGCCGCCACGCACGGTACAGGACAGGGTGCTCTCGGGGGTGTGGGTTGGAGAGGGGAAGATCTCGGCAACATACCAGGTGATGCAGGAGGAGGAGGAGGCCTCGGTGGAGGTACTGAAAGGGAAGTGGGAGGAGGAGTTGGGGGAGATCAAGGAGGGGACGTGGGCAGATGCCCTAGGGAGGGTGAACTCTTCCTCTTCGTGCGCGAGGCTCAGCCTCATACAGTTTAAGGTGCAGCACAGGGTACACATGACCGGGACAAGGATGAGCCATTTTCTGGGGGGTGAGGACAGGTGTGTTAGGTGCTCAGGGAGCCCAGCAAACCACACCCATATGTTCTGGGCATGCTGGAGGAATTTTGGAAGGGCGTAGCGAGGACGGTGTCGAGGGTGGTAGGATCCAGGGTCAAACCGGGCTGGGGCTCGCAATATTTGGGGTTGCAGAGGAGCTGGGAGTGCAGGCGGCGAAAGAGGCCGGTTTTCTGGCCTTTGCGTCCCTGGTTCCCCGGTGAAGGATTCTTCTTCAGTGGAAGGATGCGAGGCCCCCATGCGTGGAATCCTGGATCAACGATATGGCGGGGTTTATTAAATTGGAGAGGGTGAAATTTAGCTTAAGGGGATCGGTGCAAGGGTTCTTTAGGCGGTGGCAACCGTTCTTGGACTTCCTGGCAGAACGGTAGACAATGGTCAGCAGCAACCCGGGGGGAGGAGGGGGGGGTTCTATTTTATTTTTGTTTGTCTATACTGGGGGATCTGAGGGGGTGTATATATTTGCTATGTTTTTCGGTGGGTGATAATATGTTATTTATGTATGGGGAGAGGGGGGCACAGGGTTGTTTTGTTTTGTTTTGTATTTAATTCTATTGGGTTCCTTTTATATTTTGTTGTTGATATTTTGTGAAAACTTTAATAAAAAATAATTGAAAAAAAGACTCTTAAAGTGACCTTGTTCCAATTATGGACAATAATGAATACACAACTGCAGCAAATACCGACCATGGGATATAGTTATATCTGCTGGCCATTCCCAATGTTCTGACAGCTCTATAGGGATGTATCTAAGGGTAATCCTGTGCTCGCTGAAGAATCTCACCAGATGTGCCTTTAATAGGCTCAGTGCTCCGACACGGAGACAACTCAAAATGGCAAATCATCCCACTGGATTTTGAATCTGTTAGTGTAAGAATCATCAAGTTGGAAGGAAATTTCGCTAGCAATCTTTGGCTCATTATCAAGCAAGCATGAAGGTATTAGCTCTTCACTGAGTGGACCTAGACACAGAATACAAACTGGGGAATTTGGTGAGGGAGGGAATTTTAAGGGATAATTTTAATGGTGTATCTCTTTCTACAATTTAGTCTCGTTTGCATTAAACATTTAACTACAATTTACTTTTGGCGTTAAATTTGTTAGTCAAACTCCCTTCTGGAGAGCCAACTGCAATTGATTAATTGGGTAGCTAGTTTGAACAGGTTTTTGCAGCCAGCAGTGCTGACTGCTCTCTGCAGAAGTTCTGCTAATATAAATGCAGCTATAGAACATAGAACAGTACAGCACAGAACAGGCCCTTCAGCCCTCGATGTTGTGCCGAGCTTTGTCCGAAACCAAGATGCATAAAAGTAAGCAAGCATGATGAGACCATTTTGTCACTGAGTGCAGTGGGTGCGAGTTTGAGAATTTCGTGAGTGGGGAAAATTGGTTCAGTGAGAGACCAAGGTAGCTCAGTCCGTGGCTCCAGAGGGAAACAGTGGAGTTGTGAGAAAATCAAGTGACATGTCACAGAAAGCATGCCAGGAGCGACATCATTCCGAGAAATCAGCTGCCAACCTGGTGAAACTGCAAAAAAACAGCAAAAGCAAAAAGAAATAGGCAGTGCTAAGCGATTCCACAATGGACGCATCAGATCTAAACTCTGCAGTCCTGCCACATCCAGCCGTGAATGGCGGTGAACAATTAAAAACCTCACTGGAGGAGGAGGCTCCACAAATATCCCCATCCTCAATGATGGAGGAGCCCAGCACATACGTGCAAAAGACAAGGCTGAGACATTCGTAATAATCTTCAGCCAGAAGTGTCAAGTGGATGATCCATCTCAGTCGCCTCCTGAGGTTCCCAACATCACAGATATCAGCCTTTAGCCAAAACGTTTCACTCCACGTGACATCAAGAAATGGCTGAAGGCACTGGATACTGCAAAGGCTATGGGCCCTGACAATATCCCGGCAATATTAATGAAGACTTGTGCTCCAGAACTTGCCGCCCCCTATGCCAAACTGTTCCAGTACAGCTACAACACTGGCATCTACCTGGCAATGTGGAAAATTGCCCAGATGTGTCCTGTACACAAGCAACAGGACAAATCCAACCAGCCAATTACCGTTCTATCAGTCTACTCTCCATCATCAGCAAGTAATGGAAGGGGTCATGAACAGTGCTATCAAGCAGCACTTATTCATCAATAACCTGCTCACGGACGCTCAGTTTGGGTTCCGCCAGGGTCACTCAACTCCTGACCTCATTACAGCCTTGGTTCAAACATGGACAAAAGAGCTGCATGCCATTTTTAAAATATATATGTTTTTATTAAGAATTTTTCAATAACACTATTTTCCACCTTACGAACAACCCCCCCCCCCCCCGCCCCGTAACAAAGAAAAGAAAAAGAACTTGCGTGGCAAGACATGAACATGGCAAGTCAATAAGATACAAAACTTTGTACATTGGATTCTTCCCGTACATGTCAGTTTCCGGATCATTCATGTGTTTTCTTGCTCAAATGCCCCCCAGAGAGACTGCCGCCTCACAAACGCCCTCACTTGCATGTACCTGAAAACGTTTCCCGGGGATAGCCCAAACTTCTCCTCCAGCTCCCCTAAGCTCGCAAACGTCCCGTCAATGAACAGGTCCCCCATTCTTCTAATCCCTACCCGATGCCAGCTCTGAAATCCCCCGTCCATCCATCCTGGGACAAACCGATGGTTGTCTCTGATCGGGGACTACACCGAGGCTCTCGTCGCACCCCTGTGCCGTCTCCACTGCCCCCAGATCTTTAGCGTTGCCGCCACCACCGGGCTCGTGGTATACCTTGTCGGCGAGAGCGGCAGCGGTGCCGTCACCAGCGCCCCCAGGCTCGTTCCTTTGCAGGACGCCATCTCCAACCTCTTCCACGCCGCCCCCTCTCCCTCCATCACCCATTTACGGATCATTACCACGTTGGCTGCCCAATAATAACCACCCAAATTCGGCAACGCCAACCCTCCTCTATCTCTGCTACGCTCCAAGAACCCCCTCCTTACCCGCGGGGTCTTGCTCGCCCACACAAATCCCGTAATTCTCCTGCTTACCCTCTTAAAAAAGGCCTTAGTGATCACAATTGGGAGGCATTGGAATACAAAAAGGACCATCATTTTAACCGATTGTACCCTACCCGTCAGCGAGAGTGGCAACATGTCCCACCTTTTAAAGTGCTCCTCCATCTGTTCCATCAACCGCGACAAATTAAGTTTGTGCAGTGCCCCCCAGCTCCTAGCTACCTGAATCCCCAAGTATCGAAAGCTCCTTTCCGCCCTCCTCAACGGTAGGTCGTCTATCCATCATCCCTGGTCCCCCGGATGGATCACAAAGAGCTCACTCTTTCCCACATTGAGCTTATCGCCCGAAAAGTCTCCAAACTCCCGTAGGATCTGCATTACCTCAACCATCCCATCCACTGGATCCGTCACATACAGCAACAGGTCGTCTGCGTACAGCGACACTCGATGTTCCTCTCCCCCTCGAACCACCCCCTTCCATTTCCCCGACTCCCTTAGCGCCATGGCCAAAGGTTCAATTGCTAATGCAAACAGCAGAGGGGACAGGGGGCACCCCTGCCTCGTCCCTCGATACAGCCGGAAATACTCCGACCTCCGCCGGTTCGTGACCACACTCGCCACCGGGGCTTTATACAGGTGCTTAACCCAACTGATAAACCCACCCCCGAACCCAAACCTCCTCAACACTTCCCAGAGATACTCCCACTCTACCCGATCGAAGGCCTTCTCCGCGTCCATGGCTGTCACTATCTCCGCTTCTCCCTCCACTGATGGCATCATTATCACATTTAGGAGCCTTCGCACATTAGTATTTAACTGCCTACCCTTTACGAATCCCATCTGGTCCTCGTGAATCACCCCCGGGACACAGTCCTGAATCCTCATGGCCGACATTTTTGCCAGCAACTTAGCATCTACATTAAGGAGCGAGATAGGTCTATACGACCCACATTGCAGTGGGTCCTTATCCCGCTTCAAGATCAAAGAGATCGTCGCCTCCGACATTGTTGGGGGCAGAGTCTCCCCCTCCCTTGATTCATTGAAGGTCCTTACCAGCAATGGGGCTAACAGGTCTACATACTTCCTGTAGAACTCCACCGGGAACCCATCCGGCCCTGGGGCCTTCCCTGCCTGCATGCTCCCCAGTCCTTTAACCAGCTCCTCCACCCCAATTGGCGCCCCCAAACCAGCCACCTCCTGCACCTCCACCCTTGGGAACCTCAACTGATCCAAAAATCGCCGCATCCCCTCTTTTCCCCCTGGGGGCTGGGACCTATACAGTTCCTCGTAAAAGGCCTTAAAATCCTCATTCACTTTCCCTGCAGTCCGCACCGTAGTTCCCCTGCCATCTTTGACTCCACCTTTTTCCCTCACTGCCATCCTCTTACGGAGCTGGTGTGCCAGCATCCGGCTCGCCTTCTCCCCATATTCGTATATCACCCCCTGTGCCTTCCTCCACTGTGCCTCTGCCTTCCCTGTGGTCAACAGGTCGAACTCCACTTCCGGGTGCGGCTATGCAGAGCAAGTTCGCATATTCGGTAGCTCTCGCTTGGAACGGACTTTTGGGCTCTTTTACAGGGCCCCCACGGCATTCGTTTGACATTTCCCGGTATGGGAAGAAGACTGCAGCATTCCCCTGACAGTGTCCCCCAGGAATGTTATGTCTTTTGGCTACCAGACCCGGCAGAAACAGTAAAAGATTTGGCTTGAGCTGCAGCAATAGACAAAGGCCTCTTCCAGCATGCAGGCGGGGGAAGGGCAAGCTTAAAGCTGCAATCTGACTTGACTCTATCAAAGGTGAATTCTAGCAGCAGAGGGAACAACTGTGAAAAGATCTACCAAGGCCATTGAAGAAGCAGGGACGAGGCTTCCGGTGGCGGCCATGGAGGAGTAGGTCACGCAATCGGCGGCTCCCGTCTGGAACTGACTCTCAGATCTTTTTCAGGAGTTTCCATAGACTTTTTGGGGCAGACAGGTGAAGCGAATACTGCCAAAAGGATTCCCTCTCGACTTCCGGTTGCGGCTATGCGGAGCTAAGCCGCACGATTCGGCAGCTCACGCTACCACGGACTTTCGGGCTCATTAGAGGAGCCCCAACGGAACTTTCTTTTGACGCAGCCCTTGGGGAAAGGAAGAGAGAGGTCCCCCTCCAACTTCTATGAAACGGACCAGAAGTGTAACGGCCAAAGGAGCGGCACTGGAGCAACGGGAGAAGCGAGGGAAAGAAAACAAAATGGCGGCGGCCAGGGACAAAGGGGAGCTGCAGGAGTTCATCAAGCGCTGCTTCGAGGAGCAGCGCGAGGAAATGCGCAAGGAGATGTTGGCGCCTATGCTTTCGGCAATTGAAGGACTCGGGATCACCCAGAAGGCCCACGAAGCTAAGATCCAAGAGGTACAGAAAAGAGTCAGTCAGAACGAGGACGAGCTTGTGGGCCTGGCAGTGAGAGTGGAGCAGAACGAGGCGCTACACAAGAGGTGAGCGGGAAGACTCGAAGACTTGGAGAACAGGTCGAGGAGAAAGAATCTGCGAATCCTGGGTCTCCCTGAGGGAGTGGCAGGGGCTGATGCCGGGGCATACGCGAGCACGATGCTCGAGGCGATGATGGGCACGAAGGCCCCGTCGAGGCCGCTGGAGTTGGACGGGGCACATCGGGTGCTGGCGAAGAAGCCCCAGGCAAATGAGCCGCCAAGAGCGATGGTGGTGAGGTTCCACCGGTTCACGGACAGAGAGTGGGTCCTGAGATGGGCCAAGAAGGAGCGGAGCAGTAAGTGGGACAATGCAGAGATCCGAATATACCCGGACTGGAGCACGGAGGTTGCAAAGCGGAGAGCAGGTTTCAACCGGGCCAAAGTGGCGTTGTACCGGAAAGAAGTGAAATTCGGAATGCTGCAGCCAGCACGACTGTGGGTCACATACAAGGGCCAACACTATTACTTCGAAACGCCTGAAGAGGCGTGGACCTTTGTACAAGCCGAAAAGTTGGACTCTAATTGAGGGTTTGTGAGGGTGGGGGGGATGTTTTGGGGTTTGATGTGTGATGGTTGTTGTATATAGGGGGTCAATCACGCGCAGGAAATGTTACATGGGCTGGGGGAGAGAGACAAGGCCGCGACAGGAGCTGCGTCAGAGGGGGCAGAGCGGGCTTTGGAAAGGCGGGAAGGGGAACGAAGGAATGCATATGGATTGGGAGACTCCCACGCGGGGAGGTCAATGGGACGGCGGGGGAAGCCGGGGTCAGCAGGCGTCAGCTGACTTACGGGAGTGACATGGGGGGAGCAAAAAAGCTAGACGGGGTCTAGCGGGGGGGAGGGGAGGGGGGAAGGGGGGGGGGAAGGGTTGCTGCTGCACTGGCCGAAAGGGAATGGTACACAGAAGAGGTGGTCGGGATGGGGGTCCCCCCTCTGGGGGACTGGAGGGTGAGGGAGGCGTGGACACTGGACTGGCCCAGAAAAGGAGATGGCTAGTCAGCGGGGTGTGGGGGGGGGGGGGGGGGGGGGGGGCTGAGAGCACCTCCAATCCGGCTGATAACGTGGAAAGTGAGGGGCCTGAATGGGCCGGTGAAGAGGGCTCGAGTGTTCGTGCACTTAAAGGGACTGAAGGCGGACGTGGCCAGGCTCCAAGAGACACACCTGAAGGTGGCGGACCAGGTCAGGCTAAGAAAGGGATGGGTAGGACAGGTATTCCACTCGGGACTGGACGCGAAGAATAGAGGGGTGGCAATATTGGTGGGAAAGCGCGTGTCATTCGAGGCCAAGACTAGTGTAGCGGACAATGGAGGGCGATATGTAATGGTGAGTGGTAGGCTGCAAGGGACGTGGGTGGTGTTGGTAAACGTATACGCCCCGAACTGGGATGATGCAGGATTCATGAAGCGCATGTTGGGGCGCATTCCGGACCTGGAGATAGGAGGCCTGATAATGGGAGGGGACTTCAATACAGTGTTGGATCCAGCACTGGACCGCTCCAAATCAAGGACTGGAAAGAGGCCGGCGGCGGCCAAGGTACTTAGGGGGTTTATGGATCAGATGGGGGGAGTGGACCCATGGCAGTTTGCAAGGCCGCAGGCCAGGGAATTTTCTTTCTTCTCCCATGTACACAAAGCCTACTCCCGGATAATTTCTTTGTTCTGGGTAGGGCGCTTATCCCGAGGGTGGAGGGGACGGAGTATTCGGCTATAGCCGTTTCGGACCATGCCCCGCACTGGGTGGAACTGGAGCTGGGAGAGGAGAGGGATCAACGCCCGTTGTGGCGGCTGGATGTGGGACTGCTGGCGGACGAGGTGGTGTGTGGGAAGGTGAGGGGGTGTATCGAAAGGTACTTGGAGGCCAACGACAAGGGGGAGGTGCAGGTGGGGGTGGTATGGGAGGCGTTGAAGGCGGTGATCAGGGGAGAGCTAATTTCCATTAGGGCTCACAGGGAGAAGACAGAGGGCATGGAAAGGGAGAGGTTAGTGGGGGAGATTTTGAGAGTGGACAGGAGATACGCAGAGGCCCCGGAGGAAAGATTACTTGGGGAAAGACGACGGCTCCAGATGGAGTTTGACCTGTTGACCACAGGGAAGGCGGAGGCACAGTGGAGGAAAGCGCAGGTGGCGACCTACGATATGGGGAAAAGGCTAGTCGGATGCTGGCACACCAGCTCCGTAAGAGGATGGCAGCGAGGGAAATAGGGGGAGTCAAAGATGGAAGGGGAGCCACGGTTCAAAGTGCGACGAAAATAAACGAGGTATTCAAGGCCTTTTATGAAGAGCTGTACAGATCCCAGCCCCCAGCGGGGGAAGAGGGGATGAGACGATTCCTAGATCAGCTGAGATTCCCAAGGGTGGAGGAGCAAGAGGTGGCTGGTTTGGGGGCACCAATTGGGTTGGAGAAGCTGAGCAAGGGTTTGGGGAGCATGCAGGCGGGGAAGGCCCCGGGACCGGACGGATTCCCGGTGGAGTTCTACAGGAAGTACGCAGACCTGTTGGCCCCGCTACTGGTGAGGACCTTTAATGAGGCAAGAGAGGAGGGGACCCTGCCCCCGACAATGTCGGAAGCGACAATTTATTTGATCCTAAAGCGGGACAAGGACCCACTGCAATGTGGATCGTACAGGCCGATGTCGCTCCTCAATGTGGATGCAAAGTTGCTGGCAAAAGTGCTGGCCACGAGGATCGAGGACTGTGTCCCGGGGGTAATCCACGAGGACCAGACGGGATTTGTAAAGGGCAGGCAACTAAACACCAATGTGCGGCGGCTCTGAAACGTGATAATGATGCCATCGGAGGAGGGAGAGGCGGAGATAGTGGCAGCTATGGACGCGGAGAAGGCCTTTGACCGAGTAGAGTGGGAGTACCTCTGGGAGGTGCTACGTAGGTTTGGGTTCGGGGTAGAGTTTATCAATTGGGTTAAGCTCCTTTACAGAGCCCCGATGGCGAGTGTAGTGACGAACCGGCGGAGGTCGGAGTACTTTCGACTGTACCGAGGGACGAGGCAGGGGTGCCCACTGTCCCCCCTGTTGTTCGCATTGGCGATCGAACCATTGGCCATGTCATTGAGGGAGTCTAATAAATGGAGGGGGGTGGTCCGAGGGGGAGAAGAGCATCGGGTGTCGCTTTATGCGGATGACCTGTTGCTGTACGTGGTGGATCCAATGGAAGGGATGGTGGAGGTCATGCAGACTCTAAGCGAGTTTGGGGAGTTTTCGGGCTATAAGCTCAATGTAGGGAAGAGTGAGCTCTTTGTATTACAGGCGGGGGACCAAGAAAGAGGGATAGGGGACCTACCGCTGAGGAGGGCGGAGGGGAGCTTTCGGTATCTGGGGATCCAGATAGCCAGGAGTTGGGGGACCCTACATAAACTGAATCTGACGAGGTTGGTGGAGCAAATGGAGGAGGATTTCAAAAGATGGGACATGTTACCGCTCTCGCTGGCGGGTAGAGTGCAGTCGGTCAAAATGGTAGTCCTTCCGAAGTTTCTGTTTGTGTTTCAGTGCCTCCCCATCGTGATCACTAAGGCCTTTTTTAAGAGAGTAGGCAGGAGTTTTATGGGGTTTGTGTGGGCGAATCAGACCCCGAGAGTAAGGAGAGGGTTCCTGGAACGCAGTAGGGACTGAGGAGGGTTGGCGCTGCCAAACCTGGGGAGCTACGACTGGGCAACAAATGTGGCGATGATCCGCAAGTGGGTTACGGAGGGAGGGGGGGCGGCATGGAAGAGGATGGAGACGGCGTCCTAAAACATAGAACGATTGTGATGAACGGTTACTGCCTTATCATCATGTAAGGTGATGTCCCCTTTAAGACCAGGCTTGGAACACTGGGGACTCCGCCTCTGGCTCCGCCCATCTGGGAGCCATACGTAAAGGCCTGCCTCATGGTCTGTATAGCAGTCAGCTCTCGTCCAAATCTGTAGCATAGTTATTAGCCGAATAAAGCCTTCTTTACAGTTTAATCTCTAAGCATCATTATTGAGGGTACCTCAATTTATTAGGCTAAACTAGATTCAGGATGGACGCAGGCCTAAAACCAGAGAAGCTCAATCTGGAAGCACGAACGCCGGAGGCGAAGGACATTTTTAAATACTGGCTGCGGTGCTTCGAGGCCTGCCTGGACTCCGCAGAGACTCCCATCCTGGAGCCACGCAAGCTGCGTCTACTCCACGCCCGGGTGAGTCACAGAATCTCCGCCACGCTCGAAAAGGCGACGATTTATGAGGAAGCGATTGAGTTGCTCCGCAAGAGGTTTGTCAAACCCGTCAATGAGGTGCACGCCCGGCATCTGCTCTCTACCTGCCGGCAGCGCTCGGGGGAATCGCTCGATGAATTTGTTGAGAAACTCACCGCGCTGGCCAGGGACTGTGACCATCAGGATGTGACAGGGGAAGTCCATATGAACCTGCACATCAGAGATTCTTTCGTGTCCGGCATCCGCTCGACCTACATCCGGCAGCGACTGCTCGAAAACGGGGCAAAAGACCTCCAGGAGACGCTAACGCTCGCCTCCTCGCTGGAGGTGGCCCGACATAACTTGGGTACGTACCCCGCGGACTCTGCCAGCCCCCCCCGGACTTCCTCAGACTCGCCCGTATTACAGGCCTGCGCCACGCGGCGACCCGCTCACCATGGGGGCACACCTTGCTACTTCTGCGGGCAGGGCCAGCACCCACGCCCACGCTGCCCAGCCCGCTCCACGATCTGCAGCGACTGCGGGAAGAAAGGGCACTTTGCGAGGGTCTGCCTGGCCAGACCCAGGGGCCAGGAAAACAAAGAACAGCCGGCCCGAAAATCAGGCTCTCAGGCCCGAAGGCCTCGCAATGCTGCTACGCACCGACCCGACACGTCCTCTTCTGACGCGTCATCAGCCTCGTGCGAATCATGGGAGCGGCCATCTGGTCGGCGGCCATCTTCTCGACCTGACACGTGCGACCAACGGCAACGCCCATTTTACGACTCCGACTACCCGCGACTGGGTGCGATCACCCTCGATCAAACTCGGCCAAAACACCTGCAGAACTCCATGATGCAGGTCCAGGTCAACGGGCACGACACTGCATGCCTCTTCGACTCCGGGAGCACGGAGAGCTTTATCCACCATGAAACGGTAAGGCGCTGCTCCCTACGCACCCATCCCACATCCCAAACCATAGCCCTCGCATCTGGGTCCCACTCGGTACAAATCACGGGGTACTGTATTGCGGATCTCTCGATCCAGAGTGCCAAATACACCCGTTTCAAATTTCATATCCTCCCTCACCTCTGTGCCCCCCTGCTGCTCGGACTGGATTTCCAGTGCAGCCACCGAAGCCTGACACTGAAGTTCGGCCGACCCTTGCCCCCCCTCACGGTGTGCTGTCTTGCGACACTGAAAGTCGCACCCCCCTCGCTATTCGCTAACCTCACTCCGGACTGTAAGCCCGTCGCCACCAGGAGCCGGCGCTACAGTGCCCAAGATATGGCTTTTATCAAGTCAGAGGTCCAGCGTTTACTGGGAGAGGGGGTCATCGAGGCTAGCAACAGCCCTTGGAGAGCGCAAGTGGTGGTAGTCCGGTCCGGGGAGAAGAAACGGATGGTCGTGGATTATAGCCAGACCATAAACCGATTCACGCAGCTTGATGCGTACCCCCTTCCTCGCATCGCGGAAATGGTAAATCGGATCGCCCAATACCGAGTCTTTTCCACGGTCGACCTCAAATCTGCCTACCACCAGCTCCCCATCCGACCAAAAGACCGCCCCTATACTGCCTTCGAAGCAGCCGGCCGGCTCTTCCACTTCCTCAGGGTCCCCTTTGGTGTCACAAATGGGGTCTCCGTCTTTCAAAGGGCGATGGACCAAATGGTGGACCAGTACGGTTTGCGGGCTACATACCCGTACTTGGACACTGTCACCATCTGCGGCCATGATCAGCAGGACCATGACGCTAACCTCAAAAAGTTCCTCCAGACCGCCCGAGCCCTTAACCTGACCTATAACAAGGGCAAATGCGTTTTCCACACCACCCGGCTGGCCATCCTCGGCTATGTAGTGGAAGACGGGGTCCTAGGTCCCGACCCCGACCGCATGCGCCCCCTTAAGGAACTCCCTCTCCCCCGCAGCCTCAAGTCCCTCAAACGGTGCTTGGGGCTTTTCTCCTATTACGCCCAGTGGGTCCCCAAGTATGCGGACAAAGCCCGCCCACTCCTAAAGACCACCATTTTTTCCCTCTCGGCTGAGGCTCAATTGGCCTTCAACCGCATCAAGGCCGACATCATGAAGGCCGCCATGCACGCGGTGGACGAAACCATCCCTTTCCAGGTAGAGAGCGATGCATCAGACATCGCCCTGGCTGCTACCCTCAATCAAGGAGGCAGACCAGTAGCGTTCTTCTCCCGAACCCTCACCGCCTCCGAGATTCGACACTCTGCAGTCGAAAAGGAGGCACAAGCCATTGTGGAGGCTGTGCGGTGCTGGAGACACTACCTCGCCGGTAGGAGGTTTACCCTCGTCACCGACCAACGGTCGGTCGCCTATATGTTCGATAACACGCAACGGGGCAAAATAAAAAACGATAAAATTTTGA
This sequence comes from Scyliorhinus torazame, assembly GCF_047496885.1. NCBI lineage: Eukaryota > Metazoa > Chordata > Chondrichthyes > Carcharhiniformes > Scyliorhinidae > Scyliorhinus > Scyliorhinus torazame. The sequence continues at coordinate 144,418,768 of NC_092712.1, read as the reverse complement.
GGTGGAGGATCGAACTCTCCACCTACTCGTACGATATCAAGTATCGTCCAGGGGAGCTCAACGAGCCCCCAGATGCCCTGTCCCGCAGCACATGCGCCAACGCGCAGGAGGACCGCCTGCAAGCCATCCACAATGACCTCTGCCACCCGGGGGTTACCCAGCTCGTCCATTTCATCAAGTCCCGCAACCTACCTTACTCAACCAAGGGGGTCAAGGCCATGGTCAGGGCCTGCCAGGTCTGTGCAGAGTGCAAACCGCACTTCTATCGGCCAGACAAGGTTCGGCTCGTGAAGGCCTCGGGCCCCTTTGAGCGACTGAGCGTGGACTTCAAGGGGCCCCTCCCGTCCACCAACCGTTATGCCTATTTCCTCACTGTGATCGATGAGTTCTCCCGTTTCCCATTCGCCATTTCCTGCACCGACATGACCTCAGCCACGGTGATTAAGGCACTGCACAGCATCTTCACCCTGTTCGGTTTCCCTGCTTATATCCACAGCGACCGGGGTACATCGTTCATGAGCGATGAACTGCGTCAGTATCTGCTCAGCAAAGGCATCGCCTCGAGCAGAACGACCAGCTATAACCCACGGGGAAACGGGCAGGTGGAGAGGGAGAACGCGACCGTGTGGAAGGCTGTCCTTCTGGCCCTGCTGTCGAGAAATCTCCCAACCACCCGCTGGCAGGAGGTCCTACCCGATGCCCTACACTCCATTAGGTCACTCCTCTGCACGGCCACAAATGAGACCCCTCATGAGCGATTGTTTCTCTTCCCCAGGCGGTCTATCTCCGGGGTCTCGCTTCCACCTTGGCTGATGGTTCCGGGACCTGTTCCTCTCCGGAGGCACGCGAGGAGCCATAAAACGGACCCCCTAGTTGAAAAGGTCCGACTGCTCCACGCCAACCCCAGTTACGCCTACGTGGAGTACTCCGACGGCAGGCAAGATACGGTTTCCCTCCGGGATATGGCGCCCGCTGGATCCTCCACCACAGACGCCCCTTCCCGCGCCGCTCCCCTGCAGGACCCGTCGCCCCCTACAACATACCCCCTTCCGGCCCTACCACCCGTTGGTGAGCTCCTACCGTGTGCCCCCCCTTGCGCCCCCCCCCTTTACACACCCCGCCGGCGCCGGCTCCGCTACCCCCGGCCCTGCCTAGTTCCTCTGCCCCGACCCGGACCGAAGCTCCGACCGCTGTGCTCCCGGATGTGCCCTCAACCGGGACGTCCGTGCCCACCACACCACCGCCCGAACTGAGGAGATCGAGGAGGACGATCCGGCCGCCGAGACGGATGGACCTATGATGGCACTTCACCCCCGCCGGACTCCTTTTTAAACAGGGGGTGAATGTGATGAACGGTTACTGCCTTATCATCATGTAAGGTGATGTCCCCTTTAAGACCAGGCTTGGAACACTGGGGACTCCGCCTCTAGCTCCGCCCATCTGGGAGCCGTACATAAAGGCCTGCCTCATGGTCTGTATAGCAGTCAGCTCTCATCCAAATCTGTAGCATAGTTATTAGCCTAATAAAGCCTTCTTTACAGTTTAATCTCTAAGCATCATTATTGAGGGTACCTCAACGATACAGCGCAGTACAGGCCCTTCGGCCCACGATGTTGCACCGAAACAAAAGCCATCTAACCTACACAATGCCATTATCATCCATATGCTTATCCAATAAACTTTTAAATGCCCTCAATGTTGGCGAGTTCACTACTGTTGCCGGTCGGGCATTCCACGGCCTCACCACTCTTTGCGTAAAGAACTTACGTCTGACCTCTGTCCTATATCTATTACCCCTCAGTTTAAAGCTATGTCCCCTCGTGCCAGCCATTTCCATCCGCGGGAGAAAGCTCTCACTGTCCACCCTATCTAACCCCCTGATCATTTTGTATGCCTCTATTAAGTCTCCTCTTAACCTTCTTCTCTCCAACGAAAACAACCTCAAGTCCATCAGCCTTTCCTCATAAGATTTTCCCTCCATACCAGGCAACATCCTGGTAAATCTCCTCTGCACCCGCTCCAAAGCCTCCACGTCCTTCCTATAATGCGGTGACCAGAACTGTACGCAATACTCCAAATGCGGCCGTACCAGAGTTCTGTACAGCTGCAACATGACCTCCTGACTCCGGAACTCAATCCCTCTACCAATAAAGGCCAACACTCCATAGGCCTTCTTCACAACCCTATCAACCTGGGTGGCAACTTTCAGGGATCTATGTACATGGACACCTAGATCCCTCTGCTCATCCACACTTCCAAGAACTTTACCATTAGCCAAATATTCCGCATTCCTGTTATTCCTTCCAAAGTGAATCACCTCACACTTCTCTACATTAAACTCCATTTGCCACCTCTCAGCCCAGCTCTGCAGCTTATCTATGTCCCTCTGTAACCTGCTACATCCTTCCTCACTGTCGACAACACCACCGACTTTAGTGTCGTCTGCAAATTTACTCACCCACCCTTCTGCGCCTTCCTCTAGGTCATTGATAAAAATGCCAAACAGCAACGGCCCCAGAACAGATCCTTGTGGTACGCCACTTGTAACTGAACTCCATTCTGAACATTTCCCATCAACCACCACTCTCTGTCTTTCAGCTAGCCAATTTCTGATCCACATCTCTAAATCACCCTCAATCCCCAGCCTCCGTATTTTCTGCAATAGCCTACCGTGGGGAACCTTATCAAACGCTTTGCTGAAATCCATATACACCACATCAACTGCTCTACCCTCATCTACCTGTTCAGTCACCTTCTCAAAGAACTCAATAAGGTTTGTGAGGCATGGCCTACCCTTTACAAAGCCATGCTGACTATCCCTGATCATATTATTCCTATCTAGATGATTATAAATCTTGTCTCTTATAATCCCCTCCAAGACTTTACCCACTACAGACGTGAGGCTCACCGGTCTATAGTTGCCAGGGTTGTCTCTGCTCTCCTTTTTGAACAAAGGGACCACATTTGCTAGCCTCCAGTTCTCTGGCACTATTCCTGTAGCCAATGATGACATAAAACTCAAAGCCAAAGGTCCAGCAATCTCTTCCCTGGCCTCCCAGAAAATCCTAGGGTAAATCCCATCAGGCCCCGGGGACTTATCTATTTTCAGCCTGTCCAGAATTGTCAACACCTCTTCCTTACGTATCTCAATGCCATCTATTCTAATAGCCTGGGTCTCAGCATTCTCCTCCACAACATTATCTTTTTCCTGAGTGAATACTGACGAAAAATATTCATTTAGTACCTCGCCTATCTCTTCAGACTCCACACACAACTTCCCATCCCTGTCCTTGACTGGTCCTACTCTTACCCTAGTCATTCGCTTATTCCTGACATACCTATAGAAAGCTTTTGGGTTTTCCTTGATCCTACCTGCCAAATACTTCTCATGTCCCCGCCTTGCTCGTCTTAGCTCTCTCTTTAGATCCTTCCTCGCTACCTTGTAACTATCCATCGCCCCAACTGAAACTTCACACCTCATCTTCACAGAGGCCTCCTTCTTCCTCTTAACAAGAGATCCCACTTCTTTGGTAAACCACGGTTCCCTCGCTCTAAGCCTTCCTCCCTGCCTGACCGGTACTTATCAAGAACACGCAGTAGCTGATCCTTGAACAAGCTCCACTTATCCAGTGTGCCCAACACTTGCAGTCTACTTCTCCAACCTATCCCCCCCAAGTCACGTCTAATGGCATCATAATTGCCCTTCCCCCAGCTATAACTCTTGCCCTGCGGTGTATACTTATCCCTTTCCATCTTTAGCGTAAACGTCACCGAATTGTGGTCACTGTCCCCAAAGTGCTCTCCCACCTCCAAATCCAACACCTGGCCAGGTTCATTACCCAAAACCAAATCCAACGTGGCCTCGCCTCCTGTTGGCCTGTCAACATATTGTGTCAGGAAACCCTCCTGCACACACTGTACAAAAAACGACCCATCTAATGTACTCGAACTATATCTTTTCCAGTCAATATTTGGAAAGTTAAAGTCTCCCATAATAACTACCCTGTTACTTTCGCTCTTATCCAGGATCATCCTCGCCATCCTTTCCTCTACATCCCTAGAACTATTTGGAAGCATATAGAACTCCCAACAGGGTGACCTCTCCTTTCCTGTTTCTAACCTCAGCCCATACTACCTCGGAAGATGAGTCCCAATCTAGCATCCTCTCCGCCACCGTAATACTGCTCTTGACTAGCAGCGCCACACCTCCCCAAAGGAACGAGCCTGGGGGCGTTGGTGACGGCACCGCTGCCGCTCTCGCCGACAAAGTATACCACGAGCCCGGTGGTGGCGGCAACGCTAAGGCTCTGGGGCCAGTGGAGACGGCACCGGGGTGCAATGGGAGCATCGGTGTGGTCCCCGATCAGGGGTAACCACCGGTTTGTCCCGGGGAAGATGGACGGGGGGTTCCAGAGCTGGCATCGGGCGGGGATTGGAAGAATGGGGGACCTGTTCATCGACGGGACGTTTGCGAGCCTAGGGGCACTGGAGGAGAAGTTAGAGTTACCCCCGGGAAATGCCTTCAGATATATGCAGGTGAGGGCTTTTGTGAGGCGACTGGTGAGGGAATTCCCGTTGCTCCCGGCACAAGATGTTCAAGATAGGGTGATCTCGGGTGTATGGGTTGGGGAGGGCAAGGTGTCGGAAATACACCAGGAGTTGAAAGAAGAGGGGGAAGCGCTGGTAGAAGAGTTGAAGGGTAAATGGGAGGAAGAGCTGGGGGAGGAGATCGAGGAAGGTCTGTGGGCTGATGCCCTAGGTAGGGTTAATTCCTCCTCCTCGTGTACCAGGCTCAGCCTGATACAATTTAAGGTGGTCCACAGAGCGCACTTGACGGGGGCGAGGTTGAGTAGGTTCTTTGGGGGAGAGGACAGATGTGGAAGGTGCTCAGGGAGCCCGGCGAACCATGTCCATATGTTTTGGTCATGCCCAGCACTGGAGGGGTTCTGGAGAGGCGTCGAGGGAGTAATATCTCAGGTGGTGAAAGTCCGGGTCAAGCCAACCTGGGGGCTAGCAATATTTGGAGTAGTGGACGAACCGGGAATGCAGGAGGCGAAAGAGGCCGGCATTCTGGCCTTTGTGTCCCTAGTAGCCCGGCGAAGGATCTTGCTAATGTAGAAGGAGGCGAAGCCCCCCAGCCTGGAGGCCTGGATAAATGATATGGCTGGGTTCATAAAGTTGGAGAGGATTAAGTTCGCCTTGAGAGGGTCTGCGCAGGGGTTCTACAGGCGGTGGCAACCGTTCCTAGACTATCTCGCGGAGCGTTAGAGGAAGGTCGGTCAGCAGCAGCAGCAACCTTGGGGGGAGGGGGGGGGGGGTGGAGGGGACGTCCTGGGGGGGGGGGGGGTGAAAGGGGGGACTGCCTGGGAGGGTGGATGAGCAAGAGATAACATGAAGGGTTGGGGAAACTGGCACGTATGGGTGAGGGCCAGTGTACAAAGCTGTGTAAATATATCATTTTGCCATGTATATATCTTGCTCTGAGCGATTTCTTGTTTTTTTTGTTACGAGGGGGGTGGGGGGGGGTTATTGTTTGTAAGGGAGAAAAATTGTGTTAAAAAACTTTAATAAATATATTTTTTTTAAAAACAGGCCGAACTCCGTCTGGAAACTTCGTCTCTCCCTGAGTAGTCCCTCATCAGGAGCCTTTGCATAGCTCCTGTCCACCCTTAAAATCTCCCCCACTAACCTCTCCCTTTCCCTGCCCTCTCTCTTCACCCTATGAGCCCTGATGGGGATGAACTCTCCCCTGACCACCGCCTTCAGGGCCTCCCATACTACTCCCACCTGCACCTCCCCGTTGTCGTTAACCTCCAGATACCTTTCAATACACCCCCGCACCCTCCCGCACACTTCCTCGTCTGCCAGCAGTCCCACATCCAACCTCCACAACGGGCGTTGGTCCCTCTCCTCCCCCAGCTCCAGCTCCACCCAGTGCGGGGCATGGTCTGAAATGGCTATGGCCGAATACTCCGTTCCCTCCACTTTCGGGATCAATGCCCTGCCCAGAACAAAAAAATCTATCCGGGAGTGAACCTTATGCACGTGGGAGAAAAAAGAAAATTCTCTGGCCAAAGGCCTGGCAAATCTCTACGGATCTACTCCCCCCATCTGATCCATAAACCCCCTAAGCACCTTGGCCGCAGCTGGCCTCTTCCCCGTCCTAGATCTGGAACGATCTAAAGCTGCGTCCAGCACCGTGTTAAAATCCCCACCCATTATCAAACTCCCTATCACCAGGTCCGGAATACGCCCCAACATCCGTTTCATGAATCCAGCATCGTCCCAGTTTGGGGCATATACATTCACCAGTACCACCTCCGTCCCCTGCAACCTACCACTCACCGTCACAGATCGGCCTCCCTTGTCCGCTACTATGTTCTTGGCCTCAAACGACACCCCCTTTCCCACCAGTATTGCCACCCCTCTATTCTTCACATCCAGCCCCGAATGGAACACCTGTCCCACCCATCCCTTCCTTAACCTGACCTGATCTGCCACCTTCAGATGTGTCTCCTGAAGCATGGCCACGTCTGCCTTCAGTCCCTTTAGGTGCGCGAACACTCGGGCCCTCTTAACCGGCCCATTTAGGCCTCTCATATTCCACGTGATCAGCCGGATTGGGGGTTACTTCCCCCCCCCCCCAGCCATCTCCTATCTTAGGCCAGTCCCGTGCTCGCGCCTCCCGCACCCTCCAGTCCCCCAAGCGGGGAACCCCCGCCCCGACCACCTCTTCCATTTTCAGTTCCCCCTCGGGCAGTGCAGCAGCAACCCTAGAATCCCCCCCTCTCCCCCCCTCCCAGCCCCCCCCCCCCCCCGCTAGATCCACATCTAGCTCTTTTGCTCCCCCCATATTACTTCCGTGAGTCAGCTGACTTCTGCTGACCCCGGCTTCCCCCGCCTTCCCGTTGATCTCTCCCCGTGTGGGAGTCTCTCCTCCTCCTTACCTTCCTCCATCCACCCCCCATTATGGCGTGGGAAAAAGCCCGCGCTTTCCTGAACCAGCCCCGCCCCCTATGGCACAGCTCCTGTTGCGGCCATTATCCCACTTCCCTCATCCCCGAGTCTCACCTCCCTCCAGCACCGATGCCCACATTCCCCATCATCATCATCTTGTCGACAGAAAAGAAAAAAGGAAATTTTAGGAATTTTAACCAGAACTTTACCCACATCCCCATCCATCATCCCACCCATGAAATATTCTTTACCCATATTTACAACCCCATATACAACCACATCCCCTCAGTTCGAGTCCAGTTTTTCCGTCTGAATAAAGGTCCAAGTCTCTTCTGGCGTTTCAAAATAATGGTGTCTGTCCTGATAAGTAACCCACAGTCGCGCAGGCTGCAGCATGCCGAACTTGACTCTTTTTTTATGCAGCACCGCCTTGGCCCGGTTGAAGCCAGCTCTCCTCTTTGCCACCTCCGCGCTCCAATCCTGGTATACTCGGATCACCGCGTTCTCCCATCTACTACTCCGCACCTTCTTGGCCCATCTCAGCACACTTTCTTTGTCCGTGAAGCGATGGAACCTTGCCACTATCGCCCTTGGCGGCTCATCAGCCTTGGGTCTCCTCGCCAGGACCCGGTGAGCCCCTTCCAGCTCCAGGGGGGTCGGAGAGGCCTCCGCACCCATCAGCGAATGGAGCATCGTACTCACGTACGCCCCGGCATCAGCTCCCTCCACTCCTTCAGGAAGACCTAGAATCCTGAGGTTCTTCCTCCTCGACCTGTTCTCCAGGACCTCAATTCTCTCGGCCCACCTCCTGTGCACCGCCTCGTGCGCCTCCATTTTTACCGCCAGGCCCAGGATCTCGTCCTTGTTGGTATTCACTTTATCATTCACCTCACGAAGCTCCACCGCCTGGGTCTTCTGGGTCTCCTTCAGCCCCTCGATCGCCAACAGCATCGGCGCCAGCACCTCCTTTTTCAGCTCCTCCACACATCGCTTGAGGGACTCCTGCTGGTCTGGCCCCCACGCTGCTCGCTCTCCGCCCTCCGCCATCTTGCCTTTTTCCCCTCGTTTTGGTCTCTGCTCCAGGGCCTCTTTCCTCGTCGTTCCACCGCTGATCTCTGCCATATATTGTGAGGGGGGACCTCACCGCACCTTCCCACACGGGATTAAATCGAAAAAAGCTCCGTTGGGGCTCCTCTGGAGAGCCCGAAAGTCCGTTGTTGCGGGAGCTGCCGAAACGTGCGGCTTAGCTCCACATCGCCGCAACCGGAAGTCAAAAGAGCTGCATGCCAGAGGTGAGGTTAGAGTAACTGCCCTTGACATCAAAGCAGCTTTTGACCGAGTCTGGCATCAAGGAGCCCTGGCTAAACTGGAGTCAATGGGAATTAGGGGGGAAACTCTCTGCCGGTTTGAGACATAGCCGGCACAAAGGAAGGTGATTGGAGATCAATCATCCCAGCTCCAGGACATCACTGCAGGAGTTCCTCAGAGTAGTGTCACAGAATCAGAGAATTTACAGTGCAGAAGGAGGCCATTTGGCCCATCGAGTCTGCACCAGCCCTTGGAAAGAGCACCCCACTTAAGCCCATGCCTCCAACCTATCCCCGTAACCCAGTAACCCCACCTAACCTTTTTGGACATGAAGGGCAATTTTGCATGACCAATCCACCTAACCTGCACATCTTTTTGTCCTCGGCCCAACCATCTTCAGCTGCTTCATCAATGACCTCCCTTCCATCACAAGGAAATGAGGATGTTTGCGGATGACTGCACCAATGTTCAGCGACTCTGAGCTGGAGACCTTCCTGGACGCTATGGAGGAGTGGAGGACAACCCTCCATTCTGGCCTGGGAAGGAGGACGCCAGCTGCCGCCATTCATCGTGCATGGGAGCAGGTGGTATATGCAGTCACCAACAACACCTCCCACCACCCCCACCCCATGTGCCAAGCAGTGACGAGGACAAAAGCATGGACGGGAGCCCTCGACACGAGACCCAAGACACCCCGGAGCTCCAGTCTTGGGATGACACAGAATTCCTGTCACAGCTGTCTCCAACACCGTCTACCATCTCAGAGACACCTCAGTTGGGCACTTTAGTGAAGAGGCTCCTGGGACATCCTCTGCTGCCCACCACAAAGCTGTGCACATCAGGTGGAGGTAGGAACACCCAAGGGGGTGGACGGTCAGTGGGCGGGCCAAACCCAGGGACTAGATACCGTCCAAGTGGGACTCGAGCTTCTAAAATGTACAGTCCCATCTATAGTGGAGATGCATTCACAGAGCCAGGGACTACATGAGCGGTTGTCGGTGGGCTCCCAACATCTGCAGGTGCAGTTTTTATAGATTCATAGAATTTACAGTGAAGAAGGAGGCCATTCGGCCCATCGAGTCTGCACCGGCTCTTGGAAGAGCACCCTACTCAAGGTCCACACCTCCACCCTATCCCCATAACCCAGTAGCCCCACCCAACACTAAGGGCAATTTTGGACACTAAGGGCAATTTATCATGGGCAATCCACCACATCTTTGGAATGTGGGAGGAAACCGGAGCACCCGGAGGAACCCCTCGCACACCCGGGGAGGATGTGCAGACTCCGCACAGACAGTGACCCAAGTCGGAATCGAACCTGGGACCCTGGAGCTGTGAAGCAATTGTGCTATCCACAATGCCACCGTGCTGCCCAACCTCTTGCAAGAGCAGGAGGTGGTGCCGACCATGCGAGACACCCAGGACAACACCACACGGGTGGTGTCCACAGTGGAGGCATTGGGGGCGAGCGTTTGTGACTATGGATCAATGTGTCCAAGGTCTGGGGCATTCTGTGCAGGCGCTGGCCGAGGTCCAGGATAGGGCTGCCGTCTCACAGCCAACCATGTGCCAGAGCCCCTTGTATATCTCAGCAGCGCAGTGGACTGGTCCATATTTAAGAACTCAGTGACCAACTTAAATCAGTATGCCACCACCGTCACAGACTTCATCAGCAAATGTGTGGACGACTGCGTGCCACAGAAAGCAGTACGTACATTCCCCAACCGGAATCCATGGTTCAATCGTGAGATGGACTCCCCACTGAAGGACAGGTCTGAGGTAGTCAAGTCAGGCGATCCTGACCTATACAAGAAATCCAGGTATGACCTCCGCAAAGCCATCCGAGATGCCAAGAGAGAATATCAATCCAAGCTAGAGTCACAGACTAGCGTTACAGACTCTCGGCAGTTGTGGCAAGGCCTAAACAACATAACGGGCTACAAAGCGAAACCAAGTCCATCCTGGACCTCCAGCAGCAACGCAGCCCTCCCCGATGAACTCAATGCATTCTATGCTCGGTTTCAGCAGGAAACCAACGATCCGCTGGCGAGTGCAACAGCAGCCCACAACACACCCATACCCACCATCACAATTCTGAAGTCAGATCGGCCTTGCTGAAAGTGAACCCTCGGAAGGCGACGGGTCCGGACGGGATTCCGGGTCGTGCACTCAGAGCCTGCGCGGACCAGCTGGCAGATGTGTTTGTGGACATCTTTAACCTGTCCCTACTCCATTCCGAGGTCCCCACCTGCTTCAAGAAGACCACCATCATACCGGTGCCAAAGAAGAACCAGGCAATGTGCCTCAATGACTACCATCCCGGTGGCCCTGACTTCAGTCATAATGAAGTGCTTCGAGAGGTTGGTCATGAAGCGCATCACCTCTGTACTCCCAGGACGCCATGACCCATTGCAATTCACATACCGCCGCAACCGGTCCACAGCAGACGCCATCGCCCAAGCCCTACACTCAACCCTAGAGCATCTCGACAAAAAGGACTCCTACATCAGATTCCTATTTATTGACTCCAGTTACCCCTTCAACACCATAATCCCAGCCAAGCTCATATCAAAGCAACAAAACCTAGGACTTGGCTCCTCACTCTGCAACTGGATCCTCGAGTTTCTGACCCACAACCACAATCCGTAAGAATAAACAACAACACCTCCTCCACAATAGTTCTCAGTACCGGGGCCCTGCAAGGCTGCCTACTTAGCCCCCTGCTATACTCCCTGTACACACACGACTGCATGGCAAAATTGGTTCCAACTCCATCTACAAGGGGTTATTGGGTTACGGGGATAGGGTGGAAGTGAGGGCTTAAGTGGGTTGGTGCATACTCGATGGGCTGAATGGCCTCCTTCTGCACTGTATGTTCTATGTTCTATGTTAAGTTTGCTGACGTACGACCACAGTGGGCCAGCACTCAAATAACGACGAGTCACAATATAGGAGGGAGTTAGAGAACCTAGTGGAGTGGTGTAGTGACAACAATCTCTCCCTCAATGCCAGCAAAACTAAAGAGCTGGTCATTGATTTCAGGAAGCAAAGTACTGTACACACCCCTGTCAGCATCAACGGGGCCGAGGTGGAGATGGTTAGCAGCTTCAAATTCCTAGGGGTACACATCTTCAAAAATCTGTCCTGGTCCACCCACACCAACACTACCACCAAGAAAGCAGAACAGCACCTATACATCCTCAGGAAACTAAGGAAATTTGGCATGTCCACATTAACTCTTCCCAATTTTTACAGATGCACCATGGAAAGCATCCTGTCAGGCTGCATCACAGCAACTGCTCGGCCCAAGACCACAAGAAACTACAGAGAGTCGTGAACAAGCCCAGTCCATCACACGAACCTGCCTGCCATCCACTGACTCCATCTACACCTTCCGCTGCCTGGGGAAAGCGGGCAGCATAATCAACGACCCATCCCACCCGGCTTACTCATTCTTCTTCCATCGGGCAGGAGCTACAAAAGTTTGAGATCATGCACTAACAGACTCAAAAACAGCTTCTTCCCCATTGTAACAAGACTCCTAAACAACACTCGATGGACTGACCTGATTAATGCTACACTCCTGTATGCTTCACCAGATGAGGGTGTCATGTAGTTACACTGTGTACCTTGCGTTGCCCTATTATGTATTTTCTTTTATTTCCTTTTCATGTACTTAATGATCTGTTGACCTGCTCGCAGAAAAATACTTTTCACTGTACCTGGGTACACGTGATAATAAAAATCCCAAATCTAAACCAATCCACATCTGAAAACGGCCCAGTCACAGCAGGCCATTGGTTGGAACATCGGTGGCATTCCCCAGACGCTGGGCGACGCGCTGCAGACACAGTGGGAGATGGCCCCATCACTGGCTGATGTGTCAGTGACCCAGAAGGTGATGGCACAGTCACAGCGTGATGTGGTGCAGTCTCAGGCGAAGATGGTCCACTCCCTGTCCTCCATGGCTGCGAGCACACAGACTCTGGTTAACACAGACAGACTTTGCTGTTTGTAGTATATATAAATGATTTGGAGGAAAATGTAACTGGTCTGATTAGTAAGTTTGCAGACGACACAAAGGTTGGTGGAATTGCGGATAGCGATGAGGACTGTCAGAGGATACAGCAGGATTTAGATTGTTTGGAGACTTGGGCGGAGAGATGGCAGATGGAGTTTAATCCGGACAAATGTGAGGTAATGCATTTTGGAAGGTCTAATGCAGGTAGGGAATATACAGTGAATGGTAGAACCCTCAAGAGTATTGAAAGTCAAAGAGATCTAGGAGTACAGGTCCACAGGTCATTGAAAGGGGCAACACAGGTGGAGAAGGTAGTCAAGAAGGCATACGGCATGCTTGCCTTCATTGGCCGGGGCATTGAGTATAAGAATTGGCAAGTCATGTTGCCGCTGTATAGAACCTTAGTTAGTCCACACTTGGAGTATCGTATTCAATTCTGGCCGCCACACTACCAGAAGGATGTGGAGGCTTTAGAGAGGGTGCAAAAGAGATTTACCAGAATGTTGCCTGGTATGGAGGGCATTAGCTATGAGGAGCGGTTGAATAAACTCGGTTTGTTCTCACTGGAACGATGGAGGTTGAGGGGCGACCTGATAGAGGTCTACAAAATTATGAGGGGCATAGACAGAGTGGATAGTCAGAGGCTTTTCCCCGGGGTAGAGAGGTCAATTACTAGGGGGCATAGGTTTAAGGTGAGAGGGGCAAGGTTTAGAGTAGATGTACGAGGCAAGTTTTTTACACAGAGGGTAGTGGGTGCCTGGAACTCGCTACTGGAGGAGGTGGTGGAAGCAGAGACGATAGTGACATTTAAGGGGCATCTTGACAAATACATGAATAGGATGGGAATAGAGGGATACAGACCCAGGAAGTGTAGAAGATTGTAGTTTAGTCGGGCAGCATGGTCGGCACATGCTTGGAGGGCCGAAGGGCCTGTTCCTGTGCTGTACATTTCTTTGTTCTTTGTAAGACCAGAGCGGGCCTCCAGGACTGGCAGCGCTAGGTGACGGGGAGCCTCATGGGATAGCTCCACTTGCACCCCTGTCCCATGGAGTAGCCGGGGGGCCACCGGGCACCTCGAGGGACGGAGAAAGAGAATTTAAAAAAAACAGATGCAGCATCTCAGATTCCTCCCTCCTGCCCCTGGCACATCTGGTGGGCAGAGGGCAGAACAGGGTGGCACCACACCACCTGGGACACCTGAGCAGCAACCGGATCTATCCAGGCCTGGTCGCATCAGAAGATGGGCGCCAATGGAGACCCAGGCCCCATGGTGAATCACAGCAGGCCACCTCCACTCTTGATGTGCCGTCTCGGGAACCACCTAGACACAACGTACAGGCCCGGAAGGCCAGAAAGTTAGACACTAGTTAAGTTGGCATGGGTGCAGGGCACAGATTTGTTATTGGGGCTAGGGCATGTATCTGTATATATCTGTGCGCATTAAACACCTGTGCACACTGTTACAACCTGCCTCGGTGCTCTGACAGATGGGTGTGAGGGGTGGGCTGGACTGGGCTGGCCAGAGAGTCTGCGTGGCAGGGCAGGGGTGGCGTGGGGGGGTTGGAGGGGAATGGGCAGATGTTGTGGGTGGGCTGTGTTCCTCCCCTCCCACTCCAACCATCCCCACCACCGCCACCCCAGGGATCCAATGAGACTGTGTGATGGAAGGGCCAGCACGCACGCAGGGATCAGCCAGATGGGCATTGGGAAATACTACCCTGGGCAGGAATCAGACGTTGTCAAACGATGTGATGCACCAGAGCTCATTGCAGAGCAGGTTGTCATCATTCTGCATTCCCTGGATCAGGCCTGTTGTTACTGCTAACCGTTGCCCACACCCTGGTGGTGCAGCAGGTACATATCATGGGGGGGGGGGGGGGTTTCTTTGCAGGAGGAGGGGTGGCCATGCTCCTTGCCAGTCCCCCACTGCTAGTCTGTGAACCCAGAAGTGGTCAGAGTGTCCCGTGCGCGTTGGCCCTGCTGCACAAGTCCTGCGGCCTCCCGTACCTGCTTGGCCCATGTCCTGCCTATCCTCGCCGTCCCCGCATCCTACTCATGGGATGAGGCCAGCATGTCGCCGCTCTGCTGAGCGATTGGAAAGAGCAACCTACCCAACTCCATACCTCCACCCTATCCCCGTAACCCAGTAACCCCACTTAACCTTTTCTTTGGAGACTAAGAGCAATTTAGCATGGCCAATCAACCTAACCTGCACATCTTTGGACTCTTGGAGGAAACCGGAGCACCCGGAGGAAACCCACACTGACACGGGGAGAACGTGCAGACTCCACACAGATAGTGACCCAAGTCGCAATTTGAAGCTGGGACCCTGGAGCTGTGAAGCAACAGTATTAACCACTGTGCTACCGAGCCACCCTTCGGTTTGTGTAGAGTGGCCTGCCGTCTGCAGATGCTCGTAGGTGGACATGCATCCCGTCGATCACCCCCTGGACCTGGAGCATGTCAGCAATGGCAGCAAACCCCGCTGCCCGGGCATCCTGGTGGTTTTGGTTCACGTTGAAGTAGATGTATTGTGCCGACCTGGCCTATAGGGCCTCCATGATGGCGCAGATACACATGTACACCGAGCTCTGTGAGATCCCGGACAGGTCCCCAGTCGGCACCTGGAAGGACCTGTGGCATAGAAATGCCTGTCCCCATTCCCCCAGGTGCGCAATACCTGGCAGATATGTCGCACTGTTCAGCTGTCCATCAGATATGTTGCACGGTCCTCAAACAACAGCCACAGCCAGAACACGCGGGGCCACATTTGGCGCCTCCTTTGCACCTCCTACTCCTTGGCCCGTTGGCCGGCTGGCTCTCCATCCTGGCCGGGTTGCCTCCTGTTCCTCTGGGGCAGGCTCCACTGCTGTACGCTCCACAGCTGCACACGCTGCTGCTGTAGCTTCCTCCTCCTCAAGCAGCTCCAGCTCGTACAGCCGCAAGGCATCCCCCAGGGCAACGGTGACCAGCAGGTAGGCCACCATTGCTGGTTGAATTCCAATGTCCATTGACTGCAGGGGGTGAAAGGCAGACATGTTAGCATGGTGTTTACCACTGTGCCCAACCTGGTCCACCGGGCTACAAGGTGCCGCAGGTTGGCACATGCGAACTCCGCATGTTCCCCACCATTCCCGCACCCCTGGCCCCATCGGTGCCATGGAGGCCTCTGGCCCTGACGCCAGTCCTTGTTGCCAGGAGTACCGTCAGCTGGCACTGCCCATGCCATCAGTACACTTCGCGGCCCCCGTCCGGCGCTGGGGTTGGTCTCCTTGGAAGCGAGATGATCAAGGAGTTATATGATAGATTTGCTCATAATTGTGAGATGTCTGAACAGAGTAAATAGCGAGATAAATTGTTCCCATTGATGCAAGGGTCGAGAATCAGAGGACACCAATTTAAGATGTTTGGCAAAAGAAGGTAGAGTGACATCAATAACTAGTTGCTTGGCAGTGGTTAGTATCTGGAATGCACTATCTGAGAGAGTCGTGGAGGAAGAGCCAATTATTATTTTTAAAAGGCAATTGGATAAACACCTGAAGAGTGAGCATTTACATGGTCCCTGCGAAAGGGTGGGAGGGATAGAATTAGTTGTGTTACACTTGCAAAGAACCGGCATGTTAAGACTTCTTTGCAGTCACCGTTCTATGATTCTAATGATTCTAATGCAAACGTTGATAAGACGTAGGGGTAGAAATTTTGATCCTTCATGGAGCTGCAGGTAATGAGCAGATGCAGATATTTGCGTCTGAAGACCCGCACATCCAGACATAGGAACAGCTTCTTCCCCACAGCTACTGGACTCCTCAACGACTCTCCCTTGGACTGATGTGTACCCTGTCAGGACACTATTCATGGCACCCTATGCTGCTCTTGTTTGGCCTTGTTCCGCACTGTAACCAATCACTATTTGTTGATGTACCACTTGTCAATGTACTCTGTCGATTATTCTTTTGTCTACTATGTACGTACTGTGTACGTTGCCTTGGCCGCAGAAAAATACTTTTCACTGTAGTTCGATACATGTGACAATAAATATCAATCAATCAAATATCAATCAATATTTGGGGCTTCCACTCCACTCAGGAGGCAGCAGCAGTGGTATTTTTAAAGGAGAGGCTTGCAGACCATGAAAGTACAAGCAAACAGGAGCTTTTTTAGAAAGGCGATTAATCTACAGGCTGTTAGGATCGACTGCCCATTTGCCCGTGCCATAGCTGATCATGAGATCAATACATCACGTGATCAGACTCTTTTTCTTTTGAAAAATATTTTTTGAGGCATTTATATTGTAAATTTAACACAATGGACAACCACGAGTCCCAAAACCAGCCAACATGGCTTCCATAAGCAACATCCCAACAAAAATTCCCCACCAAACCGCTCAAACATTTCCCCCACCCCTCCTCTTTTTAACCCCCCTCCTCCCCCGCTGACAGCTTAGTTCCTTCCAAAGAGGTCGATAAACGGTTGCCAACTCCGTGCAAACCCTTCCAACGAGCCATTCTGGGTAAACATAATTTTCTCAAGCCTGAGAAACCCAGCGATGTCACTCACCCACGCCCCGACTTCGGGAGTTCCGAGTCCCTCCATGCTAGCAAGATCCATCTCCGGGCTACCAGGGAGGCAAAGGCCAAGACATCAGCCTCTCTCGCTCCCTGAACTCCCGGGCCTTCTGACACACCAAAAATCCCCACCTCTAGAATTGGGACCTCACTTGCTTTCAGAACCTCCGACATAACATCAGCAAACCCCTGCCAGAATTCCCCAAGCTTCAGACATGCCCAAAACATATGGACATGATTCGCGGGACTACCTGCACACCGCCCACACCTATCCTCCACCCCCTTCAAAAACCTGTTCATCCGGGCCACAGTCATATGCACCCTGTGGACCACCTTAAATTGTATAATGCTAAGCCTGGCGCACGACGAGGGGGCATTAACTCTCCTCAGGGCATCCTCCCACAACCCAGCCTCCAGCTCCCCACCGTACTCTTCCTCACATTTCGGCTTCACCTCCCCTATCTGTGCTCCCTCCCAGTCCATCAGCTCCTTATAAATTTCCGATACCATCCCCCTGTGATCAGACTCTTAAAGTGACCTTGTTCCAATTATGGACAATAATGAATACACAACTGCAGCAAATACCGACCATGGGATATAGTTATATCTGCTGGCCATTCCCAATGTTCTGACAGCTCTATAGGGATGTATCTAAGGGTCATCCTGTGCTATCTGAAGAATCTTACCAGATGTGCCTTTAATAGGCTCAGTGCTCCTACATGGTGACAAGCCCCTACCAAGCAAGCATGAAGATATTAGCTCTTCACTGAGTGGACCTAGACACAGAATACAAACTGGGGAATTTGGTGAGGGAGGGAATTTTAAGGGATAATTTTAATGGTGTATCTCTTTCTACAATTTAGTCTCGTTTGCATTAAACATTTAACTACAATTTACTTTTGGCGTTAAATTTGTTAGTCAAACTCCCTTCTGGAGAGGCAACTGCAATTGATTAATTGGGTAGCTAGTTTGAACAGGTTTCTGCAGCCAGCAGTGCTGACTGCTCTCTGTAGAAGTTCTGCTAATATCACTGCAGCTATGCACAAAAGTAACCAAGCATGATGAGACCATTTTGTCACTGAGTGCAGTGGGTGAGAGTTTGAGAATTTCATGAGTGGGGAAAATTGGTTCAGTGAGAGACCAAGGTAGCTCAGTCCGTGGCTCCAGAGGGAAACAGTGGAGTTGTGAGAAAATCAAGTGACATGTCACAGAAAGCATGCCAGGAGCGACATCAGGCATTCCGAGAAATCAGCTGCCAACCTGGTGAAACTGCAAAAAAACAGCAAAAGCAAAAAGAAATAGGCAGTGCTAAGCGATGCCACAATGGACGCATCAGATCTAAGCTCTGCAGTACTGCCACATCCAGCCGTGAATGGCGGTGAACAATTAAAAACCTCACTGGAGGAGGAGGCTCCACAAATATCCCCATCCTCAATGATGGAGGAGCCCAGCACATACGTACAAAAGACAAGGCTGAGACATTCGTAATAATCTTCAGCCTGAAATGCCAAGTGGATGATCCATTTCAGTCTCCTCCTGAGGTCCCCAACATCACAGATGTCAGCCTTTAGCCAAAACGTTTCACTCCACGTCAAGTGAAGAAATGGCTGAAGGCACTGGATACTGCAAAGTATCCAAAGTGGCCCTGACAATATCCCGGCAATATTAATGAAGACTTGTGCTCCAGAACTTGCCGCACCTCTATGCCAAGCTGTTCCAGTACAGCTACAACACTGGCATCTACCTGGCAATGTGGAAAATTGCCCAGATGTGTCCTGTACATAAGCAACAGGACAAATCCAACCAGCCAATTACTGCTCTATCAGTCTACTCTCCATCATCTGCAAGTAATGGAAAGAGTCATCAACAGTGCTATCCCGCGGCACGTACTCATCAATAACCTGCTCACGGATGCTCAGTTTGGGTTCCGCCAGGGTCACTCAACTCCTGACCTCATTACAGCCTTGGTTGAAACATGGACAAAAGAGCTGCATGCCAGAGGTGAGGTTAGAGTAACTGCCCTTGACATCAAAGCAGCTTTTGACCGAGTCTGGCATCAAGGAGCCCTAACTAAACTGGAGTCAATGGGAATCAGGGGGGAAACTCTCTGCCGGTCGGGATTTGGATAGGCTAAGTGAATGGGCTAGGGTCTGGCAGATGGAATACAATGTTGACAAATGTGAGGTTATCCATTTTGGTCGGAATAACAGCAAAAGGGATTATTATTTAAATGATAAAATATTAAAACATGCTGCTGTGCAACGAGACCTGGGTGTGCTAGTGCATGAGTCGCAAAAAGTTGGTTTACAGGTGCAACAGGTGATTAAGAAAGCGAATGGAATTTTGTCCTTCATTGCTCGAGGGATGGAGTTTAAGACTAGGGAGGTTATGCTGCAATTGTATAAGGTGTTAGTGAGGCCACACCTGGAGTAGTGTGTTCAGTTTTGGTCTCCTTACTTGAGAAAGGTCGTACTAGCACTGGAGGGTGTGCAGAGGAGATTCACTAGGTTAACCCCAGAGCTGAAGGGGTTGGATTACGAGGAGAGGTTGAGTAGACTGGGACTGTACTCATTGGAATTTAGAAGGATGAGGGGGGTCTTATAGAAACATATAAAATTATGAAGGGAATAGATAGGATAGATGTGGGCAGGTTGTTTCCACTGGCGGGCGAAAGCAGAACTAGGGGGCATAGCCTCAAAATAAGGGGAAGTAGATTTAGGACTGAGGTTAGGAGGAACCTCTTCACCCAGGGGTTGTGAATCTATGGAATTCCTTGCCCAGTGAAGCAGTAGAGGCTCCTTCATTAAATATTTTTAAGATAAAGATAGATAGTTTTTTGAAGAATAAAGGGATTAAGGGTTATGGTGTTCAGGCCGGAAAGTGGAGCTGAGTCCACAAAAGATCAGCCATGATCTCATTGAATGGCGGAGCAGGCTCGAGGGGCCAGATGGCCTACTCCTGCTCCTAGTTCTTATGTTCTTATGATACATTCTATAAACTCCTCCTCCAGGCTGCCTTGACCAACCTGGTTAAACCCAATCAACATGTAGATTAAAATCCCCATGATATCTACTGTACCGTTTCTACATGCATATTTCTTTGTTTATTGCCTGCCCCACCATAATGTTACTATTTGATGGCCTATAGACTACTCCTATCAGTGACTTTTTCACGCTACTATTCCTGATTTCCACCCAAATGGATTCAACCTTATCCTCCATAGCACCAATATCATCCCTTACTATTGCCCGGATGTCATCCTTAAATAACAGAGCTACACCACCTCCTTTACCATCCACTCTGTCCTTCCGAATAGTTTGATACCCTTGGATATTTAACTCCCAGTCGTGACCATCCTCTAACCATGTTTCAGTAATGGCCACTAAATTATAGTCATTCACAATGATTTGCGCCATCAACTCATTTACCTTATTCCGAATATTACGAGCATTCAGGTAAAGTACACTTATGTTGGCTTTTATACCTCTGTTTTGAATCTTAACACCTTGATCAGTAATCTTTCCTAAGTTATTTTTCCTCTTGACGTTTCTCCTAATTTTCCTTGTCGTTGAACCCTTATCTTCATGTAACAACCTGCCGCGTCGCTTACCATTTATGTTTTTACTTCCCTTTTTATTCCTTTTAGTATTACTGGGCCTATTCACTGAGCCTCAGTCACTGTACCTTGTACTGTCGCCCTTTTTGTTTTTGGACGATGGCTTCTCTGCCTTACACTTTCCCTCTTACTGCCTTTTGTTTCTGCCCTTATTTTACTCCCTTCCGACTTCCTGCATCGTTTCCCACCCCCCTGCCACATTAGTTTAAACCCTCCCCAACCGCTCTAACAAATAGCCCCCCTAGGACATCAATTCTAGTCCTGCCCAGGTGTAACCCGTCCAGTTTGTACAGGTCCCACCTCCCCCAGAACCGGTCCCAATGCCCCAGGAATCTGAAACCCTCCCCCTGACACCATCCCTTCAGCCACGTATTCATCCTATATATCCTGTCATTTCTACTCTGACTAGCAGGTGGCACCGGTAGTAATCCTGAGATCACTACCTTCGAGGTCCGATTTCTTATCTTCCTTCCTAGCTCCCTGTATTCTGCTTTTAGGACCTCATCCCTTTTTTTTACCTATGTCGTTTGTACCGATGTGCACCATGACCACTGGCTGTTCACCCTCCCCCTCCAGAATATCCTGTACCCGCTCCGAGATATCCTTGACCCCTGCACCAGGGAGGCAACATACCATCCTAGAGTCTCGTTTGCGGCCACAGAAACGCCTGTCTATTCCCCTTACAATTGAATCCCCTACAACTATTGCACTGTCACACTTATCACCCCTCCCCTCTGCAGCAGAACCAACCATGGTGCCACAAGTTTGGCTGTTGCTGTTTTCCCCTTAGAGGCCATTCCCCTCAACAGTATCCAAAGCGGTATATCTGTTCTGTAGGGGAAGTGCCACAGGAGACTCCTGCACTACCTGCCTCGCTCTCTTGCTCTGTCTGGTGGTCACCCATTCCCTTCCTGCCTGCAGAGCCTGAGCCTGCGGTGTGACCACCTCTCTATTCGTGCTGTCCACGGTGCTTTCCGACTCGCGGATGCTCCACAGCATCCAGCCGCCGCTCTAGCTCTGAAACACGAGTTTTCAGGAGCTGTAACTGGACACACTTCCTGCACACCTGTTGGCCCTGGGGACTGGAACTGTCCCCAGCCTGCCACATGGAGCAAGAGGAGCAGACCACGCCTTGGAGCTGTCCTGCCATGAATTATTCCTTGAAATTAAACTTTTAAAATTAAACTTGAGAAAGATGTGTTTGTGTCAGATTAAATCCAATCCCCGTGTACTATTTAATTAGCTTTATCCCTGAGCATTTATCTTGCTTGATCTTACAACAAATTAAATAGTTATAATTGAAATTAAAGAAGATATTTAATTAAAATTTAAAACGTTATTCAAATCAACTTGAAAATAGTAATTTAAATCAACCCAAGATAGTTATTTAAGTGAGATTTAAAAATTAAGAAATAGTAATTCGAATCAACTTAAAAATAGTAATTTGAATCAAATTAAAACTAGTAACTCCACAAATATTCAAATTTAGCCCATTCTGCCTTTCAGCCAATCAGGTCACAGTCTCCTGTGACATCACTTTACCGGGTTTTTTTCAATTTTGCAGCTGTCCTACCTGCAGCACAGTGTCCCGCGCAGGTCCGCTCCTCTCTGCTCAGCCCCGAGCCTGGCGCTGCCTTTATCCTCTCCCCTGCAGCAGTGTCCCGCGCAGGTCCGCTCCTCTCTGCTCAGCCCCGAGCCTGGCGCTGCCTTTATCCTCTCCCCTGCAGCAGTGTCCCGCGCAGGTCCGCTCCTCTCTGCTCAGCCCCGAGCCTGTCGCTGCCTTTATCCCCTCCCCTGCAGCACAGTGTCCCGCGCAGGTCCGCTCCTCTCTGCTCAGCCCCGAGCCTGGCGCTGCCTTTATCCTCTCCCCTGCAGCAGTGTCCCGCGCAGGTCCGCTCCTCTCTGCTCAGCCCCGAGCCTGTCGCTGCCTTTATCCCCTCCTCTGCAGCACAGTGTCCCGCGCAGGTCCGCTCCTCTCTGCTCAGCCCCGAGCCTGGCGCTGCCTTTATCCCCTCCCCTGCAGCAGTGTCCTGCGCAGGTCCGCTCCTCTCTGCTCAGCCCCCAGCCTGGCACTGCCTTTATCCCCTCCCCTGCAGCAGTGTCCTGCGCAGGTCCGCTCCTCTCTGCTCAGCCCCGAGCCTAATGCTGCCTTTATCCCCTCCCCTGCAGCACAGTGTCCCGCGCAGGTCCGCTCCTCTCTGCTCAGCCCCGAGCCTGGCGCTGCCTTTATCCCCTCCCCTGCAGCAGTGTCCTGCGCAGGTCCGCTCCTCTCTGCTCAGCCCCGAGCCTAATGCTGCCTTTATCCCCTCCCCTGCAGCACAGTGTCCCGCGCAGGTCCGCTCCTCTCTGCTCAGCCCCGAGCCTGGCGCTGCCTTTATCCCCTCCCCTGCAGCAGTGTCCCGCGCAGGTCCGCTCCTCTCTGCTCAGCCCCGAGCCTAATGCTGCCTTTATCCCCTCCCCTGCAGCACAGTGTCCCGCGCAGGTCCGCTCCTCTCTGCTCAGCCCCGAGCCTGGCGCTGCCTTTATCCCCTCCCCTGCAGCACAGTGTCCCGCGCAGGTCCGCTCCTCTCTGCTCAGCCCCGAGCCTGTCGCTGCCTTTATCCCCTCCCCTGCAGCACAGTGTCCCACGCAGGTCCGCTCCTCTCTGCTCAGCCCCGAGCCTGGCACTGCCTTTATCCTCTCCCCTGCAGCAGTGTCCCGCGCAGGTCCGCTCCTCTCTGCTCAGCCCCGAGCCTGGCACTGCCTTTATCCTCTCCCCTGCAGCAGTGTCCCGCGCAGGTCCGCTCCTCTCTGCTCAGCCCCGAGCCTGGCACTGCCTTTATCCTCTCCCCTGCAGCACAGTGTCCTGCGCAGGTCCGCTCCTCTCTGCTCAGCCCCGAGCCTGTCGCTGCCTTTATCCCCTCCCCTGCAGCAGTGTCCCGCGCAGGCCCGCTCCTCTCTGCTCCCGGAAGGTTAGTGCAGAGAGTAAGGTAAGTACAGCCCCAAGGTTTTTGGGAGGAGCCCTCACCAAGATGCTGGATGAGGTGGAGCAGAGGTCAGATATCCTCTACCCTCAAATGGACAGAATGCCTGCCAGCGAGGTCACCTACCCTGCATGGGAAGCAGTGGCAACGCTAGTGAGCGCTTGTTCACTTGACGGTGGACGGGAATCCAGTGCAGGAAGAGGTTGAATGACCTTTTTTATGCAGCCAGGGTAAGACACCCTCCTCATTCGTCATCATGCACCCACTGACACATCCATCACAATTGCACTGAGAGCTGACTCACTGCCATCTCACAGGATCCCACCACTCGCCCTCCCACACCCCTCTTACCCTCCAGCTTCTCCTCTCCTCATCACATCCCAGGTACCACTCACCAACCATGCATGCCAGGTATTGTTACCATTTGACCCAACACGTGTCCTGCCTACTCTTTCCCCATCTGTCTCATTGCAGGACAAACCGGAGCACAATCGACAGGAGTGGGCTCACCCAGCCAGTGTGATGCCCGTGCTGATGATCCTCACTCTGTTCGAGGACAGAGCCCCTGACTGGCCGGAGAGGAGGAGGACCGCACCTGTACTGAGGGTGAGGTGAGGACAGGAGACAAAAGTGAGAACCCTCAGCAAATACAGCAATTGCGCCAGCCTCAGGTGATTTATTTATGTGCTATCCTTCTGCCCCTGCCATGCACTCACACCATTTTGCTTCTCTTGTCGATCAATCAGTTAACCAGGCCTGCCCATCACCATAGCCTCTGGAAACATCTGACTCGGGCAGCTCTGAGGACAACATCTTGGAAATTAACATCAAAGAGGCAACATAGTTGTTATCCACCCCCTCCACCAACACAGATTCTCACGCTTCATTAGGATCAAGCTTCTGGGTCACTCACCAGTGAGCATCCCACAGCTGATGATCCACAGCAAGCGGAGGCAGGGACATCTCGTGGATCCGGCACTCGGAAGAATGCTGGAGGCCAGAACTCTGCCCCGGTCAGATGACATCCTTCTGGGATCAGTCATCCCCTGCTGCTGGAGCTCTAAAGGCTGAGTTGCGAATATTAGGAAGGAATATCAGCACCATTCCTCCGACTTCAAGGACAACTGGTGGAGTCCCATCGCCTCTGTCCAAGGAGATGGTGTTGGCATTCTGAGGCAACCAGGCCAACACTGCAACGATGATGTCTGCAGTGGATACCTTGGGTGTAGGAAGTGCACTCCATGGCAGGGGATGTCCACTTCATGGTTGAGGGCATTCACTACACGGTGCAAAGACTTGTGGGCATCCATGAGTGCCAGCACTAGAGAATGCAGAGTTTTTGGAGCTCACTCCAGTTGCCCCTCTATTCCATGGAGGACTCAAAGAGCCCTTTGGCACTCACAGCGAGGAGGATAGGCTGGTGCATAGCCTGGGGCCTTCCATGCAGGAGACCCTAGAGGGGTCCAGCAGATCGCCTCCCCCATTCCTGTGAACGACACACCTCATTTCATTGCAGCATGCATTGCCAGCTTTCAAATCTAGGCTGGATTGGCAACGACAGCGCATTCTCCATCTCCTTTCTGGGAAGATGTTAGTTGAATAGTTGTCCTCCCCTCATAGTCTCATGACACAGTGATGCTGGTGTGATCCCAGTGATGAGGAACCTCACAGGCCCCAAGCCAACATCCAGGCCATTCATCTTGGGAAGACTGATTTCAGTACGAGGAAGCCATGTAGCTGAAGCCTTGTGAGAGCCGCTCATCTTCATTCCTAATCTCGGAGGAGGCAGTGTCAGCAGAGGTGAGGCATTCAGCATTTCATAGCTCTGAGAACACCCTGTTCAGAGGAGGTTCGCGAGCAGAATTCTGCCATGCAGGAGTCAGACATACTCAGGAGATTTGAGGAGCATTGTCCTGTCCTCACAGCAAGTCTTCATCCTCCTCCTGCATCGTTCAGTTCTTGGTCTTCCATGCCCTGCCCATGAGAGGAGCGGTCTCTGAGCTGTTGTTCCACTGACACCACCAAGATGACGAAGGACCATCCCACATGGGAAAACATCACTGCCCACCATAATCCAGGTCAGCTCCCAAGGTATCATGCTATCAGGGTGTTCCGAACCCTATACCCCACCTGGGCCCTCACAATCGCTCTGGGCCCTTCCTCAACCTCTTCTGGGGTTCCCCTTGGCGTCCACCTCAATATCTTCCTCATCTGAGGAGATATGGTGGCCGTCCATTTCCTTCTCTGCCAGCCCGAAGTCCCATTGCAGCATAAGGTTACAGAGTGCACAGCACACCCCTACAATGTGCAAAACATCGTAGGAGCTGTACTGGTTCAGGCACTGGAACTGCATTTTGAGAAGGCTGATCATTTGCTCCATCAGCCCACGGGCAGTAGCATGAGCCTCATTGTAACAAGCCTCAGCTGCACCATGTGGCCTCCACACTGGCATCATCAGCCACTTACTGAGGGGATATCCTTGTTCCCGAGGAGCCAAGCTGTAGCCACTGCTCTACCTAAAAGACCGCTGGATCCTGAGAGCAGCCAAGGATGTAGTTGTTGTGGAGACTTCCTGGGAACCAGGCACAAACCTATGTGCTTGGCGGTGTTGCAGACGATCTGCACATTCAGTGAATGGAATCCCTTACGGTCCATGAAAGGGGCACCAGACGACCATGGGGAACACAGAGCCACGTGCATGCAGTCAATTATTCCCTGAACTTGGGGAAATCCAGTAATCTGTGTGAACCCCATGGCTCTGTGTCTTGGTTCACTTTATCCTGGTCAAAGTTCATGTAGTTGTCACCCTTGAAAATAGTACATCGGTCACCTCCCTAATGCATTTACAAACAGTGGACTGGGAGATACCGCAGAGCTCACCCATGTAATTGGTGGTGTGGTAAATAGTGAGGAGGATGACCTTGGATTACTGGAGGATATAGATGGGCTGGTCAGGTGGGCTAATCAGTGGCAAATGGATACGTCTGAGCTGGTGCACTTGGGCAGGACGAAAACAAGGTAATACATGATAAATGCAGGACCTGGGAGGCGCCGAGGATCAGAGGGACCTTGGCATGCATGTACACCAGTCCCTTAAGTTAGCAGAGCAGGTGGATACAGTGGTTAATAAAGAATATGGTATACTTGCCTTTATTAGCCGAGGCATAGAGTTTAAGAGCAGAGAGTTCATGCTGGAACTGTATAAAATGATGGTTAGGCCATAGCTAAAGTATTGGGTGCAGTCCTGGAATCCACATTAAAAGAGGGATGTGATAACACTGGAAAGGGTTCAGAGGAGACCAGGATGTTGTTAAGTATAAATTTTAAAATTAAAAGTACATCCCAACAAGTACAAGTGCAATAGTCTATATATAATGCATTACCAATGCATTTGCATACCAGACAGTCCTACAGACTTGTCTGAACAGGGCTGGAATTCAAGCTTGCGAATGACACAAGACAGAATACCAAATCCGACTGTAATTCTTCCATGCAAATGTAGAATTTCTACTACTATAGCAAGACCAACCCAGGCAGTATTCATGTACTGCTTAGTTTTGCCAGGAGAGCTACGCACTACAACCATTCCAAATAGGAAACTTTACATGGTTGACTTATCTTCATTCAGCACTGCATCAAGACACCATCATTCTTAGGTAGCTCTGATCTGATCATGATACTGAAAGGAGTTATTTAGACTCTGTGCTGGAGCGGAGTCTGTGCTCGCCACTTATTAACAGCTCAATCGTCATATTCCTCCTGGTCCCATGTGGATTGCCAGTGTCGCTCTCTGGATGGCTGAAAAAAGTCTCAACAGCACTGGTTCCACCCTAACAGCTTAAACTAGATATTACAATTAATTATTGAATGTGCTTTGATGCACTTAATTGTTTAAACAAAAAAAGAACAAACTCTAGAGTACAGAACTGGGAAAGGGGACTCAGGCATGCAAAGCTTTAAAGCTAACTTGAGCATAAAGAAGTTACCTTAGTTAGACAGATTTAACCTGACGAGATGTGACTTAACATATCAGCAACTTTAGCCAGAAAGGGAAATAATGAACTCCTGCTAGTTTTTAAGGCTCCAATATTCTTGCTCCGATGGCTTTAGCTGGACATTCAAAATCAACTGCCATCTCCATGGTTCCGATTGGTTAAGACTTCTTCAGCCATGGTTCTGTTAGTGGTCAATAGCATCTGTAAGAAAAGTCTAGGAAAGCTTGTTGCAACCCAACCCAGCATACATATGGAATTAAGTGTCCACGGTTGGGATAATTTACAAAGTTACTCGAATGGGAATGGAAAAACGGAATGTTTTATGACGTTACACGTTACGTAGTGTTTACAGATTATGGATTGTGACAATGACGTTTAGAAACATCGCTCACACTTAACTGCGGATCAGTCTTGGTGTCTTGTTGAAAAACAGGAAGTGTTCAAGTGGCTCTATAGATGCTGCCTAAAGCAAAGTTCCTGTAAGTAACAAAATTATGATAGAGAGTGAGGCACAATCAATTGAACAAAGACTAGAGTTGGATACAACTGAGGCTTTATTGCTCCAAGATGTGTGGCCTCCCACAGCAGCTGGCGAAATGGCTGCTGAATAGAGGACACGCATATTTATAATCCGCCTACTGGGCGGAGCCAGCAGGCAGGAACTACCGGCGAACCTGCAGTACAGGTCCTACCTTACATCACTTAATACAGGTGCAACAGTGGTTTACGACAGAGAGGCGATGGCCCAAGCTGGAACGAATCTTCAGATGAGTAATTTCATTCTCGTGTTCCTGGTTAGTGACAATATGGTCTGTTTAAGCCTGAAAAATAAGAACTAGGAACCATTTTGCCAACCCTGAAAGCCAACCCCACAAACCACTGAATTCCACATTTCTGAACATCAGGCATAAAGCCTTAATTTAATCTGCACCCCAGGCATAAAGCCCAAATTTAGCCTGCAGCCCAGGCATAAAGCTCAAATTTAATCTGCACCCCAGGCATAAAGCCCAAATTTAATCTGCACCCCAGGCATAAAGCCCAAATTTAGCCTGCACCCCAGGCATAAAGCTCAAATTTAATCTGCACCCCAGGCATAAAGCCCAAATTTAGCCTGCACCCCAGGCATAAAGCCCAAATTTAATCTGCACCCCAGGCATAAAGCCCAAATTTAATCTGCACCCCAGGCATAAAGCTCAAATTTAATCTGCACCCCAGGCATAAAGCCCAAATTTAGCCTGCAGCCCAGCGTAAAGCTCACATTTAATCTGCGCCCCAGGCATAAAGCCCGAATTGAGTCTGCGGCCAAGGCATAAAGCCCGAATTTTGTTAGCGGCCCAGGCATTAAGCTCGAATTTAGTCCTGTGTCCCAGACATAAAGCCCGAATTTAGTCCTGTGTCCCAGACATAAAGCCCGAATTTAGCTCTGTGGTCCAGGCATAAAGCCCGAATTTAGTCGGCGGCCCAGGCATAAAGCCCGAATTTCGTTAGCGGCCCATGCATAAAGCCCAAATTTAGTTCTGTGGTCCAGACATAAAGCCCGAATTTAGCCAACGCCCCAGACATAAAGCCCGAATTTAGTTCTGTGGCCCAGGCATAAAGCCCGAATTTAGCCTGCGGTCCAGGCGTAAAGCCCGAATTTAATTCTGTGGCCCAGGCATAAAGCCCGAATGCAGTCAGCGCCCCAGGCATAAAGTCCGAATTTAGTAGGCATCCCAGGCATAAAGCCCAAATTTAGTTCTGTGGCCCAGGCATAAAGCCCGTAAGAAAATCTATCACTGAAGCTCCACCCTAGAATGAGAATGCTCTCCCTGCATCGCAGATATAAAGCCCAATAAGTAACAAAGCCCAGTGACGTGTATTAACAGTTTAAAACAACAGCATAAAAAGCTGGGCCTAACAGTGCCAACTGAAATACAGGCGTAAAGCCAATCTCATGTCAATTCTTCAAGACTGAACTACAACCACCCATCTCATCCACAAGCCTAACAAAGACTTTTAAAATTGAAGTTAAAGCAGGCTCGGACTCAGCTCACTGTTCTGGTCAGTATTAGATTAGCCTTCACAACTTGATTCAGCCCAAAGACGCCAGGTGGAATTTTTTTTAAATTCCCCATTAATTCAAGCAAACACTTAGCTGGGGCGAAGTGAACTTTAGTTGGTACCACGATGTCCTGAAAACAGCCTTGCATGTTGCCTGGGCTGGAGAGTTTTAGTTATGAAAAGAGATTGGATAGACTGGGTTTGTTTCCTTGGAGCAGAGAATCCTGAGGGCGGACATGATTGAGATTGAAAAGCTATGAGGGGTATAGATAGAGTAGACAGGAAGAAGCTTCTCCCCTTGGTGGAGGGATCAATGAACAGGGGGCATAGATTTCAGGTAAGGGGCAGAAGGTTGAGAGGGGATGTGAGGAAAAATGTTTTCACCCAGAGAGTGGGGGGTGTCTGGAACTCACTGCCTGAAAGGGTGATGGAGAATGGGCTGTCAATAGAAAGTTCTGGAATGGACTGTCAATAGAATGAGCTGTCAATAGAACTGGTTGTCAACAGAATGAGCTTTTCCTTTTAAATGTTTAAGTGGCAACACTACAGCTACAGCCAGCAATTATTTGTCAGTTGTAAACGTTAATATACAGGATTCAAGTATAGAACGGTAAATGGTACCAAAATTAATCAGTGACTGTTCACTGCGATTAACCAACAAAAAATAAACCGTTTCTGAAAGGGTGGTGCATGCAGAGACTGTCATAACTGTTAGATGTGTACTTGCGATGCCTAGGCATACAAGGCTATGGACCAAGTGCTGTAAAATGGGATTAGAATACAAAGGTGGTTGTTTTTGACCGGCACAGACGCGATGGGCCAAAGAGCCTTTTCTGTGCTGGAGACATCTCTGACTCTATAAGGGCCACAAGCATAAAAGTTCAAGGTGACTGTCACCTTCAGGGCGACAGGCAGTGGGTGACCTCCCAGCCCATGTGGCGCTAACCCCTGCATAAGGTGGCACAGGACTGTCCCTCGGAGTATCCACAGACTCCACCTGCACTGGTTTTGTGTCATCTGCAGGTAACTCAACCACAGTCATCCCCGGTACTGTCATCTCCAAGCAACCACCCTGTGTGGTGCAACCTCTGGCAGTTCAGCAGGCTCTGCCAACTCCTTCCTCTTCAGGGTGCTGCTCCTGTTTAAGTGCAGCCGCAAGTTGACGCTGGTGTCATCTATCCTGACCCACAGCTATAAAGATCACCACCAAATTAACTGGTTCCATGATACTATTAATCCAATAACTGAAAGGGAAGAAACAGAATGTGAGCAATTAGGAGTCCTGTCAATGCCCTGACCCATTGCCCAATCGAGGCATGGGACAACACTGCGTGGCCTTCCCCTTCTGTGAGTGTCTTCCCACTGCATTCCACTCCCTTATTCTCACCCACAATGGCCACAACCCCACATGAGCCTCTCCCAACTCAGTATGACAGATGGGCATCTACCTCAGAGAGCCTTGGTGGCCTTCAGGACCCCCAGGGGTAAGAACTCATGGCACATTCATTATCTGTTTGCCCTGTGCAAAGACACCCTTTGGCGGAGGGTGGGGGGGGGGGGGGGGGGGGGGGGGTTGCTGCCTGCTAAGTTCTGGAAACTTTGACCTTTATATTGGGTGCAGAATCTCTGTTAATTATCTCAGTGAATGCTAGGTACAAACCATAGAATTCAATGCATGGGGTGCTTATCTTCCGAAGGGTCAACTTGTGAATAAGGTCACTGAACTGGTATGTCTTGGTGCAACTGGAACTGCTTAGCTGGAGGATTCTTGTGTGATTTCTAGCTGGAGGACTGCACCTCTGCTGTGGCGGACTATTATTGATTTGGAGAGAATCTTCAGGACAGACACGGCACAGAGCTGCATATTGGAGAGAGAAGCCAGGACTGCAGGTTGGACCCTGGGTTTGGACTTGGCCTGGGCCTGTGCCCCCAATTTCAACATCTGCTGAGGCCTGGATGCCTTGCGGTTTTGTGTCGGAGGAATAAGTTTGTCTAACTGTTGTGTTTGTGCTGACACAGGAAGGGGAAGAAAATAATTTGTGCATTTTTAGTCAGGTTCCTGCTGGGCGGAAGATCCTGTCCTCCCACCCACTGAATCATTGAGAACACCATGCATGTCAACCCCACTCCTCTCCACTTGAGCTGGGGCACTCGTTCTTCTTTATGCCCCACCCTTCAACTTCCCTTTCAGTAAGATTAGGGAAGTGGTAAAAGAGGTGGAGGAGTAGCATTGTTAATCAAGGATAGTATACTGGCTGCAGAAAGGCAGTTTGAGGAGGATCTGTCTACTGAGGTAGTGTGGGCTGAAGTTATAAATCGGAAAGGAGCAGTCACTTTGTTTGGAGTTTTCTATAGGCCCCCAAACAGTAACAGAGATGTGGAGGAAAAGATTGCAATGCAGATTTTGGATAGGTGCGGTAGTCACAGGGTAGTTGTCATGGGTGACTTTAACTTTCCAAATATTGATTGGAACCACTATAATTTGAATAGTTTGGATGGGGCTGTTTTTATCCAGTGTGTGCAGGAGGGTTTCCTCACACAATATGTGGATAGACCGACAAGAGGTGGGGCCACATTAGATTTGGTATTGGGTAATGAACCAGGCCAAGTGTTAGATTTGGCTGTGGGAGAGCACTTTGGAGATATTGACCACAATTCGGTGACTTTCACTATAGCAATGGAGAGGGACAGGAACATACAGCAGGGCAGGCTTTATAACTGGGGGAAGGGTAATTACGATGCGATTAGGCAAGAATTGGGGAGCATAAGATGGAAACAGGAACTGTCAGGAATAGGCACAATTGAGATGTGGAGCTTGTTCAAGGAGCAAATACTGCGTGTCCTTGATATGTATGTCCCTGTCAGGCAGGGAGGAAATGGTCGAGTGAGGGAACCATGGTTTACAAAAGAGGTCGAATGTCTTGTAAAGAGGAAGAAGCGGGCTTATGTAAGGGTGAGAAAACAAGGTTCAGTTAGGGCAGTTGAGGGATACAAGATAGCTAGGAAGGAGCTCAAGAAAGGGCTTAGGAGAGCTAGGAGGGGACATGAGAAGTCCTTGGTGGGTAGGATCGAGGAAAACTCCAAGGCTTTTTACACTTACGTGAGGAATAAAAGAATGACCAAGGTGAAGTTAGGGCCGGTCAAGGACAGTAGTGGGAACGTGTGCATGGAGTCTGAAGATATAGGAGAGGCCCTAAATGAATATTTTTCATCAGTGTTCACAAAGGAGAGGGGCCATGTTGTTGAGGAGGATAGTGCGATACAGGCTGGTAGGCTGGAGGAGGTAGATATTTGGAGGGAAGATGTGTTAGAAATTTTGAGATGCCTGAGGATAGATAAGTCCCCTGGGCCTGATGGGAAAAATCCTGTGATCCTTTGGGAGGCGAGGGGTGAGATTGCAGAGCATTTGGCTTTGTTCTTTATGTCCTCACTGTCTACAGGAATAGTGCCAGAAGACTGGAGAGAGGCGAATGATGTCCCCTTGTTCAAGAAAGGAAAGAGGTATAACCCTGGGAATTATAGGCCGGTTAGTCTCACTTCGGTCAGAGGTAAATTATTGGAAAGGGTCCTGAGGGATAGGATTTATGATCATTTGGAAAGATACAGTTTAATCCAGAATAGTCAGCACGGATTTGTGAGGGGTAAGTCTTGCCTCACAAGTTTCATTGTATTCTTTGAGGAGGTAACTAAGTACATAGATGAAGGTAGAGCAGTTGATGTCGTATACATGGATTTTAGTAAGGCGTTTGATAAGGTGCCCCATGGTCGGCTCAGGCAGAAAGTAAGGAGTCATGGCATAGAGGGAAATTTGGCCGTTTGGATCAGTAACTGGCTATCATATAGAAGACAGAGGGTGGTGGCAGATGGTAAATTTTCATCCTGGAGCCCAGTCACCAGCGGTGTACCACGGGGATCAGTGCTGGGTCCTCTGCTATTTGTGATTTTTATCAATGACTTGGATGATGGAGTTGAAGGTTGGGTTAGTAAATTTGCTGATGACACCAAGATTGGTGGAGTAGTGGAAAATGTGGAGGGCTGTTGTTGGCTGCAAAGAGACACTGATAGGATGTAGAGCTGGGCTGAAAAGTGGAAGATGGAGTTTAACCCTGATAAGTGTGAGGTGATTCGTTTTGGTAGGACAAATTTGAATGCGGATTACAGGGTTAACGGCAGGGTTCTGAAGAATGTGGAGGAGCAGCGAGATCTCGGAGTTCATGTCCATAGATCTCTGAAAGTTGCCACCCAAGTGGATAGAGCCGTGAAGAAAGCCTATAGTGTGTTCGCATTTATTAACAGGGGATTGAGTTCAAGAGCCGTGAGGTTTGCTGCAACTGTACAAGACCTTGGTTAGACCACATTTGGAATATTGTGTGTAGTTCTGGTCATCTCATTATAGGAAGGATGTGGAAGCATTGGAAAGGGTGCAAAGGAGATTTACCATGATGCTGCCTGGATTGGAGGGTAGGTCTTATGAGGAAAGGTTGAGGGAGCTAGGGCTTTTCCCTTTGGAGCGGAGGAGGATGAGAGGTAACTTAATAGAGGTTTATAAGATGATGAGGGGGATAGATAGAGTGGACGTACAGCGACTTTTTCCTCGGGTGGATGTAGCTGTTACAAGGGGGCATAACTATAAGGTTGATGGTGGAAGATATAGGAGGGATGTCAGAGGTAGGCTCTTTACTCAGAGAGTGGTTGGGGCGTGGAGCGCACTCCCAGCTATGGTAGTGGAGTCGGACACTTGCAGAACTTTCAAGCCGTTATTGGATAGGCATATGGAGTGCACTAGAATGACTGGGAGATTTGATCTTAGTTTCAGACTAGTTCGGCACAACATCGTGGGCCGAAGTGCCTGTACTGTGCTGTACAGTTCTATATTCTATGAGGCTCATACGTTGCAGCCGCACTTAAATGATCCATCCCACCACACACACCGTCCTAGTAAACAAGATGGCTGGAAGGAGAGCAGCGCCATGCTTCAGGGACGCTGAGCTGGAGACCCTCCTGGACGCTGTGAAGGAGAGAAGGATGACCCTGTACCCCAGCCCGGGTGGAAGGCCACCAGGTGCCGCCGTTCGCTGAGCCTGGGAGCAGGTGGCAGACGCTGTCAGCACTGTGGGCAACGTCATCCGGACTGGCATCCAGTGCAGGAAGAAAATGCAGGACCTCCTCAGGGCGGCCAGGGTGAGTAGGCAGCGCTATGCCTCTGGCACCAACCCCCCACGCACGTGTAACCAGGCCCCCCCCTCATGGGGACGGCTGGACCCCCACCCTGCCCCACATGCCTGCTTCCATGCCAGCCGTGATGGCCGTGTGCCCTGGCCACTGAGGCCATCATCTGCCCAACCCCTGGGTTGCATGCGCCTGACTGTCTTAACAGTGTCGTTGTTTGTGTTTGTGCCCCCCCGCCCCCCCCCGCCCCCAGAGGAAGGCCTGCAGCCTCTCACCATGCCCGAGTATAGAACCCCCCCCCCCCCGTCCAGCTGTCTAACCAGTACCTGCTGGAGGTGGGCCCGGTCCACCCGGAGAGCCCCATCCCCAGCCACTGCCAGAGGCGTTGCCCCCCCCCAGGCAGCCGAGCAGTGACGGGGGGAACAGCCCGAACACCAGCTCTCTGCCCGAGAGTCAGGAGACCCCGGAGTTCGGGTCGGAGGAGGACACTGACTCTCCATCACAGCTGTCTCCTACACGCTCCACCATCTTAAGGGCTGGTTTAGCTCAGTGGGCTAGACTGCTGGTTTGTGATGCAGCACAAGGCCAGCAGCGCGGGTTCAATTCCCGTACCAGCCTAGCTCAAGAGGCGCCGGTGTTTGGCGACTAGCGGCTTGTCACAGTAACTTTATACTTGTGACAATAAAACATTATTATTATTATCACATCGGTTGCACACATTAGTGAGGAGGCTCCTGGGACACTATCTGGTGCGCACCACTCAGTCGGTCCGGTACAACAGGTGGAGGTGGGAGCAGCTGAGATGCCGGACAGTCGGAGGGCAGCCCGGCCCCAGGAACCAGCTGCTGCCCAGACGGATCCAGGTTCCTGGAACATCCAGTCCCACCCACAGTGGAGATGCAGGCAGAGACCCAACGACTACGGGAGGGATGACGGCTGGCTTCTAGAACCTGAAGTCCAACCGCGCCAGGAGCAGGGGTTGGTGCCTGATGTGTTAGGCAGGTAGGTTCGATGTGGACTGCACTCGATGCAGGGAAGCTAGAAACAGACGTCTGACACTGGAGAAGATCCAACACTGTTTTATTCAACAATAGAATTGATATACATATTCAGCTGTGGGTCGACACTATACTGAACTGACTGGAGACCTTGTAGTAGCCTGACCCGACTTACTAGCTACCGCATGGTGTTTGCACTTGCTAGCTCGTGGATTCTGACTGTCTCAGTGGCTGGGTCCCGAGAGAGTGGGAAACCTAGTGCCCTCTGGCTTTATAGTGGTAGTGTCCTGTCTGGTGATTGGCTGCACTGTGTTGTGTGCTTATTGGTCGTCCTGTATGTCAATCACTGCCTGTCTGCATCTCATTATATACATGCGTGGATATTATGACATCTACCCCCTTTTATTTTAAGATAAATAAATACTAAGGTGTGCATGCGTGTATATATGTATATGCCTGACTATATACAAAAGGTGTCAAAATGAACGTATATACATAGGAAGGTGTCGATGGTGAGATAGATGGCAAACAAAACAATATTTACAGAGGTTAAATCGATAAAGTCACAAAATGTACAAAAGTTCAGTCTACAGATTCAGTCTTTGTATTGGGCAACAAATTCTTGTCGATCGCCGCAGAGGTGGATCAGGAGCCGCCTGCACATGGATAGGCGGGATTGCTGCCATTGCGGTGGTCGCGTGGACCGGCAGGATTGCTGGTAGATCGGTGGCCGCGTGGCAGGGTACGTCTGGAGGAAGCATCATAGGCGGCGGGGCACTTCGGTCAGGTAGCGGGCGTGGAACTCTTCGCAGTGCCCGTCTGTTGCGCCGTAGCAGGGAGCCATCAGCCATGCGGACAAGGAACGATCTTGGGGCCACTTGTTTGATCACAACAGCTGTGGCTGACCAGCCACCCTCAGGCAATTGGACACGAACATGATCAGTTGGGGCCAGCTCGGGTAGATCCGTGGCATGAGCATTGTATGTGGCCTTCTGTTGGGCCCGTGACTGCTGCATTTTCTGTAAGACCGTGAGGTGGTCAAGGTCTGGAACATGGATGGCTGGAACTGTGGTCCTCAGAGTGTGATTCATGAGCATCTGCGCTGGAGACAACCCAGTGGACAGTGGGGTTGCCCTGTATGCCAGCATCACCAGGTTAAAGTCGGAGCCTGAGTCTGCAGCTTTGCACAGCAACCGCTTTACAATATGGACCCCTTTCCCGGCCTTCCCGTTTGACTGCGGGTAGTGGGGACTGGAGGTTACGTGACGGAAGTTGTAGGACTGTGCAAAATCAGACCATTCCTGGCTGTAAAAGCAAGGACCATTGTCACTCATTACCGTGAGCGGAATCCTATGCCTGGCGAACGTTTCTTTGCAGGCTTTGTTTACCGCCTTCGATGTGAGGTCGGACAGTTTCACCACTTCTGGGTAACTGGAGAAGTAGTCGACCAGGAGTACGTAGTCACGCGCCTTGGTGTGGAAAATGTCTACACCTACTTTGGACCACGGAGAGGTCACAATCTCGTGCTGTTGCAGCGTTTCCTTGGGTTGAGCTGGTTGAAACTTCTGACAGGTAGGGCAGTTGAGGACTGTGTCGGCAATGTCTTGGCTGATGCACGGCCAATAGACCGCCTCCCGAGCTCTGCGTCGGCATTTCTCGACCCCAAGGTGACCCTCATGGAGTTGGCCCAGCACCATTGCTCACATGCTCTGAGGAAATACGATCCTGTCGAGTTTCAGAAGGATTCCCTCCACCACCGTCAGGTCGTCTTTTACATTATAGAACTGGGGACATTGTCCCTTCTGCCAGCCATGGGTAAGGTGCTGCAACACACGCTGCAGCAGAGGATCCTTGGCCGTCTCCTCACGAATTTGGACCACCCGTTCGTCAGAGGCCGGAAGGTTGGTGGCACACAACTGCACTTGCGCTTCTATGTGGCAGATGAAGTCACTTTGTTCACACGATGTGGTAATGGACCTGGATAGGGCATCTGCAACGATCAGCTCTTTGTCTGGCATGTAGACAAGTACGAAGTCGTAGTGGCGTAGCTTAAGAAGAATTCGCTGTAATCGAGGTGTCATGTCATTTAAATTCTTCTAGATTATGTGGACTAGAGGCATGTGGTCCGTTTCTACCGTGAATTTTGGCAGGCCGTAAACGTAGTCATGAAACTTGTCTATCCCTGTCAGGAGGCCCAAACACTCCTTCTCAATCTGAGCGTACTGTTGCTCAGAGGGCGTCATGGCCCTGGAGGTATACGCCACTGGAGCCCAGGACACGGAGTCATCCCACTGCAGGAGCACTGCCCCAATGCCGTCCTGACTTGCATCAGTCGATATCTTGGTTTCCTTGGTTGGGTCGAAGAACGCTAGAACTGGGGCTGTGGTGAGCTTTGCTTTCAGCTCACGCCATTCCTCTTCATGCGTGGGCAGCCACTGGAATTCCGTCGATTTCTTGATGAGATGGCGGAGGGCTGTGGTGTGGGATGCCATATTGGGAATGAATTTCCCGAGGAAATTAACCATCACGAGGAAGCGGAGGACCGCCTCCTTGTCCTCCGGGGTCTTCATGGCGTTGATCGCCGAGACCTTGTCTGCATCTGGCCGTACGCCCTGCTGCAAGATGTGGTCACCCAGGAGCTTAATATCCAATTGAACAAATGCGCACTTGGCCCTGTTGAGCTGGAGACCATGTTCATGAATTCTCTGGAATACCTTCTTGAGGCGAGCGATGTGTTCCTGGGGCGTTGTGCACCAGATAATTACGTCGTCAACGTATACTCGCACCCCGTCGATGCCCTCCATCATCTGCTCCATGATGCGGTGAAATCCTTCGGAGGCACATATGATCCGAAAAGGCATCCGGTTGTAGCAGTAGCGACCGAACGGGGTGTTGAATGTGCACAGCTTGTGACTGGATGCGTCCAGCTGTATTTGCCAAAAACCCTTGGAGGCATCCAGCTTAGTAAAGAATCTGGCATGAGCCATCTCACTGGTCAACTCATCACATTTTGCTACCGGGTAATGCTCCCGCATGATGTTGCGGTTTAGATCCTTAGGGTCAATGCAAATGTGAAGCTCCCCTGACGGCTTCTGCTGGAAAATGTACCATTCAAAGCTCTCATTCACCTCAATGTCACAGTGGCATTCAAACTTCAGCAGGACTGTTTTGAATTTCGTTTTGTCTTCGCCGTCAGCGAACGTAAGGGAGTTGTAGATGTGGATGGCGTGGTCCCCGCGGTGGAGAGAAATAGCGCAATCTTCATGGCATCCGATGCTGCTTCGAGGTCGGAGGCCTCGATGTACAAGAGGAACTTTTGCTTGAAGATTTTCCAATTGGCGCCAAGGTTGCCGGAGATGCGGAGGAGGCTGGATGTTTTCCATTTCTAGAACCTGAAGTCCAACCGCGTGCAGGAGCAGGGAGTGGTGCCTGATGTGTTAGGCAGGTAGGTTCGATGTGGACTGCACTCGATGCAGGGAAGCTAGAAACAGACGTCTAACACTGGAGAAGATCCAACACTGTTTTATTCAACGGTAGAACTGATATACATATTCAGCTGTGGGTCGACACTATACTGAACTGACTGGAGACCTTGTAGTAGCCTGACCAGACTTACTAGCTACCGCATGGTGTTTGCACTGTGCTAGCTCGTGGACTCTGACTGTCTCAGTGGCTGGGTCCAGAGAGAGAGGGAAACCTAGTGCCCTCTGGCTTAATAGTGGTAGTGTCCTGTCTGGTGATTGGCTGCACTGTTGTGTGCTTACTGGCCATCCTGTATGTCAATCACTGCCTGTCTGCATCTTATTATATACATGAGTAGATATTATGACAGCACCGATCATGCGTGCCAACCATGCCAAAACCACATGGGTGGCGTCCGCGGTGAAGGCAATGGGTGCGATGGTGGTGGATATGGGACAGCGCGTGCAAGGCCTGGGGCATTCTGTGAAGGCGGGTGCCGAGGCCCAGGACAGTGCTGCCCCCCACAGGCAGCCACATGCCAGAGCCACCTGGACATCGCAGTGGTGCTCCTCAGCATAGCCCAGTCACAGCAGGCCATGGCTGAGAGCGTCAGCAGCATTGCCCAGGTGCTCCCAGCATGGCCCAGACTCAGAAGGAGATGGCCCACACCCAGAGGGACGTCGGCCACACCCAGAGGGACGCAGTCCAGTCACTGGCTGATGTAGCCCAGTCCCAGTGGGACGTGGCCCAGTCACAGGCTGATGTGGCCACACCCAGAGGGACGCAGTCCAGTCACTGGTTGATGTGGCCCACACAGAGTGGAACATGGCCCAGTCACTGGCTGACGTGGCCCACACCCAGAGGGATGCGGCCCAGTCACTGGCTGATGTGGCACTGACCCTCAGTGTGGTGGCACAATCCCAGAAGGAGATGGGTCACTCCCTGTGCTCCATGGCCGCGAACGTGCGGACCCTTGTCGAGACCAGAAAAGGGCCTCCAGGACTGGAAGTGCTAGGTGGCATGGGGTGTCCTCAGGGGATGGCTCCACTCACATCCCTGTCCCATGGAGTAGCCCAGGGGCCTTCGGGCACCCCGAGGGAGGAGGAGGTCCTGGGGCCGGGCCGGTGATCCCCGCAGGGTAGGAGTCACAGCAGGCCACCTCCAGTCCTGCTGTACCGACTGGGGAACCACCTAGGTGTAGTGTTAGGGCCCATAAGGCATGAAAGTTAGACACCAGTTAAGTTGGCACGGGTGCAGGGCACAGATGGATTATAGGGGCCAGGGCACAGAACTGTATATATTTGTTCATAATTAGCGCATGTTCACACTGTTCAAACCTGCCTTGGTCCTCTGTCCGATGGGTGTGGGGCTGGGGCGGTCAGTGCTGGCCGTGGGGAGTGGGGGGGTCCGGAACGAGTGAGGCCCGTTGGTGGACCGTGCTCCCGCCCTCCGCCCCAACCGTCCCCAGCACCGCCACCCCAGAGACACGACGGACCGTGTGATGGACTGGCCAGCTGGGGATCACTCAGGTGAAAGGTGCTGCTGTGGGCATGAGTCTGACATTGTCATACATGTGGGTTGTCATCATCCTCCATCCCATGGACCAGACCCGCTGTCACTGCCAACCCAATAACCCCAGCTCGTAGTGCCGCAGGTATGGATAATGGAGTGAGTGTGCATGTTTGGTGGTGTGGGAGATGAGGGGGTTTGGTGATGTGGGAGGTCAGGGTGTGTGTGCCTGGGATGGTGGTGTCCGTGCCCCTGGCCAGCACCCTCCCTCCCCCCTAGTCGGTGAAACATGAGGCGACAAGGGCGTCCCGTCCACGCTGGTCCTGGCGATGGCATTGTGTGGCCTCTCATGCCTGGCCTGGCCCCACAGTCCCGCTCATTGTCCCCCTCCCCCTCATCCTCCTCATCTGATGAGGCCTGCCCTGCCTCCTCATTCTCCTCCAGCACATCGCCCCTCTGCTGGGCTATATTGTGGAGGACGCAGCAGACCACCACGTTGCGGGTGATCCTCCTAGCCTCGTACTGGAGGGCTCCTCCAGGGTGGTTCAGGCACCTGAAGCCTATTTTCAGGACCCCGCAGCACCAGTTGACCACACCCCTGGTCGCTGTCTGGGGTCTCCGCGTCGGTTTGTGGCCTCCGGATAGGCGCCTTCAGCCACGACCGCAGCGGGTAACCCGTCTCCCAGCAGCCAGCCCTGCGGGGAGGGTGCCCCTTGAACATCAATGAGTGTGCCAGTATGAATGCGTCGTGAACACTGCCCGGGTATCGGGCGCAGACATTCACAATGCACATCTGTTGGTCACACACCTGCTGAATGTTCAGCGAATCTGGCAGATGTGTCTGACAGTCTCTCTGCTCATCGGCAATCTCCGTCTGCATGTCCGGTCCGGAAGATCCTCGATGATGTGTTGGGTGCTCTGGATCTGTGGAACACATACAGGCCACCAACACTTAAAATAGTGCAACACTATTTTATTAAGTTAGAAACTGTTGAACATACTTTCACTGTGGGTTAACACGATGTTAGATTAAACTAAAGACCTATGCCTGTCCTAACCAGTCTATGCACTCAGCGCATGGTGAAGATCGGTGCTGTAAGGTGTAAGCTCTGTCCTTCTAGGAGGCTGCATCCCGAATGAGTGGGAACTCTGATGCCCCCTGTCTTTACAGTGATTGTGCTCTAACAGGTGATTGGCTGCGGTGTTGTGTGTGTTGATTGGTCTTGCTGTGTGTCCATCAGTGCGTGTGTATCTGCACCGCGATATACCGGTGTATATTATGACATCCCCCTTTTATAAAAGAATGTATGTGTGTGGCAATAAATAATGTATGGTGAGAATGTTCCTAACTACGTGTGGGGTGCGAAGACATATTTACAGGACTATGTACATGAGAACTAAGCTATTTACATGGGAAGGTGCCTGGTGCAGAGAAGCAGTATGCAACAAGAATTACGAGATCAACACTATATACAAACTAGGGAAACGATCAAACAAAGCAACGAAACAATTCAGAGAGTCTATAAGTCCGCAAAGTTCATAAATTAAGTCTCTGAGGTGAGCGACGAATTCTGGTTGACTGCTTCAAGGGTGGATCGAGAGCCGCCGGTTCAGAAGCATGCTGGACTGCGTCAGAGTCAGGGGGATGCAGAGTGTCAGGGAGCTCTGCATAGTCCGTGGCAGGGTCAGCAGGAGGGCAAGGCGACAGTGGAGGATCATGTGGCGAGCATGAAACGAGACGAAGGGCGCATCGATTGCGGCGCAGAATAGCGCCGTCCGGTAGACGAACCAGGAACGAGCGGGGGGCCACCTGTCGAAGGACAACAGCGGTTGCAGACCAGCCACCATCCGGAAGATGGACACGGACGTTGTCATCTGGAGCCAGAGCAGGGAGATCAGCTGCACGGGAGTCATGAGCCGCCTTGTGCTGTGCACGAGATAGCTGCATCCGGTGAAGGACCGGAACGTGGTCGAGGTCTGGGACATGCGACATGGATGGACGGCACCGTCGTCCTCAGGGTACGACCCATGAGTAACTGGGCTGGCAACAGGCCAGTGGACAGTGAGGTGGAGCGATAGGCCAGCAAGGCAAGGTAGAAATCGGACCCAGCATCGGCAGCCTTGCATAGGAGCCGTTTGACTATATGTACTCCCTTCTCTGCTTTGCCGTTGGATTGGGGGTACAGGGGACTGGATGTCACATGGGCAAAATTGTACTGCCTGGCAAAGTTGGATCATTCCTGGCTGGCGAAGCAGGGGCCATTGTCCGACATAACCGTGAGCGGGATGCTGTGTCGAGCAAAGGTTTCTTGACATGCACGAATGACTGCAGACGAGGTGAGGTCGTGCAACTGTATCACCTCCGGGTAATTCAAAAAGTTATCCACGATCAGGACATAGTCTTTACCCAGCGCGTGGAACAGGTCGATGCCCACCTTGGTCCATGGTGACGTGACCAACTCATGGGACTGCAGGGTCTCATGTGGTTGGGCTGGCTGGAAGCGCTGACAAGTGGGGCAATTGAGCACTGTGTTGGCTCTGTCCTCATTAATGCCGGGCCAGTACACTGCCTCTCGGGCCCGTCGGCG
The DNA here is from genome assembly GCF_047496885.1 of Scyliorhinus torazame. NCBI lineage: Eukaryota > Metazoa > Chordata > Chondrichthyes > Carcharhiniformes > Scyliorhinidae > Scyliorhinus > Scyliorhinus torazame. The sequence continues at coordinate 144,375,577 of NC_092712.1, read as the reverse complement.
GCACTTTTCCACGCCAAGGTGGCCCCCGTGTAGTTGTTCCAGGACAAGCTGGCGCATGCTATGCGGGATGACAATGCGGTCCAGTTTTAGAAGAACCCCGTCTACTACTGCCAGATCATCTCTGACATTATAGAATTGAGGGTATTGGTCCTTGAGCCACCCGTCCGTTAGGTGGCGCATGACACGCTGGAGCCAGGGGTCAGCCGCCGTCTCGCGGTGAATTTGGACGAGGCGTTCATCCGTGGCAGGTAGATTGGAGGCCGCGAATGCCACATGGGCGCCAACCTGGCAGACAAATCCCGCTGGGTCACATGGAGTGTTGACTGCCCTGGAGAGAGCATCAGCAATGATGAGGTCCTTGCCTGGTGTGTATACCAGCTGGAAGTTATATCGCCGGAGCTTGAGAAGAATACGCTGGAGGCGAGGCGTCATGTCGTTTAAGTCTTTCTGTATTATATTGACCAGCGGGCGATGGTCGGTCTCGACGGTGAATTGAGGAAGTCTGTAGACATAATCGTAAAATTTAACCACACCGGTCAGAAGGCCCAGGCACTCCTTTTCTATCTGCGCATAGCGCTGCTCCGTGGGGGTCATCGCACGTGAGGCATATGCAACGGGGACCCATGATGAGGCCTCATCACGTTGAAGGAGCACTGCCCCAACGCCGGATTGACTGGCATCGGTCGAAATTTTGGTCTCCATTGCTGGATCAAAGAAAGCTAAGACCGGGGCCGTGGTCAGTTTTGTTTTGAGTTCTCTCCATTCGCGCTCGTGGGCAGGGAGCCATTGGAAGTCTGTCGTCTTCCTGACCAGGTTCCTGAGAGCCGTGGTGTGAGAGGCGAGGTTAGGGATAAATTTCCCTAAAAAATTGACCATGCCCAGAAAATCGGAGGACCACCTTCTTGTCCTCTGGTGTTTTCATAGCTGTGATGGCAGCTACCTTGTCCGCATCCGGCTGCACACCCAATTGGGAGATGTGGTCCCCAACGAACTTGAGTTCTGGCTGACCAAAAGAGCATTTGGCCCTGTTGAGGCGGAGGCCATGCTCATGTATACGTCTGAATACTCGTTGGAGGCGACTAACATGCTCCTGCGGGGTGGTGGACCAAATGATTATGTCATCGACATAGACGCGAACACCTTCAATACCTTCCATCATTTGTTCCATAATCCTATGGAACACTTCTGATGCAGAGATGATCCCAAACGGCATCCTGTTGTAACAATATCTGCCAAAGTGGGCGTTAAATGTGCAGAGTTTCCTGCTGGATTTATCGAGCTCGATTTGCCAGAATCCTTTTGAGGTGTCGAGTTTGGTGAAGAGCTTGGCGCGAGCCATCTCACATGTGAGCTCTTCACGCTTGGGAATTGGATAGTGCTCTCTCATAATATTGCGATTTAGATCCTTGGGATCAATGCAAATTCTCAATTCGTCGGAAGGCTTTTTTACACATACCATGGAACTGACCCAGTCGGTCGGTTCCGTGACTTTGGAAATCACTCCTTGGTTCTGGAGGTCCTGCAGCTGCTGCTTGAGGCGGTCCTTAAGGGCTGCTGGGACCCTGCGAGGTGCGTGCACCACATGCGTGGCATTCGGTTTTAATAAAATCTTGTAGGTGTCCGGGAGCGTGCCCATGCCCTCGAAGACGTCGTGGTACTGATCGATAATGGCGTTGAGCTGCGCACTGAAGTCAGTGTCCTGAAAGGCAGACGCGTCAACAGGAGAGAGAGAGTGAACTCTCTGAACTAGGTTCAACAGCTTGCATGTCTGCGCGCCAAGCAGGGAGGCTTTCGAGGAGCCCACGATTTCAAAGGGAAGGATGGCTTTGCATGACCTGTGTGTCATTTCAAGTTGGCACGAGCCGCTGGCAACAATGGCATTGCCATTATAATCTAATAGCTGGCCGGCTAATGGGAGGATGGCTGGTTTGACACAAAGGCTTTGGAGACTCAGTGTTGATTCCAGACTATCACTAGAATTCACTTGTCCTCCAATGGCCTCAGACATGAGATTGGCGGAGGCACCAGTGTCCAGGCGGAATAGTATTTGGGACCGGTTGACCGTCAGGGTGGCATACCACTCATCGTCCGGATCGATGCTGTATACCGATAGAGGCTGGATTCTTTGCTTCGGGGACACCCTGTTTTTTGTAATGATACCGACTCGAAAAGGCGTCTTCGGGTCTTCGGTGTCAATATCGGGTAGCAGGTCCGAATCGGACTCGGTAACCGTGGGATGAATGGCCCGGACATTCCTGCGAGGCTGGCTGGAGCGATATGAGTTGGCAGGCTGAGCTGATCTGCATAAAGCAACATAGTGGCCAGGTTTGTCACATCTCAGGTATCGTCGGGATTTGGCAGGGCATTGTTGCTTTAAGTGGGCAGAGTCACAGTTGCCGCACATTGTAGCATCAGTATGTTCGCTGCGCCACCGCGCATGCACGGTGGTACGTGGTGCGCGCCTGCACAGTACGTTCGTCGACGTCGCCATCCCCTCGTTCGGTGCGCACAAGCGCGGAGTCCGTGAAAAGCGCGCAAAATGGCCGCCTCATCCAGGCTGAGGTCCTCGAGTTGCTCGATTGCTTGGACCCGTTCTGCCTCGTGGGGACCTTGCTGCGCCGTTTCAGCCGCTTGGATGTGGGAATACCGACTCGTGGTGTGTTTGTGTAGCACGCAGGTCTCGATGGCAGTCCTAGGGTGAGTTGCTGAACCTTGAGGAGCTGCTGGCGTAGGGGGTCCGACTGAACACCGAAAACGTTCTGGTCGCGTATCATGGAGTCGGAGGTGGGCCCGTAATTACAGGACTGCGCAAGGATGCGGAGGTGGTGAGAAAGGACTGGAAAGGTTCATCCTTACCCTGCAAACGCTGTTGGAACACGTAGCGCTCGAAACTTTCATTCACCTCTATGCTGCAGTGAGTGTCAAACTTGAGGAGGACCATCTTGAATTTTGATTTATCTTCACCATCAGCAAAGGTGAGAGAATTGAAAATGTGTGATGGCATGTTTCCCGGCCGTTGGATAGGAAGAGAGCGATCTTCTTGGTGTCTGAGGCATCTTCCCGGTCTGTGGCTTCAAGGTAGAGCTGGAAGCGTTGTTTGAATATCTTCCAGTTGGCCCCTAGGTTACCGGTGATGCGGAGCGGCGGCGGCGGGCGGACGCTGTCCACTTTGCAGGATGACTGTATGCTGGTGGAAGGCAGATCACTTGCAGGTTGGTCTAAGAAGTTCTAACATCCCTCAACCCCTGGTACCATGATGTGTTGGGTGCTCTGGATCTGTGGAACACATACAGGCCACCAACACTTAAAATAGTGCAACACTATTTTATTAAGTTAGAAACTGTTGAACATACTTTCACTGTGGGTTAACACGATGTTAGATTAAACTAAAGACCTATGCCTATCCTAACCAGTCTATGCACTCAGCACATAGTGAAGATCTGTGCTGTAAGCTGTAAGCTCTGTCCTTCACGGAGGCTGCATCCCGAATGAGTGGGAACTCAGATGCCCCCTGTCTTTATAGTGCGTGTGCTCTAACTGGTGATTGGCTGTGGTGTTGTGTGTGTTGATTGGAACCACTGTGTGTCCATCAGTGTGTGTCTGCACCATGATATACTGGTGTATATTATGACACTTGACTGACATGCGACGCTGGTACACGCAGGGCCTCATGCGGTGCCTTCTTGGCACCGCCCCCTCCTCCTCGGCCTGTTGGCCGATGGCCCTCCAGCCTGAGCAGCTGCCACCTGCCCCTCTACAGCCCGGTCCTCTGCTGCGGCCTCCGCCACCTCTCTGAGCAGCCTCTGCTCACGCTGCCACAGGGCATCTTGCAGAGCTGCGGCCGTCGCCATGGCGGCCGGCATCGCCGGTTGTCCAAATACCATTGCCCACAGGGGGTGAAAGGCCAACATGTTAGCATGGCTCATACTCCCGTGCCCAAACAGGTACCATGGGCTACATGGTGGTCCCAGTTGGCACTGTGGGCCCCACCCACACATGTTCCCCCACCCCCCTCCCCAAGCACTCAGCCCCCGTCGGGCCCCCGCTCCTGGCGCCTGTCCCTGCTGGTGGGGGCACCGCTGACTCCCACTGCTGTCACTGGGGGCTGCCGTCAGTGTGGCCTGGGTGGTCCCCCGGTGGGTTGCTGCCAGTTTGGTGGGGTGTTTGGGGTGGGATGTTCGGGTGTGGGGCGGGGGGTGGGGGGGGGCGCATCCATATGGCCAGTGTCACTGTGTAGAACCAGGGGCTGGGGTGGGTGGTCACCAAGATGGCCGCTGTAATGGCAGTCGGTGCCTGGGCACCTCCCCAGTCCTGTGGGGTGAGCTCCCCGGATTCTCATCCCACCCACTTCCTCCCCTCGCCCAGCCCTGTCAGGGGCCCCCCCGCCGCAGCCAGCACGATCAGTGTCTGATCCGGCAGCCCGCAGTCACTCCACGCCATTTCCTACCTCCTCTCTCTCACTCAGCAGTCAGGACGTCAGGTTCACAATTTGTGTCACCATAAGTGAACCCTGTTGTCGGGAAATCAGCCCATCGGAGGCGCTGAATCGCGGAGGCCCTGGAGTATAGGGCGCCAGGTGAGCTAATGATATGCGAGCGCCACATTTACACCATTTGGGAGTGCCGGAGCATCCCAATTTGGCGTGAAACCGGCGCCTGCCGCAATTTCGACATCGGAAGCTATTCTCTGCCCAATCGTGATTCCCGATTTCAGCGTTGGCTAACGGAGAATCCAACCCGAGAACTCTGGGCACAGCATTGCGATTGTGTGCGGTCCCAGGCCAGGTGGCACCTCAGCACCAGGTGCTAAATTTGGCATCGAAACTGCGCGGGATCCCGAGCCTAGTACCGAAGGGTGAGCGACCCGGGACCATTGAACTCACGGGATGGACCCAAAACCCAGAGGGTGGAATGTTGGGGTGAGAAGAGTGATGGAGGTGTCCCCACCTATGGAGGTCTCACTAACACCCCCTTGCCCTCCCCAGGAGGAGGCACCACATCCTGTAATCATACCGACCCCCCCCCCCCCGCACCCCCCTATCCCGCGCTCCTGATGAGAGGGGCATGTCATCCAAACTCAGTGGGTCATCGTTCCTTCCTCAGGGAATGAGTGCGAGCCCAATTGCACTGCCACAGTGCCACAAGCAGGACCCCTTGGGGGTCGGTGAAGGTGTTGGTCTTGAGGCAGCATCCTCCGAAACTTCAACTGCTTCTGTGAGGAGCACATTGATTCGCCGAGGGATTCCAGCAACGTCCCAACTGCTGAGTAAATAGGTGGAGGCAGTGAGGAGGCACCACCCCATCTAAATCGTTAGTGCTCGGCACTCCCTCTCGTCCATCCCGACCTTCAGCGCCGATATCTTCATCTCAGAAAATGCTCTGGACTCGCCAAATGAACTGGCATCTGGGGCGGGGCAGAGCGGAGGTCTGAGCCATCACCCTTTGACCCATAACCCCAAGAGGTCCCCTGTCGTCGATCCTGTGGGTGGGATTGGGACAAAGTCAGGGTGGTTGGTGGGCCTGTCCCTTCTGCCTCACTCCCTGTTGCAGACGACTCGGACCCGTACAGCGACTGCCTGGAGACGGACGGCTACTTGGTGGTGGGCACCGAGGATGAGCAGCAAAGCAGTGGACTTCCTTGTGCCCCCTCAAGAATCGCTCCTCATCCCCCCTGGGGAACCCTGGGACTTTCTTCTGATTGACCGTGGTCACTGAAACAGACTCTTGCTGGCCCTCAATCAGTGGTCTGTTCCACCCATGCCTATTGTAAAGGGGCGCAGCATATGGACCAGATCGAAGGATGCAGGTTGAATGGTTTCTTTACCAGGCTCCTAAGGGAGCAGATGGACACATGTGCCTCCTCTCCCTCCAAAGCACTAACATGCCCATCCCGTGTGAAGGCGACTGTAGCACTATACATCTGTCACAAAGGTGACCATAACCAGCCGTAACATCAACTGCAGCTGAGACGCACAACGCAGGTTCCAAACCTTCTCGGTCCTCGGGAACAGAAATTATGTGGTGTGTGTGGTGTTGGGTGTTCTAACACACAGAAGAGCCAACACAGTTGCATATGGTACAACACTTGTTTATTTAAACTCACTATTTACAACTTGGTCTTTGCACTCTGCACGTGGGGGGCTCCCTGCTTGTGGTGTTTCAACAGCTCTCTCATGCTTCCTTCTCCCCAGACCTACTGACCTCCAGGTGTCGTGCTCGTGCTTTTTATGTGGTTGGTGTTCTTGTCTGTGATTGGTTGTGGTGTTGTGTACTCTGATTTGCCTGTTAGTGTGTCCATCATGATGTGTGTGTTTGAATATCATGACATCCCCCCTTTTTACAAAGATATGTGCCTACGTGGTAATAAATATGATCGTGACGTGAGTGCATCTAAGAGTGTGTGTGTGTCGTGTGCAGCATGTGTCTATGACGGAACTATGTACATGGGGCGATGTCGAGTGCGTCACATGAATCCAGTTGTACCATAACATAACAGAAATGCGAACGAGAGAAGAAGAAAAAAAAATTTTGAACAGTTGTCCAGTCAGACGACATCTGGAACGATAAACAACAACAGGTTATCATGTAAAATTGTCCAACTTATTAAACATATGAACTGTATTATAAGTCCATTCTAATGGGTTTGCGACGAATTCGGGTTGACCGCCTTAAGGGTGGATCAAGAACCACCGGCTGCTGTGCAGGCATGGCCATGGGTGGCGATGGAAAGGGCGTGATGTGCGGCAGCTCCACAAAGTCATCCTCGGAAGCCTGTTGAGGATCTGGCGTGTTGTGTGGCTGTGAACGTGGAAGTCGGCGAAGGGCGCGCCGATTGCGGCGACGCACGGAACCATCCGGCATGCGAACCAGGAACGAGCGGGGAGCCACTTGTCGGAGGACTTCGGCCGGTGCTGACCAGCCACCATACGGTTGATGGACGCGTACTTTGTCTCCGGAGGACAGGGGGGGCAGGTCCGTCGCTCGTGTGTCGTACCGACCTTTCTGGCGATCACGCTGCAGTTGCATGTCCCGAAGAACCGCCTCATGGTCTGTTGTCGGTGCCAGGACGGAAGGTACCGTCGTCCTGAGGGAGCGACCCATTAGTAGCTGCGCTGGCGAGAGGCCCGTGGATAACGGGGCCGATCGATAGGCCAGCAAGGCAAGGTTAAAGTCCGATCCGGCATCAGCCGCCTTGCACAGGAGCCGCTTTGCGATGTGGACACCCTTTTCAGCCTTCCCGTTCGATTGTGGATGCAGAGGGCTGGATGTCACATGAGTGAAACCATATGCTGCGGCAAAGGACGACCATTCACGGCTGGCAAAACAAGGTCCATTGTCTGACATGACAGTCCTTGGAATGCCATGGCGAGCAAACGTTTCCTTGCAGGCCCCAATGACTGCGGACGACGTCAGATCATGGAGAGGCATGACTTCCGGGTAGTTTGAGAAGTAGTCTATAATAACAATGTAATCTCTGCCGAGCGCGTGAAATAGGTCAACACCCACCTTCGCCCAGGGGGACGTCACCATCTCGTGTGGTAGAAGTGTTTCCGGAGGTTGCGCCGGCTGAAACCTCTGACAGGTTGTGCAGTTGAGCACCATGTTGGCTATGTCTTCATTAATACCCGGCCAATATACCGCCGCCCGGGCCCTTCGTCTGCATTTTTCGACACCCAAGTGGCCTTCGTGTAGTTGACGAAGAATCATCTGGCGCACACTGTGTGGAATGACGATCCTATGCGATTTCATAAGGACCCCGTCTATATTGGTGAGATCATCTCGCACATTGTAAAACTGGGGGCACTGCCCTTTTAGCCACCCTTCCGTCATGTGGCGCATCACTCGCTGCAGCAGAGGGTCAGTCGCCGTCTCTGCGCGTATGTGGGCCAGACAAGGATCATCAGCTGGCATATTTGCTGCTGTCAGAGTCACGTGTGCCTCAATTTGACGCACGAACCCCTCCGCATCTGGTGGTGTGCTCACTGCTCGGGAAAGAGTGTCCGCCACTATGAGTTCCTTCCCCGGAGTGTAGATCAGTTCAAAATCGTACCTCCTGAGTTTGAGTAAGATGCGCTGGAGGCGAGGAGTCATGTCGTTCAGGTCTTTGTTAATGATGTTGACCAGGGGGCGGTGGTCAGTTTCGACCGTGAATCGTGGCAGGCCATACACATAGTCGTGGAACTTGTCCAGTCCAGTTAACAAGCCCAGGCATTCTTTTTCGATTTGCGCGTAGCGCTGTTCGGTAGGGGTCATGGCTCGTGAGGCATACGCAACCGGGGCCCATGATGACGTGCTGTCTTTTTGCAGGAGTACCGCTCCAATACCAGATTGGCTGGCGTCTGTTGAGATCTTTGTAGGGCGAGTCGCGTCAAAGAAGGCCAGCACTGGTGCCGTGACCAGTTTGTGCTTGAGCTCCTCCCATTCCTGCTGATGCGACTGGTGCCAGTTGAATTCCGTCGATTTTTTTACGAGATGGCGCATGTTTGTTGTATGAGAAGCCAGGTTGGGAATGAACTTCCCAAGGAAGTTGACCATGCCCAGGAATCTTAAGACAGCCTTCTTGTCAGCCGGTCGTGGCATGGCTGTGATGGCGCTAACCTTGTCTGCATCGGGACGGACCCCGGACCTTGAGATGTGGTCCCCGAGGAATTTCAGCTCCGTCTGGCCGAAAGCACACTTCGCACGGTTGAGACGCAGGCCATTTTGCCGTATGCGGGTGAAGACACGTCGAAGACGATGCATGTGTTCCTGCGGAGTGGTGGACCAAATGATGATATCGTCCACATATACACGTACCCCTTCGATGCCTTCCATCATCTGCTCCATAATGCGGTGGAATACTTCAGATGCCGAAATGATGCCGAATGGCATCCGGTTGTAGCAGAATCTGCCAAAAGGGGTGTTGAATGTGCATAGTCTTCGGCTGGCCGGGTCCAGTTGGATCTGCCAGAATCCTTTGGACGCATCCAATTTAGTGAATATGTTGGCTCGCGCCATCTCGCTGGTGAGGTCTTCTCGTTTTGGGATGGGATAGTGTTCCCGCATGATGTTGTTGTTCAGATCTTTTGGATCTATACATATACGGAGCTCGCCAGAGGGCTTCTTTACACAGACCATGGAGCTGACCCATGGCGTGGGCTCCGTGACCTTGGATAGGACCCCTTGGTCCTGAAGAATCTGCAGTTGTGCCTTGAGGCGGTCTTTGAGAGGCGCAGGAACCCTGCGAGGTGCGTGAACGACAGGGATGGCGTCCGGTCTGAGTCGAATCTTGTACGTGTGTGGCAATGTCCCCATGCCTTCAAAAACCTCCTGGTTGTGAGCGAGGAGGGAATGGAGATTCGCGTGGAACTCAGCATCCGGGAAGTCGGATATCTCATCTGGAGAGAGAGACATGATGCGCTGTACCAGGTGAAGGACCTTACACGCTTGTGCGCCCAGTAACGAGTCCTTTGATGAGCCCACAACTTCGAAGGGGAGTGTGGCCGTGTACCCCTTGTGAGTCACCTGTAGCTGGCAAGATCCTACGGACGGGATAACGTTCCCGTTATAGTCAACCATCTGAAGCCGGGATGGTGTGATGAGTGGTTTGACCTTCATGGCCTGGACTGCAGAGTAAGCAATCAGGTTGGCGGATGCGCCGGTGTCCAGACGGAAGGCGACGCGCGATCGGTTGACCGTCAGGGTGGCACACCACTCATCGTCTGGATTGATGGCATTGACCTTGTTGACATCAATGACGGCAACTCTGAAGTCATCCTGGTCATCTGCATCACTTAACTGGAAGTCTTGATGCGTGGGCTGGACGGTCCTGACTCGTGTGCGAGGTTGTCGAGGATGCGCCGGATCCATGGGTTGAGCCGCACGACAGCGGGCTGCGTAGTGGCCTATCATGGCACATCTGTTGCACTGTTGGTATTTTGCAGGACATTGCCCTTTTAAGTGTAGACCTCCACACTTGCTGCACGTCATGACGTCACGGCGTTCGTTGCGCCACTGCGCATGCGCAGTGCGATCTTGCGGTGGGCGCGCCTGCGCAGTGCGTCCCTCGTTGTGGCCGTTATTCTTGGCGCGCACCTGCGCGGGAGACCGCGAAAAGCGCGGGAAGCGGCCGCTGTCGTCCGGGCCGTGGGGCGGGAAGAAATCGACGGCCTGGATGCGTTCAACGTCGTGGGCGGCCTGGCTTGCCGATTCGACGGCTGGGGACCCCCTCCGTGCCAACTCGGACGCCTGAAATCGGGCAAAACGGCAGGTCGCATTTTCATGGAGGACACAGGCTTCCACAGCAGACGCTAAGGTAAGGCTCTTTATTTTAAGAAGCTGCTGGCGTAGGCCACTGGAGGCAACGCCAAAAACAATCTGGTCCCTGATCATGGACTCTGTGGTGGTGCCGTAACCGCAGGACTGCGCTAGTATCCGGAGGTGCGTCAAAAAGGGTTGAAAAAGCTCCTCCTTACCTTGCAGGCGTTGCTGAAAGATGTATCTTTCGAAAGTTTCGTTTACTTCAGTTTGAAAGTGCTGGTCCATTTTGAGGATGACCGTGTCATATTTGGCCTGGTTTTCGCCTTCCTCGAACACCAGTGAATTAAAGACATCATTTGGGTGGGGGCCTGCGTAGAAGAGGAGCATTGCAATCTTCGAATCATCCGAGACATTCTGTTTTTCGGTGGCACGGATGTACAGGTCAAATCGCTGCCTGTAGAGCTTCCAGTTGGTGCCTAGGTTCCCCGTGACTTGCATCGGCTGCGGTTTGCCGGTGTGGTCCATGTCCAGAATGGCAGGTTGGTAGGCAGGTATCGATCCACTCCTGTACCATGTGGTGTTGGGTGTTCTAACACACAGAAGAGCCAACACAGTTGCATATGGTACAACACTTGTTTATTTAAACTCACTATTTACAACTTGGTCTTTGCACTCTGCACGTGGGGGGCTCCCTGCTTGTGGTGTTTCAACAGCTCTCTCATGCTTCCTTCTCCCCAGACCTACTGACCTCCAGGTGTCGTGCTCGTGCTTTTTATGTGGTTGGTGTTCTTGTCTGTGATTGGTTGTGGTGTTGTGTACTCTGATTTGCCTGTTAGTGTGTCCATCATGATGTGTGTGTTTGAATATCATGACAGTGTGCTTCCTGCAGGAAACCACACTGTTCCAGAAGACAAAGCCATGTGGCCCCCGGAGTGGCTGGGGGGTGGTGTACATGAGTGGCCTTTAATACTGATAGAGTGGCTATCTGTTGGATCCACATTTTCAACCGGAGATTCTGGGGGGTCAATGAACGTGTGCCAGGCCAATTGCTGCATCTCACGGTCCATGAAGGGGGGGCGGAGAGGGGGGGGGGGTTCTTCGCTTGGCCAGCAGCAAATAACATTCTTTGAACATATGTCCACTCATCCCATTTCCATCAACACAGGCGAGTGAATCATCCTTGGGAGTGATTTCAACCTCGCCCTCGGGGCCAGGGACCGCATTGATACCCAGTGCCGTAAGCTTGCGGTGGTGAAGTTAAGGGAGCTGGTCGGGTCCCTCGACTTTGTGAACTTCTGGTGACATCTTCACCCTGACTCCAGCATGTTCACTTGTGTGTCGTCTGGAGTCGGAGTGTCCAGAATCGACCACCATTACATTTCTAAGGCGTTCGTTTCCTGTGTACCCTTATTTTCTGTGCAGTAGGTGCCGTGCTCGGACCAGCATCTGGTATGGGCAGAACCCATTCCATTCTGCACTCGGGTGGGGTTGCATACTGGCACTTTAACAACCTGCTGCTGGAGGACAAGCGGTTCCTGGGCTCATTTTGTTGCTTCCTGGAGAAGGAAACAAGGAGGCTTACCCTCCTTGAGGATCCGACCTCTGTACATTAAGTGTTCAGTTAAAGTTAACAGGTCCCTGATGGCACTCCTTTGTGTTTGGAGAGTGAGGTACCCTCAATAATGATGCTTAGAGATTAAACTATAAAGAAGGCTTTATTAGGCTAATAACTATGCTACAGATTTGGACGAGAGCTGACTGCTATACAGACCAGGAGGCAGGCCTTTTATGTATGGCTCCCAGATGGGCGGAGCCAGAGGCGGAGTCCCCAGGGTTCCAAGCCTGGTCTTAAAGGGGACATCACCTTACATGATGATAAGGCAGTAGCCGTTCATCACATTCACCCCCTGTTTAAAAAGGAGTCCGGCGGGGGTGAAGTGCCATCATAGGTCCATCTGTCTCGGCGGCCGGATCGTCCTCCTCGATCTCCTCAGTTCGGGCGGTGGTGCGGCGGGCACGGACGTCCCGGTTGAGGGCACATCCGGGAGCACAGCGGTCGGAGCTTCGGTCCGGGTCGGGGCAGAGGAACTAGGCAGGGCCGGGGGTAGCAGAGCCGGCGGGGTGTGTAAAGGGGGGACGCAAGGGGGGACGCACGGTAGGAGCTCACCAACGGGTGGTAGGGCCGGAAGGGGGTGTGTTGTAGGGGGCGACGGGTCCTGCAGGGGAGCGGCGCGGGAAGGGGCGTCTGTGGTGGAGGATCCAGCGGGTGCCAGATCCCGGAGGGAAACCGTATCTTGCCTGCCGTCGGAGTACTCCACGTAGGCGTAACTGGGGTTAGCATGGAGCAGTCGGACCTTTTCAACTAGGGGGTCCGTTTTATGGCTCCTCGCGTGCCTCCAGAGAAGAACAGGTCCCGGAGCCGTCAGCCAAGGTGGAAGCGAGACCCCGGAGGTAGACTTCCTGGGGAAGAGAAACAATCGCTCATGAGGGGTCTCATTTGTGGCCGTGCAGAGGAGTGACCTAATGGAGTGGAGGGCATCGGGTAGGACCTCCTGCCAGCGGGTGGTTGGGAGATTTCTCGACCGCAGGGCCAGAAGGACAGCCTTCCACACGGTCGCGTTCTCCCTCTCCACCTGCCCGTTTCCCCGTGGGTTATAGCTGGTCGTTCTGCTCGAGGCGATGCCTTCGCTGAGCAGATACTGACGCAGTTCATCGCTCATGAACGATGTACCCCAGTCGCTGTGGATATAAGCAGGGAAACCGAACAGGGTGAAGATGCTGTGCAGTGCCTTAATCACCGTGGCTGAGGTCATGTCGGTGCAGGGAATGGCGAATGGGAAACGGGAGAACTCATCGATCACGGTGAGGAAATAGGCATAATGGTTGGTGGACGGGAGGGGCCCCTTGAAGTCCACGCTCAGTCGCTCAAAGGGGCCCGAGGCCTTCACGAGCCGAACCTTGTCTGGCCGATAGAAGTGCGGTTTGCACTCCGCACAGACCTGGCAGGCCCTGACCATGGCCTTGACCTCCTTGGTTGAGTAAGGTAGGTTGCGGGACTTGATGAAATGGACGAGCCGGGTAACCCCCGGGTGGCAGAGGTCATTGTGGATGGCTTGCAGGCGGTCCTCCTGCGCGTTGGCACATGTGCCGCGAGACAGGGCATCTGGGGGCTCGTTGAGCTCCCCTGGACGATAATTGATATCGTACGAGTAGGTGGAGAGTTCGATCCTCCACCTCAAAATTTTATCGTTTTTTAATTTGCCCCGTTGCGTGTTATCGAACATATAGGCGACCGACCGTTGGTCGGTGACGAGGGTAAACCTCCTACCGTCGAGGTAGTGTCTCCAGCACCGCACAGCCTCCACAATGGCTTGTGCCTCCTTTTTGACTGCAGAGTGTCGAATCTCGGAGGCGGTGAGGGTTCGGGAGAAGAACGCTACTGGTCTGCCTCCTTGATTGAGGGTAGCAGCCAGGGCGATGCCTGATGCATCGCTCTCTACCTGGAAAGGGATGGTTTCGTCCACGCGTGCGTGGCGGCCTTGATGCGGTTGAAGGCCAATTGAGCCTCAGCCGAGAGGGGAAAAGTGGTGGTCTTTAGGAGTGGGCGGGCTTTGTCCGCATACTTGGGGACCCACCGGGCGTAATAGGAGAAAAGCCCCAAGCACCGTTTGAGGGCCTTGAGGCTGCGGGGGAGAGGGAGTTCCTTAAGGGGGCGCATGCGGTCGGGGTCGGGACCTAGGACCCCGTCTTCCACGACATAGCCGAGGATGGCCAGCCGGGTGGTGTGGAAAACGCATTTGCCCTCGTTATAGGTCAGGTTAAGGGCTCGGGCGGTCTGGAGGAACCTTTTGAGGTTAGCGTCATGGTCCTGCTGATCATGGCCGCAGATGGTGACATTGTCCAAGTACGGGTATGTAGCCCGCAAACCGTACTGGTCCACCATTTGGTCCATCGCCCTTTGAAAGACGGAGACCCCATTTGTGACACCAAAGGGGACCCTGAGGAAGTGGAAGAGTCGGCCGGCTGCTTCGAAGGCAGTATAGGGGTGGTCTTTTGGTCGGATGGGGAGCTGGTGGTAGGCAGATTTGAGGTCGACCGTGGAAAAGACTTGGTATTGGGCGATCCGATTTACCATTTCCGCGATGCGAGGAAGGGGGTACGCATCAAGCTGCGTGAATCGGTTTATGGTCTGGCTATAATCCACGACCATCCGTTTCTTCTCCCCGGACCGGACTACCACCACTTGCGCTCTCCAAGGGCTGTTGCTAGCCTCGATGACCCCCTCTCCCAGTAAACGCTGGACTTCTGACTTGATAAAAGCCATATCTTGGGCACTGTAGCGCCGGCTCCTGGTGGCGATGGGCTTACAGTCGGGAGTGAGGTTAGCGAATAGCGAGGGGGGTGCGACTTTCAGTGTTGCAAGGCAGCACACCGTGAGGGGGGGCAAGGGTCCGCCGAACTTCAGTGTCAGGCTTCGGTGGCTGCACTGGAAATCCAGTCCGAGCAGCAGGGGGGCACAGAGGTGAGGGAGGATATGAAATTTGAAACGGGTGTATTTGGCACCCTGGATCGAGAGATCCGCCATACAGTACCCCGTGATTTGTACCGAGTGGGACCCAGATGCGAGGGCTATGGTTTGGGATGTGGGATGGGTGCGTAGGGAGCAGCGCCTTACTGTTTCAGGGTGGATAAAGCTCTCCGTGCTCCCGGAGTCGAAGAGGCATGCAGTGTCGTGCCCGTTGACCTGGAACTGCATCATGGAGTTCTGCAGGTGTTTTGGCCGAGTTTGATCGATGGTGATCGCACCCAGTCGTGGGTAGTCGGAGTCGTATAATGGCCGCTGCCGTTGGTCGCACGTGTCGGGTCGAGAAGATGGCCGCCGACCAGATGGCCGCTCCCATGATTCGCACGAGGCTGATGACGCGTCAGAAGAGGACGTGTCGGGTCGGTGCGCAGCAGCATTGCGAGGCCTTCGGGCCTGAGAGCCTGATTTTCGGGCCGGCTGTTCTTTGTTTTTCTGGCCCCTGGGTCTGGCCAGGCAGATCCTCGCAAAGTGCCCTTTCTTCCCGCAGTCGCTGCAGATCGCGGAGCGGGCTGGGCAGCGTGGGCGTGGGTGCTGGCCCTGCCCGTAGAAGTAGCAAGGTGTGCCCCCATGGTGAGTGGGTCGCCGCGTGGCGCAGGCCTGTAATACGGGCGAGTCTGAGGAAGTCCGGGGGGTCTGGCAGAGTCTGCGGGGTACGTACCCAAGTTATGTCGGGCCACTTCCAGCGAGGAGGCGAGCGTTAGCGTCTCCTGGAGGTCTTTTGCCCCGTTTTCGAGCAGTCGCTGCCGGATGTAGGTCGAGCGGATGCCGGACACGAAAGAATCTCTGATGTGCAGGTTCATATGGGCTTCCCCTGTCACATCCTGATGGTCACAGTCCCTGGCCAGCGCGGTGAGTTTCTCAACAAACTCGTCGAGCGATTCCCCCGAGCGCTGCCGGCAGGTAGAGAGCAGATGCCGGGCGTGCACCTCATTGACGGGTTTGACAAACCACTTGCGGAGCAACTCAATCGCTTCCTCATAACTCGTCGCCTTTTCGAGCGTGGCGGAGATTCTGTGACTCACCCGGGCGTGGAGTAGACGCAGCTTGCGTGGCCCCAGGATGGGAGTCTCTGCGGAGTCCAGGTAGGCCTCGAAGCACCGCAGCCAGTATTTAAAAATTTCCTTTGCCTCCGGCGTTTGTGCTTCCAGATTGAGCTTCTCTGGTTTTAGGCCTGCGTCCATCCTGAATCTAGTTTAGCCTAATAAATTGAGGTACCCTCAATAATGATGCTTAGAGATTAAACTGTAAAGAAGGCTTTATTAGGCTAATAACTATGCTACAGATTTGGACGAGAGCTGACTGCTATACAGACCATGAGGCAGGCCTTTTATGTATGGCTCCCAGATGGGCGGAGCCAGAGGCGGAGTTCCCAGGGTTCCAAGCCTGGTCTTAAAGGGGACATCACCTTACATGATGATAAGGCAGTAACCGTTCATCACAGAGAGAAGTGCAGCAGGGATACCCTTTGTCTGGCCAACTATACACCATCTGCGTGAAGCCTTTCCTGCGCCTCTTGCAGAGGAGGTTGTCAGTTTTGGTTCTGTGTGGGCCGAGTGCCGGGGTGATCCTTTCGGCCTGTGCTGATGATGCGCTCCTCCTGTTCGCTGTGATAAATGTAGGAATTTCAGTTATATTTTATGTATTTGGTGCAGTAAGGGTTAAATGCCTGGGTTAATGTGTGTGTGACTGCTGCAGTGATGGTTTTAAAGATACTGGTTTGAAAGACAGCCAGGCTTTTTGATTACAGATGTGCAATTAATGAGATTTTTATGATTTCTGGAATGTAGATAATTAGAGGTGCTGTGTTCAAATTAAATAATCATGGGTCATGGGATTTGAGTTGGATAAAGATGATGTAATCAATAGGAGGAGCTAGAACTGTACCAGGTCTTTCGCAGGCAGGCAGAGTTTAGTTTTTGGATGGAAGGTAAACTGAGAAGCAGTTTCTGAAGATTACAGCCAGAGATTCTGCATTCTTCTTATAGGATGTCAGGTCACTCTCTTCTAGCAGCCTCAAAAATTCTCTATCCAATGTTTGGCAAATAATCCTGTGTTTCCGATCTGGAGTTAAAAGTGGATTTTGACCTGAGATGGGTTTTGCTTGAGTGGAGATTAAAGATAGCAGTTAGGATTTATTTTATTGTTCAGCATTGTTTAACAGGTAATTGTAAGCTACTTTCCTGGATGATGTTAAAAGTTATTTTATTTCTGTGCTAGTAATAAGGTTTGCTTTAATATGCCACATCTCTATTTCAGCATGGAATCACTCCTGCAGCAAAGTATCCTTTCTTCACAGTCTTACAAATAAAATAATATATTGGAGTTTCTGTCCAGTCTCCTAGTAACCGTTGGAGTCTGGTCCAGGACCGTAATACTCACAGACCCGACTGTGGAGGGTGTATGTATGCCAGGCTGTGTACTCTGCTGCTTCCTGTGCCAGGATCAACTGGGCCAAGTATTCTGGACTCCTGGTGGGCCCATGACAGATGGACCCTCTCCTGGAAGAGCGCAGGCCTTTCACCTGAAGCAGAACCAGTCTCCTCTATTTGGGAGCCCATCTTTGTCCTGAGGAATCCTAGCCAGTGGGTTGGCAGGAGCTAGAGACCAAGATCACCACTCACCTGGAATTAATGCTGAACAAGACTGCTCTGAATGCTGTCTTTCAGAGGTTAGTTATGGTCAAAACCAGCTTATTGCATCCGTGAGAGCCCCTCCTAGATGCTGTGTACCTGGTATTGTTTCCGCCATGTGCACATCCTGAACTATGATGTGCAGCTCCTATTCTTAGATCCGAGGGACCTTGGTAATTCTTTGCTGGCATTAGACGACTTTTACCAGGACCTGATCCAAGTCTGGAATATGGCCACATGGCTCCACTGCACTCCCCAATCTGGAGTAATGGCTGTCATCAGGGAGCTGCTACGCAGGCATCCACACTTCTACCAATGCCATGGCTGGTGGAGGGATGGGCTGTGGTTGCCTGGATGACCAGGATCGGGAACATGCTCGGTGAGGGATGAGTGAGCAGGAACACATCCAATGAATTAGCACATCTCACGGCGATGGATGTTCAGCTCGTGGCCTATGCCATCTGTGACCTCAAAACAGTGGTGCTTGGACCCAATGGCACTTGTGGTCTTGAGGAGGCACAGGTGTGCAGTGAACTCCCATCTGAGCGTACACCTGGTCGGATAGAATTTCACAGGCCCCAAGCCCCAAACCTTCCCTTGTGAGCCAGAGCCCCACAGCCTTGTGGAAATGAATCCATGCCCTTTCATACTGTACAGAAGGGTTTTCTGTATGGGATGTTGTTGCAGACCCTTCATTTCCTTTCCCTTGCCCATTACCCAGACATGCCATTTTAATCTCCCTCGTGTCGGCACTCTTACAGAAGAGTCCTCCCCCTTACCATCGAGGACCTGGGGTGGAGGGTGTTGCATGCAGCAGTTCTTTACAACTGTAGAAAGCAATGGTTTATGGACTCCCAGGATGCCTGCCCTTTTTAAAGCCTTGTGTAGTCCGTGGACCATGTTTACATGGGTTTTTCTGACTGCACCCTCCTTTCAGTTTTTAAGAGAACCCTTTGTTATAGTTTTGGTTGTAATTATGCATCACATTCCTGATCTATGGGCACCGGTGCACAGAGGGGTGAGGAAGGAGGAGGACTTCCTCGTGAACCTGCTCCTGGGACTGGCCAAACTCGCCATGAACAGCTCCTGGCAGTGGGCAATTGAGGGGGCCGTTTGACCTGACTGCTGTGCCCTCTGCCGTGGCTACAATCACAGCCGGGTGTCCCTGGAGAAGGAGCACGTGAAGTCCGCCAGGACCGTTAAGACCTTCCTTGCTCGGTGGGCACTGTGGGGACTGGGGTGCCTTATTGGCTCACTTTGATTTGATGTTTTAAATTTCATTTGTGTTTTGCTTTTTAGTTCAGGCTGTATCCCTTTCAGGGTCTGTTGGATTGGATTGGATTGGATTTGTTTATTGTCACGTGTACCGAGGTACAGTGAAAAGTATTTTTCTGCGAGCAGCTCAACAGATCATTAAGTACATGGGAAGAAAAGGGAATAAAAGAAAATACATAATAGGGCAACACAACATATACAATGTAACTACGTAAGCACTGGCATCGGATGAAGCATACCGGGTGTAGTGTTAATGAAATCAGTCCATAAGCGGGCCGTTTAGGAGTCTGGTGACAGTGGGGAAGAAGCTGTTTTTGAGTCTGTTCATGCGTGTTCTCAAACTTCTGTATCTCCTGCCCGATGGAAGAAGTTGGAAGAGTGAGTAAGCCGGGTGGGAGGGGTCTTTGATTCTGCTGCCCGCTTTCCCCAGGCAGCGGGAGGTGTAGATGGAGTCAATGGATAGGAGGCAGGTTCGTGTGATGGACTGGGCGGTGTTCACGACTCTCTGAAGTTTCTTGCGGTCCTGGGCCGAGCAGTTGCCTTACCAGGCTGTGATGCAGCCAGATAGGATGCTTTCTATGGTCCCTTAAATTGTCCCTCAGTTTGTTTGATTTCTTTTAATTGGTTCTTTGTTTTGCCACAAAATAAACCTCCTATGGCCGAGAGGTAGAGACCATTGAGCTGGTTAAACTGTACACCTAGAGCAATGGTTAAACCACCCAACCATTCGTGCTACATACCTGCCCTGTAATAGAGTCCACAGCATAGAAAAGACCTTTAGGCTGAACGTATCTGCGTTGGTAAAAAATAACCACCTAAGTATTCTGAACCCATTTTTCAGCACTTGGCCCAGAGCCTTGTATGCCTTGGCAGCCCTCGAGCACATTTAAATACTTCTTAAATGTTATGAGAGACTCTGCCTCCACCACCCTTTCAGGCAGCAAGTTACAAACACTCGCTGGGTAAAAAAGATTTTCCTCACATCCCCTCTAAACCTCCTGTTGGCCAGGATACTAGACCAGTGGCAGGGCCACTCCACACTGCTCAGGTCCTCCAGCTGTGCATTGCAGTCTGAGGGTCGCAGAGAGATGTTGGTGGCGTTGTTGTCCACTCAGTCTCATGAGGTGCAATGTACCTGTCTTGTCGCACCTGACGAGGCCATTGAATCTCACAAGAGGCCTCTCACGAGATTCACAACGTTTGACACATCTCACGAGATTCATCCGAACCTCGTCAGACATCAAAATCTGGATCTCAGGTATGGCTTAATTAACTATGTCTGCATCAGATTCTCCTGGCACCCAGGAACTAAAAGCCTCCCCAGTGAGGCCTCAACCACACAAAATGGTCCTCACAAAAACAGAGGATTTCCCAGCCATTGGAGGCCCCTGGCTCACCCTCTGGCACATTGGCACTGCCAGGGTGCCCATGGCACTGGCACGGGCACTGTTAGGGTGCTCAGGTGACGGTGCCGCTGTCGTGTTGGGGCCAGAGGGGGGTCATGTCTATGAAGGGGGTGAAGGTGGGTATGAAGGGGTCTGAAAGATTGGGGGGGTCAAGGGAGGGGGCCTGAAAGGGGAGCCCAAAAGTAGGGGGGTGGGTTGGGGAAGCCCTCAGTGACCCCATAGTGGACTGTCTTCACTGGAAGGTGTATGGGGTAATGCCCATGTATGAAGGGGAGGAGGGGTGACATTGCCTCTGGGTGGTGGGTGTGGAGGATCCTCAAGCTCACTTAGAGATCGGAGCACACTTTCAAAATGGCAGCCCGATCTCTGAGGAGCTGGTCTGGCCAGCGAGCTCAGCTCCCCATTGCTGAAAAATGCCTTAAGTGTGGCTGGACAGGAAGGTTCAAAAAAATGACGATCGAGCAGCCACACTGCGCCTCAAAAGCAGTGCGCCATGGCACAATGTGACCAATAGAAGCCGGGAGATGCCGCTCCTGGGATCTACCCAGCTCACAACGCCTCACGATATCCAACACAATCCTGCAAGACATTGTTATGTGAATCCCACCAATTGTGGGCACGTTTTGGCAAATCTGCACATTAGAGCGAGACAGCTCGTCTCACTTTAATATGCAGTTTCCTGAGGCGCCCAAGGTGTTCGGATCTATCATTTCAGGGGAAATGACCAGTGTCAAGGCAAAAGTTAAAATCTGATACCATCACGAAATGCTTAAAGGCAACAACCATGCTGTACGCTATCAAACCGGAGTTGAAATGGAACTTGGTTAATTGATCAAAGATGGAGTGATCGAGTCTGTGACAAAGGAATACAATGGAATACCGTCTCTCGCTGCAAGTCGCTGATAAGACGATCGAACGACTAGACAAAGTACTTGCACAGTTTGGAAAATTGGAACAAGTAGTTAGCCATAACGGGACTCAGTTCACATCAAATAAATTCATGGACTACCTTAGAAACTATGAAATACAGCATAGAGAAACTGGGCTTTATCATCCTTCCAGTAATGAATTGATGGAAAGGTTGGTACAGTCATTGAAAATGCCATTAAAACAAAGGATGAAGGAAAGTTCGCTAAAAGAGTCAATAATTTTCTCATCCTGCAAAAACACTGCCCAAATGACAACCCAAAAGTCACCGGCAATATTGTTTTTAAAAAGGAAGTTGAGAATCAAATTAAATTTGCTCTTACCGCCTGACACTTCTACCATTATTTAGAGTTGCCGCTGTTGTACTGGGGTGGGCACAGTGAGAAGTCTTACAACACCAGGTTAAAGTCCAACAGGTTTGTTTCAAATCACTAGCTTTTGGAACACAGCTTCTTCATCTCCACTCAACTGATGAAGGAGCTGTGCTCCGAAAGCTAGTGATTCAAAACAAACCCGTTGGACTTTAACCTGGTGTTGTAAGACTTCTTACTTCTACCATTGTAAAGGTAAAGTTGTCATAATCCCAGATGACCATAGGCTGCTTTCCCCTTTTGAGGAGCAGAACTGACTAGTGGTAATTTAACCTGAGGATCACCAAACCTCAGACGAGGGGCAAGGTTAACAAGGCGGGAGCCTTCATGAGTAGCCTCAACTGGTACGGGAATTGAACCTACGCTGCCGGCCTCACTCTGCATCATGAACCAGCTGTATAGTCAGCTGAGCTAAACCGGCCCAGAGCAACAACAACAAAACCACGTTACTCGCCCTGAACAGATATTCAAACTAAAATGTTTTAATCAATGTTAGCTAGAAACGACTCTTCAAATGAGAAGTGGGTACCTGTCACAATGCTCACAAATTTCTTTTACGGTGCAAACAGATGACCAGAGGACTTCCGGTGGCGGCCATGGAGTGAGTGGTCGCACATTTGGTAGCTCGCGCTCAAGCTGTTATTTTTCGGTCCTTTCCCCATCTGAGTGACTAAGTTGTGGATGAAAGAGGTGTAAGAGTACCAGGAGAAGGTGTAGCTCCTCTGGTGTGGCTGGTGGGTGGGTCCACGAACTAGTAGTGGATCGAGGAGAAAGGAGCTGTTGGAACAGGAGATTCTTTGTGGTGCACCATGGGCTAAGATGGTAGAGGTCAAAGGGCCTGTTCTGCCCTGTGGTCAACGCAGCAGTTAGTGGGATTTCTAAATGCTAAGTTCAGCCAGCAGAGGAAGGAAGCCCTGGGGACCTGGCCAAGGTGGTGGAACCGGTTAAAGCAGGCATTGAGAGCGTGGATCAGAGGCTGGAGTTCCAGGGCTGGGCAATCCAGAAAGTGGAGGAGGCAGTCGGGGAGCACAAGGAACATCTGGCCTCGTTGGTGGCCGAGGTGGGGTGATATGGGAGACCCAGAAGAGGCTGAAGGAGAAGTTGGAGGATCTAAAGAATCGCTCCAGAAGGCAAAATTTGAGGATCATGGGGATGCCTGAAGGCATCGAAGGTGGGGAGACGGCACATGTGACCAAAGGTTTGGAGCAGTTGATGGGGGAGGGGGCCTTTGACTAGCCCATGGAGGTTAACCAAGTGCACAGGGTGCTGATGCGGAAGCCGCAAGTGAGCGAGCTGCCACAGGCAATGGTGGTGTGGTTACACCACTTTCTGGATAGAGTAAATATTATTTTGGAAGGCCAGAGGAAGCGATGGAGTTTCTGAGAGACAATGGACTGGCAGGAGAAGGAGGGCATTGAACTTTGGAGGAGTTTGAGAGGACGTTTCTTTGTTCTTGGGAAACTTTTCTTCTTGAAATGTTCTTCTGTTTTTGACGGCGGTCAATTTGGAGGGTAGGCCCCTCCGGGGTGGCGGGGGGAATATCAGAGGGGCTGGTTTAGCACACTGGGCTAAATCGCTGGCTTTTAAAGCAGACCAAGGCGGACCAGCAGCACGGTTCAATTCCCGTACCAGCCTCCCCGAACAGGCGCTGGAATGTGGCGACTAGGGGCTTTTCACAGTATCTTCATTGAAGCCTACTCGTGACAATAAGCAATTTTCATTTTCATTTCAAGGGCGAATACAACTTTTCTGTTTTTTTTGGGGGGGGGAGCGTGGATGTGGGGGTGTTGGTAGAGGTTTGGAGGCCTTGCGAGTGCAGTGGGGGTTTGTCAGGAGGTAGATGTCGGGGAGAGAGATGGGATTGCTGACAAGGGTGTGGTTGCTACGGCACACCTGGAAAAAGAGTTATGATGGTGGACATCCGTGCGTGGGCCAGATGTGTCTCGTGACACGGGCGGGGCCAAAAAAGGTTGCTGGGGAGGGGAGTGGGGGACCCCCCCTAACTGGGTTGGTCATGTGGTACATGAGGGCGTTGAATGGGCCGGTCAAACGGTCACGGGTGTTCGCACACCTGAGGAGTCTGAAGGCAGACGTGGCCTTTTTGCAAGAGACGCACTTAAAGATCGGGGATCAGACGAGGTTGAAGAAAGGATGGGTGGGGTAGGTTTTCCACTTGGGACTGGATGTGAAGACAAGGGGTGTGGCGGTGTTGGTGAATAAGTGGGTGGCATTCAAGGTGAGAAAATTGTGGCTGGTTCTTGGGTTGGGGGGGGGCGGTGGGTGGGGGGGGGGGGGGGGGGTGAGGTTCGTGATGGTTAGTGGGAAGCTGGAGGAGATGCCGGTGGTCCTGATAAACTCTTCTTCCCCAAGTTGGGATGATGTAGATTTCAGTACGGTTATAGAACCAAGCTTGGACCAGTGGAGCCCAAGGTCTGAGAAGGTGTAGACAATGGCGAAGGAGCTGAAGAGGTTTATGGAGCGTATGGGGGAACACTATCGCAGGCATCCATATTGAAAAGGGACAAGGATCCGGAGTAGTAAAGGTGTTACAGTTAAATAAAGGTAACTACAGGGGCATGAGGGAGGAACTGACGAAAATCAACTGTGAGCAGAGCCTAGTGGGAAAGACAGTAGAACAGCAATGGCAGGAGTTTCTGGGAGTAATTTAGGACACAGTACAGGGGTTCATCCCAAAGAAAAGAAAGATTATCAGAGGGGGGATTAGGCAGCCATGGCTGACAAAGGAAGTTAGGGAATGCATCAAAGCAAAAGTCCAAAGATGTGCAGGTTAGGTGGATTGGCCATGCTAAATTGCCCTTAGTGTCCAAAATTGCCCTTAGTATTGGGTGAGGTTACTGGGTTATGGGGATAGGGTGGAAGCGTGGACCTTGGGTAGGTTGCTCTTTCCAAGAGCCAGTGCAGACTCGATGGGCCAAATGGCGTCCTTCTGCACTGTAAATTCTATGAAAAGAGAAAGCCTATAATGTGGCAAAGAGTAGTGGGAAGTCAGAAGATTGGGAAGGCTACAAAAACAAACAGAGGATAACAATGAGAGAAATAAGGAAAGAGAGGATCAATTATGAAGGTAGGCTAGCCAGTAACATTAGGAATGATAGTAAAAGTTTCTTTAAATACATTAAAAACAAACGGGAGGCAAAAGTAGACATTGGGCCGCTCCAAAATGACGCTGGTAATCTAGTGATGGGAGACAAGGAAATAGCTGAGGAACTAAATAAGTACTTTGCGTCAGTCTTCACAGTAGAAGACATGAGTAATATCCCACCAATTCCGGAGAGTCAGGGGGCAGAGTTGAATATGGTAGCCATCACAAAGGAGAAAGTGCTAGAGAAACTAAGAGGTCTAAAAATTGATAAATCTCCGGGCCCAGATGGGCTACATCCTAGAGTTCTAAAGGAGATAGCTGAAGAAATAGTGGAGGTGTTAGTTATGATCTTTCAAAAGTCACTGGAGTCAGGGAAAGTCCCAGAGGATTGGAAAATCGCTGTTGTAACCCCCCTGTTCAAGAAGGGAACAAGGAAAAAGATGGAAAATTATGGGCCAATTAGCCTAGCCTCGGTTGTTGGCAAGATTCTAGAATCCATTGTTAAGGATGAGATTTCTAGATTCTTGGAAGTGCAGGGTCGGATTATGACAAGTCAGCATGGATTTAGTAAGGGGAGGTCGTGCCTGACAAACCTGTTAGAGTTCTTTGAAGAGATAACAAATAGGTTAGACCAAGGAGAGCCAATGGATGTTATCTATCTTGACTTCCAAAAAGCCTTTGATAAGGTGCCTCACGGGAGACTGCTGAGTAAAATAAGGGCTCATGGTATTCGAGGCAAGGTGCTAACATGGATTGACGATTGGCTGTGAGGCAGAAGGCAGAGAGTTGGGATAAAAGGTTTGTTTTTGGAATGGCAACCGGTGACGAGTGGTTTCCCACAGGGTTCAGTGTTGGAGCCACAGGTGTTCCCTTTATATATTAACGATCTAGATGATGGGACTGGGGACATTCTGGCTAAGTTTGCCGATGATACAAAGATAGGTGGAGGGGCAGGTAGTATTGAGGAGGTAGGGAGGCTGCAGAAAGATTTAGACAGTTTAGGAGAGTGGTCCAAGAAATGGCTGACGAAATTCAACGTGGGCAAGTGCGAGGTCTTGCACTTTGGAAAAAAGAATAGAGGCATGGATTATTTTCTAAACGGTGACAAAATTAATAATACTGAAGTGCAAAGGGACTTGGGAGTCCTAGTCCAGGATTCTCTAAAGGTAAACTTGCAGGTTGAGTCCGTAATTAAGAAAGCAAATGCAATGTTGTCATTTATCTCAAGAGGCTTGGAATATAAAAGCAGGGATGTACTTCTGAAGCTTTATAAAGCACTAGTTAGGCCCCATTTAGAATACTGTGAGCAATTTTGGGCCCCACACCTCAGGAAGGACATACTGGCACTGGAGCGGGTCTAACGGAGATTCACACGGATGATCCCAGGAATGGTAGGCCTAACATACGATGAACGTCTGAGGATCCTGGGATTATATTCATTGGAGTTTAGGAGGTTGAGGGGAGATCTAATAGAAACTTACAAGAAAATGAATGGCTTAGATAGGGTGGACGTAGGGAAGTTGTTTCCATAAGCAGGGGAGACTAGGACCCGGGGGCACAGCCTTAGAATAAGAGGGAGTCACTTTAGAACAGAGATGAGGAGATTTTTCTTCAACCAGAGAGTGGTGGGTCTGTGGAATTCATTGCCACAGAGGGTGGTGGAGGCCGGGACGTTGAGTGTCTTTAAGACAGAAGTTGATAAATTCTTGATTTCTCGAGGAATTAAGGGCTATGGAGAGAGAGCGGGTAAATGGAGTTGAAATCAGCCATGATTGAATGGTGGAGTGGACTCGATGGGCCGAATGGCCTTACTTCCGCTCCTATGTCTTATGGTCTTATAGTGTGGATCGTACCGTCCAATATTGCTACTGAATGTGGACGCCAAGTTGTTGGCGAAGGTGTTGGCTTCACGAATTGAGGACTGAATCCGGGGGGTGAAAGGCGAGGACCAAACAGGGTTTGTGAAGGGGAAACAGTTATCAGCAAATGTGAGGAGGCTACTCACTGATTATGATGCCTCCGGAGGGGCAGGAGATGGAGGTGACAGTGGCGATGGACACTGAGAAGGCTTTCGACCAGGTGGATGGGAATATCTGTGGGAGCTGCTAGGGCGGTTTGGTCAGGGGTTTGTGGACTGGGTCCGGTTGCTGTATGAGGCACCGGTCGCAAGTGTGCGGACGAACTGGGTGAGTTCAGGATATTTTCGGCTGCACCACGGGACACGGCACAGGTTCCTGCTCCCCGTTACAGAGAAACATAAAAATAACATTCATTGGTACAGGACAGAACAGATGTATTTGGGCAGGCAACACTGACTGGACTCTTGCTCGTTGCTACAGAGAATGGTTTCAATCCTCCTGACTATATTGTCCCTTTTGTCTACTTTCTTTTGTGCTCTCTCTACTTGAATGGCATAAGAACATAAGAGCTAGGAGAAGGAGTAGGCAATCAAGCCCCTCGAGCCTGCTCTGCCATTCACTGAGATCATGGCTGAACTTTTTTGGACTCAGCTCCACTTTCTGGCCCGAACACCATAACCATTAATCCCTTTATTCTTCAAAAAACTATCTATCTTTATCTTAAAAACATTTAATGAAGGAGCCTCTACTGCTTCACTGGGCAAGGAATTCCATAGATTCACAACCTTTGAGTAAAGACGTTCCCCTTAACCTCAGTCCTAAATCTACGTCCCCTTATTTTGAGGCTATGCTACCTAGTTCTGCTTTCGCCCGCCAGTGGAAACAACCTGCCCGCATCTATCCATCCTCCATGGCCAGTCAGCTCATCCATTCTGCAGCCCCCACTCTCAATCAAACAAGCTGAAAGAACCTTGAACCTGTTGGATAGTTGCAGAGGCTGACACTCCCGCCCTCTGGGCCCCCTTAGCTGTCTCAGCTGCAAGTCACACCCTTCTTTCTCTGACCACTTTCAAAACCAGAAGATCCTATCCTAAGGGGTGTGACTGCCTCCTGAAACAAAGCGTCCAGGTAACTCTCACCCTCTCTGATGTGTAGCACTGTCTGCAGCTCAGTCTCCAGCTCAATGACGGAGCTGAAGCTCCTCAAGCCACACACACACTGCAGATGTACTTGTTTTGGATAACACGTACATTAATGAATTACCACATGCTGCAGCCTTGACACCTCACATGTCCTGCCATACTTATCATAGAATTTACAGTGCAGAAGTAAGCCATTCGGCCCATCGAGTCCGCACCGGCTCTTGGAAAGAGCACCACACCCAAGCCCACACCTTCATCCTAACCACGTATCCCACCCAAACCTTTTGGACACTAAGGGCAATTTAGAATGGCCAATCCACCTAACCTGCACATCTTTGGACTGTGGGAGGAAACCAGAGCACCCGGAGGAAACCCACATAGACACAGGGAGAACGTGCAGGCTCTGCACAGTGGCCCAAGCCGGGAATCGAACCTGGTACCCTGGAGCTGTGATGCAACTGTGCTAACCACTGTGCTGCCCTTATATAAGCTTTAATTAATTAGCTAATTATTTTATTCAATTAATTATTTTCTTTTAGATATTAATTTTCTCACAAATTCCTGTACTATTTTAAACCTTCAGAAAATAGACCTTGACCACTTACCCTGAATATTTACAAGATACTGACCAACAATTCATTCCCTCCCCTGCAGTAGAGCAGAAACCAATTCCTACAGGGTGAAAATGTTAGAAAAAGCAAAGGAGTCCTTCCCTTCCTCTCATCCCTGACTTCTCAAACTTCCTCACTCCATTTGCACAGTCATAAAGGGCCAGCCCCTTATCCTAAAACGGTGTCCCCATATTTTAGATTCCCCAACCAAGGGGAATAATCTGTCAGCTCCTTTGGGATCTTGTATGTTTCAATGAGATCACCTCTCATTCTTCCAAACTGCTAACATTCTAAACAAAGTTAATTGTCTATTTAAGGCCCAGTTGGCAACAGGAAATCCTTCAACGGTCTTCTCACCTCAAGCTTATTCAGTGTGGAAATGGGAAGGTGGTGATAAGCCCCACTCACCTTCCCGTCTGATTAAATAACACCAAAGTTGCCGAGTGGCAGGGGTCATACATTCTGCCCAGTGATTCTACAAAGGACAATGGGATTAGGATTTGGCTCTCTTTCAGTGAGCACAGGCACGATGAGCTGAATGTCCAAAGTTCTTTGATCCAGGTAATGTTGGATGTTGCATTATTAGACTGCTAAATCCTGTTTGCAAATCTAAAGGGAGGGGCAGCTTGATCCTGTTCGTTGACAGGTGATAGGCGTTGCTTTAGGGCTGCCTGTCTCTGATTGGCTGGGACTGCGACTTGTGTTTCTCTCACTGTATAAGAGAACATTTTGCCTGAAACCTCAAAGAACAAAGTACATGTCAGCGTCATTGTGATCACATGTGAGTACAGTACCTTCCACATGAAAACGTACAGCAATATTTTCAATAACAGACCCTTAGGCTTTGAATACCAGTTCGTTTAATCGCCGGTAAACCAAGCAAGTGACTGCACAGCGTAAAATGGCATTTAATAGAGATTACAATTATAAAGTAAATCGTGTTAAATGTAACAAGGCAATGTTAGCCGATGTTATGATGAGTAAAATAGGCTTCTTTTTTGTATATTTGCAATTGGGTTGGTGAAGCTGGGTAGGTGCGCAGGGAATTACACAAATAGTTCGCAACAACCGAATTTGACCTGGCCTCAGTCACTTTACCTTTGAAGGGACGTGCGATCATCTTGATGTCAGTAGTTAGGTGATATCATAGAATCGACAGTGCAGAAGGAGGCCATTCGGCTCACCGAGTCTGCACCAGCCCTTGAAAGAGCACCCCACTTAAGGCCACATCTCCACCCTATCCCCGTAACTCAGTAACCCCACCTAACCTTTTTTTGTTTGGACACTTAAGGGCAATTCAGCATAGTCAATCCATCTAACCTGCGCATTTTTGGACTGTGGGAGGAAACCGGAGCACCTGGAGGAAACCCACGCAGACACGGGGAGAAAGGGCAAACTCCACAGTCACCCGAGGCCAGAATTGAACCTGGGTCTGTGGAGATGTGAAGCAGCAGTGCTAACCACCATGTCTCCCCTGTATAGATTTCTCCGTGTTTCTTTCGGCTGTGCAGCAATTCCCAAATGTTTTATTTTTTATGAAAATTCTGCATTTCCCTTTAGTTGGAATCTGAAGTAAAGAGCCATGGATTTGGAAGAATTTCGTACAAGGGGTAAAGAGATGGTGGATTATATCATTGAATACTGGGAAACCATCGAACAACGTCGCGCTTATCCGGCAGTGCAGCCCGGGTATCTGCGACCCCTCATTCCGGACAGCGCACCCCATGAACCCGAAAGCTTCGCGGATCTGATGGCGGACATCGAGAGAGTCATTATGCCGGGGGTGAGCACATTTAGCCCACAAGTTCATTCACTGATTTTAAAACTTCTGCATAAACCTGCTCCCCGGAATTAAGAAATGCTGAAAAAATTATTTTCAAACTACCTGTTGCCATGGGCGAAGTTCTCCTACCCGCCCCGCCACATTTCTGCGCCGACCGGCCGGCGGGAGTCTCCGTAACACCGGCCGGTCAATGGGGTTTCCCATTGTGGGGCACCCCACGCCGTCGGGAAACCCCCAGGCCCCGGCAAAACGGAGACTCCCGCCAGCGGAGAATGACGCCCCATGTGTTTGAATAAGATCATGAACTGACAACTTGGAAAGTCGCATCGTGTAAGAATTAAACCAAATGCCCAGTTAGTACAACAGGCAGCAGTAAATATGGATTGGGATTTAGTTTATTTTTTCTAGAAGTCCTACAGTGCAGAAGGAGGCCATTCGACCCATCGGGTCTGCAACGAACCTCCGAAGGAGCACCCTGCCGAGACCCAACCCCTGCAACCCCACCTAACCTTTGGATAACTTAGCATGGCCAATCCACCTAACCTGCACATCTTTGGACTGTGGGAGGAAACCCACAGACACGGGGAGAATAGGCAATCTCCACACAGGGTTGATTAGTGAGATCAGTGAACATCACGTTAGCGATCGGTAGGAGTTTTTTGACACCTCCTTTTGTTATGTACATTGTATTTAATGTGATCATGTGTTTTTGTTCTCAGATAACCCACTGGCAAAGTCCTCACTTTCATGCATATTTCCCCGCCGCTATCTCCTTACCTGGTTTTCTGGGTGACATGTTGTGTGGTGGCATTGGTTGCGTTGGATTTTCCTGGGTGAGAACCCTCTTTCTGTTTTACACACACATCTAGTGAATACGGACGAATGCATTCAAACCTGCCAGTATAGTGCAATGACACCGATTAAGCGGTTTTTTTTCCTGTTTATCATGGCTGTTCTTTTTCTTTTAAAAAAAAAATCAATTTGGGGGGAAACATTATTTGGTGTTGATACCAACTGCCTGAGTTCATGTAATCGTCAGGAAATTGTTTTTCTGTGCACAGAGATTATTGCAGATTGAGGAAGTTGCAAATCAATAACAAATCAATTTGACAATATTGTTAAACTGCTCCTTGGCATATTATTAAATGTGAATTTGCAGCAGATCACATATCCTGTTGATTATTTTGCCATCTGCCTGTATTGGTGTCTTCTGGAAACTGCGAAATAGTTTCTCACTGCTCTTTTCAGACGTCCCATACTTTAGACACCTCCATTAATTGTCCCCTCAACTTCTTTTTTCCAACACAAGCCTCACCTTCTTCCCGCCCTACCCACCATGATTCTGTGCACCCTCTTTCTGCCCCGACGCTGCGCACCCTCTTTCCACCCACCCCCGGTGGCGCTGCGCACCCTCCCCCCCAAGGTGTTGCTGCGTACACACTTCCTCCCCCCACCCCCTCCCATAACGCTGGGTGACGATACTTGGAAGGTTACAGCACGGGAAACGGGAAAACAAATACCTTTTGACATCTTACTGTGAGAAAATAGTTGAAATATGTTTAACAGTTGATGGGGTATAAATTTAGGGTGTTAGTTAATCTTGCAACAATTCCCCAGAGACAGGCAGATCCTCATTGGTATAATAGAGGAGGGAAGCCCCCCATTGGTATAATAGAGGAGGGAAGCCCCCCCCCCCCCACCTTTGCGCCAAAAAGCTCTTGCGTTGAGCCAGAGGCAGAAGCCAATCCTTCCCGAGAAGAAAAACCGGCACCTAAGTGGCAGGAGTGCAGCTCCTTGAACTTCTCTTCCCCATTGAGAATGTTTGGTGTCCCAAACCCTTTTTCTACTTCTTTTCACCTTCACATTCACTCATAACTTGTTCCTTCTCCTTTCTCAACAAATTGGGAACAATGTCTCAGAGCGACACGTTTAGCCCCGTGCTTCCCAGAGTTAGTAGCACCGAGAAATACGTGGGTATACAACGTGACTCGCGTTGTATAAGGGGCCTCAGCGGGGAATGTCGAGGCCAAACATCGCCTAGTTCTGTATATTGAGGGGCTCCACTCGCCGGAACTCCTCAGAAGTCCCGAATGACCTGCTGTTAGGTAATTTGGACATTCTGAATTTTCCCTCCATGTACCGCCATCTTCACCGGGACAATCGCCTCCATCGCCAATACCTTCGTTGCTGCCACCATTTCCTTCCTCATCACCTCCATGTGTTTGACAAACTGCTTCTCAAATTCCACGGCCATCACCTCGGTCATCTTCTCTGCTGTGAAGGGCGCGGCCCACCCAGTGACCCAGCCTCTGCCATGTTTCCTGCTCCGAGCTGACCCTTTCGCTCGATGGTGAACCTTCGCTTACCCTCACCTTCCCGATGGCTTTCTTCTGATTTTTGGACATCCCCTCCTTCCTTATGACTTTCTATACCTGTTTGTTTCAAAATTGCCCCTGGAACCGGGCATTAAGCTCCCCCCCAAAAAAGAGCCTCGAGCAGGAGCTACCCAACGTGCAATTTCCTCCTACGTGCCGCCACCAGAAGTCCTGACCTTTTTTTATCTAAAACACCTCCTCACAGTAGTGCGAAGATGCTTTATTTTGTCACTTCTGTTTTCTTCAGCAACTCAAAGAGTTAGCACTACTAAAACAATTTGGCCGTGGATTTCCTTTGTGTTCTTTCTGCACCAATATCACAATTTCAGAACATGTTCAGCGGAAAGCCCCATTATGTGTGACCGAGTTGGAAGAGCCCCAGGTGAATTTACTCTCTATCTTAAACAAGTGAGAGCATTGTGCTGCTCTTTTTGAAATGAGCAGTTGGGGATGGGCAACAAATGCTGGCCTTGCCAGTGCTGCTCACATCCCGTGAAACAATTTTTAAAAACTTACTTTGTTTGCTAACTTAATGTGGCTCGTTAAAAAGCTATTTTATTTTGAGCAGTATTAGTTAGAACAATGTTGTCATATGACTTTTATGTTGAGCTCATGAGGCGTAAGCAAATTCCTGGTTTTCCCTTCAGGCTTCGAGCCCCGCATGTACGGAGTTAGAGACTGTGATGCTTGACTGGCTGGGGAAGATGCTGAATCTGCCTGAAGATTTTCTAGTTGAGGCTGGTGGAGAAGGTGGTGGAGTGGTACAGGTAAAAAAAAGACTCAATAATACTTTACAATTGCACAGGAATTGCTGGAAAAATAAGGGTGAATTCATAGCACCTGTCATTATTCGTGAGTACAAAATTCAGCAATTTATGACCGAGAAGCAATCCTGTCAGGAGTAGTGAAATGCAATAAATTGCTGGACACTCTCGCCACTCCACATGTAGCTAGCAAATACAATGAACTCACTGTCAATCTCCCCAAAAGTCACAAGTATGAATGAATCTCTCCATAGCCATTTAGGGCTGCAGGTTCATGTTGTTAAGATAATAATGGCTTGATCTGAACTCAATCTTGAAAGCCCAGACAAGAAACGATCAAACCTCCCAAGTTTCACTCCTGTTGGTAGAAAATTGTTCTGGAGAATTTTAAAATGTATCTCTCTCTTTTCCCTTTTATTTATTTCTCTCTCTTAATCCAGCCTTTCTTTCCCTCACTTTATGTATCTTTCTGTATCCTTCCCTCACTCTATTTATCTTTTTGAATCTAATTTGACTCTAATTACCCTTCTTCCTTCGCTGTAATTGTGTCCCTATCCTTTTGTGCCATTGATGAAGCAGATAGACTGTTGAACACAATGTTGACGAGGTGTTGGAACCAGAAAGTGAAGGCTTACTGCTGGACTCCAAATCCTCAACTCCAGCCAGAAAATGTCCATGTTTTTCTGTCTCTTCGGAGCATGATCCTGTTTTATATTGATGCTTTAATTCAGAAAACATACATTTGAATCAGCTATTTCAGTCAAAAACAAGGGGCGGGATTCTCCATGAATCGGCGCAATGGCCCGAACCCAGCGCCAAAAACAGCGCGAATCACTCCGGCGTTGGGCTCCCGAAAGATCGCAAATTCTCCGGCCGGGAATGGGCTAGTAGTGGCGTGACGCCATTCGCGGTGGCGTCACCCGTCACGGACGCAGGCGGCGTCACTGCACAAAAGACGACCCCACCCCCGGAGACCTGGTAAAATGGCCGCCCGCCGCACAGCGCCAAGTGAGACCCCCCACTGCCTGCCCCCCTTTCCCCCTTCCCTCCCATATCCCCCTTTCACCCCATATCCCCCCTTCCCCCCCATAGAGATATGGGGGGAGGGGGGGGTATGGGGGAGGAGGGAGAGACCCAGCCCATCAGGCATACGACACCCCCAGGACGTTCCCGGGCGGCCACAAGCCAGGGACAGACCCAGTGCACCAGATGGACGCCGCCCCCTGGACGTTCCAGGGCGGCCACAAGCCAGGGACGGACCCAGAGCACCAGGCGGATGCCGCCCACATCTAGTGCAAGTGCGGCGACGCGAGAGACCCGGCCCATCAGGCATACGATGCCCCCAGGATGTTCCAGGGCGGCCACAAGCCAGGGACAGACCCGGAGCACCAGGCGGATGACACATACATCTAGTGCAAGTGCTGTGATGCTGGTGGGCCACACCCAGCGACGAGGAGGGCAGCCACAGCAACAGGCCCCCGTCGCAGCCGACCCAGGACACTGACGCACACGACACCCACACACAGGGGACGGATGGTTAGGAATCACCACTCCAGGGGACCCCGGACTTCGGGTCGGATGAGGAGCACGACATTACGCCACTGCTATCTCCTACACCCTCCACCATCGCAGAGACACTCACCTCGGTTGGGCACTTTAGCGAGGAGGCATCAGGGACACTAACTGGTGCGCACAACACAGCTGTCCCGATACAGCAGGTGGAGCAGGAGCAGCCGAGGGGCCGGGCGGTCGGAGGGTAGCCCAGCGCAGGCAACCAGCTGCCGCCCAGACGGGTTCCGGGTTCCTGCAGTTACCACACCCACCCATAGACCCGATGCAGTCACGGACCAAGGGACGACCAAAGGGGGTGTCGGCCGGCCTGCGGCAGCTGCAGATGAAGGTGGAGGTGTCCACCCGCGTGCAGGAGCAGGTAGTGGTGCCGGTCATGCGTGTCACCCAGGCTGACACTGCACGGGTGGCATCCGCGGTGGAGGGTGGAGGCAATGGGTGCGATGATGCACTATCAATCACCACAAAGACGAGAGTAGTGGAATAATCGAGGCTTTATTGAGTAAAGATGTTGTGCCTCCTGTAGCTGGAACCAGAATGGCTGCAGCACCGGCGAGCACACACATTTATACACCGCCTACTGGGCGGAGCCAGCAGGCAGGGATTTACCCATGTACCCCTATTATACGTGTCTTACCGTAATACATATAATACTGTTAGTGGTGACTACCACATGCGACGGTATCAGATATGGGTCGCAGTATGCAAGGTGTGGGGCTTTCCGTGCAGGCGGCGTCCGTGGCCCAGGATATGGCTGCCCTCTCACAGGCAGCCATGCGACAGAGCCAGCAGCAGCTCGCAGAGGCGCACAACGCCATGGCCCAGTCTCAGCAGGCAATGGCCCAGTCTCAGCAGGCAATGGCCCAGTCTCAGCAGGCAATGGCCCAGTCTCAGCAGGCCATCACTGAGGGCATCGGCGCCATTGCCCAGGTGCTGGCCGGCATCACCCAGGCACAGACAGGGATAGCCAACACCCTGAGCTCAATGGCTGCAAACTTGCAGACCCTTGTTGATACCAGGGCGGGCCTCCAGGACTGGCAGCGCCAGGTGTCGGGGGCGTCGGGTG
The DNA here is from genome assembly GCF_047496885.1 of Scyliorhinus torazame. Lineage (NCBI taxonomy): Eukaryota > Metazoa > Chordata > Chondrichthyes > Carcharhiniformes > Scyliorhinidae > Scyliorhinus > Scyliorhinus torazame. The sequence continues at coordinate 144,339,873 of NC_092712.1, read as the reverse complement.
CTCGGTCCGTTCGCGTCCCCGACCCATGTAAAGGCCCAGGGGCCATCGGGCACCCCGAGGGGGGAGGAGGTGCTGGGGCCCGTTTTGGGTCCCCCAGTAGGGGAGGTCCTGGAACACCGCGACACCTCAGACTCTTTCCCCCCCCCCTTCCGTCCCAGGTGCATCTGGTGGACAACGGGTAGGACAGGCTGGCAGCTCGCCATCCCAGTTGTCCGAGCCGCAGCCTGGCCCATCTAGGCTGGGCCACCCCAGGAAACGGCCACCAAAGGGATCCCGAGTCACAGGGCAGGAATAACAGGAGTCCACCTCCAGTTCTGCTGTACCATCTGGGGAGCCACCTCGAGGTAGTCATTGGGCCTGTAAGGCCAAAAAATTAGACACTGAGTAAGTTGGCACAGGTGCAGGGCACAGATTAGTTCTGGGGCTAGGGCACATGTATGAACTGTTTGTTATTAAAATCACTTACACACCTGCAGAAGTTGCCTTTGTGCTCTGTCCGATGCGTGCGGGGGTGTGGTGTGAGGTGAGCGCCAGTGGGAGTGTGAGGGGTGATAGAACGTTGGCCTCAGGTGAGTGTGCCCCCCCTCCCCCGAGTCACCCTCGCCATCCCCCCAGACAGCCGACGAGACTGTGCGCTGCCATGTCACGACCGCATGCAGGGACGGTCCGGGTGGAAGGTGGTACTGTGGCCATGGGTCAGACATTGTCCAACGATGTAGACCCCAGAGCTCATCACAGGGCAGGTTGTCATCATCCTCCATGGCCTGCAATAAACGTGCTTCCACAGGCGACCGTGTGAGCCCAGCCCATTGTGTCGCAGGTGGATGTGCAACGGAGGGGTGGTGTGCATACGGGTGGGGTGCGGGTGGTTGGTGTTGGGTGGGCGGGGTGCGGGTGGTTGGTGTTGGGTGGGGTGGGGTGAGGGTAGTTAGGTGGGTGGGGTGAGGGTGGTTGGTGTTGGGTGGGTGGGGTGAGGGTGGTAGGCTGGTGCCGTGGTGTGCAGTCTGTGCCCATATTCGGCGATTCCCACGCCCCCCTAGTCCGTGAACCGAACGGCTATCAGGCTGTCCCGTGCCCGCTGGTCCAGCCGGTAATGGTGGGCAGCCTCCCGTCCATGTCCACCCCATCTGTCCTGACCATTGCCCTCATCCTCCTCATCTGGGGAGGTCTGCACCTCGTCTTGCTGTTCCTCCCCCTCCCCCTCCACTGCCTCCAGCATATCGCCCCTCTGCTGGGCTGTGTTGTGCAGGATGCAGCAGACCACAACGATGCGGCCAACCCTATCTGGCGGGTTGTGGAGGGCCCCTCCAGAGCGGTCCAGGCACCTGAAGCGCATCTTCAGTAGATATATCCTCTGTATAGGCGTCATCAGCCTCAACCGCAAAGGGTAACCCCTGTCGCCCAGCAACCAGCCCCTCAGCCGGGACGGGGGGGGGGGGGGGAACGTCCCTCGAACATGGTGGGGATGAAAGATTGCGCCAATACGAATGAGTCATGTACACTGCCCGGGTGCCGGGCGCAGACGTGCAGGATCCTCATGCGGTGGTCACAGACACCTGCACGTTCATGGGATATGTCCCCTTCCTATTCGTGAACACGGCCCTGCTATCCGCAGGTGGCCGCACGGCGACATGCATCCCATCGATCGCCCCCTGGACCATGGGCATCCAGGCCACGGCAGCGAAGCCCGCTGCCTGGGCATCCTGGCTGGCCCCGGTGCACAGGGAACTGGATGTACCGGTCCGCAATGGCATATAGGGCGTCTGTCACAGCACGAATGCACTGGTGCACCGATGCCTGCAAGATGCCGGACAGGTCCCCACTCGACACCTGGAATGACCCCGTGGCATACAAGTTCAGGGCCACTGTAATCTTGATGGCCACGGGGAGAGGGTGTCCTCCCCCAGTGCCACGCGGTGCCAGGTGTGCCATCAGGTGGCAGATGTATGCCACGGTTTCCCGTCTCATCCGGAGTCTCCTCCTGCATGCCTGGTCCGTGAGGTTCTGGTACGACGAGCGGGGCTGGTACACACGGGGCCTCATCGGGCATCTCCGTCACCGTGGCACCACCACCACCTCCTCCTCCTGCTCGTCCTGTCGTGCGGGCAGCCGACCAGCCTGGGCGGCTGCCACCTGCCTCCCTGCGGCACGCGACTCTGCGGCAGCCTCCGCTGCCTCTCTGGTACGCTCCTGCTCCAGCTCCCCCAGGGCAACATGTAGAAGTGCGGCTCCTGCCACGGCGGCCAACATCGGCATGCAGGGGGTGGGGGGGCAGACGACATGTCACCATTGCCCATATCCCACCCCCCTGCAGCAAGGTGCCATGGGCTGCATGGTCATGACTGTTGCCAGTTGGCACATGGCCAGACGGACCCCCCCCCCACCGTCACCAACCGCCCCCCCCCCCCCCCCCCACTCCTCCCTGGCACGCACCCTTTCCATCACTCGCCCTTCCCAGCCCCCCACTCTCCTTCCCGGCACACACCCTCCCCAACCCCACCCACTCCCCACCCCGGCACGCATCCGCGCCAACTTCCCCTCCCCCTCCCCGGCACAGGCCACCCCCTCTCCTCCCCGGCAGGCACCCTCTCCATCACTCGCCCTCCCCGGCGTCCCTCTCCTCCCTGAGCGCACTCTCCCCAACCCCTCCCCCCCCCACCCCCCACCCCAGCACGCACCCTCCCCAAACCCCACCTCCTCCCCGACACGTACCCTCACCAACACCCCCCCTCTCCTCCCCGGCATGCACCCTCTCCGTCAATCACCCCCCCTCTCCCCACCCCCAGCCCCTCTCCACCACCCCCGTCCCTCTCCGCCCCTCTCCACCCAGCCCTTCTCCCCCCAGCCCCCCTCTCCCCCACAGCCCCCCTCTCCCCCCCATTCCCCCTCTCCCCCCCATTCCCCCTCTCCCCCCAGCCCCCCTCTCCCCCCCAGCCCCCCTCTCTTCCCCCCCAGCCCCTCTCTCTCCTCCCCCCAGCCCCTCTCTCTCCTCCCCCCCCCCAGCCTCTCTCTCCCCCCCCAGCCTCTCTCTCCCCCCCAGCCCCTCTCTCCCCCACCAACCCCTCTCCCCCCTCAGCACTACATTCATCCCCCACCATCTGGCCTGCAAAATCCTACCAACTGTCCTGGCTTGACACAATTCACACCTCTTTAACCTGGGGTTACCCCATCTCTGGATCTGTAAAGATTTAATCACCTGCTAATGCTCGCATTCCAAGCATTGTCTGGCATCTTTGAATCTGTCTTTTTATAAGTTTCTGAAACATACCCCTTCATTCACCTGAGGAAGGAGCTGCGCTCCGAAAGCTAGTGACATCGAAACAAACCTGTTGGACTTTAACCTGGTGTTGTAAGACTTCTTACTGTGCTCACCCCAGTCCAATGCCGGCATCTCCACATCTTGTTAATAAAGCTACTGGTTGTAACTGGAAGTCTTCAGTGTATTCTCTCGAGCAACCAGAAATGCAAAACAGACAAAACACGCAGTTGTCTTTTCTGTTGAAGTTATTCATACTTCTTCCTCACCACTGGCACACTATGGCTATGCCAGTTGACCAGTGCAGCAACTAGTCAACAGCACCTCTGAGACACAAGACCTCGACCACCTCAAAGAACAAAGGCCACATGAGAACACCACTGGTTCCCCTCCAAATCTCACACTATCCTGACATGAAAATAAATGGCCATTTGTCCATGCTGCTTGGACAAAATCCTGAAAGTCCCTCCCCACCCACGCTGTGGGATGGTATCATTACGCGGACTGCAGCACTGGCAGCACATGGGGAGCATGGTAGCTCCCCTTGGCTGTTGCTTCACAGCTCCAGGGTCCCAGGTTCGATTCCTGGCTTGGGTCGCTGTCTATACGGAGTCTGTACTTTCTCCCCGTGTCTGCGTGGGTTTCCTCCGGGTGCTCCGGTTTCCTCCCACAAGTCCCGAAAGATGTGCTGTTATGTAATTCGGACATTTTGAATTCTCCCTCTGTGTACCCGAACAGGCACCAGAATGTGGCGACTAGGGGCTTTTCACAGTAACTTCATTGCAGTGTTAATGTAAGACTACTTGTGAAATAAAGATTATTTTACTTTAAGGCAGTACAAGAAAGTGGCTCACAACCACCTGTCACGATATTCAGATAAACATTATGGTGCAAACACACATACACACTGATGGACCAATCAACACACACGCAACATCACAGCCAATCACAAGCAAGGGCACACGCACTATAAAACGGGGAACACCACAGTTCCCGCTCATTCCAGCAGGAGACAGCTCAAGGCACAGAGCTCACAGCAAGCCACTCAGACATACACCATGTGCTGAGCGCCTCTCCAAGATAGTGTTAGGGCTGGGTCGACAGGTTAAAGGGTAATGAACGAACCACAGTAAAAAGTTTACAGATGTTGTTATTGAAAGTAATAAAACAGAATTGTACCATCTGCAACCGTGTTGATTCGTCTGTGTAGCAGAGCACCCAACACGACATAGTACCAGGATTGGAACCCAGCAACTGTGAGACCTACCTACATATCTTCAGGAATCCGCCATCCTGCGCCATGGACACCATCAGCCCGCCGCAGCCGCTCCAAATCGCTGGAAATCTCGGCGTCAACTGGAAGCTGTTTAAACAGCGCTTCCAGTTCTTCCTAGAAGCCACAGAAAGGGAGAATGCCAGGAAAATTGCCCTCCTCCTCTCCACAGCAGGGCAACACGCCATCCACATCTACAACTCCCTGGTGTTCGCGGAAGGTGAGGACAAGACGAAGTACAAGACGGTCCTTCTTAAACTCGAGTAACACTTCATCGTCGAGGTAAATGAGAGCTTCGAGAGATTCCTCTTCCAGCAGCGCCTGCAGGGTAAGGATGAGCCTTTTCAATCTTTCCTAACACACGTCCGTATCCTCGCGCAGTCCTGCGGTTACGAGGCCACCTCCGATTCCATGCTTTGGGACCAGATAGTTTTTGGGGTTACCTCGGGCACCCTACGTCAGCAGCTCCTCAAAATTAAAAGCCTCACCCCAGCCACTGCCATCGAAGCCTGCGTCCTCCATGAAAACGCGACCAGCCGCTACTCCCAATTCCAGGCGGCCGAATCGGCAAGGCAGGGGTCCTACGAGGCCGAGCGGGTCCAGGCGATCGAATTCCTCCTGGCCCGCGGCCCAGACGATGGCGGCCATTTCGCGCGCTTTCCGTGGCCTCCTGCGCTTGTACGCGGCAAAAGAGACGTCGACGCAGAGGGACGTGACGCGCAGGCGCGCTCTACGCAGGACCGAACTGCGCATGCGCGATAAAGCAACGAACGCCATGACGTCACGACGTGCGGCAACTGTGGATCCGCACATTTAAAGCAGCAATGTCCAGCAAAGAACCGACAATGCCTCCGCTGTGGCAAGGTGGGCCACTATGCTGCCTCCTGTCGAGCAGCTCAACCTGCCAACGCTCCCCAATTCCGCCAGCTTCGCAGGGAGGTGCGGACCATTCAGCCTCCATACACCGACTCATACCCTGACGATATACAGACCGGAGATGCAGACGACCGGGAAGCCTTCCGTGTTGCGGTCATTGACAGGAACCGGATGTCCCCAAGCAGGACCCACCAGCCGATGCCAGTGAACAGCGTCAATCCGGGTGATGAATGGTGTGCCACCCTAACGGTCAACCGATCACCAACCACATTCCGTTTAGACACTGGTGCCTCCGCCAACCTAATAGCATGGTCAGCCTTCTACGCCTTGAAGGTCAGACCACCGATTCGGCCATCCCCTTGTAAGATGGTCGACTACAACGGAAACGTTATCCCGGCCATGGGATCCTGCCAGGTCCAGGTGACACACAATGCATACGCAGCATCACTGTCCTTTGAGATAGTTGGATCCTCGAAGGACTCTGCTAGGCGCACAGGCATGCAAGGTTCTCCACCTCGTTCAGCGGGTACACACTCTGTCTCCAGAAGGCACGTCAGACTTCCCGGATGCTGAATTTAGGGCACAGCTCCACACGCTCCTCGCCCACAACCAGAAGGCATTCGAGGGCATGGGCACACTGCCCTATACCTACAGAATACGGCTCAAACCGGATGCCACCCCGGTCATTCACACACCTCATAGAGTCCCAGCACCACTCAAAGACCACCTCAAGCAGCAGCTGCAGGATCACCAGGACCAAGGGGTGCTATCCCGGGTCACGGAGCCTGCGCCATGGGTCAGCTCCATGGTGTGCGTTAAAAAGCCCTCTGGCGAACTCCGGATCTGCATCGACCCGAAAGACCTAAACAACAACATCATGAGGGAACACTACCCTACACCCAAACGGGAAGAGATCACGAGCAAAGTGGCCCGGACTAAAATTTTTACAAAGCTTGATGCCTTGAAGGGTTTTTGGCAGATTCAACTGGATCAGTTCAGCAGGAAGCTGTGCACCTTCAACACTCCTTTCGGCAGGTCCTGCTATAACAGAATGCCGTTTGGCATCATCTCGGCATCCGAGGTATTTCACAGAATCATGGAACAGATGATGGAAGGCATCGAAGGGGTGCGCGTCTATGTTGACGACGTCATCATCTGGTCCACCACACCACAGGAGCACCACGCCTCAACCGAGCCAAGTGTTCTTTTGGCCAAACTGAGCTAAAGTTTCTGGGGGACCTCATATCCCGGTCAGGAGTGCGTCCGGATGCAGACAAAGTGAGCGCCATTACTGCCATGCCGCAGCCGGCAGACAAGAAAGCAGTGCTACACTTTCTCAGGATGGTCAACTTCCTGGGGAAGTTCATTCCCAACCTTGCCTCCCACACAACGGCTCTTCGCCACCTAGTGAAGAAGACCACAGAGTTCCAGTGGCTGCCCGCACACCAGAAGGAATGGGAAGAGCTCAAAATTAAGCTCACCACAGCCCCGGTATTGGCGTTCTTCGACACCTCTCGAGATACGAAGATCTCGACCGATGCCAGCCAGTCCGGCATTGGGTCGGTACTCCTGCAACGGGATGACACTGCATCATGGGCCCCGGTCACCTATGCCGCGCAGGCCATGACCCCCACAGAACAGCGCTATGCACAGATCGAGAAGGAGTGCCTGGGTTTGTTAACCGGCATAGACAAGTTCCACGACTACATGTATGGTCTCCCTCAGTTCACCGTGGAAACCGACTATCACCCCCTGGTCAGCATCATACAAAAGGACCTAAATGAGATGACCCCTCGCCTCCAGCGCATACTGCTCAAGCTGCGGAGGTACGACTTCCAACTGGTCTACACCTCTGGTAAGGACCTCATCATCGCGGATGCCCTATCCAGAGCAGTGAGCACACCGCCCGATTCGAAGGGGTTCGTCTGTCAGGTCGAAGCGCATGTTGCCTTCACATCGGCCAATCTGCCAGCTGATGATTCAAGTCTGGCCCGTATTCGCCGGGAGACTGCGGCTGACCCCTTTCTTTCTACAACGTGTGATGCGCCACATGATGGGAGGGTGGCTCAAAGGACAGTGCCCACAATTCTACAACGTCCGGGACAACTTGGCCGTCATTGACGGTGTCCTCCTAATGTTGTCCGGATTGTGTTTCCACATAGCATGCACAGGCTAGTCCTCGAACAACTGCACGAAGGCCATCTCGGGGTTGAGAAGTGCAGACGGAGGGCCCGAGAAGCTGTCTACTGGCCGGGCATCAGCAACGACATTGCCAACATGGTGCTCAACTGCCCCACCTGCCAAAGGTTTCAGCCGGCGCAACCCCCTGAGACGCTCCAGCCCCATGAGCTGGTGACGTCCCCCTGGGCGAAGGTGGGTGTGGATCTTTTTCATGCGCTTGGCAGGGACTACGTCATCATCATAGATTACTTTTTGAATTATCCAGAGGTCATACGCCTGCACGATTTGACATCGTCCGCTGTCATTAGGGCATGCAAAGACACCTTCGCTCGCCATGGCATTCCGCTTACTGTCATGTCGGACAATGGGCCCTGTTTGGCAAGCCAAGAATGGTCTTCTTTTGCTGCTTCGTATGGCTTCACACACGTGACGTCCAGCCTTCTGCATCCCCAGTCCAATGGCAAGGCGGAAAAGGGCGTTCATATCGTCAAGCGGCTCCTCTGCAAGGCTGCTGATGACGGATCTGACTTCTGTTTAGCTCTGCTGGCCTATCGCTCGGCCCCACTAGCCACTGGCCTCTCACCAGCCCAGCTGTTGATGGGTCGCGCCCTCAGGACCACTGTGCCATCCATTCTGGTCTCCACACCCAACTATGCTCCAGTACGGCAAAGGATGCGACAGCAGTGTGCTCAGCAGAAGGTGGCACATGACACTCGGGCAACTGATCTTCCTGCCTTGGCGCCTGGAGACAACGTCCGCATCCACCTGCCAGAGGGTGGCTGGTCGGCAACTGCCGAAGTTCTCCGACGCGTGGCTAACCGCTCGTTCCTTGTTCGCATACCCGATGGCTCCATTCGCCGGCGCAATCGCCGGGCTCTTCGCCTGCTTCCGCGCTCGCTACGTGATCATACACCGGTGCCATGTTCTCCTGTTGTTCCTCATGTCGACTTCGTGGAGCTTCCTGCCACCATGCCCATTCCTCTGTCGCCTGTGGCCAGGCCCATTCCTCAGCCGGTGGATCCTGACCCACCCTTGAGGCGGTCAACCTGAATTCGTCGCCCACCTACTTGGCTGGACTTATGAGCCCATTTGAACATTGGATTCACTAAAGTGTTATGCCACAATGTTAATATGTTTCTCTTTTTGTCGTTACAGGAGCTTGTTTTGATGCTTGATGTTTACACTTGTTTTGTTTATGGTACAACCTTGTTGCTATGTTGCACCTGACACCTTCCTCTGTATATAGTTTAGCCTCATGTACATGTTGTAGATATTGCACACACACATTCAGCTGCACTCAGTACACATCTATATTCATTAACACATAAGGCACATATTTTTGTAAAAAAGGGGGATGTCATGATATTCAGATAAACATCATGGTGCAAACACACATACACACTGATGGACAGATCAACGGACCAATCAACACACACGCAACATCACAGCCAATTACAAGCAAGGGTACACGCACTATAAAACGGGGAGCACCACAGTTCCTGCTCATTCCCGCAGGAGACAGCTCAGGGCACAGAGCTCACAGCAAGCCACTCAGACATTCACCATGTGCTGAGTGCCTCTCCAAGATAGTGTTAGGGCTGGGTCCACAGGTTAAAGGGTAATGAGCGAACCACAGTTGCAAGTTTACAGATGTTGTTATTGAAAGTAATAAAACAAAGTTGTACCATCTGCAACCGTGTTGGTTCGTCTGTGTAGCAGAGCACCCAACACAACACCACCTTCTCAAGGGAAATGAGGGATGGATAATAAATGCTGGCCTTGCAAAAACTTCCATTTCCTGTGTCTGGGTACATTTAAAGGACACACCTGCATTACTGCAGAGCCAAATGCTGTAACAGAAAGGACAGAAACCACAATTTAAAAAGCAGAAGGACCAAACACATGTTTACACGTTAGTGCTGGGGTCTTATCTTGGGATGGGAGGTCCACCAATCAACAAAGAGAGTTTGCCACTGCTCCCTGGGGTCACTGGGATTGGCCATATGGTGACAATAACAACCATTTTCATGCAGTAGTTGCTGAAGGGGTAGCTGGCCTTCTTCTCTGCTGGTATAATGGAAGAGAAAACCTTGGGTCAGGATAATGATGTAGCAGTTCGGCTCATCCATATTTTCCTGTTTTTTTCTGCATCCAAGCTGCTTGATTTCAGGTAGGGTTGGAAAATACAGGCCCTTGCTTGAGCTGAATCGTTATTGACTGGTGAAATGTAATAATAATAATCCATCCTGAATAAGTCATTAAAAACAGTGAAATAGACAGAATTTAAGTGTCCTGTTTTCCTTGAGGTACTCCATATCTGGCACCCGTATCCGAAAAAGGGTTCCAACAAATTCCTGTGGATTCTATAAACATTAAGTAACATTCCATATGGCATAAGTCAAAGTCAGATGTCTCTGTACATGTACAAAGGCTTCTGAGTAAGGTTTTAGCTCTTTCTGCCTGTTAATAAAAAGTAACCATTTATTCAATTCAAAAGTACAATGTCCTAATTATGTATGAGTTCTACCTATTATTTATATTTAACTTAACCTTCTGTACTGTAAATTCTATTCTATGAAGCTAACCTATATTTCATCACATGGGAACAAAGTTTCCTTCAACATTATAAAGAAGAGCATTTGTCCTTTGTTCTTGGTAACAAAAGTATTACTTTGTCTGAAATACAAGTAAATAAATTAATTCAAAAACACTTTTTTGCTTTAATGGTGAAGAAAAAAGTGCTATATCCTTAGCATTCATCCTTTTTAATTAAAACATGATCATGAGAAGTCTGATATTTTTCAGTTCACTGTTCGTTACAACACTGAAGTTCATGGAATTGTTTCTTGTGCTGAATGCATCTCCCCCACTAAAACAATAATGATATAATCGCTTACTATCACAAGTAGGCTTAAATGAAGTTACTGTGAAAAGCCCCTACTCGCCACATTCCAGCGCCTTGTTCTGCATTACAAGCCAGCTGTTTAGCCCACTGTGCTAAACCAGCCCCTATATCTACAGATAACCTCAGTTGATACAGGAATTAAACCTGTGCTGTTAGTATCACTCCGCATCATGACCCAGCCAACTAGCCAACTAAGCTAATTTCCTTGTGAATCATTCATGGTTAAAGCAAACTAAAACTGGTGATGATAATACTGATTTGTACCAAAGGAATATTTTTTTTTCAGGTAGTGAACAGTGATCATTGATAAAAATAGTTCAAATATTTGCCATTCGTCACATTATTTGGTGTTTATCTTTTGCAAATGTCATTCTCTTTATTAAGAGTATATGATTGCTTGCATTTCAGCTTGTGCAAAATTGTTAAATGTTTATGATGGTAAAAATCTTTCCAATTTATTTGGAATCTGTGAATCTGCTACTGACATTGATTTCCTGCATCCTGCAATAATAGCAGACAGGCAGCCTAAATCCATTTTTGTTCTGAGATGTAATTTTGATGTTGCAAAGCATGGGTTGAATGTTATTCGGTCAGTTGTTGTATCTATCACCTGGTAGTGACCTGATTGCAAATATATTTCAGCTGGCACTTGAAACAGGCTGCAGATGAAAGGAAATTACAGTTTTGGATTGTTGACGAGTAGAAGAGTGCTTTGACCAGATTTTCTTTTCCTCTAATGCATGATTCACCATAGCAACGATTGTCTGTGTGTCAACCGTGAAGTAAAATGTAACTCAGCAACTTATTATGAGATTTCCTCTCTACCCGCGCTGATTAAAAAAAAGCTACAAAGTGCTTGTGTGATATACAGGGATTAAAGATCAGCTTGTTAGCAATCCAACAATTATAGGGCAGAAATTGCAAGGCTCCAATGCCAGTAAGGACCTTGCTACAAACAAGTGTGGAGTGTGGGGTAGAGATTATGTTTGTCGTGTGTTATGATGATATAAAGAATCGCTCTTAAGGGGCTTCCATGACGTATTTTGCGATGGCAGAGATGGCGAGTCATTGGATGACAATGGGATCTACCGGTCCCGCCGCTATCAACGGGTTTTCCTGTTGTGCCCACTCTTCACCGCTGAGTAACCGGCGGCAGGAATGGACAGAAAATTTCAGCCATGTTGTGGGTTCAATAATTAATTCTGGGCACAAGTGAACAGATGTACATGAACAGAAAGCTGGAGGGCATCAGAGCTGTAGAGCTGTGTGTCTATGTTCTGTTCCAGGCCAAAGTAAAACTGAGACTTGGTCATATGACACAGTTTCCTAAAAGTGATAGCATGCTACTATTCCTTAATGCCGTATTATGACAGTGCTACACTGGGGACAAATCCTTAAATGTCTACCCTTGTGTACAACAAACTATTGGAACTGTAGATGAGCCAACCGAGTTGAGGATGTGACAGTGCCCAACAGCTCTAACATTCAACCTTCTGGTTTAATTGATTATTAAAATATGGGCTTGAAATTTACGCAGTGGTAGGCCTCGTCTCCTCCCTCCATCACACAGCTTAAAATATTACAATCCCTTGGCCAGGCCTCACGGCAATTCCATAAGCTGCCTAGCCATTAATTGGTTCATGGAAACCTTTGGCTCCTTCAGGGGTGTGGTAGTCAGTATTAGAGGTATTACGGTACTCTGTAATGCCGGAAGACCATTGGTGTAGAAGGTACTCTGTTCTCATTGGTTAAGCCTGTCTGCTGGCTCCGCCCAGCAAGGCGGGGTATAAGAGCCCGTGTCGCCCCAGCAGCTGCCTTCTGTACCTGCGCTGCTGGGGGAAACATCTAGTGTAACAAAACCTTCAGTTGTCACCAATCTCGCTTCTGGAGTTATTGATCGAGCATCAATTTATTACACTAGATTTTAAAGAATGGAGCTCCGAATCAAGCCGGAGTGTCTGCAATTCAGCCCCCACGCGGCAAACTCAGCGGCAACTTTCAAGCACTGGCTGCCGTGCTTCAGTGGATATCTCGGGACGGCCGAAAACACACCCACGGAAGACCAGAAACTACAAATTCTGCACTCAATGGTGAGCCCAGAGATCTACACCCTCATCGAGGATGCGGACGACTTTGAGGCCACAATGGATCTGCTGAAAGGACATTATATTCACCCTGTAAACCAGGTCTACGCCTGACACCTACTAGCGACGAGGTGACAAATCCCTGGGGAATCGCTGGGAGGTTTCTACCATGCGCTCCTGGTGTTGGGGAGAAACTGCAGCTGCCCGCATGTTTCGGCGAGCGACCACACAGAACTTTTGATCCGGGACGCTTTCGTTGCAGATATGCTGTCCTCCCAAATCGCCAGTGATTGCTGGAGAAAGAGACACTAGGCCTCAAGGAGGCACGGGCCCTTGCCAACTCCCTGGCTGTGGCCTCCCGAAACGCCCGCGCTTACGTCCCCGACCGCGCGACAGCCCCCTGGGCAGCATTGAACTGCCCCTGCGGCCGACCCCGATGCATCTCCCATCCCCCCACAAGCTCGTGCTGCGAGATGGCCTAGCAACCCTGGGAAGCCCCACTGCTATTTTTGCGGGCAAGCCAAGCACCCCAGACAGCGCTGTCCAGCCCGCTCATTCTTCTGCAAAGGATGCGGCAAAAAGGGCCACTTTGTGGCGGTATGCCAGGCCCGGGCGGTCGCTGCGGTCCCAGGAGGTGAATACGGACCGCCACTACAACCCTCTCCACGGGCCCCGTGCGGCCAGCGGGTGCCGCCATCTTCCTCCTCCAGGGCCACGTATGGCCTCTGGGCGCCGCCACCTTGTCTCTCGGACACCACGTGCGATGGAGGGGCGCCGCCATCTTGTACACCCCCAGCCATGTGCGACCAGTGGGTGCCGCCATCTTGGCTGGACTCTCAGGACCCCAATTCGGATGACCACATTGTGGCGCACAAAGACTCCGTGAGACGAATAGAGTGAAGTCGATGAGGCTTTATTAAGCGTGTCTGTTCCCCAGCAGCCCGATAGTAAACTGGCCTGCGGGGGAAGGCACCGGCTTCTTATACTTCGCCTTCAGGGCGGAGCATGAGGTCAACGGCCAACCAGGACCCGGGATCTGTCAGCCAATGACATTAGGGCTTCCAGTCCCACATGACCCCCAATACATACTACCACATTCACCCCTTGTCAAAAATGAACCCGGCGGGGTGATGCTTCGTATGGTGGTAAGGGTTTACAGGGCTGGTCCTGGGAGGATAGAACAGTTACATGGTAGTACAGTATTGGACAGTATCGTCCTGTTACAACTATTTACAGAGGGTATAGGAAAAACAAAAATGTTCATTGGACAGTCCATCTTTGTTTTACATCGACGCCACGAGTCGGTCGAGCGGTCTGGTCGTCCGTGTCGATCGCCTCGGCCCCGGCGGTGGTGGTGGTGCTTGTACCAGTGTTGTCGCCTCCGGGAGCCGCACGGTTTCAGCTGTCGGTGCAAAGGGGAGGGGGACTGATCCTCCTGGGAAGGGGGCGGTCGCGGGGTGCGGCGGTGGCAGGAAGGGGGGCGGTTGGGTTGATGGTGTCGGGGGGGTGTGCGTGGTGCCGGCGGGCGCCAGATCCCGCAGGGAGACCGTGTCCTGTCGGCCATCGGGGTACTCCACGTAGGCGTACTGGGGGTTTGCGTGGAGGAGGTGAACCCTTTCGACCAACGGGTCCGCCTTATGTGCCCGCACGTGCTTTCGGAGCAGGATGGGTCCTGGGGCCGCCAGCCAGGTCGGCAGCGACGTTCCAGAGGAGGACCTCCTAGGGAAGACAAGGAGACGCTCGTGAGGCGTTTGATTAGTGCTTGTACATAATAACGACCGGATGGAATGGAGAGCGTCCGGGAGGACCTCCTGCCACCGTGAAGCTGGGAGATCCCTGGACCGTAGGGCCAGTAGGACGGCCTTCCAGACCGTGCCGTTCTCCCTTTCTACTTGCCCGTTCCCCCGGGGGTTGTAGCTGGTCGTCCTGCTTGAAGCTATGCCCTTGCTGAGCAGGAACTGGCACAGCTCGTCACTCATGAAAGAGGACCCCCTGTCGCTGTGGACGTATGCGGGGTAACCGAACAGCGTGAAGATGCTGTTCAGGGCTTTAATGACTGTGGCCGCGGTCATGTCGGAGCAGGGAATGGCAAAAGGGAAGCGGGAGTATTCGTCCACTACATTAAGGAAATACGCGGTGCGGTCGGTGGAGGGGAGGGGCCCTTTGAAATCGAGACTAAGGCGTTCAAAGGGGCGGGAAGCCTTAATCAGGTGCGCACCATCCGGCCTGAAAAAATGCGGTTTGCATTCTGCGCAGATGTGGCAGTCCCTTGTGACTGTACGGACCTCCTCTAAGGAGTATGGGAGATTGCGGGACTTGATGAAGTGGTAAAACCGAGTGACCCCCGGGTGGAAGAGGTCCTCGTGGAGGGCTTGGAGGCGGTCAATTTGTGCGTTGGCACATGTGCCGCGGGATAGGGCATCGGACGGCTCGTTCAGCTTTCCGGGCCGGTACAAGATCTCATAGTTGAAGGTGGAGAGCTCGATCCTCCACCTTAAGATCTTGTCATTTTTAATCTTGCCCCGCTGTGCATTATCGAACATGAAGGCTACCGACCGTTGGTCAGTGAGGAGAGTGAATCTCCTGCCGGCCAGGTAATGCCTCCAATGTCGCACAGCTTCCACTATGGCTTGGGCTTCCTTTTCCACTGAGGAGTGGCGGATTTCTGAGGCGTGGAGGGTTCGGGAGAAGAAGGCCACGGGTCTGCCTACTTGGTTAAGGGTAGCCGCTAGAGCTACGTCAGAGGCGTCGCTCTCGACCTGGAAGGGGAGGGACTCGTCGATGGCGCGCATCGTGGCCTTTGCGATGTCCGCTTTGATGCGGCTGAAGGCCTGGCAAGCCTCTGTCGACAGAGGGAAAGTCGTGGTCTGTATTAGGGGGTGGGCCTTGTCTGCGTACTGGGGGACCCACTGGGCGTAGTACGAAAAGAACCCCAGGCAGCGTTTCAGGGCTTTTGGGCAGTGCGGGAGGGGAAATTCCATGAGGGCGCGCATACGTTCGGGGTTGGGGCCTATTATCCCATTGCGCACTATGTAGCCCAGAATGGCTAGCCGATCGGTGCTAAAAACGCACTTGTCCTCGTTGTACGTGAGGTTCAAGGCTTTGGCGGTCTGGAGGAATTTTTGGAGGTTGGCGTCGTGGTCCTGCTGATTGTGGCCGCAGATGGTTACATTGTCGAGGTACGGGAACGTGGCCCGTAACCCATGTTGATCAACCATTCGGTCCATCTCTCGTTGGAAGACCGAGACCCCGTTTGTGACGTCAAAAGGGACCCGTAGGAAATGGTATAATCGCCCGTCTGCCTCGAAGGCTGTGTACTTGCGGTCACTTGGGCGGATGGGGAGCTGATGGTAGGCGGACTTGAGGTCCACGGTGGAGAAGACTTTATACTGGGCAATCCGATTGACCATGTCAGATATGCGGGGGAGAGGGTACGCGTCTAGTTGTGTGTACCTGTTGATGGTCTGGCTATAGTCAATGACCATCCTTTGTTTCTCCCCTGTCTTCATTACTACCACCTGCGCTCTCCAGGGACTATTGCTGGCCTGGACTATGCCCTCCTTTAGTAGCCGCTGGACTTCGGAGCGAATGAAGGTCCGGTCCTGGGCGCTGTACCGTCTGCTCCTAGTGGCGACGGGTTTGCAATCCAGGGTGAGGTTCGCAAACAAGGACGGGGGTTGCACCTTGAGGGTGGCGAGGTCGCAGATAGTGAGTGGGGGTATGGGGCCGCCGAATTTAAACGTAAGGCTCTGTAGGTTACATTGAAAATCTAAGCCCAGCAAGGTGGGGGCACAGAGTTGGGGAAGGACGTTAAGTTTGTAGTTTTTGAATTCCCTCCCCTCTACCGTTAGGGTAACTATGCAGAATCCCTGGATCTGTACGGAGTGGGATCCTGCAGCTAGGCAAATCTTTTGTGCGCTGGGGTAGGTAGTTAAGGAACAGCGTCTTACCGTGTCGGGATGTATAAAACTTTCCGTGCTCCCGGAGTCGACTAGGCATGGCGTCTCGTGGCCGTTAATTAGGACCGTTGTCGTCGTCGTCTGGAGAGTCCGGGGCCGAGCCTGATCGAGCGTAACCGAAGCGAGCCGTGGTTGTAGTAGTGGGGTGGGGTCCGTTGTTGCCGTCCAAGGTGGTGTCGGGGATGGACAAAATGGCCACCCCCATACATC
This sequence comes from Scyliorhinus torazame, assembly GCF_047496885.1. Classification (NCBI taxonomy): domain Eukaryota; kingdom Metazoa; phylum Chordata; class Chondrichthyes; order Carcharhiniformes; family Scyliorhinidae; genus Scyliorhinus; species Scyliorhinus torazame. The sequence goes on along the minus strand of NC_092712.1, from coordinate 144,323,129 downwards.
GCACGTGGCTGAGGGGTCACAAGATGGCGTCGGGGGTGGACAAAATGGCCGCCCCCATGCGTCGTACAGGTCGGGGGCGGTCCAAGATGGCGGCGCCCCTCCTCCCCTCGTGGTGGTCGGGACCCAAAATGGCGGCGTCTGCGCGTCGCACATGGTGTGCTGGGGGGTCTGGGGAGCGCTAGGACCACGCGGAGTTCCTGCACTGCGAGCGCCAGGGCCACGGGCGCTAGGACCGCGCGGAGTTCCTTCACTGCGAGCGCCAGGGCCGCGGGCGTTAGAACCGTGCGGAGCTCCCTCGCCGGGGACAGCGGTGGTCGGGGCCCAGGTCGGCGGCGCCGGCGGGTCAGGCGTGGGGCCGCGAGCGCTGGCACCGCGCGGAGCTCCCCCGCCGGGGACAGCGGTGGTCGGGGCCCAGGCCGGCGGGTCAGGCGGGTCAGTCGTGGGGCCGCGAGCGCTGGCACCGTGCGGCGCTCCCTCGCCGGGGACAGCGGTGGTCGGGGTCAAGGTAGGTTGCGCCGGCGGGTCAGGCGTGGGGCGCGGGACGGGGGTGAGGGTGGCGTTCGGGACGCGAAAAACCCCTTCCTCTCCGTGGAGAGTGTTGGCCGGCACCCAAATCGGGAGTGCCGGCGGCGGGTCGTACATGGACTGCGGGGAGGGGGGTTGGGGAGCGTAGGCGGCGTGCAGGGCTCCCAGTTCTCCCGGGACCGCGGTGGTCGGGACCCAAAATGGCGGCGTCTGCGGGTCGCACATGGCGTGCTGGGGGGGCTGGGAGGCATAGACTGCCTGTAGGGCTCCCTGTGGCCCCGGGACGGCGGCGACCTCGCGGGATCGGCACACCACCGCATAGTGGCCCTTTTTCCCGCAGCTTTTGCAGATGGCTGCGCGGGCCGGACAGCGTTGTCGGGGGTGCTTCGCCTGGCCGCAGAAATAACGGCGGGCGCCCCCGGTGCGACCCGGCGTTTGGACTGCGCAAGCCTGTGGGGTGTCCGGGGGGGGGGGGGTAGGGGGTTTGCCACGACGAGTACGTACGGGGCCCAATGGCCTGCCGCGCGGTTGGGGCCGTAGGCGCGGGTATTACGCGCGGCTACGTCCAGGGAGGCTGCCAGGGCCCGTGCCTCTGAGAGTCCTAGCGACTCTTTTTCTAGAAGTCTTTGGCGGATTTGGGAGGATTGCATACCTGCCACAAAAGCGTCGCGCATTAACATGTCCGTATGTTCGTTTGCATTCACCGACGGGCAGCTGCAGGCTCGTCCCAAAATCAGCAGCGCGGCGTAGAACTCGTCCATCGATTCTCCGGGAGCTTGCCATCTTGTCGCGAGCTGGTAGCGTGCGTAGATTTGGTTAACTGGGCGAACGTAGAGATTTCTCAGTGCTGTGAACGCCGCCTGGAAATCGTCGGTGTCTTCAATGAGGGTGAAAATCTCCGTGCTCACCCTCGAGTGCAGGACCTGCAGTTTTTGTTCGTCTGAGACTCGGCCTGTGGTCGATCTGATGTAGGCCTCGAAGCAAGTCTGCCAGTGTTTGAAGGCTGCTGCCGCATTCACTGCGTGGGGGCTGATCCTCAGGCATTCTGGAATGATCCTGAGCCCATAGTCCTTTTTAGGCACGCTTAATAAATTGTGGCGCACAAAGACTCCATGAGGCGAATAGAGTGAAGTCGATGAGGCTTTATTAAGCGTGTCTGTTCCCCAGCAGCCCGATAGTAAACTGGCCTGCGGGGGAAGGCACCGGCTTCTTATACTTCGCCTTCAGGGCGGAGCATGAGGTCAACGGCCAACCAGGACCCGGGATCTGTCAGCCAATGACATTAGGGCTTCCAGTCCCACATGACCCCCAATACATACTACCACACACACACCGCCCGAAGAGAACATCCAATTGCTGCCACGACTAGCCTCGGTGACCCTGGACCAGTCTCGGCCCCGAACACTCTCAACTTCAACGACGACGGCGCTCATCAATGGGCATGAAACGTCCTGTCTGATCGACTCTGGGAGCATGGAGAGCTTAATACACCCCGACACGGTAAGGCGCTGCTCTCTCCCCATTCACCCCGCTAACCAAAAAAATCTCCTTTGCCTCTGGGTCTCACTCAGTAGAAATCAAGGGGTTTTGCATAGTGAAGGGAGTTTAAAAACTACCGGCTCTACGTCCTTCCCCACCTCTGCACTGCCACACTCTTAGGGTTAGATTTTCAGTGCAACCTCCAAAGCCTAACTTTCAAATTCGGCAGCCCTATACCCCCCTCACTGTCTGCGGCCTCGCGACCCTCAAGGACGATCCACCTTCCCTGTTTGCGAACCTCACCCCGGATTGCAAACCCGGCGCCACCAGGAGCAGACGGTACAGTGCCCAGGACCGGACCTTTATTAGGTCGGAGGTCCAGCGATTACTGAGGTAAGGTGACATTGAGGCTGGCAACAGCCCCTGGAGAGCTCAAGTAGTGGTTGTAAAGACCGGGGAGAAGCATAGACTGGTCATAGACTATAGCCAGACCATCAACAGATATACGCAGCTTGACGCGTACCCTCTCCCTCGCATATCCGTCCTGGGCAACAGGATCGTGCAATACAAGGTCTTTTCCACGGTGGATCTAAAGTCCGCCTACCACCAGCTCCCCATCCGCCCTAGCAACCGCAAATACACTGCTTTTGAAGCAGATGAGCGGCTCTACCACTTCCTAAGGGTTCCCTTCGGTGTCATTAATGGAGTCTCGGTCTTCCAACGGGAGATGGACCGAATGGTTGACCGGTACCGTTTGCGGGCCACATTCCCGTACCTCGATAATGTCACCATCTGAGGCCACGACCAGCAGGACCACGACACCAACCTCCGAAAATTCCTCCATTCCGCAAAAATCCTGAACCTCACATATAACGAGGATAAATGCGTGTTCAGCACCGACCGCCTAACCATCCTCGGCTACGTAGTGCATAATGGAGTTATAGGTCCAGACCCTGAATGCATGCGTCCCCTTATGAAGTTTCCCCTCCCTCACTGCTCCAAGGCCCTGAAATGCTGCCTCGGATTTTTCTCTTCTTATGCCCAGTGGGTCCCCAATTATGTGGACAAGGCCCGCCCACTGACCCAATCCACGGTTTTTCCCCTGTCGACGGAGGCCCGCCAGGCCTTCAGCCGCATCAATGCAGGCATTGCAAAGGCCACGATGCACGCCATCGACGGGTCCCTCCCCTTCCAGGTCGAGAACGACGCGTCCGACGTAGCTCTGGCGGCCACCCTCAACCAAGCGGGCAGACCCGTGGCCTTCTTCTCACGCACCCTCCACGCTTCAGAAATCCGCCATTCCTCAGTTGAAAAGGAGGCCTAGGACAGAGTAGAAGCTGTGCGGCATTGGAGGCATTACCTGGCCAGCAAGAGATTCATTCTCCTCATTGACCAACGATCGGTTGCTTTCATGTTCGATAATGCACAGCGGGGCAAGATAAAAAACGACAAGATCTTACAGTGGAGGATCGAACTCTCCACCTACAACTATGAGATCTTGTATCGTCCCGGGAAGTTAAACGTGCCTCCTGATGCCCTATCCCGCGACACATGTGCCAACGCACAGGTGGACTGCATCCGAGCCCTCCACGAGGACCTCTGCCACCCGGGGGTCACTCGATTCTTCCATTTCATCAAGACCCGCAACCTGCCCTACTCCATCGAGGAGATCAGGACAGCCACCAGGAACTGCCAAATCTGGCACTTCCACAGGCCAGAGAAAGCGCACCTGATAAAGGCTTCCCGCCCCTTTGAACACCTCAGTATGGACTTCAAAGGCCCCCTCCCCTCCACCGACCGCAACACGTATTTTGTAAGGGCCACGAAGAATCCAGCACGAGTTTTAAGGATACAAAGTAATAACATTTATTTACTATAACATATATACATAACAGTAGCAGTAACTTCCCTTGCTACATACTCCTTCCTGCTGGTTCCTTAACTGGCCAGCTTTATTTATACTAGGAGTTTACTAGTGGTTTCTCCACCCCCCTCATTGGGGAAGCTCATACTCCCACAGGATTGTGGGATAGTCATTAGTCCCCAGCCAATGGTAAGTAGGCAGGTTATAACAACGTACTTCCTGAACGTGATTGACGAGTACTCCCGGTTCCCATTCGCCATCCCCTGCCCCGACATGACCGCAGGCACCGTCATAAAAGCCCTCCACAGTATCTTTACACTGTTCAGTTTCCCCGCCTACATGCACAGCGATAGGGGGTCCTCCTTTATGAGCGCCGAACTGCATCAATTCCTGCTCAGCAAGGGTATTGCCACGAGCAGGACGACAAGTTACAACCCCCAGGGAAACGGACAGGTAGAGAGGGAGAACGGAACGGTCTGGGAGACCGTCCTACTGTCCCTACGGTCCAGGAATCTCCCAGTCTCCCGCTGGCAGGAGGTCCTCCCGGATGCCCTCCACTCCATCCGGTCACTGCTGTGTACCACGACCAACCAAACACCTCACGAACGTCTCCTTGTCTTCCCGAGGAAGTCCTCCTCTGGGACCTCGCTCCCGACCTGGCTGGCAGCTCCTGGACCCATCCTGCTCCGCAAACACGTGCGGGCGCACAAATCAGACACATTGGTCGAGAGGGTCCATCTCCTCCCGCTAACCCTCAGTACGCCTAAGTGGCGTACCCCGACGGCCGACAGGATACGGTCTCCCTACGGGACCTGGCGCCCGCTGGGTCACCACACACACCCCCACCACCAGTCCCACCCTCCCTCCCACCGGCGCACCCCACAGCCTCCCCCTTTCCAGGTGGATTCGTTCTCCCACCAGTCCCGTCTAGGATTGATGAAGCAGCTGCCGAAGAAGCCGAAGCCACGCTCCCGGAGCCACAGACACCCGTGCCGCCGCCTGCATCACCACCAAAACTACGGCGATCGCAGAGGATGACCAGGGCCCCCGATTGACTAATTGCTTCATTCTGAAATGTAAATAAATTTTGTAAAAAGTTGCGATGTAACGAGGCGAAACACTGTACGGAGGTATACCAGGTACCTTCGTAACCTTAACTTCTACCACTCTGTAATGCGAGGCCACCACCCCCGCCGGTGCCACCACCCCCGCCGGACTCTTTTTTTTAACAGTGGGTGAATGTGGTAGTCAGTATTAGAGGTATTACGGTACTCCGTACGGTATGCCAGAAGACCATTGGTGTAGAATGTACTCTGTTCTCATTGGTTAAGCCTGTCTTGCTGGTTCTGCCCAGCAAGGCGGGGCATAAGAGCCCACGTCGCCCCAGCAGCTGTCTTCTGTACCTGCGCTGCTGGGGAAACATCTCATTTAATAAAGCCTTCAATTATCTCCAATCTCGCTACTGGAGTTATTGATTGAGCATCAAGGAGTAAAGTCTCATCACCAGGAGCTGCCAGCCAGTCAAATGATTGGGAGCTCTCCAGTGACAGAAATGCTACTGGGTGCAGGGCCACTGCTGGGCCTGCAGACAAGGCCCCAACCTCAAGGAGCCAGGGATCCAGAAAGCCAGGTTAGTCCAAGATTCCACTGAGACCAGGCTGGCAGGCATGACAAGGGAGGTGTGGGACTGGAGGGGAGTGAGAAGGGTACATGTGGGCTGGGGAGTTCTGTGAAGGAAGGGTGGTTTCCATTTTGCACAGGACATCAGAACAGAGTGAACCCCCCCACTGCAGAAAGGTCACATCCCACTGCTGTTAAACCCCCAGCGTCAGGAGGCGACCCTTATATGGCCTCACCTGAGACACCACCCCTGCCACTGCTAGATTGATAGATCATTTGTTACTTAAAAAATCATCATGGTGACGTGCTGAATTGTGATGATGTTACAAACAACAAATCAAAATTCATGTCACAGCTACGGACAATCATTACATTTAAAGTATAAAATAATAACATTTGCAAAATCGTGATCAATGCAGTGTGCAAATAATTGCACTATTTGGCAAAATACAGATCTCCTTCATGTACAGAATAGAATGTAAAATCTACTGCATTTTGTATAGAAGTCCACATATATTTTTAGGTTCATTAAATTTTCAGTCTTCAGTAATGGCTCGAATTCTAGTGGAGACAAGTGGGTGGCAGGCAGAGTGTCACAGCCTTGGCACCCAATTCCATGCCACTCCCCTTACAACCGCCCCACACGCTGCCCCTCTACTCTGATTGGATGAGCCTCAAAGAGTGGAAAACAGTTGTTGGCAGCAGGTCCCGCGCGCGAAACCTCGAGGTGAGGTAGAGGCACAACAGCTGGCCACGTCGAGGAGATCTGCTGAGGTTTCCGCCAACAGAGTGGACCCCCCCCCCCCCCCACCCCCTCCAGCCAGCCTTGCAACAACGCCCTGAAAGCAAGCCACGAAGAGCTTGGGAAGCGGCACCTCCCAGGCCTGCAACAGGTGCATGACAATGCCCCAATAAACCACAAGGAGTTGAGCACTAAGCTTGTGCTGGCAGCAGATTGGACCCCCACTCCTCCAGGCCAGCTACAGGCATGGAAAGACACCCCAAGGAGAAGGCGCTGTAGCCACGACGAAGACACTGTGTGAGCCTTTAAATTACAACGCAACTGCAAGATATTGGTGATCATAAAACTTCTAAAGCTCATGTGTGCGTGTTTGTTCAATGTTGTGAATTATCTGGAAGAATTGATCCTGTGTTATCAGCTCAGTTTGAAAGGCATGTTCTTACTGGAGGAAAGTGCTGAGACATGTTGTTGTTGCAACAGTCAAATCGCTGACTTCCTTGGGACTTCCTTTAAGAGGACACGATGAGTCATCAGTGTCGAGTCGAAGAGGTAATTTTTTAGCCGCCTTGAACATCTCAAGTGAATTTGACGAGCTTCTCCGAAGAGCATTTGAAAAACTACCAATATTGTGGCTCAGGGAAGACCAACTTAACACATCAAACCTACGATGATTTCATCACTATAATGGCAGAGTGGCTCAGAAGTCAATTCACTAATGAAGTGTCATGTGAGAATACCTTTAAGAAATGGGTGTTTAGCAAATAACTGTAGTGGATGTACCTGAAATAGGTGTTTGTCAAATGTCTGCAGTGATGTCAGAGAGTGGGTGGAGCTGGGCTGTCTGTCTGTTTTTACTTTCACTTTGGGTTGACGGATACAGAGTATGTTTTAGTTTTGTTTTGCAGATTTGGAGCTGCATCCAGCAAAACCAGGTGTAAATCTGATCTCTTTCTGCATGAAAGGAATGTCTTGAAATCACTTGCTAATTTAACAATGATAACTGCTCTCAGTAGAGAATTTGAATCTGATCTCTGTGTTAAAGAGGATATTTGTCTTATGGATGTTGCAAGGAAAGATTAAGGATTACTGATACAATATTGTATCTATGGGGGTTATTGGTGTTGATAGTTGTTAAGATGTTTACTGTGGGTTTATAAAGTGTTAACTGGATTTCATAGAATAAACATTGTTTTTGTTTAAACATACTTTAGCTCTCTGTTGCATCACACCTGTAATGTGGGCCCCTGTGCTCCCCATAACCACAATCTATTCAAAGTTGTGGGTCAGGACTCCATGATACACTTTGGGGTTCTATAAACCCTGACCCGTATTAGAAGTAGCATACGGCAAACACTTTTCCATAATATTGATTCAACATCAGATGAGAGTCGTGGACCATATATGTGACCAGCGATTATTTGTTTTGTCCAGCAGTGTGCCTGGTTGCAACTGGTTTGGATTTCATTGCAAATTTAGGTTTGGACATCAAAAATTGCTGTGCACAGAGTTTTGATAGCAGGAAAGTATTCAGGTCTACAATCAAGACTGAACAGTGCAAGCCCCTGTGCATTATTTATCCCTGTTACTCCTTAAATTTAATCTGCAATGCTGCAGCTGAATCAAGCATGGCGCATGCAAATGAAAAACATTTTTGAGGCCAGGTGGTCTGCTCATGCAGATGCTGTTTTGGCTTGGCAAATTAACTTCGCTGATATAAAGGAAACTTTAGCAGACATAGCCTCATCAAATTCAGAAAAACCACATGTGAAAACTAAAGCATAGTCCTTAGAAGAGAAGTTTGAAAAGTGCAATATTGCTGGTTTTACTCCTTTTGTGGAACCGTTTACTTCAAAGAATTAATGCAGTCAGAAAATCACTGAAAAATGTTGATATAAACTTACTGAATGCTGCACAATTATCAGCCTCAGTTCAAAGTTTTGTCATGGAAGTTTGAAATGACTATAGGTCGGTGGAAGCAGAGGCATTAACATTAACAAAAAGTATAGGTCCCTTGATATATCTGATGAGAAGGAGTGTGCAAGGCACAGGAAGTTACTTTTGGAAGAAACTAGAGACAATGAAAGCCATTTAAAAGGGAAAGAGAAGATCCCAATTGAGACTGTCAATGTTATTTCAGACATAATAATGGTGTAATTGCAGAGTAGAAACAAATCTCTGAAAAAATACAGTATTTTCCTTTTTGACAGAAATTTGGATGAAAATGCTAACAGCCACTGCAGTAAAAGTGGATTCTACTGGAAAGACATAGACAAAAATCATTTTGAATATGAAGTGAAACAATTCATTAATTTCATCGATAATTGTCTCTGTGCTTCGAGATCACCAGCTGATTTGTGCAGACTTGTATGTGAGGGTTTGCAAGCAACCTTTCCAAATGTGGAAACCATTCTGAAAATATTTTTAATAACACCTGTCACAAATACTTCCAGTGGATATTCTTGGACGGTCGGTTGCCTTCATGTTTAACAATACGCAGCAGGGCAAGATCAAAAATGACAAGATCTTGAGGTGGAGGATCGAGCTCTCCACCAATAACCTTGTATCGCCTGGGGAAGCTCAATGCGCCCCCCCGATGCCCTATCCCGCGGTACATGTGCCAGCGCACAAGTGGGCCGACTCCTGGCTCTCACTATGACCTCTGCCACCCGGGGGACACCGGGTTCTTCCATTTTGTCAAGGCCCACAAACTGCCCTATTCCATTGAGGAGGTCAGGACCGTAACCAGAGACTGCCAAGTCTGCGCAGAGTGCAAGCTGCACTTCTACCGGCCAGATAGAGCGCACCTGGTGAAGGCCTCCCACCCCTTTGAGCACCTCAGCATGGACTTCAAAGGGCCCCTCCCCTCCACCGACCGCAACGATGAGTACTCCCAGTTCCCTTCCACCATCCCATGTCCCGACATGACTTCTGCCACGGTCATCAAAGCCCTGCACAGCATCTTCACTCTGTTCGATTTCCCCACCTACATCCACAGCGATCGGGGATCCTCCTTCATGAGTGATGAGCTGCAGGCGGTCCTCTCTGACGCGCTCCACTCCATCCGGTCGCTCCTGTGCACCGCTACTAATGATACCCCTCACGAGCGTGTGTTTGCCTTCCTGAGGAAATCCACCTCCGGGGCCTCGCTCCCAACATGACTGACAGCTTCTGGACCTGTCCTCCTCCGGAAGTATGTGCGGAGCCATACATCGGATCCCTTGGTTCAGAAAGTCCACCTCCTCCATGCAAACCCGCAGTCCGCCTACGTGGCACACCGCGACGGGCGACAGGACACAGTCACCCTCCAGGACTTGGCACCTGCTGGGTCCCCACCCATAACCCCCGACCTGATACTACTCCTCCCCCCGCCCCCCCCCCCCCCCCCGGTTGCCTCATTCACCCCTGCGCCATCCACTCTCCCACCAGCGAACCTCACCGCAGCCCCCACCCCAGCAGGATCCGTCCCCTCACGGGATCCACTAAGGGTGATGAAGAAGAGGACAACACACTCCCGGAGTCGCAGGTGACCAAGTCGGCGCCCATATCACAACCAGGACTGAGGCGATCGCAGCAGAGGGTCATTACAGACTCAATCTGTAATGTTTTTCTTCACCCCCGCTGGACTCTTTTTTTAAACGGGGTGAATGTTGTAAACACCACTGGTAACACATTGCATGTATTATGGTACTGATACTGTATTACAGTAAATCCCAGCAGGCGGCGTACAAAAGTGTATGCTCTCCTGCACTGTTCCCATTCTGAACCATTCTGGTTCCAGCTGCAGCAGGCACAACATTTTGTGCAATAAAGCCTCGATTGTTTCACCATTCTTGTCTCATGGTAATTGATGGTACATCAGGAGGGACTCAGAGCCTCCGAAGTCAGGGATATGGGTCAGTGACATGGCAGGGTTTCTTAGGCTAGAGAAAATTAAGTTTGTCTTAAGAGGTTCACTACAGAGGTTCGCTCGGAGGGGGCAGCCGTTCATCGACTTCTTCAAGGAAAATTGATCGTCAGCAGGGGGAAGGGGGGAAAGGGAGGCATAAAAATGACGTATAAGGGCAAGGAATCTAATGTATGGGTAGTTAGGGTTTAGGGAAGGGGGGAGTTGGGTGTGCTATTGTGGGGGGTTTGCGTGTGTTGGATCTCCCTGTTTAGAATGTTAAAAATGTTAAAACTATAAATGCCTCAATAAAATATTTTCTAAAAAAAGATCTGTCCCTCTTCCATATTCTCTTGTTTAAATTCTGTTTTTCAAATCGGACCATTGCTGGTCTGATATATGATGGTTACAGCTGGTCACATGCTGATAGTTCTAACCGTGTTATGGGCCAAGGTTTAGAAAACTCCAAAGTATATCATGGAGTTCACCTGACCCACAACTGCTCATTGAATTTGGCCAGGATGAGCACAGGAGCCTGCCTTTCAGGTGTTATTCAACAGTGTTCTTAGGCGCTTTTAATCAAAAAAACAAACTTTATTCTACGAATTTAGTTAACATTTGTATAACACACACATGCAAGAATTTTTATCAACTACAAACATAAATACCCCACACAGCTACAGTAATCCATCTATAACCGTCAATGAACTAGCCTTCAGAAAGTCTCTCGGACAAAGAATGAAATTCTACTAGACAAAACCACCTGATATTGGATTTGGACTCACTGGGCTCCACTTGAATTTACGTCAATAACTTCTTTGATTTGGGTGAAATAAAGTAAGGAAACTCATCTTTGAAACTAAATGAGACTCTATGAAATGTAATGAATGGCAGTGTGTACGTCTTGTTGACTGGAGTATTTGCTCCTGTACTGGACCACCTCATTCTGTCCTGCACTGGCCTGCAGTGATATTATTGGCTGATTTTCTTACATCTCGTAACTCATCAGCAAGTTCCACGTTTGCTTGCCTCAAAACTCACACAGCAATATTCACCACCTTGACCATCATTCTGACAAGAAGTAAACCTGGATTTCAATTCAGCAATTATTCATCCCAGGTGTGTTTTTACAAGTGAAAAAGTAGTGATCAATTTGTGTATTTTTGTGGCTTCTGCCGTTGTTCTGCAGGGCGACGGTGGGTGAGGAGGAGTGTGTGTTTGGTGGGGGGGCCTAGAAATGAAGGTGAGCGCGGGGCCCCACGAACAAGAAATTTGCATCTGATTTACTCCCACTGCGCTGTTACAAAGGGAGTTTTTGGATTTTACCCTCGCGACAATGAAGGAATACTGATAAATTTCCAAGTCAGCTGGTATGTGACTCAGAAGAGAACGTGGAGATGTTGATTTCCCAAAAACAACAATAGCAACTTGTAATGTACTGAAACTTTACAAGGCATTTCACCAGAACATTGTGAGTTATTGTGTGACACTAAGCCTCATAAGGAGACATTATGTCAGATGGCTAAAAGATTGTTTAAGGAGGGAAGCAAGGTAAAGAGTCAGAGGTGTAGGGAGGGAATTCCAGATCTTGGATCCTAGGCAGCTGAAGGCATGCCCACAACTGGTGGAATGATTACAGTTGGGAATGTGCAAGAGGTCAGAATTAGATGGACGTTAAAGGCCATGGAGGAATTTGAAAACAGGAATGTGAATTTTAATGTCAAGTCATTGCTTAGCCAGGAGCCAATGTAAATTAGAGAGCATAGGGCTGACTTCCGGTGGCGGCATGTAGAGGGGAAGTGCCAAGATGGGTGGGTCCTGCTTGAGGTAAGCTTTTAGGAGTTTTAAAGTCTGGTCCTGGGGGCAATTTGCAAATAATTGAATGAAGGAAGATACAAGGAAGGCAAAGGATGTCAAAAGGATTAAGAAAAACAGCCGTGAAGAAGAGCGGGAGTGAGTGTTCACCATCGAGTGAGAAGGCCAGCCAGGGAGCGAGAAAGATGCCGGGTGGGGCAGCAGATAGGATGACTGAGTTGATGGCTTTGGAGCTGGAGAAGCAGTTTGCGAAGCACATGGAAGCGTTGAGGAAGGGGGTGGCGGTGGCTTTGAAGACGTTGGTGGAGGAGGCAATTGCCCCGGTGACAGTAGCTGTGGAGAAGACATCAGCAAAAAGGTGAGGGAGCAGAGCAAGAAGATGAAGAGAGTGGAGGGGGCCATGTCGCAGCGCAGCAATCAGCTCACCTCGATGGGGGATGAGCTGCGGAGAGTCATTGAGGCCAATAAGGGACTTTGAGTAAGCTGGAGAACCACTCGAGGTGGCAAAATGTGAGGATTGTGGGCTTGCCCGAAGGGGTAGAGGGCTCGAGGCCGACCGTGTACTTCGCCAAGATGTTGGCGGAATTGATGGGGGAGGGCGAGGAGCCCTCCCGGTATGAACTGTACCGAGCCCATCGGTCGCTGAAGCCGAACCCAAAGTTAAATGAGCCGCCAAGGGCAGTAATCATCTGCTTCCACAAGTACCACATGAAGGAGAAGGTGTAGAACTTGGCAAAGCAGAAGCGGGAGGTGCAGTGGGCTGGTGCTGGAGTTCGCATATACCTGGAATTGACGGTGAAGCTGGCAAAAAGGCGAGCGGCTTTTGGCCGAGTTAAGACGGCATTATACAGCAGTGGGGTGCGATTTGGTGTGGTGTGTCCAGCGAAGCTGAGGGTGACCTACAAGGCCAGAGCTTTCTACTTCGAGCGAGACGGTGGAGGCGTTCATGAAGGCAGAAGACTTGGGACAGAAGTGAAGACTGGAACTGAAGAGGGGTTGTGGACGGCGAATGAAGAGTTGGGAGAGTGTAAAAATGTTTGAAATGCTTTGTTTTTTGATCTACATTGTTCTTTATTTACTTCACGCTGTTATGTGTTTACGTTTTTTGATGTCATTCTTTGTTCCAACGGTTTTACGTTATTTTATTGAGATGTTTGGGTTTGGTTGTTTTCTTCTAGGGCGGGGCGGGAGTGCAGGAGAGGAAAAGCTTTGGTTGGGCGCCCCCCGCGAGCTAACATAAGTCAGCTAGTGAACGGAGCTGAGGTCATTGGAGCCTGGCGAGCAGATTTCGATGGGCCTAAGAGGTGTGATGAGTGGGGGGGGGGGGGGGGGATCGATACTGGATGAGGGTTTAGTGAGAGAAAGTGCAGGGGGGGATTCTGAGATGGGGGAGGGTGTTCGATGTTAATAATGGATAGGGGCGGGAGGCTCATGGGGCAGGGCCCGGTGTTACAATGATGGTAGGTAAGAAGGGAGGGGGTGGTGAGAGACCCCCGGTTCAGATAGTTACGTGGAACGTGAGGGGGTTGGGTGGCTAACTTGAGGGTGAAGAATCAGGTGAGACTTAGGAAAGGCTGGGTCAGCCAGGTGTTTCATTCGGGATTTGATGGTAGGGCTCGAGGGGTAGCGATCCCGGTTAGCAAAAGAGTACGGTTCCTGATGGAGAAAGTGGTTGCAGACCAGGGATGCAGGTATGTGATAGTGACAGGGGCATTGGAGGGGAGGCTGGTGGCGCTGGTAAGCGTGTACGGTCCCAACTGGGATGATGTAAGATTTGTGAAGAAGATGTGTGGGGCCATCCCCGACTTGGATTCACGCTAATTGATATTGTTCAGGTGCGGGATAAGGCACGGAAGTTGGTGGTGGCTCCAGATCAGATTAATAGGGTTTTTGAGTAGTTTTACGAGAGATTGTATAGGTCGGAGCCACCTAGGGGGGGATCGGAAGATGCAGGAATTCCGGGATGGTTTTGAATACCCGAAGTTGAGGGAGGGCAATAGGGACATATTGGATGGTGCAATAGCGGAGCAGGAGATAAAAGATGCGATTGGGAGGATTCTGTCAGGAATCTCCCTGTTGCTCAATCTCCCTGTTGCTCAAGAAGGTTAAGAATCCAACAGAATGGGCCATGTAGGTCCATATCACTTTTGAATGTGGTCGCAAAGGAGTTGGCGGAGTTGGTGGAGGAGTGCCTCCTGAACGTGATAGGTGAAGATCAGACGGGGTTTGTGAAGAGAAGGCAGCTCTTTTCGAACATTAGGAGGGTATTGAACGTGGTTATGGCACAGGCGGAGAGGAGAGAGACGAAGGTTGTTGGGGCATTGGAAGCCGAGAAAGCGTTTGACCGAGTAGAGTGGGGGTACATGATGGCAGTTCTGGAGCGGTTTGGGATCGGGCCACAATTTGTAGATTTGGTAAGGCTGCTGCATCGGGAGCCGAGGGCGAGTGTCTGCACGAATATCATGAATTTGAGATATTGTGCTCTGCACCGTGGGACCAGGCAGGATGTCATATGTCCTCCCTATTGTTCGTGCTTGCGATTGAGTCGTTGGCCATCGCGTTGTGGGTTGGTGGGAGAAAGGGATTGTTGACCAGGGGTTTGACATTGTATTTATTACTGTTGATTGTTTGTTGGTGGGTTTAAATTTGGATGAAAATGTGAAAAAGGAGGAGAATAAAAGTATTTTAAAAAAAGAGAACAGGGCTGATGAGAGGAACGGGATATGTTATGCCTGAAGATATGGGCAGCTGGCTTTTGAATTACCTCAACTTTATCGAGGGGGCGTGGTCAGGCCTTATCTACATCCCGTTAACAGGATGCTGACCTTTGGCGGGTTTTCTGACTCGCCATGGTGGGCATCGGCAACAGAAGATCCCGTTGTAAGCTCATGCTAGCATGAAACCAATTTCTGGCCATCCCGCTGCACCTTCCCCTCCTGCCCGCCACTGAACTGCCGGCGGGTGGGAGAATTCCACTCAAGGTCTAAGTATCCCTATTATTAACTGATGTATCTGCTACACTTGTTCTTCTTGACCATAGTGGTTGTGGGTTTGAAAGGTGTTGCCAGAAGGACCTTGGCGTGTCAGTGTATCTTGCAGATGTTACACACTGCTGCCACTGCATCTGTGGTGGAGGGATTGAAAGTTTAAGGTGGTCGATGAGGTACTGGCCAAGCAGGCTTCCTTTTCCTTGGTGATGTTGAGCGGCTTAAGTGTTATCTGAGCTCCACTCACTCAGGAAAGTGGAGAGTATTCCAACACACTCCTCACATGTGCTGTTTAGATGATGGAGACACTTTGGGGAGTCAGAAGGTGAGTTATTCTCCACAGGATTCCTCGTGAAGTTCTTCTGAAGCCACAGTATATGGCTGGCCCAGATAATTCTCTGGTCAGTGGTAACCCCGAAGATGTTGATGGTGGGGCCTCAGCACTTCAACATCAGCGACATTTACCCCTTATCAGCCCAAGACTGGATGCTTTCCAGGTCTGATGCATGCTGGCAAAACCTGCTTCCATGTTGCGAATGGTACAGAATCCGATGAAATCAGCAATGAACATCCCCACTACATTGTGTTGGTGGAAAAGTCATTGATGAGGCAGCTGAAAATGTTTAGGCTTTGGAAAATACCCTGAGGAACACCTGCATGGATATCTATGGACAAGTGTAATTAACAAATGTTTTTTTACTAATTCAATGCACTTCTAATTAATCAGTAATATAGGGCAACATTTTCAGATTTGTTTCCTCTGAAGTGCTGGCTCTGGTGAGAAAACCGACATTCAGCTCCCTGGCGACACAGCCAGCTTTTCGGACCAGGGACTGCAGCACTTTGCTGCATGCATCTCTAACACTGCCACGCTGGTGGGGTGGGGCCTGATGGAGCGAGCACCGCCGGCTAATGGGTATCCTGATTTTCATTTTAAAATAAATCGCTCCCCCCCTGCCACAACATACACGCAGCAGGGTGGCACTGCCAGCGTGCCATGAAGCTGTACCCGGACATGTCCCTCCGCCTGGGGGCTATACTTACCGGTCTGCCCCTGGTGGGTTCCTCTAGACTGCATCACGTTTTTCAAAAGCAGTTGTAAAACTCACCAGTGTGATTTAAAAAAAGAAAATATTTTGAGTACCCAATTATTTTTTTCTAATTAAGGGGCAATTTAGTGTGGACATTCCACCTAACCTGCACATCTTTGGGTGGTGGGGGTGACACCCACGCAGACAAGGGGAGAATGCGCAAACTCCACACAGACAGTCCCCAGGGTCAGGATCAAATCTGTGTCCTCAGCGCCGTAGGCAGCAATGCTAGCCACTGTGCCGCGCCTTCGCCAACGTGATGTTACTTCGGCGTGGGGGAATGTATTGGCTCGAAATATGCACACTGGAGGTGTATAGTGTAAACCAAAAGGGGTTTATTAAGAAAGATACAAGGCAAATATTATACTGGTACTGAACAACTATATGCAAGTGTTCACTCCACTGCTCTGGGGTTCACTCTGCCCGCTCCCTGGCCCTGCGCAGCCAGCTGTTGGCCGGGGTTTGTACGCTCCTGCGCAAATAGCTCGAACCCCGCTACGTGTGCCCACGAACCTGCTCCCTTAAAGAGGCCAAGCTACCACAGGGAACATATGGCGAGGAAGCCCAATAATTATGTTTAAATTTATTAATAAAATGTATTTAAATGACAAGAACCTCGTTAACTCACAAAAGGGGGGAGTGAAAATGAGATCTTGCCGGCGAGAATCTTATTTTCCTATTCGCATGAGATTTTGTGCCCATGTCGTCGTTTGCACTCGCTAACCTGGCACAAAATCGCCCCCACGGTATTTGATCAAGTATTGAATAATAACAATAATAATAATCACTTATTGTCACAAGTAGGCTTCAATGAAGTTACTGTGAAAAGTACCTAGTCGCTACATTCCGGCCGCTGTTAGGGAGGCCGGTACGGGAATTGAACCCGCGCTGTTCCCTTGTTTTGCATCACAAGCCATCTGTTTAGCCCACTGTGCTAAACCAACTAATTTGAGTTAAAATTTTATGTTACTCACATTTACTATTCCTTTTTTTTATTCGGGTCTGACCTCTCAAAATCAAAGGAATCATTTAATCAATAATAGTAAATGAAAATGTGTGCCTGAATTCTTATGGTGAAGCTCTTTGTTGTGCTCGCAAAATTTTTCGCCAAAATGAGGCTGGTCTCCACAGATAGGTTTTCAGATTTCCTTGCCATGTTCTTCGCCACTGCACCAGTAAATCATGTTTTTGGAGTGGCTACATAGTTTTAAATGAAGTGAAATAACAGGCTAAATTAAACAGCAAATCAAATGGAAAATATGAATTTTTGTTTAAAAAATAAATTCAAAGTTTGGGTGGCACGGTAGCACAGTGGGTAGCACTCTTTCTTCACAGCGCCAGGGTCCCAGGTTCGATTCCCGGCTTAGGTCACTGTCTGTGTAGAGTCTGTACATTCTCCCCATGTCTGCATGGGTTTCCTCCCACTAGTTTCGAAAGACATACTTATTAGGTGAATTGGACATTCTGAGTTCTCCCTCTGTACCCGAACAGTGGCCGGAATGTGACGACTGGGGGCTTTCACAGTAACTTTATTGCAGTGATAATGTAAGCCTGCTTGTGACAATGAAGATTGTTATTGTAAAAAGTTGGAGGAATTTGTCATACACTGTGGAGTGACATCTATGAGGCAGAGAGTGTTGTGAATAGTGTGTATAGAGAGGTGATCACACCACAGGCTCAGACTCCACAGGCAGGAATGGAATGAGTGACCACCAGGCAGAGCAAGAGAGTTGGCAGGCAGTGCAGGAATCTCCTGTGGCCATTCCCCTACAAAACAGATATACCGTTTTGGATACTGTCGAGAGGCATTACCTCTCAGGGTATTGCAGCAACAACCAAATTCATTGCACCACGCATTGCAGAGAGGAGGAGTAAAAAGTGTGGGAATGCAATAATTATAGGGGATTCAATTGTAAGGGGAATAGACTGGCTTTCTGTGGCCACAAACAAGACTCCAGGATAGTATGTATCTCTGTTTGGTGCTAAGGGCAAGGATGTCTCAAAATAGTAACAGGACGTTCTGGAGGGGAGGGTGAACAGACAGTGGTCGTGGTACACATCGGTACCAAGGACAGAGGTTTAAAAAAAGGGATGAGGTGCTAAAAGCAGAATATAGGGAGTTAGGAAGAAAGTTGAGAAGTCAGACCTCGAAAGTAGTGATCTCAGGGTTACTATCAATGCCACGTGCTCGTGAGAGTGGAAATAATAGGCTGTATCGGATGAATGCATGACTGAAGAGATGGTGAGGGGGAGGGTTTCACATTCTTGGGGCATTGGGACCGGTTCTGGAGAAGATGGGACCTGTGCAAACTGGATGGGTTACACCTGGGCAGGACCGGACTGATGTGCTGGAGGTTGGGTGGGAGGGTGGACTTTCTAGAGTGGTTGGGAAGGGTTGAAACTAATATGGCAGGATTGGATGGGTTTAAACTAAAATTGCAGGGGAGGGTGTAAACTAATAAAGCAGGGATATGGTAGGGGAGGGTTTAAACTAATATGGCAGGATTGGGAGGGTTTCAACTAAAATGGCAGATGGGTGGGAACCTACGTAAGGATTCAGAGCAGGGGGAATCATGGATAAGAGAAAAAGACAGAAAGGAGAATAAGAAATGTGATGGGCAGAGAAATCAAGCGCCTGCATCAGATAATGACACTGTTTAAAAAAAAATAGTAGGGATGGGACAAGGGACTTTAAAAGGACTAGCTTTAAGGTTTTGTTCCTGAATGAGCAGAGCATTCGAAATAAAATGGATGAATTAGATGTGCAGATAGATGTAAGGGATATGATCTAGTTGGGATTACAGAGGCATGGCTCCAAGGTGACCAAGGATGGCAACTAAACATGAGGGCTATTCAGTTTTTAGGAAGGACAGACAGAAAGGAAAAGGTGGTGGATTTGCATTGTTGATGAAAGAAGATATTGATACAGTACTGAGGAAAGATATTCGTACACATGATGTGGAATCTGGGTGGAGTTAAGAAACATCAAGGGGCAAAAAATGTTCATGGGATGGTATACAGAACACCAAACTGCAGTGGTAATATTGGGAATAACATAAAGTAGCAAATCAGAGATGAATGTGATAAAGGAATATCTGTGATTATGGGTGACTTTAATCAGCATATAGATTGTGTGACTCATAAATTAGTCACAGTACAATAGAGGAGGAATTTCTGGAGTGTATACGGGAGGGTTTCTGGACCAGTATGTTGAGGAACCAACAAGGGAACAGACCATCTTAGACTGGGTGTTATGCAGTGAGCAAGGATGAGTTGGCAATCTAGTTGTGAGAGAACTCTTGGGGATGAGTGACCATAATATGGCAGAATTATTTACAAGGTGAATAAGCAGTTGATTCTGAGACCAGGGTCCTGAACCTCAATAAAGGTAACTATGATGGTATGAGGCATGAGTCTGGTTATGACAGACTGGGAAACATTACTGAAAGGAAGGACAAAGGACAGGCAATGGTAGGCATTTGAGGAACGAACAGGTGAACTCTAGTTGTTTATTCCTATTTGCCGCAAAAGTCGAAAGGGAACTGTGGCCAAACCATGGCTTACAAGGGAAATTAGAGATAGTATTAGATTCAAAGAAGGGGCATACACATTAGCTAGGAAAAGCAATAGACCTGAGGATTGGGAACAGTTTAAAAGTCAGCAAAGGTCAGCAGGACGGAGCTGCTGATTGGCTGTTGCTGGGAACATTTGCATCAGTGCATTGCGGTCACTGTATCCAGAATGTGTACCTGAGCGGCCACTGTATCGAGAAGGTGGTTTGTGGAGGAGCTGTTGTCAAGTGACAGTTAAACTACAAACGCTTCTTCAGTTTTTCCCTCCCTACCTCCTCCTCGAACCAAAAAAAAACAATCACTGTAAGGATTCCAGCCGAGTAAAGATCAGGAGGGAGACTCGAAAGCAGGTAGAAGTAGAAAGAAGTTCAACCTTGGCGTCACAGCCTGCAGATAAGTGATTGGCTGGTGGCTGGGAAGTAGTTTTTCTTTTCCCTGAAGTGTTCTCGTGTGGGGCACAGTGGTTGCTGAGTGAGTGTTTGCTGAGAAGGGGAATAATTTCTTTTTTAAACTTACTGTTGGGAGTTTCCAGCTGAATCCGGTCGCAGTGAGGACATAGTGACTGTTGGGTATGTAGTAAAGATTTAAATTGTTTACGCGGGCCCATAACAGCTGATTGCTGTTCTAGTGCAGGGTGCAGTGGTTGCTGAGTGAGTGCTTGCTGAGAAGGGGAGTACATTTTTAAAAAACTTACTGTTGGGAGTTTGCAGCTGAATCCGGTCGGAGTGAGGACAGAGTGACTGCTGGGTAAGTAGTAAAGATTTAAATTGTTTGTGCGGGCTCATAAAAGCTGATTGCTGTTCTCGTGAGGGGCGCAGTGGTTGCTGGTTAAGTGTTTTATTTTTACCTGTATTTAAGTTGGGCGGTTCCTAAACCCTAGACACTGCACTTGTAGTGACCCCCACCCTTCCATCTCCTCTAACCTAAGAGGTAGGGTGAATAACAGGTAAGTTCTTTCTTTCTTTTTCTTGTTTTATCTAGAAGGGATGGCAGGGAAGGCAGTGCAATGTTCCTCCGGCAGGATGTTTGAGGTGAGGGACACCATCAGTGTCCCTGCTGATTTCACCTGTGGGAAGTGCACCAATCTCCAGCTCCTCAGTTAGGGAACTGGAGCTGGATGAACGTCGGATCATTCGGGTGGCAGAGGTGGTCATAGATAGTAGCTTCAGGGATGTAGTTACTCCGAAGAATCAAGATAGATGGGTGACGGTGAGAGGGGCTGGGAGGAAGCAGTCAGTGTAGGGATCCTCTGTGGTCGTTCCCCTCAGTAACAAGTATGCCGCTTTGGATACTGTTGGGGGGGACGACCTACCAGGGGTAAGCCACAGTGAACGGATCTCCAGCACTGAGTCCGTCCCTGTGGCTCAGAAGGGAAGGAGGGAGAGCAGGAGAGCAATAGTTATTGGGGACTCGATAGTTAGAGGGACAGATAGACGGTTCTGTGGCAACGAAAGAGACTCACGGATGGTATGTTGCCTCCCGGGTGCCAGGGTCCGTGACGTCTCGGACCGTGTTTTCAGAATCCTTAAGGGGGAGGGGGGAACAGTCACAAGTCGTGGTACACATCGGTACCAATGACAGAGGTAAGAGAAGGGACGGGGATTTAAAACAGGAATTTAGGGAGCGAGGGTGGAAGTTGAGAGCCAGGACAAACCATGTTGTCATCTCTGGTTTGTTGCCAGTGCCACGTGCTAGCGAGTTAAGGAATAGGGAGGGAGTGCAGATAAACACATGGCTGCAGGGATGGTGTAGGAGGGAAGGTTTCAGTTACGTGGATAATTGGAGCACATTCTGGGAAAGGTGGGACCTGTACAGACAGGGCGGTTTGCACCTGAACCAGAGGGGCACCAATATCCTGGGAGGGAAATGTGCTACGGCTCTTCGGGAGGGGGGGGGGGTTTAAACTAATTTGTCAGGAGGATGGGAAAACAAGCTGTAGTCCAGAAGCCAGTGTTGAGAGTAATGAGGTACTGAGGAGGGTATCAAGGTCGCAGGAGTGTACTGGCAGACAGAAAAGTGGGTTGAAGTGTGTCTACTTCAATGCAAGGAGCATCCGGAATAAGGTAGGTGAATTTGGAGCGTGGATTGGTACTTGGGACTACGATGTTGTGGCCATTACGGAGACATGGTTAGAACAGGGACAGGAATGGTTGTTTGAAATCCCGGGGTATAGATGTTTCAGTAAGAGTAGGGAAGGTGGTAAAAGAGGTGGAGGAGTAGCATTGTTAATCAAGGATAGCTTAACGGCTGCAGAAAGGCAGTTCGAAGGGGATCTGCCTACTGAGGTAATATGGGCCGAAGTTAGAAATAGGAAATGAGCGGTCACGTTGTTAGGAGTTTTCTATAGGCCCCCAAATAATAATAGAGATGTGGAGGAAGACCTTGCAAAACAGATTATGGATATGTGTGGAGGTCTCAGGTTAGTTGTCATGGGTAACTTTAACTTTCCAAAGATTGATTGGAACCTCTATAGGTCGAACAGTTCGGATGGGGCAGTTTTTGTACAGTGTGTGCAGGAGGGTTTCCTAACACAATATGTGGGTAGGCCGACGAGGGGGGGCCACATTGGATTTGGTACTGGGTAATGAACTGGGCCAAGTGATAGATTTGTTTGTGGGAGGGCACTTTGGAGATAGTAACCACAATTCGGTGTCTTTCACTATTGCAATGAAGAGGGAAAGGGCCATACTGCAGGGCAAGGTTTAGAATTGGGGGAGGGGTAATTATGATGCGAGAAGAATTAGGAAGCATAACATGGGAACAGAAACTGTCAGGGAAAGGCACAAATGAAAAGTGGAGCTTGTTCAAGGAACAAATACTGCGTGTCCTTGATAGGTATATCCCTGTCAGGCAGGGAGGAAATGGCCGTGTGAGGGAACCATGGTTCACAAAAGAGGTTGAATGTCTTGTCAAGAGGAAAAAGGAAGCTTATGTAAGGATGAGAAAACAAGGTTCAGTTGGGTCGTTTGAGGGTGACAAGGTAGCAAGAAATGAGCTAAAAAAAAGGGCTTAGGAGAGCTAGGAGGGGGCATGAGAAGTCCTTGGTGGGTCAGATCAAGGAAAACCCCAAGGCTTTTTACTCTTATGTGAGAAATAAAAGAATAACCAGGGTGAGGTTAGGGCCGGTCAAGGACAGTAGTGGGAACTTGTGCATGGAGTCAGAAGAAATTGGAGAGGCGTTGAATGAATACTTTTCTTCAGTGTTCACCAAGGAAAGGGGTCATGTTTTTGAGGATGAAAGTGTGATACAGGCGGGTAGGCTGGAGGAGGTAGATGTTCTGAGGAAGGATATATTAGCAATTTTGAAAAACCTTTGGGTCGACAAGTCCCCTGGGCCAGGTGGGAAATATCCAAGGATTCTTTGGGAGGCAAGGGATGAGATTGCAGAGCCTTTGGCTTTGATATTTGGGTCCTCACTGTCCACGGAGATAGTGCCAGAGGACTGGAGAGTGGTGAATGTTGTTCCTCTGTTCAAGAAAGGGAATAGGAATGACCCTGGTAATTATAGGCCGGTTAGTCTTACTTCGTTGGTCGGTAAGTTAATGGAGAAGGTCCTGAAGGATAGGATTTATGACCATTTGGAAAGATGCAGCTTAATCCGGGATAGTCAACACGGATTTGTGAAGGGTAATCTTGCCTCACAAATTTGATTGAATTCTTTGAGGAGGTAACTCAGTGTGTAGATGAAGGTAGAGCAGTTGATGTCATATACATGGATTTTAGCAAGGCGTTTGATAAGGTTCCCCATGGTCGGCTTATGAAGAAAGTAAGGAGGTGTGGGATAGAGGGAAATTTGGCCAATTTGATAAGTAACTGGCTATTACATAGAAGGAAGAGGGTGGTGGTGGATGGAAAATTTTCAGACTGGAGACCAGTTACCAACGGTGTACCACAAGGATCAGTGCTGGGTCCTCTGCTATTTGTGATTTTTATCAATGACTTGGAGGAGGGGGCTGAAGGGTGGGTCAGTAAATTTGCTGATGACACCAAGATTGGTGCAGTAGTGGATGAGGTGGAGGGCTGTTGTAGGCTGCAAAGAGACACTGATAGGATGCAGAGCTGGGCCGAAAAATGGCAGATGGAGTTTAACCCTGATAAGTGCGAGGTGATTCATTTTGGTAGGAAAAATTTGAATGTGGATTACAGGGTCAACGCAGGGTTCTGAGGAACGTGGAGGAACAGAGAGATCTTGGGGTTCATGTCCACAGATCTCTGCAATTTGCCACTCAAGTGGATAGAGCCGTGAAGAAGGCCTATAGTGTGTTCGCGTTCATGAACAGGGGCTTGCGTTTAAGAGCTGCGGGGTTATGCTGCAACTGTACATGACCCTGGTGAGAGCACATTTGGAGTATTGTGTGCAGTTCATGTCACCTCACTATAGGAAGCATGTGGAAGCATTGGAAAGGGTGTAAAGGAGATTTACCAGGATGCTGCCTGGTTTTCAGGATAGGTCTTATGAGGAAAGGTTGAGGGAGCTCGGGCTTTTCCCTTTGGCGCGGAGGAGGATGAGAGGTGACTTAATAGAGGTTTATAAGATGATGAGGGGGATAGATAGAGTGGACGTTCAGAGACTATTTTCTCGGGTGGATGTAGCTGTTATAAGGGGGCATAAATATAAGGTTCAGGGTGGGAGATATAGGGAGGGATGTCCGAGGTAGGTTCTTTACTTAGAGAGTGGTTAGGGTGTGGAATGTACTGCCTGCTGTAATAGTGGAGTCGGACACTTTAGGAACTTTCAAGTGGTTATTGGATAGGCACATGGAGCACACCAGAATGACAGGGAGTGGGATAGCTTGATCTTGGTTTCGTACAAGGCTCGGCACAACATCGAGGGCCGAAGGATCTGTTCTGTGCTGTACTGTTCTATGTTCAAAGGCAGACCAAGAGATTGATTAAGGGGAAAATACAATTTGAAAGTAAACTAGCAGGGAACATAAAAACTGACTGTAAAAGTTTCTGTGGGCATGTAAGGAAAAAAGATTGATAAAAACTAATGTAGGCCCCTTACAGACAGAAACGGGGGAATTCATGACAGGGAACAAAGAAATGGCTGAGGAACTATATTCATATTTTCTTTCTGGCTTCACAAAAGAAGACGTGAATAATATACCAGACGTTCTGAGAAACACCGAGCTGAAGGAAATTAGTATGAGTAAAGAAATTGTTTTGGGGAAATTAATGGGATTGAAGGCGGACAAATCTCCAGGGCCTGATCATCTTCATCCCAGAGTACTTAAGGAAGTGGCCCTAGAAATAGTAGATCCATCGGTGGTCATTTCCCAAAATTCTTTGGACTCTGGAATGGTTCCTACAGATTGGAGGGTAGCAAATGTAACCCCGCTATGCAAAAAGGGAGGTAGAGAGAAAACAGGGAACTATAGACCAATGAGACTGATGTCAGTAGTAGGGAAGTTGCTGGAGTCCATTGTCAAGGATTTCATAGCACAGCATTTGGAAAGCTGTGGTGTAATCAGACAAAGTCAGCAAGGATTTCCGAAAGGTAAATCATGCTTGACAAATCTACTAGAATTCTTTGAAGATGTAACTAGTAGAGCTGACCAGGGAGAACCGGGGCGTGTGGCTTTTTTAGACTTTCAGAACGCTTTTGACAAGGTCTCACATAGCAGATTAATATGTAAAGTTAAAGCGGATTACGGGTCGTGTCTTGAGATGGATCGAAACCTTGCATGTCAATATGGCGCCATGGCGAGGCGACTTCTTACAAGCTGTGCTCAGCATACCCTCTAATACTATCTTTTACTCTCGTTCTATGCTTCTAAAGCGTTCTCCAAAGCATCCTTCAAGACGTGCGTCAACACAGAATAGGTGAGCAGAAACTTATAGCCAAGTTCCGCACACATGAGTACGGCCTCAACCGGGACCTTGGATTCATGTCGCATTACATTCACTCCCCACCATCTGGCTTGGACTTGCGAATCCTGACTTGAGACAATTCACACCTCTTTAACCTGTGATCATCCCTCTCTCCAGTTGCTCCGTCTGGACCTGTAAAGACGTAATTATCTGCAAAGACTCGCATTCAAAGCATCGTCTTGCATCATTGACTTTGTCTATATCTATGTTTCTGGAACCCACCTGTTTATTCACCTGAGGAAGGAGCTGCACTCCGAAAGCTAGTGATTCGAAACAAACCTGTTGGACTTTAACCTGGTGTTGTAAGGCTTCTTACTGTGCTCACCCCAGTCCAAAGCCTGCATTTCCACATCAAGTTAAAGGCTGATTACTGTCTTTTCGTCCTGCCCACCTTGAAGTTCTGCACTTTTCCGGGAAGAGTTTTTGATCGGTCTCTTTTACCACATTTGCCTTGTTCTCTATTTTCCTCCTTGTGTTTGATCATAAATCTACATAAACTCACTTTTACAATCACACCAGTTTCCTTAACAACAGTCTCCATCTCCAGTTTATTCCACTAGGATTCCAACTGAAATTCCACCCTTATTGCTTTTGATCAACCCTCAATTGGAGATATCTCCCAGACATTCAGAACTCCTCCTATCGCTGTTCTTGCTAAATCCTAAGATCCACACTCACATGTGCTAGCCACCACATGTCCTCAACATCTCTCTCTTCAACAGCACCAAGTCTCTCTCTTCAAAAGCTGTTCTGGTCCACAGTTTCATCCTTTGTCTTAATCGGAGCTTTAACAACTAACTTTTAGTGAAGGATCGCATGCTATAAAACTCATGGGTACCAATGTGCCTGACTCCTCCGTCGCCGTAATTTCTCTCTGACCTCCATTCCTTCTTACAATCTCACCCCTTGGCTTGTGTTCACATTACTCTCCGATCTTCTCTTTGTCGTCGAGTGATTTATCCTTCACTAAGACCTTGGCTTTGTCCCCTTAACACCCACCTTAATAAATACAGTAAGCTCAGCAAGAAGCCAATGCTGCCCCAGTGAACTGATCACTTCCTCGCTTAACTTTATTTGTTCTCCTCTTGTCCAGTCTCTTTCCACCTGGGTCTTTGATTCTTCTGATGCCCTCTGTCATTTTAAGCTTCCAATTTCCTGGTCCTATTCATGCCCTCTACACCATAGACACCCAATCTCTCTCCAGTGCCAGCCCTCACTAAAATGGTCTGAAGAACATTTGCTCCTTCTTAGAATGTGGCCCAACCAGTCCCCAATCCCGACCACTTCCCTTCACCCCTCCTTGTTGAACTTGTTCTTGCATTGCAGAACATCTCCTTCAGCTCCACTTCACTTCCTCCTGCATGAATCCTAGTAACGCTGCCTTTTTCTGGGATTTGACGAACATTCTTTGTTCCAGTCCTACTCCAGCGAACTGGATAATTTCATTGACTTTTCGCCTAAATTCCACCCTTCTTTGCCTTCATATGATCTATCTCAAGTTTTTTTGTTTTTCTTTCCTTGACTATTCTGACTTCATTTCCGGGGATAGGTTATTAACCAATATTCACTGTAAGCCCACTGACAGCTACCATGGCTTCCTCACACCATTCTTCATGTAAAGGCTCTGTTCCATTCTCCAAGTTCCCCATTTCCATTAGGTTTGTTTGAACAATGCAACTTTCCATATGAGCACTTCTGACATATTTTCCTCAACCAAGGAGAGCACCCCCTCCTCCGTGGTTGATGGGACCATCAAACATGTCTGTTCTACTTCACACACTTCTGCTCTTACCCTTCTGCTCCCTTTTAAAATCATTATAGGGTTCCTC